>NC_132875.1:9039216-9639216 GCF_048164855.1 Canis lupus baileyi | reverse complement strand
ATGTCTCCTCTCTTGCTTGTCCTAAAAGAATAGATTCCACTAAACTATATGTGTTATATATCTTCCCTTCACCTCAAACCTAGTATGATTTTTAATTAAAAAGTCAGCATCGCATTGCTCAAATCCTTCCTCCAACACTTACAATTGGGCAATTTTCTTTACCTGACTACCTCTCATTTTTTTCCTGAAAAAAACAGAGCTACTAATAAACTCACTCAGCAATGCTCTGAGGAGTAAATGAAATAATCCCTATAAAGGGTTTAGGCACAGTGCCTGAAACATAGTAAATGCTCACCCAGTGTTAGCAACTATGTTCTATCGTTAATAAAAGAGACAAATTTCCTTGAGCTGCTTTGATTTAAGAAGACAATACCTTTCCCAGACATCTCTTTCCTGGGGCTAGCTATATTCATATTCTGTCCTGATGGGAAGGAAGAGACATCATTGGCAGTGAACACCCAGTAGAGAAGCAGGGTGGATATGAGGTAAGCTGAAATGTTACCCCCTGCCAGCTTTTTGAAATGCAGATTCATCAATCTCTTTGATGTCCTTAGCCACTTGCAATGAACATCTTTCAGCATATTATTTTCTTTCTTAACCACATCACTTTTCACTGAGTTCAACATTCCTGGAGGATTCAAAGGATCCTGGTACATTCTTCCAAAATGAATTCAGAAGGTAAGTCAAAGAGAAGGGGAAACATCTTTGAACAGGACTCTGGGTTCAGACTGGGGGCGGGAGGAGGTGGTGGGGGTTGCTCTGTGACTCAAAGGGCTAACAGTAAACTCAGCCTCAGGCTTTCCGTGTGCCAGTCCTCTCTGCCAGTGGCCTGATGACTAACGGCTGCCAAGTAACCCGCCCTGCTCCTTGGTCTAAGTAAGTGCAGATGATGGTGCTGCCTGCCTCCTGATGGGGCAGGAGAGGAACCTCGAGAGGAGTCAGAGGGTCTCCCTGGGACAGCAGGAATTAAAGGAGGCATCAATATATTTGCTGTCTTAAGGGAATTAAAGGAGGCATCAATATATTTGCTGTCTTATGTTAATAATAGAATATCTTCTCTTTACAGTTAAACACATTAATTTATGCATTTTCAAACTTAGAATCAAAACCCAGATGCAAACATCACTCCTCAGCGGCCCTGTTAATATCTGTCTCTAACACAGCCCTGGCAGCTGCATAGACTTCACTGCTCATGTGGCTGGCCATCGGCTTTCTTTTTTTTTTTTTTTTTTAATTTTATTTATTTATTTATTCCTGAGAGACACACAGAGAGAGAGGCAGAGACACAGGCAGAGGGAGAAGCAGGCTCCATGCAGGGAGCCCAATGTGGGACTCGATCCTGGGACTCCAGGCTCACACCCTGAGCCACCCAGGTGTCCCAGCCGGCTGCTTTCTAGACTGGAAGCTCCTCAAAGACAGGAAGTGGTTCTTATTCATTTTGTATCCCCCGCAGGGTAGGAATGTATATCGGACACCACAAAATTGGTTTACTTAACTACCTTAAATCTCTGTTATAGAAAACCATGCTCTATGGCAGGGGCCAGAAAGCTGACAACAGAAAAGCTATTTTGCAGATTCTCTTAGAGTCAAGGTCCACTCTTGAAACAGCCTCCCAAACTGTCTCCCCCAAGTAAAGTTTGAAAACCACCATGTCAAGAGATAAAGTCATGTGCCTGCTGGCCCCCACAGCCGTGAGTGTACCTGGCTTCTCTGTGACAGCCGGCATCTCAATTACCAGGCTTGAGCTACCTGGTGTTGGGCCAGGTTTCTGGCTTCCAGAGCGTTCTACCTTGTAGGACCTAATGTCTTGTATTAAAGAGCTTTCTGATCAAATTAGTTCAATGGCTTCTCTTATCCACAACTGACCTCTGATTTGGTGCTCATCAGCTATTTGAGGAATGAATATACTGAGGAGACATTGATTTTAAATCAGTTGCTCACACCCAAGCCCCACTGATTCGCAAAGGGGGTGATTCATTAAAAGTTAAACAAAGGGGATCCCTGGGTGGCTGAGCTGTTTAGCGCCTGCCTTTGGCCCAGGGTGTGATCCTGGAGGCCCAGGATCGAGTCCCACATCAGGCTCCCTGCATGGAGCCTGCTTCTCCCTCTGCCTGTGTCTCTGCCTCTCTTTCTCTCTCTCTCTTTTCCTCTCTCTGTGTCTCTCATGAATAAATAAATAAGATCTTTAATAAAATAAAAGTAAAAAATAAATAAATAAAAAATAAATAAAAGTTTTAAAAAATTTCCAGAAATGCCTTTATTAGAATTCTAAAATGCAGTGAAAAGGAAGGGGGAAAAATTACTGCAAAATACCACTCAGAGAGATGTATGTGTGTGTGTGTGTGTGTGTGTGTGTGTGTGTGTGTGTTTAGTCTGACCATTATCAAGAAAATCCATAAGTGGCTTATTCTTTCATTTTGTTCTAATTAAAAGGGATGCTACTGTATTTTCTAAATGACCACAGAACAGTAGATAATTAAAGATTATTCAAGTTTTACATTCTGTAATAGCTTGTGTGAAGTTGAGGAACCAGCAGAATTAGAGAGGCAATGTCTTCAATCTTCAGATTTGGGGCAGAGGTTTGACCTCTGAGAACATATATTTAAGATGTTGTTTATCCCTGTGAATCCCATAAAAGGCCTTTGGAACCCTTGGGCTTCCCAGGATAAACTTGAGGCTTGGAGCCTAAGCTCTCAGAGGCACAGATTGACTTCTACTTGGGTGGATGAGAAAGAAAGCAAGGAGCTCTCTCCCCTGAATTTCTTTAGTCCAAGAACAGCAGTTGGACTGCTTGAGCTAACGCCTTTATGAGAAATTATCTTCTTATGATTGAAGCCTCCTCGCTGAGGTTTATGCCTCTCACATTGTCTGAAAAAAAAAAAAATGTCCCCTCCTTCAGCAGCACTGTTTTTCAACTCTTAAGGCTGACTTATCAGCACTTTCCCAGTTTAGCTAAGGATTAACTTGGCTTGCCCAGATGTTTCTGTGATGGATCGATGTGTTGACTGATGAGAAAGGCTGCAGTCTAAGAGGCTATTAGAAGAGAGCTGACTTGCCTTGCAAGGGGTGGGGATGGTGGTAGATACTGAACCCTTTCTACAATCATGAAATTATCAGTGGTGCTCTCAGGACATCCACTCTGTTGTAACCAACTGTGAGACATTAGTAGAATACACATTAACGCAGAGGGCTGGGCCTAAAGTAATGGCCCAGCTTGTCCGGATCCCATGTCCCACTGTCTTGGGAGAAACCGTTGCTTCCCTCTTTCTTCACTCTTTGCTACAAGAAATATTTAGTGAGTACCTATTATACGCCAGGCTCTACATGATAGACATTGAATATTCCTAGGTGAACAAAAGAAACATAGCCACTGCCATCATGACAATTATGGTCAAGTTGGTTGAAGCAGACAACAAGCAAAATAAACAGGTATAACATTACAACCCCAGGAAGTGCCTACAGGAAAAGAAGAGACTTTGAGAGGAAATGATGGAGGGAGAGATACATTTATCACTGCTGTTCTAGGACAAGAGTGTCACCTGGCTGTTGAGATGGTGGAATGGGGAGAGATGAGGGCTTGTTCTGCTATTGGATGAAGCTAGAAGAGAGGATACGGAGTGAATCTTATCCCCCTATCTGGGATTGGTGTCACATTGCTGTGAATCTTCCCAGTACTGCCTGGGGTTGGCTCATGGACCTGTGGCATGATCCTTCTTGATGCAAGAAATAAAAATTCCAACCAAACATATCTTGGATAGTAAGAAAGTTCAACAACTAAGATACAAGATGATTCCAAGAGTGGCCCAGTGACTTAATGATGTCTTTAAGGACCCAGGAGATTGACATCTTCTTGCCTCCACACAGCATGTTAGATTTTTCTATTTCAATGGTTTTTCAATATATTTTCCTAAACAAAGATAATTTCTTCTCAAGAGAAAATAAATGGTAGCTGTTAGATAAAATTCATCATTAAATAATTTACCAAAAACTTATTAGCCTTAGTTTAACTTGCATCTCTTTCATGGGTTTAATTTACAACGTTATCTTCTTAATGATCAGCATTCATTCAAAGTACTATCTCATCTATTGTCACACAGCTCTGCTCAGTATTTCTGTCCACACAGTCTACACCAGAACGCAATGTTGTGAGGAGAACTACCACAGCCCTCATCTCCCCCTTTTAACCCTACCCCCAGTGCCATATGTCACAGGGAACCCCACACACTGATACATGGACATACTACCCCACACATCCAAAGTCCAGCCACAGGTTATATTAAGAGTGTCCTGTGGTCATGGCTGTGCTTTGAGGGGCTCATACCAACGGGACAGTCTTCTCTTAAAAGAAGAGATGGCAAAGAGAGCCACACAGACCCTGAAAGCTTGCTGGGCCATTTGCACATGGAATTCTGGGGTCCTGGTCTATAGAGGCAAAGCCACTTTATGTCTTCAAGAAGCCCTAGCCACTCTTGCCTTTATGTTCATCCTTCCTCCATTAAAAAAATAATAAAATAAAAATTGCATCTTACAACTATTTACACAGAGAAAAATATGTATATTATATAGAACATATTTTCAACTTAAAAGTTCATTTTTTCATTTTTTTCTTTCTGATTTTAAAATAAACCAAAACATTTTTGCAGCCACTAAGAATATTATAGGCCCCAGGCACTGCACCTACTGTGTCTGATGTATAAATTAGCCTGCCTGGTGCATAGTCTATAAGGTGTGAGGGGGTTGTGCTCCAGGGGGACACATCCACTTGGCTTAGAAATTAATTGCTTCACAGGGAGAGGCATGGCCCGAGCAGAGCTGAATCATTGGACCATGTAAAGCTCAGGGCCCATGTTTGAGCTCTTCATCCTTAAGTCTGTGATGTTACTGGTTTATAATAAACCATGTTTGTTCAGGTAAATGACGTATTTATATTACTCTAAAGACCATTGAGTTAATATCCTTGCATTTGTATGACTTAAGGACCCATTTTGGTGGCTCTCCCTCCACAAGAGAACAGGTAGCCCTGAAAAATGAAATGATTTCTAGGGAGTCAAAACAACAGCTTACAGCCTCTAAATGGTAGTTTCTCTAGCTTCCATGCATCAATATTTTAAACAAGCAAAGAAACAAACACCCAAATACCTCAGGGTTTAGTTTGGGATTGTGAACACTTCTGTACCCTTTTCATGATAAATTAGATGCACAGCATTAACCAAAAAGGCCACAAGGACACATGAGCATCTCTGGAGCCCTTGTAGTCCATTTCCTATGTCTAGTGTCTGCAGAGTAGGCTGAGCATTTAGTGACATCCACGACACTGGCTGTACTTCGATTGTCCTTCTCTCATTCATTTGAAATGCTCAATATTTCTTCCTGGAAAGAAATTGAAATAGTCTTCCACTCATTTCCATAGATTCCAAGCTCCTGGGCCTATCTCCTCACTGCACTTTTGGATAGGGTGTGAGCCCAAGAGTTCGTAAAAGTAGGAGTATCCCAGGGCCAGGTGAGCTCAGAGCAGGAATGTATGTCCTTAACATTATTAGTTTTGGGGGCTCTCGGCTCTTTCCTCCATCTTTCCAAATTCTACCCATGACCACACACTTAAAACACTATTAACCTGGGAACCTCCTCTTCCTTCTCTGTCTCCAGTCCACTCCATATCTCCGAAATGGCTCTCAAACCTGCCACCTCATCTTCATTTTCAAAGCCAATAGTCCAGTTATGGCCCTCACTGTGTCTTGCCTGAACTCCTGAAATAGACCCTTTCCTGGTCTCCCTAACTGTGATCTCCTCTCTCCCTACATTTCTACATCCAGATGGCTGGGGGAGTAATCTTATCCAGAAAATTTGATTTGTGCTGTCAGGTTCCTCTTCCAAAATGAAATTTGGGAAGATATATACTTCCCCTTATTCCATTGGTACAAGTCTTTTATTCTATTGTTTTTAGAGTCTGCAACGCTTGTGAGTCGCTGCTCTCCCTGGGCCAGAAGATAATCTGATTCTTTCGATCTCAATGAGAAGAGGAAAAAAGATTGGAGTTTTCTTAGATAGAGGCCCATCAAATCAATTCATGTGCCCTTTATTCCTTATCAAACATAATGAGAAATAATACATCAATATCACCAGCTCTATGTCCAGCCCTTACCTGAAAATGTGAGACTATCATAGTTATTCCTCTAGAGCAAACACACAGGGTGGCCCAAACCTATGCTTATTCCAGCAAAATGAAGTATATTTTTTTTAATTCAAAAATATGGAACGCTTCACGAATTTGCATGTCATCCTTGTGCAGGGGCCATGCTAATCTTCTCTGTATCATTCCAATTTTAGTATATGTGCTGCCGAAGCGAGCACCAAAATGAAGTGCAGTATCTGACTATTTTCATTATCTTTCTTTGCGGCAGAGTTTTATGATAGAGGATGGGATTTATAATCTCCATCCATCAGAGAAGTATATAAAACTATCTTTTATTACTTTGGGACCTTGTATAAAGTACTTGTATATATTGTTTATTGCTCCTATTGAACATACAAACAACTTGTAAGAAAGGCCTAAGAGAAACCTATTACTCTCATCTGCTCCGAACCAAGAAGGAAAAGTGATTACACAGCCTTACCTGATTATCATCGGGACCTACTTGAGAATTTTCCTAGGAATTTCACACTCCAAATATAAACAGAATTCTGACTTTTCATCTAACTCTCTTCTTCCCAAACACACAAACTAAAGGATAAAATTGTTCACATGACAAAATGATTCCTCATAACACCAAAAGATCACCAGGACCCATTCGATGGCATTTACTCAAGTCTTATTTCCAGATCATTAAATAATCTATATAGGAAGAAACTAAAGAGAGAAGTCACCTGAACCACTGTGTACTAAATATCCATCAGAAATGAAATTACAGGGTAGCCCAGGTGGCTCAGCGGTTTAGTGCCGCCTTTGGCCCAGGGCGTGATCCTGGAGACCCAGGATCAAGTCCCATGTCCTGTTCGCTGCATGGAGCCTGCTTCTCCCTCTGCCTGTCTCTGCCTCTCTCTCTCTTTCTCTCTCTCTCTCTCCCCTCTCTCTTTCTCTCTCTCTGTCTCTCATGAATAAATAAATAAAATCTTTAAGAAAAAACAGAAATGAGATTACAATGATAAAAGAACCTTAGTATGTCAGCACTTATTGTTTAGAGTTTAGATTTGGCAACTTTTATTTCTTTAGAGAGAGAGCTAAGCACCAGTAACCCTATTAAGATTTCTTTCATGTGGGCCCTGGGTGGCTCGGTTGGTTAAGTGTTTGACTTTAGACCAGGTCATGATCTCAGGGTTCTGGTATAGAGTCCCATGCCAGGCTCCAAGCCCAGTGAACTGTCTGCTTGTCCTTCTCTCCTTGTCCCTTCTCTAAATAAATAAATAAATAAATAAATAAATAAATAAATAAATAAATAACATCTTTTTTAAAAAGAAGATTTCTTTCACGTAATTTTATCTACCTAATATGTAAGGCTGTGAATCTTGCACTTTCCTCTGACTTTATTTCTCTTCACTCCCAGATTCCCTCAAACTCTGTTTCACCTTCAAACTCATTTCTGAACTGAGGATTGTTCTGTACCTTGGTCCCACCCAGCCTCACTCCACCCTAAGGGCTCACCTGACCAACTCTTCCTCCTGCAAGACTAGACCAGACGTCGACTGACCTGTGGGTACTTTTCCGGCCTTCGTCGGGCTTATTGGACTCTGCTTCCTTCATACCCCCTTTATACCTTTCACATACCTCCATCAGAGCACAAATAACGTGAAGCTGTTATTAATCTCTTCTCTAGACCACAAGTTTCTTGAGGACCAGAGCTGCCTTCCTCTTTTTACAATCAGTGTCTGGCTCCCCAACATCTCCTTGTTGCATGAATCTCTCAGTTTCAAGTTCCACCTCTTCCACAAGATGTTTCCCCATCTTCATCAGCCCAGAATGCTCCCTTATATTCCTTCTTCTGTTGTATTTATTTATATTCTGCTTTGTGAACTTTGTGAACAGCACTCTTCACAGAAACATGCAACACTTGGTTCATGTTTTTGAAACATCATGTTAGATAGACAACGCTTAGAACAGGGTGGACATTAGTAATATTAGAAACTAATAACAGCAGCTACTTAGTAAATAGGTAACAGAACTGCTGTGATAGAAGGGATAGCAGGGTCTGGTATTGTGGACATATCTTGTTTGTGTAGCATCCTTGTTATTGAGAGAAGCATTCCTTTTGTAGCTCATGGCCTGATGATGGCTCATGTGGGGCTTACTCCATTACCTGATTCACAAATGGGTGTATGATCCATACATAGGAGAGTACCCCACTCTAGGGCATATTGACTGGATTTGGGGAGAACATGTGACCTAAGCTGCATCAATCAGGGTCACACCTTAAACTTTCCTGAAAGAGCTAGTCTTCATTGTCTTTTCCTCAAGATAGAAACTGCAAGGAAATGTTAACTAAAGCTGTTGTAGCCGGAATCGCCATTCATGATGGTGAAAGCCATTTGAAATACAAAAACAAGAGGCCAACATGCAAAGATAAGCACCAAGAGAGAAAAATAGGGCCCTAATATTATCATTTGAACTCCCAGGTTTTGCTTTGAGCCAGATTTGCTCCTGGATTTTCCATCACATGAGCCAAAAATATCACCCTTTCATTTAAATTAAGTTGGCTTTCTGTCACATGTGGTTTTCTTTATAAATGTCATCAAGGGAAAGGTAAAAGGAAGCTTGGGTTAAGGAAAGTAGACCTTCTTTTGGAATCTGTTTTTATCACTTTCTAGATTTTTGATCTTTCATTATTATAAAAGGTTCTCAGTTGCAGGCAAGGAAATTCAATTCTAGGTGGTTGAGTTAAAACAGGAGTTTATTAAAAGGATGCCAGAATAGAAGAGAAAGAGGTAAAATTATCTCTATCCACAGATGATACGATTTTGGAAATGCCAAGATAATAAAGAGAAAAGCCACAACAAACAATAAGAGAATTTAATTTTCAAAAGCAGTTTATAAAATCAACATCTCCTAATGAAATAATGGATCTAAATAATGCTCATCAATCACTGTTGACCTGACCAAGAGAGACAACCAGATATTATATGACTTAATAGAGGTTCACAGTGCCACCTACAAAGTAGACTTGACAAATAAACAAAAATGAATCTGATGGAGCTTCTAGAGCTAACTGATATCAATTTACAGAAAATGCATGGGACAGAGGGCATGATACATGATACCACAAGGATCCAATTAGTAAATCTTAACTGTGGGAAATGCTACAGGCAAACAACTTGGCTTCCCCAACTGCAAATTTAAAAAAGAAAGAGCAGGAGGGAGATTGAATTTACAGATTAGAAGGCATTGTTTTGGTCCTGATTTGAAGGTGTTCTTTAATGTTTAAAAAATATAGGCTCATCGGAGAAATTCAAATTTGATGATATTAAGATGCTATTATTAAATGGGATAATATACTCCAGTAATTTTTAAAAGAATATTAATACTTTTGAAATAAAGATTGAAAATGCTCTGGAGGAAATAATGTGCGGTCTGAGATTTGCTTGAAATAATCCAGGCGAGGGGGAACATGAGTAGGGGTGGAAATGAAGCAAGCTCATCCCTGGGCTGATAACCATTTAAGAAGATAACTGATATATGGCTGCTTATTATACTCTTCTCTGTACTTCTACATATGTTAAGTCATCTCTAAAAATCTTTTTTGAAGAAGATTAGATAGCTAAAAAAAATTATTAGAAAGGCCAGAGAATGAAGGCACAAGATCCAACTTCTAGGAACAAGCCATAATAAAGTCTCAGAAAAATGTTGGTAAGGAGTACCCTGCAGCCACCACCAAGCACTGATTTTCTGCTCTGACTCTTCGAGCCACTAAAAGAGAAAAAGAGACAGTCAGAGAGATAGGCACAGAGAGAGAGAGGAGTCACTGCCCCAGAGGAAGAGCGCATTTCCCCTCCTTCCTGTTCAGGAGCTTCTGAGAGAAAGCCTGGAGCAGATACCTCTGGTTATTGGAACTTTGGGCTTTGTTTCCAAGGAGGCTGGGAAAATGGGTAAAGTGAGCCATTTCACCTCCCCATCCCCATTACAAAGAATTAGACTGTGAGCAGTTCCCAAAATAATGGAAAGAAATTCAGACACTGGACACAAAAATAAACAATGTTCACCTCACCAGGCAAACAACAAGCCCCCTGAGTTTCATCTTCCTCCATCTGTAGGGTCTTTGAACCACTCCAGTGAAGACCTACTGCCCAAAACAGCTGTGAGGACCCAAAGGGATAATGAGTCTTTGAAACAAAGGTCACAAAAGTCACTTGGAAATCCTTCCCTCCTCCTTCTCTCCCCTCTCCCTCCCTTCTTCCTCTCTACCTTCTCTCCCTTCCTTCTTCCTCCCTCCCTCCCTCCCTCCCTCCCTCCCTCCCTCTCTCCCTTCCTTCCTTCCTCTCTCCCTCCCTTCTTTCTTTCCTTCCTTCCTTCCTTTTCTTCCTTCCTCCCTCCCTTGACCTTCTCTTCTTTCTTTTCTTCCTTCCTCCTTCTCTTCCTTCCTTTCTTTCTCTCCATGCCTCCCTTCCTCCCTCCTTCCTTCTTCCTTTCCTCCCTCCCTTCTTTCCTTTCTTCTTTCCTCCCTCCCCCTTCCTTCTCTCCCTTCACTTCCTCCCTCCCTCCCTCTTCCTTCCTTTCTTTCTCTCCCTCCCTCCCTTCCTTCCTTCTTTCCCTCCTTCCTTCCTTCTCTCCCTCCCTCCCTTCCTTCCTTCTCTCCCTCCCTCCCTTCCTTCTTCCTTGTCTTGCTTCAGTTGCTACCTCCTTATTTCTTCAGGACTGAGGGGTACAAAGTTAAGTATTCTTTTTAAATTGAAGTGGATTGATGGAATCCATACTTTCATAGTGGAAAAAAAAATGTTCCCTTTCCACTTAGCTCTTCTTGTACACCTGGCTTCACAGGAAAAGAAATTAGCATCTAGAAATGCACCTCTGTGTCAGCCACGGGGGAGATATTAGAGCATTCCCACATGTACCAAATCATCAACCTTTGATCAGCATGCTGGGAATGTTCATTGTCCAATAAAGCTTTGGGAAGACTCTTTGATTCACTAAAGCCATGCTCCTCCTAATGAAAATGCTCCCCAAAGAACACAGCCCTGGCTTTCCAGCAGTCTCCTCAATCAGGTTCAGTCTTCATATGCTGTGGGCTGGATTGACTCAGCATTGGTTAGCTGACTTTTAATTCTCTTCTTCCTGCCTGTCCATTCATACCAGGGACCGGAGGGAAGGACCTCTGTGTCATCAAGGTAACCACGGCTGGGTGGCTCTCTCCCATTGCCAGTCAGCATGGTCATTTTGGAAGGGGGCTGGAATATCTGACCTCATGACTATAGGAAAGTTTAGTGATTAATGATGATTTTTATCTTTGGACTTCAAAGATTGACTCATGCAGAGAATGAGCAATCTATAGGTCAGATATCTTACCTCCTCGTCATTTTCTTCCTTCAGTCAGGAATTCAGGGTACTAAATACTGACCAGCTGTAAAAGATGTCTCTCCTGTCAGCAGAAAAACCTGCTTAATGGGCCCCTAAGAGGAATTGTTTTAAATAATGCTATGTGATTTTTCCCAAGAGTTTGTGCTGAAAAATGAACAACTGGAAAATTTAACACCTAACTGATCTAGACTTTATGCAAAAAGCAAGCCTCTTCTCTTATTTTTCCCTTCTGTGGTTCAGGTGTTTTGCAGCCACTTTAAAACATGTAACTACCAAAAAAAAAAAAAAAAACATGTAACTACCTTTTATTTAATAATTGGACAAAAATTTATTGAGGGTTTTCTATGTGTAAGAAACTGTACAGAGCCAGGAGGTTACAAGGATAAAAAGACACGGTACCAGCATTCAATAATGTCAATATCATTAATAATCTCTAATATATTTATTAGTCCTTACTTTTCACAGGGCTAGTAAACAGGTCCTAAGTTATTTTTAATGTTTCTTATAATTCAATGAAATGGACCTAACTTTTTTCAAAATCAATTTACCACTTGGTAAATTTACCGATTTACCATTAGTTCATCCTATCTTCTGGGAGACCATGAATTTAAGATGCTTAGTCTGTAAGCTCAAGAAGTGGGAGACCCCGCTCCCTCCCAGACACTTCCTACAATTATCACAATGAATTTAAAACAGCATTTTTGCCTTCACATCCAGAAACCTGTTTCACCTTGACCTAGGTTCCTGGATGTGCATGGGTGGAAGGAGCTGGGACTATATGCTTGACTTGAAGTTTGGAAATGTCAATCATCCTCCAACCATCAAAAATATTCACCTTATTCCCTCCTTCCACAATCATCTAAGTGGCCCTCTCAAATTGACTCCCACACCTGTTCATCATATAAAGAATAAAATAAAAGCAAATGCTGTTTAAAATCCCTCTTCTTCAACAAGGTCTTCTGTTTTGAAATTGTAAAATGGTCCCTGGTCTATTCTCTCACCAGCTGTGGTCTTTTATCTCCTCAAGAGAATAGCTGACATCACACAAGGCAAAGCCATTGTGCTTATAGATGCCATAAATATCTCCCCTAAATCCTACATGATAAATTTCCCTCTGATTAGTAAAGCAGATACCATAATGTGCAAGGGGGAGGGAAGAGGCTTTGATGATGCTAAACTAAGCCTCTGGAGATATCCCATCCCTCCCTCCTGAATTTCTCTGTACAACAACTGGAGTCCCGAAAATGATAGAAAGTGAAGTCTGGATTACCCACTCCCATTGCTTGCTTCCTTAAAAAAAAAAAAACTGATTTTCAATTATGGACAAAGTGAAACTTACTTATACAAAATCCAATGCAAGTTGAATTAGTAAAAAGTACAAACCACAATATGCTTATAGCCTATAAAGGAGGAAAAAATCCTTTGACTGAAAAGTAAAACAAGGGCCTTCAGTTTTGTACATGAAATTGAAATTACTTTATCCCTGACTCATGATCTACTTTATTTTTGATTCACAGGAAGACCTGTCCCTATACTGTGATTTAAAAAAAAAAAAAAAAACAAGTTTCTATTTATAATGATTAGTTGATCTTTCCACAAAATTAGGTTGCTGGAAGGATTGAGAAGAGAAAGAATATTCCTGGATCAGATGGAACTGGTGAATGTGGAAATCCAAGGATTTGAGAAAGCATTGTCAATTTTTATAGTCTGGACAATGGGAGACTAGATAATTCTGTATGTTCTTCTTGGTCTTCCTAATGCATGTTTATTCAAATGGAAAAAGAAAAAGAGAGTAGACTATTGTCATGGAGTAAGAGGTAAAAAAAAAATCATTTTTGTGTTTTGCTACTTGGACCTTCATTCATTGTAGGATACACATTTCAGATAGTTTTTTGGTTTTGCTTTTATTTTAAGTGACAGCCCTTTGTGATCTGTTATAGAGAGTTGAAATGTAAGTAATAAGATAACCCATGGGTAGGCAAAGAGACACCCACCTTGGCCCTCATTCCTCCTGAAGCCAGCCTCATAGAGAGCTGGGTAGCATGTGGACGATGAAGAGAAAGCATCTGAAGTTAAGTGGAAGATAAAGGATAGTTTTGGAGCCAATACAACAAAGAAGCTGGAAACTTCTACTAATTTATTCTGTGGTCGATCCATTTCTGCATGTAAGCCAAACCCCATTATCAATGCAACTCCTCTCCCCAATGCACATCTCCTCCTTCCCCATCCCACCTTAAGCAGAGCTTGGCAAAAGACTATGCTTTTAACTAAGGTTTCTGAATTTTTTAAATCCACCCTTTGCTTAGATGAAGGGTTATGGGGGGTCGGTTCTTGTCCATGCACAGCTGGGAGTTTGGTTGGGTTGATTAGTTATCATCGTATATTCTCTGCGTGCTCTCCATTAACAGCTGGACAGTGTTTTCCTTGGCCACAGGGGCTGAGCTTTATTCATTGACTCAAGCACTCTAAGGTACTGCATGGAACATTTCATGTGTGTTGGCTCTTCCTACACTACCTCTGAGGACTGAGGGAAACAATTATAAGATGCTCCTGCCCAGTCCAGCCTCCTTGGAGGAGGCTGCCACCCTGCTGATTCAACTGTCACTCAGACTGCCATCAGAGCTTACTGGCTTTAGGCTGTAAGTTACAGGAAATCTTTCCGCCTGTACTTGGTTATTTATAGAGGAGTTTATAGGATTGTTCCACAACTCAAGGGAGGAAAATCAAACAAATGTCACCTCCTATTATCGTGGCAACTAAGTTCCACTCCGAAAATAGAAGCTGGAACCTTAACCCATTAACTAGTAAACCAATCCACTGACGTATTTAAATTTTAGTAACACTTTTACATTAAAAAAAAAAATTCTTTCAAAGTTTCCCCACTCTAGAGAATCATTCCTCATTAAGCCCACCCTCATTTGCACTCTTTGATGCCTCTTTGCATGGGACTAATGTTTTAATAATGTTTTAATCCAAAACTGGATTATTCGTAATACTTTCCCACCTCTCTGTAATCCTTCCTTCCTTCCTTCCTCCTTTTTTTTTCCTTTCTACTTTTCACGAAGACTAATATAAAACTTACTGTATGTCAGGAACTGTTTTAAGAATTTTAATCCTCATAGCAACCCCAGGAGGTAGGTGCCATCATCAATCCCATTTCACGATGAGAAGACTTGATTTATGATTCATTGTTATCAGTGGCCAACTTTATTTCATTTCTTCATTTCTTTGTTAGTGATAATAACCAACCACACAACCCAATAACTAGAACATAAGCAAGACTTACACCAAGATGAATCTCTCCTACCCCTATTACCTTGCGGAACTGCTTGATGCACTGATTTTTATGTTTTTACTAATAATTTCCTTGCTTATTTATAAAAATAATTCATGCACATGTGCATGTTTGATTACAAAAAAATCTTATCCCTTAGTTTTAGTAATTTAACATTATGAAGCGCACTATACTGTGGTCATCGGACAACTTGCTATCACTCGCCACCACATTATCACATACAAGCTCACTCATTTCCACTGGCAAAATATGTTCCACAAGGCAATATATTTCTTTGTCTCCCTGTTGATAGTAATTTGTTATCTGCTCTTGCTATTACAAACATGGTTATTATGAGTATTTTTGTAATTTTCTTGTGGTGCCCAAATGAACCAAATGCATCTTTGGTATATGCCTAGAAAATCATTGGGTCATAGAATATGGAAATGTTCAACTTTAAAATATAATGCCATGTTGCTTTCCAAAGTGTTTAGCCAATTTACAACAGCAATACATAAGAAATGTCATTAATCTATATATTCTCCAACTTTGGTATAGTTTAAATTCTTAATTCTTGCCAATAAATTGAGCATGAAGTGGCATCTGCTATAGTCTCAGTTTGCTATTCCAGATCTTGATTTGCTAGTCTCTGTTGCTGTAAAGAGGCTGGGCATCCTTCCATATGTTTTTAGTCATATATTTTTGTCCTGTGAATGTCTATTTTTGTATTTTGGTCTTTCACTTTTAATCTTTTTTCTATTGAGCTGTTTGAACTTTCATAGGAGTCTTTACCTATTCTTGATACTAAAGCTGTGCTAATTATATCATTAGTTAGCAAATGATTTTCTCTTAGTTTATAGCTTGCTTTTTTTTTAATCTTCTTTACCTTCTATAAGAATTCTTCTGATGAACAGCCTTTCTTAATTTTAATAAAGTCAAAATCATAAATCTTTTCTTTTATGGATTATACTCTTTGTGCCTGTTTAAGAAATCCTTCCTACCCCAAGGTCGGAAAGATATCCACCTATATTTTTATACTGAGTGTTTTAAAGTTTGCTTTTGACATTTAAGTCCCTAATCCATCTGGAGTTGATTTTGGGGTATGGTGTAAGGGTGGGATCCAAATTCATTTTTTTTCCAAATGGACAACCAATTTTTCCAGCTCCTTTTATTAAATAATCCCTCTTTTCTCCACTGAAATACCAGGCCACCTCTGCCCTCATTAAAGCTCCACATATGCATGGACTTATTTCTGGGCTCTCTAGGCTATTCTTTTAGTTCTTGTGTCTACACCTGCAACGTGGTATTTTGGTAAGAGCACAGGACTTGGAGGCAAAAGATCTGGCCAGTTATGACCAAGGAAACTTGAAGGGTCACCTGACTATTCTACTCAGTCTTCTCGTTTGTACTGTGAATAACTATTCCTACCATAAAGATGCTATGAAGATTAAAGGCATATCTGTGGAAGTGTTTTGTAACCTATCAAATTCTATAAAATACTCTGTATTGTTATTTGTTTTTTAAATGTTCTCGAAGTGTTTCTTTTTCTTTTGCTTTCCTGTTTTTTTTTTTTTTTTTTTTTTGTCTTTTAGAAATCTTTTGGTTGTCAGTAACAGAAAACCTGACTTACAGTAGCTTTAAAAATAAAATTTAATGGCTCACATAACTTAACTATTCCGGTGGTAACACTGGCCTTAGGTGATGCCTTAAATAATAACTCTTTAGAGACTCATGGACTCCAGAGGAGCATTTTTCCACCTCTTCTATCTGAATCCTGCAGTCACCTTCATTCTGGGCCCTTCTGATCAAAATGTGGCTGTCAGCGGCTTCTGGGGTGGCCCAAGTCCTAGTTCACAGCCAGCCTTAAAAGAGTTCCCCTCCAGGTGGCTTCCAAAAAAGAGAGAGGAAATTTCTTCCCCAAACATCTTAGGTTCAGTTCTCTGTCTCACATCTCCTGGAGCTGATCTTGGGTGTGTGCTGAGTCCTCATCCAATCACTGAGAGTACGAGATGAATGGGGCCCCTTTCCTCCAGCCCAGCAATCACATGCAAGAATTGAAAATGTGATTCCTGTTACTAACAGGGAGCAGAGAGTGAATACTTGGGACGGGGAGGGGGGCACATAGCAAGTGGTCATTACAGTTTTATTTTAACTTTGTAAACAAAATCACACCTGTAGATGGTCGGTCACACATCAAGTAGTGAAGAAGAGCTGAGAGTGAAAAAGAGCATGGACCACAGCCCACCTCCCAGAGGGAAGGTCTTCTGACCCCGCTCCACTGGATCCTCCTGGTGATGGCTGTTCTGACTCTAAACCTCTTTGAAGGCTCCATGCCTTTATGAAATGAGCTTTACACATTCCGACACATTTCTGCTTCTCCATCCTGGCTAATGACCCATTTCAAATTTGATAAAAATATTATTTTGAAAAAACATTTTATCGTCTACCTCTGTGATATTTTTTGTGGTGCATCTCTATTGCTTTTCCCACCAATTTGATTAGTATCTCAATTCCGATCCCTGAAGAACTTGAGCTCTTTCCTTTCCCCTCCACTCATCCTTCCTTCACTTACACTTCTGTCAGATATATTTTGCCTTTTGCATTGTCAAGATGGTGAACATTGAATCCTTCAGCTCTTCAACAACAAATTCGACTTTCCTGCTCTATACATATTACATGTCAAATTTTCAAAAAAATGTTTTGCCACCAGTTCGATTTTGCGCTAGAATAAAATTTATTGGAAGCACCTGGGTGGCTCAGTGATTGAGCATCTGTCTTTGGCTCAGGTAGTGATCCTGGGGTCCTGGGGTCAAGTCCCACATTGGGCTCCCCATAAGGAGACTGCTTCTCCTTCTGCCTATGTCTCTGCCTCTCTCTGTGTGTCAGCTCTCATAAGTAAGTGGATAGAATCTTAAAAAAAAATAGAAGAAGATTATTTTTTCTGAGCAGCTACTTTTACTCAAAAGAGACCCCTCCACCAACTCAAGTAACACATTCACTAGCAGAAAGGTTAAATAGAATCTGTTCTCCTGTGTTCTGATTTGTATATTGCTGGGATCATAACTTTCTACTTTCTTCATTTTTCTTGCAGTTTCTAACTATCCTTTTTTTTTTTTTTTGGTTGTATTTATCCTTTTGTGTATAGCTTCTATTGCATGAAATTCCATTTGTCTTTTCCCCACAAGAACCCTCTTTCATGGGTTTCTTTGTTCTCTTACACCAAATGGGACTGTTTTCTCTCTAGGCCTTGTCATGGTGGTCATCGGGGGTGGAGGGGCTCCTCTTCTCTTCTGTCCTGTTCTCCTATTTTCTGAATCCCACGGCTTCCATTCCTAGTTTCCTCCTGTTGCTTAGCTAATGTCACAACATCAACTGACTCCCTGAAAAAGCAGCATTAAAAGGTACACATCACCCTTCCTTGCTGGCAGAAAATATCTTCCTTCTGTTCCCACACTTGATAGATATATTGACTCAAATCAACAAATTGGCTGTATTTTCCTGGTATATATTAGGAAAATGAAATATATAAGAAATATATTTAGAAAATTAAAACATTGTCTTATATATAAGAAATCTGATTATTAGTCTGATCCTATTCCTTTACATATGTGTGTTATTCCTTCCCAAAAGATTTTATGAACATTTCTTTCTTCTTGATGCACTATAATTTAATCAAAACATTATATATGTTTCTTGCTTAACAGTTTGTGAGCCCCTTCAATCTGAATATAATCTACTCCCATTTTCTTCATTCCTTTCTTTTTTTCTTCTTTTTTTTTTTCTTTAGATGTCATATATGGTTCTGTTGGGACTATCTAAAGTGGTCTGTTAGGTTTTGTGGGGTTTTTTTTATTTATATTTTATTCAACACTACATATAATAAATTGAACAGATCTTAAATGTATATGCATGGATACACTCACATAACTATCACTCACATGGAGATAGACAAAGCTTCTAGCATCTTAGAAGTCCCTAAACCAAATAACTCAAAGTATCATCAGTTACTTTCACTTGTTCTTAAACTTGACATAAATCGAATCGTACAGCAAGTACTCTTTTATTTGTCTGGCTTCTTTTACTCAACAATGTCTTCAAGTTTCATCTATATGATTTGATTCTCTTTTTAACCACTGTAGAGTACTCCAAATTCCACAATTTTCTTCTTAGGCTTCCTGTTAATGAGCATGTGGGTTGTCTTCAGTTTGAGGCTATTAAGAAAAATATATGTGTGATTATTTTGATAGACATATGTACTAATTTATTTCATGCATGTATCCAGAAATGAAATTGCTGGGTCACTATATTTAATTTTATAAGACACTGTCAAACTTTATCCCCAAGTGGCTGTACCAATGTACACTCCCACCAGCAATGTGTGAAAATTCCAGTCACTCCACGGCCCCACCAATACAAGCACTGTCAGTCTTTTCAATTTTAGCCTTTCTGATGGATGCAAAATGGAATTTAATTCTGGTTTAAAATTGCATTTTTCTGATAAGTAATTATATCGATCACTTTTCAAAAGCTTGAGGTACTTTGGATAGTCTCTTTTACAAAATGTTCAAGTGTTCTATCCATCATAAATCAAGTTGTCTATTTTCTCTTTGTCATGTGGAAGGCTATATATTCTGGACCCAAGTACTTTCCAGATCTACACAAATACCTTCTTGCATTCTGTGACTGCCTTTTAACTCTCTTACTGTATATTCATATGAAGAGAAGGTTTCAATCTTAATGAAATCCAATTCTCGAATTTTTCAGTTATGATTAAGTGCTTTTTGTGTTCTGTTTAGGATTCTTTCTCTATTCTCAAGTTTATAAAGATGTTTTCCTTTAGTTTCATCTAAAACTTTTTTTTTACCTTTCATATTTAAATTTACAGTCCATCACAAATTAATTTTTGTGTGTGATGTCAAAGTTCATTTTTCCCATAAAAATATGCAATTGCTCCACCACCATTTTTATTGAAAAGGACACTTTCTCCTACTGAATTACAGTACCACTTTTGTTGTAAATCAAGTGACTTTACATATGTGATTCTTTTTCAGGACTCTCTTCTAATTGTCTACTGGTCTAGTCTTAGAGTTGTAGCACACTGCCTTAATTACTGTTTTTACTATGAATCTTAACATCTGATAAGTTAGGTGTTTCAATTTTGTCCTTTTTTTTCTCCAAAACTTTTGGATTCTAGGTCTTTTCTATTTCTCCATACGTTCTAGGACCTACTTGTCAGTTTCTACAAACTATCTTGTGTTATTTGATCGGGATTGCATTAAATCTACGGTTTAATGTGTATAGATTTGAGATCATAACAAACCCTAATTCCCAATCCAGTACTATGATACAGTTTGCTATTAAACTCTAATTATTTAAACATATTTTTTCTCTCAGCAATGTTTTATAATCTTAAGCCTTGCAAAATTTGCATTAAATTTATTCCCTGGTATTTGATGAATTTTTGTTGCTTTTGAAAATGGCATTTTAAATCTTATTTCCCATTTATTTCTCTCTAGGGTGTAGAAATATTTTAATTCATTTATTAATCATGTATCTAGTGTTCATGCTAGCTTTGCTTGTCAGTCCTAATAGTTTCTTTATAGTTTCTTTAGGATTTTCTATTTTTGAAATTATTTCATCTGAGAGTAGCAATAGTTTTTAAGGTTTCTTTATATTTTTCTCATGCTTTTTCTTTGTTCTGTCTCTTTTGCTTATGTATTGGATGATTTCCTTAACTTTACCTTCCATGGATTTTAGCTCTTGTTTTTAATTTTGGGACTTATACTACTAGACTTTAATTGTTCTTTCTGGTTCTCTGATTTTTTTAGAGTATTCTTTTGTGGATGCAATACAATTTCAAATTACTCATATTATTTTTGTTGTTTTGCTTCTTGTCTTCTATGATCAGATTTTGTTGTTTCCTAAATCTATCTTTTATATCATTTGTTCTCATATATCTATTGATCATTACTTGTCCCTTCAACTCTTAGAAATAAATGCTTCGCTAATAGAGATTTCCTCTGATGTTATGTCTCATTTCCCTTCAGTCTCTCTCTTGAATGAGAATATGTCTGGCTACTTAGCATGAGATAGAGCAAAATGTGCAGCTTTCAGCTCTCCTTCACATAAGTGAAAAGGGAAACACTCTCAAACTATTATCCCTCCTATTGTAAGGACATAAGAAGAAGGACTTAAATCTACAATGTCAATGCCTACACTAGGCATTTTCTTAAATGGCTTATTCAATTTCTTGAAGGAAGAAGCCTCCATGTTTGGATAAGAAAGGACAGCCCGAATGCCTATGCCAGGGGAGGGAGGTTGAAGACAACAATTTATAGTTTGATCCTTCAAAAATATGTACTGTCATTTCTTTGAAGCTCCCTTGAAGTATATTCTGAGCAGCAGCTTTACCGTGTACTGTTTCTCTCAAATTGCATCTAGCCCTTATTCTATCATAGTTGTGTTTATTACCTAGTGATCTCTAACCACCCTATCTGCTTTATTTGCTTTGCTTTTTGTACGTACAAATATATATGTGTGTATATATATGTAATATGTACATATGTGTGTATTACATATGTAATATGTATATATAACATATATAACTATACATACACAAGAATATATATAATATGTAGGTTTTATGTGTCTGTGTGTAATTTTTTTATTGGGGTCTTAACAAGAGAAAAAGAAAAACACAAGTCTGCTATCTTGAACTAGATACTTGAATTTTTTTTATACTACTCAGTCAACCTACAAGTTTAAACTTATTCAAATCAGAATAATACTAGTTTTCAGAAATTATTATTGAATTATGTCATTGCTGGAAGACCTTTCTCCGTTGATCTCTTATGTCTCTGCACATCTTGTCTGACAGCCTTTTGTTCAGGATTATCTTTCCAAGGATGTTTGTACAGTGAACAGCCTTGGGAAATAGAGATAGTATCTCCTTTGGGAGCAGTGGACAGGCTTGTGTGCTGTCCAAAATAATGATAATGCCTCTTTCCAGGATAAAGGTTGGAACGGTTTACTAACAACTCATGATGAAAGATTGGGGTTTCCTCAACTCAGTTCTGCAGCTGTGATGATAACCTCAAAATGTGCGCCATCCACCTGGGCTGATCAGCATCTCTCTGTGGGACTTCAGGGGCAAAAGGAATCACACAAGCATGAAGCTCTACTATATGTTCTATCATGAATAATAGAGTCCTTTGTCTGTGACAGAGAAGTCATGTGTCTTCTGCCATAATCGATGAAATTATTAGCTTACAAATAAAGTCAAATATCAGAACTACATATAGGATAGAGGAAAAGTCTAAAATCTTGATTTCAAACTAATCAAGATACCAAGCTTTGGTATAATATGAGTTGAAGCCATTAATTCCACCTTCTAAAATGTGGTTGCTGCCACTCTATTTGACCATGAGTGTTTACGACATTTACTTCAAGTCCCATTGATAGTCACTTTAGAAGCGTTTCTAAAGGAATTAGAATTAATAGTTCTAATAGTATTCAACCTACTACGATTAAATAAAATCCTACATAAATGCTATAAAGTAGGCATATTAACCAGAAAAATAGAAATAAGATCTTTTTTTTTTAATTATTATCTTGGTGCACTGAGGCTAAAGACGCATTCAGAGAGAGGCCTTTTGGAAACTGTATGTTTTTTATGCTGCTGTGAAGCTTCAATGTTTTTGTCACTTGCAGATATTTAGTCTATATGTTGGTGCTCAGACTAGTTTAAAATTTTACTGTATGGGGGAAAAATCATTGGAAGCATAAAAACAAAGCAAACAAAAATACCTAAATATGTTTTTTAAAAGATTAATCACAATAGAGGGAACTATTTTGGGTGATATTTTTCCTATAAGCATAGATTTTGATTATAAAAATATTACAAACTTAAGTTTAGGAGTAGGATAGTGGGGAAAAAGGAATCACACACAAAAAAATCAATCTGATATTAAAGATGTATCTAAACCACTGTCTAGGCAATAGAAAATAGCTAGTTCAGGCAAAAGCCAGTGTCCTGCATCATCTTGCCCCTTAACACACAAATGAAAAGTTATGTTTCTAATATTGACCTAAAGGCTCAAAAAATCTCCAGACATCAAAGAATGATCCGGCTATGTTTATTTACTACATGGGACTTTGCTAAAGGCATTTTATAAAGATTATTCAAAAAGCATGGAAATAAGAATGATTTTCTGACTAACCTGCAATTAACCGGATCATTAAGTTACCCAATTGTTTCAGCTCCTTAAAATTCTATATAATTACAATCTTCCCAGTGTCTCATGCTCATCTCCCCAGGTCTCTTTGCTAGTTTGTTATTCTGTATATTAAACCACCAAAATACAGTGCAGTGCTCCAAAGCTAAAGAATAAAACCCAACTCTTCTCTATACTTCAAGTAACATTGCAAGATCTGACTCTTTGGAAATCTAGTAGGAGACATGCTCTAGTATTCTGAGGACACTAACTTATTGTGGCCCAAGATGGTAAAATTAATTTATTGTTCCAAAAGCATTAGTGATATTCTTGGATATCTCTGTCCCTATCAAAATCCTAATATATGAGCAGCATTTTGCAAGACATGAGAGAGGATATAATAGGGGAAAACAAACTATGTCTTTGAGAAGGTTACCACTCAGAAGGAGAGACCAGATATAACCATTGCAAACCATAAAAAAGTATATTAACAAGTTTCATTAGGATCCGCACACAGGACGAACTGTGTAAGAAGGTAGGATAAATGTTCAAGGGAATCAGAAAATACAGTCAGGAATTTGAACTATATCCAGCTTTTTATGCAACTATAATAAAGGCCTCAGCTTGAGACTAAAAGAGATTCAGATGTGTCTGGGGACATCTGGCGAAAGGGCAGTGTCAGCCTCTAGAAATTTATTTGCATGTAGACTGACAAATCTTTTGGGAGAGAAGTGGTCCTGAGGGAGAAAGGATCCATGCATGATGAAGTGACTCAGTAAAAAAGCCTTAGTCACTGGATGAGGAAAATTATTCTGAACACAGCAAGTCTGAGATTTATCCCCAACTTGTCCCCTATTGGGCTTTGTCTGATATAATGGAAAGCAAGCAGTTCTAAATAAATGCTGAAATAGTTGTTTTATTTTGTGACATAAGCACTCTTCTTTGGGATCCTCTCTAGAAGCACTTAACAGAAAGGGAGAGTCTCTCCCTACCACTTTTCCATAGGTCATCACACAGGGTTGGGACCCTGAGACGCCAGTGTGGTGTGTGGCACAGCCAGTGCTGTGCCTACCATACCTCATGAGTAGTCTGAGGGTGGGCAGACAGGAGGAAATGAAATGCTTTTGCATGTAGCAGAGACTAGGTCCCCAGTAGTAGAATAAAGGCAGCATCCGAGACAGGCTTTTATACCCAGCTCGGCATCAGCAGCCGCTAACAGGAAACTCTGAACCAACAGAACCACAAGTGAAAATGCCAAGCCTGCCAGAGCAGAAATGTGCCTTCATGACCACTAAAGCAGCAAAAGCTCAGCTTAAGAATAACTGTTCCCAGTACCATGACATCCGACTTACTTGTGGCCATCTGAGATTGCAGGCAAATCTCCAGTAAGGCAAGAATTTCCAGAGGTGTAGGAGACCTATGTCAGTATGAGAAGGCATGAGATAATGACACTTAAGTCTCCAATGTTACCATACCTCATGGCTATTTGCAGGAAGGAGCAGCCTTAAGAAATCTAGGCTGTAGAATTAGTTATTTCTCAAAGTATAGAAGACAGTCTTTAGCTGTGATGTTCAAGGTTAGGTTTCTAATAAAGCCAACAATGACATTAAGCATGTATTAAAGAAATAGTATCTAAATGCTAAATGCCAAGATGGTTATTCTATAGAAGCCTTAGAATATCACAATCCTAGGGCTTTATACTGATAGAAATCAAGTAGACCAATCCTCTAATATTCAAATAAGAGAGTGAGACCCAGGAAAAAGTAAGCCAACCACTGGCTGGCTGGCAGTGGACCAGGGAGAAATCTGACTTCCAGTCCAGGGCTCTTTGAATGACACCATAAAGACTCAGGGAAACCAAATGAGAAATAATAAGCCTGACCTTTTGATTCCTAGAAAGTGTCAGCAAATTACCTATAGCCATTCTGTACAAATAAAAATCAAGCTGGGAATTTAAGAACTGTCAAAATGTTCTCTCCTTGAATGTGAATGTGTTTATGTATGTTTCTGTCAGTTTGCAAATGTAAATTCCTGAGTTGATTTCTGATGTAACTCCCTAAAAATTAAACGGCATTAGAATTAGCTTCAGAAGAGAAAAAGTTTGCACAGTTCTTTGTTTGCTCTGAGGAACGGATGAAGAAAGTACGGTGGGAAATGGAGAATGAAGGAATGCAAGCAAAAGCGAGAACAAGAGTGAGGAATAAAAACAGAGGAGTAAGTAGGGAGGAAAGAGCCAAGTGAGAAATCTGGAGCCTCCACACAAATGAGATGGGTGGATAGAACTCCACCAAGAGATTATTGAACATGAAGTTCATCTGTTTTAACTGGTGTGATTTACTTGACATAGTGACAGACCGAAACGGAAATAATAATCATCTGTCAAACAATCAGTTCGCCTATTTCTTGACTGTCCTGGCCATTGTTTTCTTTTTTTAACCTAACCTGCCTTTTTCCTTGACCAGTCAAGTCAAAACAGACACCCAATTTGTACATGTCAACACAGGCTTTCTCTTGAGTTAATGGCTCAGAGTGTGAGTCACTGCCCTGAGAACCCCAGATCCTAACTCTTCTCTTCTTCTAAATTAGAATGGGATGGCCTCTGTTTATGCTTTCATTAAGTAGAACCACATGATTACAACCTTTCCACTGGGGGTTTTTAGCAAAGAATTTATTAGCATGAGCCAGTATCCTTGACTGCAGGGCTGCTTTGGTTGTGAGCCATGAGTGGCTGAGATACACTTGATTTGCTGTTTTTCCTCATGAGTTCTGGGTTAGTGGATTGCTTCTAGGGGCTTCTAGAGGCTTCTAAGGGGTTCTGTGTTCCAGCTATATATGTTACTTCTATGTTATCAGAAATTTTTGTTTAAAGCCTAAATGTCCTCTTTCATTTGTCATGAGGAAGAATGATGGACAGATTCTTGGGAAGTGATTGTAACTTACTAATCTGTGATGTTTAATTAGATGTGATAATCAAACTGGAATCTTCGAAAGGGTGTCTTCCTTTTATTTAAAAGGCCCTCTCTCCTTTGAACTCTTCCTTATCCTTCGAGACTCAGCCTCCATGATGGCCTTCTTGATTGCCCCCACTCCACCTAAAAGTCCACATACTCTGGAATTAATCTTTCCCACCTGTGTCCTTAGCACTTGACTCCTCCATTCTGCCATATATCACATTGCGTTTACAAATGTGACAGTTCCCTGATGATAGGAAATACATTTTAACATCATCACATTTCTGATAGAGTAATGGATACTCACCGAATTAAATTAAAATGCAGAAGGCGAATGCCTGAAGAAGAGGTAGGGAGAAGAGTAGAATGAGATCAGTGGTAGCGGAAGGGAATGTAGAGATAGAAAGAGGATGAGACAAGATGCTTTGGCATTGTCATGGAAGAGGGCACGGGGTGTCATGAAGCACTTGCCGGAAAGACAAAAGAAGGATGCACAGAAGGTGGATCATCAGGATGGAAACAGAAAAGGGAGTGTTCAGAAGTAAGTAAAGTGCTGCAACTTATAGTAAATGGCCATAACTGAT
Source organism: Canis lupus baileyi (assembly GCF_048164855.1). Lineage (NCBI taxonomy): Eukaryota > Metazoa > Chordata > Mammalia > Carnivora > Canidae > Canis > Canis lupus. The sequence continues at coordinate 9,612,694 of NC_132875.1, read as the reverse complement.
GTCCTTGATGGTATCTCCGTTGTGGAAAGAGAAGGGAGCAGGGAAGGACAATCATTCCACCCCAGGTCACACAGTCGGTGAAAGTACAGCCTGGGCTGTACCAAAGGTTGTGTTGGTTTTACCACTTCTTCCTACTTCTTGGTTTCCCCATGATGGTTCTGTGCTATTAAGAAGGAACCCAGGGGTACTTTATGGGTCAAACAGACTTTGGTGAACTGAGCTGACCTAGGCAACTAACCATCAGACATGTCTTTATTTCATTGGAAAAATTTGTTCTGGGTTCTCAACAACTGATTTACATACAATATTTTAGTACACAGCTCATTTTAAACTGAGGACTGACTGTACTAAGCTTCTAGCTTCTAAGGATAGAAAGATAGTCCTTTTTATTTTTCCTGTTCTGCTTTTGGAAACTACCAACAAGGGTGCCAATTAGCACCAGATGGGACAGGGACTGTGTGATGTGGAACTCCAACCACTGGGAACTGGAGTGAGTCCACTAATGTATTAAGCAATCGAAGAGCCAGAAGTTGGGCAGGATTCGAGCTTGGCACAATGTAAAGTTCTGATCTGTAAAGGCCCAGCTTTATACACAGAATCTGTCCCTTCTCCACTCACTGCCTATGAGAAACAGCAAGAGAACCAGGAATTTGAAACCTTAGTACCCTTGAGGCCATAGACCTTTATGTGCATATCGCCTCTCTCTCTCTCTCTCTCTCTGAATCCTTTACTCACTTGAACTTGAACTAATCTTTACGGAATAATTAAGTACAAGTGGAAATGCCTGCTGTCTTGGAAATTTGGATTTCCAGTATACAATTCTTACTTAGCTTTCTTTACATTTCTGAACATCTTGATTTTTTGAAATTATAACTACTCTATATACAGTCAAGTGTGGAATTAAAGCATTACATAGGTAACTCACTTCAAGGTAATTCAGACTTCAATGGCACATATTTATTAAAAAAATACATAGGTGAAGCAACATAGGATTTTTTTATCACTATTACACAGATAAATGTCGATTCTTTTCCTCACCTTGCTAGTTGTATGCCTTTGATGGAAATGAATAGACTACAGCACAGTTCATTTGGTTTGCTGAGTTCTGTTACTTTCTACTCACTATGTAATTCACCAGCTTTCCCAGGTAGTGTTCTCAGTCACCTTGAAGACAGCTGAACACAAGACAAATCAAACACAGTTTTGCCTCAGTTTGATATAAACCTGTACTTAATAGAAGCAACCCAAGTTAGGCCTCATCCCTAAAAAAAAAAAAAAAAAAGGTTGGATTTGAACAGTTCTCCCAGACATTTTTCTCATTAGGGCATACACAGAAAATGGTATTATTCTGGAGAGCTGACTGGGCTAAAGAGAAGAGATAGCTCATGGCAAGAGGAAAACATCTGAGAGCTGGAGGCATTATAGGGCCCTGCTAGGCCAACCCAAGTGCTGAGGGAATCAATATCTCAGCAGAGCTGGAGTCCATTGGTAGCACACCAGTGTGTCAACACCTACAACAGGGCATACCAGGAGGGGAGCTCTGAAGTTAAAGATATTTATGGGCCCCTTGGGCATTCCAGGACCAGTTTTGAGCCTAAATTCACTGGAACTTGACCACTGATTTGTGATTTGGACACCACGGTCCAGAGTCTTCTAGATCAAAAACTGATCTCAGAATGTGAGTCTCTTGGTTAACAGCATTGATAAGACACCCAATGCTGGAGTGACGGTCCCAGTTTGGCCAGGACTGAGGAGTTTCTCAAGACACATGACTTTCAGTGCTGAGGTGAGGACAGAACTGCGCAAACCAAGAAAGTTGGTCCTCCACCTACTATGTATTAAAATATTCTATTAGAAAAACAAAGGAAGGAGGAGACACAGTTTCTGCTTTCACAAGCTTAAGTCTTTGTTGTGGTTTTCCCAGGTCATTGGAGCTGGAGGCAGCAGTACCAAGAGTTGGTCATTGACTCTAGGTCTATGGTTTTTAAAGCAAGAGCCTACGACTTTTCTTATGAAATATTTTCCTTTGTAGAGTTGTTTTTGCCAGTTCAAAGAGGAAATAGTGGGCTGAAATCAAGTGGCATGACTGAATGACTAGTGCTAAGCAAATGATTCGTGCAAAGGCTTCATTGGAAACATTCAGACTCATAACAATAGTAGTTCTGACATGACTTCCTTTTGCCTGAGAAACTCATAAACACGACCTCTAGGCTATACTTTTATTCAGCAGCTGCTGGTCCTTTAATTTAATTAGAAGCTACGAGCAAGCTTCTTAAAGAGGCAATGTGTATATCAAACAGTGTCCAGAGGACACTCTGTTCATAAAATTTAAGATAGTCAGCATTGTTGGAATTACATGTTCTAATATGAGATGGGTGGACTGGTGTGGGAGAAATAAGAGCCACCATCTCCCTCCTTCCCCACCCAGACTTAAACCAAAATTGTTTTTGAGGTTCAAAAATATTCACATGACAGCTTTCTATGTTTGGCTGGAACAGACTGAACTGCAATGCCAAGAAAATGGTTTCTTCTATCTTTTATGCTAATGCAGATGTCACAAAAATTTAAAAGATTCTACAGCCCTGGCTCTCCATGATCATGCAGAGTTACTACACCATTTTTAACATTTATTACACACCTATTATGTGCAAAGAACATAAAATGAATGAGAAATAAGTAAGATGAAGTTTTTTTCCTTCATGTATATGCCATGTTTTGAGAGAAAAGCCACCTAAGCGAATAACTTTCACACAAAGCAAAATAAAATCAATACAACAGAAATGTGAAAAGAACAAGTGTTATTTGAACTGTAGCATTTGGTAGAGTAGGGTTCACCGTGTCAGTAAAAGGGATGAAATTTGAAGTTCTAAAAACAGACCATGGGAAGTATTTTCTCTTACAACAGCCCACCAAGACAAGTATGCCCTAAATTCTCTGACAGCCATACACATAGGAGTTCCCTTTTCTGAGTGGACTTTGACCTTGAAGTCAGATAGACTTGAATTTGACTCCGTCTCTGCCAGGTATTATCTATGTGACTCTAGGCCAATTATTTCACTTCTCTAAATCCACTTTTGCACTATAAAAAAAGAATTAATACAGAGTGCCTGAGTGCCTCAGTCAGTTAAGTGTCTGACTCTTGATATTGGCTCAGGATCATGAGATGGAACATTCCCAACCTCCACACTCAGTGTGGAGTCTGCTTGAGATTCCCTCTCTATGTCCCTCCTCCTGCTCTCTCTCTCTCTCTCTCTAACATAATAAGTAAAATCCTTAAATAATATAAAGGAGTTAATAACAAAACATTTTTATTAATGTAGAAAAGGCAAAATGAGATAATATATGTAAATAATATATGTAAAATTGCCATATACAGATCTCATACAAATTATACATGTTTGTGTCTATGTGTATTTATGTGTGTGTATGAGAGTGAGGGAGAGAGAGAGAGAGAGAGAGATTGAATTCTCAGGGTCACTTACCCATCTTTCTCTGTTTTTTTATGAAACTCATTGTATATATTCCAAATTTGATAATTGCCATAGTGGGGTGGCTTTTACTGGGTGATGTCTAAAATCTCTTATTTCTTTTATTATTAGGGAAACCACCAAATACATTTAAAATGTAGAACTAGTCAACTTAGATCCCTTGTTTAGTCTAAATGTCTTGTTATATGGAAGATGGAGTTACAGATGGATAGAGGAGATGCTGGGAAACAAGGAGAGAAGAGCCCCAAACTCTAAAAAGGCAAAGCATGAATCTTACTCCAGGTGATTCAATCATCAGAATTAAACAGAATAGATTGAATTTTTAATGCCCAATATTTTAATAAAAACCAGTACCTTTTCCTTTTTTGCATGTCTTCTATAGTATTTTGGGGTCCTGATACTTGGTCTAATGGAAACAAAATGTCTGCTGGGCGTACCAAGCACCACTTAATATGACTCAACTTTGTTCTGGTGGAGAAATTGTTGAAGGAAATTGCAATATGGCTTTTGCAACATGTGCAACTTTTTGGCACATGGCAATGATATAATCGCAATGTTTCCCCCTCCGGAACGTACTCCAGATTCTCACTTGAAACTCTAATATGGGGAGAACTGAACAATGGCCCCAGGATAGCAGGTATGATGACACCTGTGAAAGTCAACTCTCTACTCCACCTTCTTTAGTTATTATTTCCACTGCTTAATTTCTTTTACCATTAGTAATATTTTTTTCCAAATACCTACTTCAGCTTTTCCTTCCTCAATAAATATCCATCTTTAGCAAGGACAAAAAACCACACTCTTATTAAAACTGCAAAGACAATATTATGTTTTCTTTTTTAGGCCCAAATATGGAGGAGAGCCACAGAAGAAGTACAACTGAGTAGAGGAAGAAAGAGATGTAGAAGTCAGAAAGGGAAGGAGGAGGAGGGCAAGCATCAGCTCTATTCCCTTTCTTTTTGTGCCCACACTGTTTTCTTCACATCTCTAATCAACCACAAATCCATTATGGGAAGCTGCCACGCCTTCCACCTGGTTCCCATTGCATTGAAAGGAGACCAGTGCCTGAAACACATTTTGGTGTTTGGGTTGGAAACTTCAGGTGTTGAGACACCCTACAGGGTGATACTAGTAGATTGTAACAAATCTATCAAGTACTTTTTTTTAAGCATCCACATAAGTACCCTTGTGATGAATGAGTCAAATACTTACAAACACTGATTCTGCATACTTGGCAAAGTAACGTTACATTTATTGATTTTTTTTATGGTTGAGAAGAATTCTATGATCTTCAGCAAATTTGCTTCGTTCTATTACTTGGCTGTTCTCTAAATAATCACAATGTTCATTGTCATCAGTTTAAAAGGTGCTTATACTAGGTCCATCATGTTCATGAAATGAGAAAATTGCTTTTAAAAAACCTTTAAGAAACTAACTAATGGATACAACAAATATATGGAGAAAGTGACCTACATCTATTCATTCATTTATTTATCCATTTATATAACAATATATATTGAGCTCCGACTATATACACTGTAACAGGCATCAGGAACACAGTAGTGAAAAATTGAAAAGAGGGAAAAAAAGGGAATCCTTTCTACCATGAATTTGATAATCTGCTGTGAAGAGATAGACAAGCAACATAATAAATAATTGGATTACACAGCATTTTAAAAGTTATAGTACCATAGAGAGAAATGACTTCGAGTAAAAGAGATGGAAAGGGATGGATGGTAGGAGTGTAATTTTAAATAGAATAATCATGAGTATCTGAGAAGGTGATACTGACAAAGAATTATAGGAGATAAAGGAGTTGAACCAAATGCAAATCGGAAGGAATACTACTACAGGCAAAGACCTGAGGTGCAATGTGCTAACCACAGATATGAGGGTTAATCATGTGTGTCAACTTAGCTAGGCAAAGGGTGCCAAGATTATTTCTGGTTGTGTGTGAGAGTGTTTCTCGAAGAGATTAGCATTTGAATCAGTAGCCTGGGTAAAGAAGATCACCTCCACCAATGCAAGTGGCCATCATCTAATTCGTTGAGATCCTAAATTTAAAAAAAGCAGAGGACAAGCAAATTTGCTCTCTGCTTCAGCTGGGACATCCATCTTCTCCATCTTCACCCTTGGACACTGTCACTCCTGGTTCTCAGGCCTTTGGACTTGAACTAGGACTTACATTCTCAGCTCCCCTGGTTCTCAAGCCAACATGGACTGACTTATACCACTAACTTGCCTGGGTCACCTGCTTGCAGATGGCAAATCTTGGGATTTCTCAGCCTCCCTAACCATGTGAGCCAATTTCTATTTCCTATAATAAAGATCTAATAAATCTCTCTCTCCCTTTCTCATATGTATATATGTAAGAGAAATATATATAAATATATATATATATATATATATATATATATATATATATATATATATATATATATAAATCCTGACCAATATTTCATGCTGTATAGAGAGTTAGGATTTTACCATAGCATTTGAAAATCAAACTAATAAAACATGTTCTAATAAAATATTACTCTATTTCCTTCCTTTATGTTAGGCTCAGAAAAATTTTATGCTAAGAGAGATCAATGTTCCCTCTGTTTAGATTAATTGATATGCACAAAACACTATCACACCATAACACAGAGCAAGTGATATCACTATTCAAAATTAAATCATTAGTTTTAGTTTTCCATTGTAATGTAACAAATATATACATACAAACACTGAGATGTTTGCTGCTAGAAACAAGTAAATGTTGGAATATATTCTATAAAAATTGTATAAGTTATGATATAAAGTTACATTTTATAGGCAATTTTATTGGTCTTATAGCCATCAGCCAAAAGTCTCAGGTGCTTGGGTTAGTGGAAAAATAAGCTACTGTCTGTAGAATTTTCAATAAAACAGTCAAAAAAGAGGTTAATATTAAAGAAAAATTGAAACAAAAACTAATATTATTTTAGAGACTCAATGACTTTTTTTTTCATTTTTACAGTATATTATGCATATTAGACCACTTTTTAAGTTTATTTCTCTCAAAGGATTTAGATCTTTCCAAAATATCAATTTGGTCTTCAAAGTTGAGTTTAAATTAAGATTTTAAAAAATATTTCAAACTCTTATAATTTCTAATTATGTTTTAATCATGCCTTTATTTGAAATTTTGCTTACCTGCATGAAAACCTCAAAAAAGACATTAACAGTGGTAGAAAGTGATTTTTGAATCTCCAGCAGAAGGAAAATGTACATTTTCAAATGGGACTGTAAGTAAAAGTGATATAACTCTCTTTTTTTTTCCAAAACAAAGAAGAATTAATTGCAAATAATTAAATTGGGTTTCTAGTCTGAATGATAACTTTTGAGAGCTGACATCTGATCACCGAGCTCACCTATCCAAATAAACGTAGTATTAGTTAGTCTGTTTTTCTTTCATTATATTTGAAGCTAGGAAAATCTAGATGGAATAACCAGTCTCTCACTGACAACCCTGTTTTTTTTCCACTGCAAATTAGCTAACGTTCTATACTCTTTTTTTTATGTTTAAACAAAAGTCTAAGTTTTATGTTTTTAAAATTTACACACACATACCCATACACACTTAACCCAAGAGAAGATAAAGTTAAACTTAAGTGACTTCCTTAGCTTAGAGTTAACTCACAGTACCCCCTCCTTCTCCCACATCATCACACCAAGCTCAGACTCAACTCACAATACCCCCTCCCCCACATCAACATCATACTAAGCTCAGAGTCCATTCACGGTACCCCCTCTCCCACATCGATGTTATACCAAGCTCAGGGCCTCCTCTATGACCTATGGAATCTTCTCTTGCTTCCCCTCCATAAACCTCATCCTTCTGAGTATCAGGCTCTTCAAGTTCCTCTTGGTAGCTGGTTCATTTACTGAAGTCAATCCATACAAACCTGATGTGTGTATGTCACATGATAGTCATCACTAGGGTTTCTGTGAGACAATTACTGCAGTGTTCTTAAGAGAGTGAAGTGAAGCAAGGAGAGCTTATTAGAGAAGGAGGTTTAAAAAGGTAGGCAAACATCAACAGCAAATACTCTCACTGACTTGGACCAACTATACTAGATGCGGAGGGCCTCTTGGATTCAGTCCCAAAGAGAAATGGAGAAAAGGCTGCCATTTTATCTGCGTTACCTAGTTCATATAAACTCATAATGTTAGACTGAAAGACTCAGTCTTCTCCGCATTCATCCCTAGCCCTACCCACAGAAGTAACTTCTGTTCGGTATATAGGTGATCTACGCCTATACAAAAAGGATATGTTTGTGTAGAGTGTGTGTATTTACATGTGTGGGGGGGGTGCGTGTGTATATATATATGTATAATCACACCCCCACCACCACTGCCAGTGTTATTCTAAACCATCAGACTTTGAAAACATTCTTTTATGGGTTACTGGATCCTCTGTATTGCATTGGGGAGATTGGTGGACAGGGAAAAGGATGCTAGATTAAGACTAAGTTCAGAGGTGGGATTTTCTCCCATGGAAATGGGATGGAGAAACGGGATATAGGATTTCTTAGGGGGAAAAAAGCAAAGGCATATATCAGAAAAGAGGAGCAAAGCTAACAACTATGACTTATTCTGGAATCCTGGCCCTCACTGATTTCTGTGTCACTGAAAGATGCACAGCATCAAAGACAGTAGTTCCAGAATTCTAGGAGCCAAATAATGGCAAAGGAAGCGGTGGCCCACAGTGAAACAGGACCACAGGACATGGCTGTGAAGAACAGAGGAAGAAGTCAGCTGCCAAATGGATGAACTTGGGAAAGGACTGAGACAGGCTCCCAACTTCCCAGATAGGCTAGACGAAAGCTTCCTTTGGGGTGGGTTTGTACTTGAGAAACAGAAAGCATACTAATTACTTAGTTTATCAATTGGGGCCCTTTTGATAGTATATTGTCAACAATAGGGAGAAGAAATCTATTCTCCTCTCTACATTCTTTTTTTAAGGCTTATTTATTTATTTTAGAGAGAGAACATGGGGAGGAGAAGGGCAAGGACAGAGAGAATCTCAAACAGGTTCCACACCCAGCCTGGAGCCCTACATGGGGCTCGATCCCACAACCCCGAGATCATGTCCTGAGCCAAAATCAAGAGTCGTTCACTTAACAGACTGAGCCACCCAGGTACCCCTCTCCTCTCTATGTTCTTAATTTGGCCTATAAATGTGGTATGTTGCAGGCAGCTCACATTGGTACATGAGAGCCAGTTACTAAATTTTCAGAAACCTTATAGGCCAGTTGTTAAACATGGTCATTGAAAATTAAAATACGTAAGCCTGCAAATAAACAAATTATATTGAAAACAAAGATAATACATCTTCAAAACCCAGTACTTTCCAATTATTTTCCTACATTTTGTATGATCTGTGCTCCTGGGGTTATTTCCATCTATTGCATTTGCAGGATGGAAGCACAATGTGCTACTGCACATCTCTTTCTGACTTTGCCTATAGTTACATCACATTGGTCACTTGCAATAAGCCAGAGTGGGAGTATATGCACCACAAAAACTGACCAACACTGTAAATCAAGGTTCAATTTGTTTTGTTGGTTGTCTAGACCACTAGTTGTCAACGGGGTCAAGTTTACCTCACATGCCCACCGTTTAGCAATGTCTGGGGAAATTTTTGTCTCTTACAACTGGGGAGCACGCGTACTACTGGTATCTAGTGGGCAGACAGGGGTGATGTTAAACATCCTATTACTCACAGGACAACCTCTCACAACAAAGAATTATTCAGCCTAAAATTATAACAATGCCAAGGTTAAGAAACCTGGATCTAGTCCTAACAAAGTGATTTAGAAAATATTAACAGTGTAGATTAAATTTGAAGTATCATATCTGTACATATTACATTGGTCTGGGCCTTGCTCCCCACCGCCCCAACTCCTGTCATCACAGCAACTTTGTCAGCCTCTGTCTTCTGAATTCCCCATGCAAAAGGCAGATATCATGCTGTCTGTTCTCAAAAATCCCCCAACTCTAAAGAACCCACAGTAAGTACTCTTGAGTGATGTCCCCACTGTGCTCTACTCCTGCACCACAGCAATATCTGGTATGCTTCCATGTGTTGCTCTTGGGGCTCCATCTGACTTTGCTTAGTAGAGAGAACCGCAGATATACTCTCTTCCCCATGAACTGCCTCCAGAAGAGCCCTCCAATACATTTCTAATTCTATTATACAGATTCAAATTAGCCAATGGGCTCTAGATTTCAGAACTAGCTCTGCTATTTCATGATAGATGAGATAAAAGGTTATGTTTAAAATGTGCCTACTTGTAAGTCCTTACTCTCAGCTTTTAGGGCTTCAACTAAAACTAAATAAAGGGAAAATTCTCAGGCCACATCCTATCATAGGTACTTGAAGAGTCTCATTACATGAGCTAGACAAAAGGAAGCCCTGTTTATACAAAAACATTTAATAAAATTGAAATGTTTACTGACATTACTGTAAAACTATATGGTGGACCCCAACCAGGGTTTCTAAGTTTATACAACTTAACATGGGAGTGGCCAATGTGGCTCAAACCAATCAAGAATCCAAAAGGATTTTCTGGTCTGGTGTTTGAATAGAAGGATCCTGCGCAAAAAGAAAAATCAGAGATAGAAACTAATAAGGTGCTATAGATCAATTGTCTGGGGACAATTTAGGCAAACAGAATCAGTAGTTATACAAGTAAATTATTCTATTGAGTTAGTAATTCACACTGTGGCAGAAGTTGAGTTTGGATGACATAACCCATGTGGTTCGCTCTCCGTGGCTTCTTCCACGGAGTGCCACAGAGCCACAGTCGGAGTGTTATGCCCTACCTCAGTCTGCACAGGGGTGTGCAACAGTAGCCAATGTTCATTTCCTATAAGAAAGCAAAATAAATGGTTATTTGCACCAACTTCTTAAAATTCAACAAAACCAAACAGCCAAAAGAGTAGAGAATAAAATAAATGGATTTGAAAAATCCACATTCAGAAAATAAAGAAATTCTATGAGTCAACAATCTGAGAAAATGAAAACCAGAACTAAACAAGTTAAGATGTTCTTCTTCCTCCTTTCCAAAATATAAGTAGTTTGTTATTTTCTTTCATAAAGCATTCTATGAAGTAGCCTTTGGTAACTGCCAACTTTGGAGAGAGATTTATTAGAGGCAGGAAAGTTCTAGTCCCTGCCTTGCCAAAGCAGCAAGCATAAGGAATTTACTTTCCATAACAATTTATGTATACGTATTTTTAAACGCTTCAGTAAGCATACACTCTAGAAATATTTAATGACAATGGGTATAAGATTCTAAAACCAGAAATAATAAATGTTGGCAAGGACGTGAAGGAAAGGGAACTTGTATGTGCTATTGATGAGAATGTAAATGCATGAAGCCACTGCACAGAACAATATGGCGGTTCCTAAAAAAAATTGAAAATAGAGCTACCATATGATCCAACAATTCCACTTTGGGTATGCACCTAGAGGAAATAGAAACACTAAGTTGAAAAGACATCTGCACTCCCATGTTTATTGAAACATTATTTACAATAGCCAAGAACTGAAAACAACCTACATATCCACTGATGGATGAATGGATAGAGAACATGTGGTATATATAATCTAATAGAATATCATTCAGCCACTAAAAGGAAGAAAGTCCTGCCATCTGTGACAACATGGATGGAACTTGAGAGCATTGGATTAAGTGAAATAAGTCAAAGGAAGACAAATACTGTATGATTTCACTTACATGTGGAACTGAAACAAACAAAATGAATTTATAGACACAGAACAGATTGGTGGTTGTCAGAGGCAGAGGAATGATAAGGAAGGAGTAAAATGAATAAAAGTAGTTAAAAAGGTATAAACTTCTAGTTATAAAGTAAGTCCTTGGGATATAATTTACATCAGTATAGTAGATAATACTATATTGTAAATATGAAAGTTGCTAAGAGAGTATGTATTAAAATTTACCTTCCTTTGCTACATCTTACCTACTCCAATGCATTATACAGGTCAGCATTCTCGAAGTATGGAATGAATGGATGAACGAACGAATGAATGAATGAATGGAATATTTACTGGGACCTCTTAGGTTTTCAAGTCCACTAGCAATTCCCAAGGTTGTAAGATACTTAAAGGGCTGTATATTACACTTCTTTGAATCTTTCCTTATGCTTTGCAAAGTATTAAGTACGCAACAGAGCTCAGAACATTTTTGAGGAAGAAATGAATGATGAGTGAGTGAGTGAGTGAGTGAGTGGTTTCAGGATAATTCTCCCAAGGAGTTTGGTTTATTCAAATCGCCAGGAATTTCTAGGAATGTAATGAATGCCCTCAAATTATGTCTACACGAAATCTATTTAGAAAGGCAAGCCCCAGACTGGAAGCATCCTGGAGAGTGATGGCTATTGCTCTGTCACAACTGCCACCTTGCCACAGCTGTGTCCTCGTGTGTGGTGTAGCTCTGTAATCTCAAAGGGACTGTCTGCTACAGATCCTGGGAACACCAAGAGCTCCTGCCCATGACAATAGATGACTTTTCCGTAGTTTGTGGTCATAGTTTCAGTAATGGCAGTGGTTGGGGTTTGTGATACAGCGTTGCTGTCATCTGCACCATCGCCCCCAGAGAGAAGCAGCAGCTCGGTGACCAGGCAGCTAGCTGCCCAGTAAATCTCAGCAGGAAGCAGCATGGCATGATAGAAAGAACATGGGGTGGAGTTAGTTAGGAATCCTGGATTCTAAATCTCAGATATGCCCATAACAGCTCTACTGGGACCTGAGGAAACAAAAGGCCGCTGGTGCTTACTTAGCTGAGCACTTATTCTGTTCCAGATACCTTATGTGCCATTTATCTGATCAGTGCAACAGTTTCACCTTAAGTTAACATGGTCTTTTTTTCACAGATTGAGCAACAGAGTCTCGGAGAGGCTATACAACGTGCCCCCCACCACCACCACCCCTACCCCCGGCCAGATATCTAGGATGCAGTCTATTTCGGATTTGTACCTGGGTTTTTCTAATTAACTTTTTTTTTCTGTACCTCAATTTGATCTATAAAATAGAGAGATTAAGATGCAAAGGATTTAACATCTGCATAATGTTTCAGAGACTACTTCAACTCTTCTCTAATGTGTACCCATTGCCACCGGAAGGAACCATTGTGGCAGGAGGTGGAACAGAAAGTGACCTCCCCCCACCAAAAAAAAAAACAGACAAAACTAGATGCTCGCCAAAGTGAGTTAATATCTTCAAATATTGGTTGTGGACAAGGCAGGCAATCTTTGTACATATGCCTTGCCTAGAGCAATAAGACATTTCTAATAAGGCTAAATATAGCATTGTGGTGATTCAACGTGTTCATTTTCTAGAATGCTACACTGCCCTATCATTTCATTTGCTCAAAAGACTTTTGTTTTAGGGCTGTGATTACTGCCCAGCAATCTCATTTTGGTGCCTGGATTGAAGCTTTAAGGGAAAAGGTTTGAGGACTAATGAATGGACACATTTCAATGCATGCCATTAACACCGGGAAAAGGAACCTTCTGCTCTGTGCTTATTCACTCCTCTGTAAGTCAGTCTAAATAGGGGGAGATTAATGTCTTTCTCAGATGAAGGAGCTAGACAGCCTGGTAAGCTTGTTTCACTGGCACATAATAAAAGCACTGAAGCCAAGGACCAGGCTGCCATGTCTCTGTAGGTAAAAGAGGTGTCCCCTTTCCCTGCAGCTCTTCTCTCAAGCACAAGGAGAACAAGACCTTCTACTTCATCATACTTATCCTAGGGATCAAAAGCCAATGTCAGCCTTCGAAGATGCCAATCTGGCACTCCCAGAAGCATTAGGATCACTTAAGGAATACATGCAATAAAAAGAAGGGGGAAAAATGACTTTGGAAAGCCATCAAAGACATGAGAGAGGGCATTCTGTGGCCAGGCAGAAAATGATAAAGGATCCTGGGGTTTATGTGCTTGAGAGAATTGATCCACATGGTTATTACAGGGCCATGCGAAACCCTGACTCAAGTGCCATGCTGCCTCTAAGTGCAATTTCTAAGACGGAGACTGGATTCACAAGGAAGACTATGATTTGTTTGGGATTTTGCCCCCAAAGTGTAAGAATAGCTTAGGCATTAGGTATTCCTAATTTGTTATAACTTGTGAGCAACTGGCTAAGTTGGCAACCGTAAAGAGGCTGGGACTGCATCGGAGTCTAATAAAAGCCCTAATAAAAGTTTTAAACTAGTTCACACATCTGCAGTCTAACAGGGGGGTATTACCTAATCTGTGCCATTGCGCGGCAGCCCCACCCACCCCGCTGGATACTTGCTAGAGAATGAGGGTGGGGAGGGTATTGGTGCAACACTCCCCCCAGGCAGAATTTACTGCTTCTTAGAGAACCACAGCCAGCTTCAGAAGAACCTTGAGGGGATTTATTTAAAGAAATAGAGCTAATTCTCTTGGGTTCCCATAATTTGCACTTGCAAAACCCCTTTGAACGAGGCTGAAGCTTGCCTCTTCCGTGTACAGATATCTTCACCAGGAGACACAAATTGATGGCTGGCATTTTAATGCCCCCATGCAAAAATAACCAACAACCCCCAGGGTCCCAGTGGTGGTTCAGAGAGCACTCCCCACCGAGTGTTAGGACTGCATGATTGCACTCCAGAGTGGAGGAAAGAGTAGGGAGCCAGTGGCAGGAGGTGGGAAGCCCAGGATTTCTTTCCACACTTTGAAAATTAATCTAGAACCTGGGGAAAATACAAAAGGCAGAATTTTTAATTAAAATCTTAAGGCTTTGTAACATGTTGATATTAAATGCAAAAAAATACATATTTTGTCCCATTCCAGGATAAGTATCACATTTTTCTAAAGAAAAGTGTGTGTACCATGAGCTGACATTATGATATGTTTAATTAGGTGATTCTAAAGGTTATTCTTGCTCCAGGCATAAACCTGTCCCTCATACAGCCACATCGCTGGCTGGATCTCAAGAGGGTGAGCATGGCCCTTAGCTGTTAACAGTAGCAGCCTTCAAGACCTATACCCACCAGGAGCATACAGATCACATGGGCTCTTAGAGTCTAGTCACACATTTATATTAAAAAGGAGAAAAGCCAACCTTTTGGGATTTTTCCAGAGCTTCAAATAGTCTCCCTTCTCTCAGCTCATCAAGCTTAAAATGGTTTCCTTTGTTAGCTTTCAGCCACCCTTGCCTTCCAGACTAAGGGGATTTGAAATCCCTCTCCCCAGGTTAGGGAAGACACAAAGGACTTTTTAGTTCACCATATTTTCCTGAAAGAAAATCTCCCTGTCTCATAAAAGCAGCCCCAAACCACACAAAAGTGTGGGGGGCAGTGGGAAGGAAAGAGCCCAGGCCCCGTGCCATTCAATCAACTCTCCCACAAGGCTGAGAACTGCCAGGTGTCCCCAGTCAGAGGATTAGCATCAGGTGATTCATGGTGCCAGACAATTAGCAGAATAATCTACCTTATTCTAATAAGGAGACCCATTGCAATGCATTTATTGTCCAAAAATGAATGTGTTGATCAGCCCTTTATATTTGTGCATGCACTCTCAGACAAAGAGAAAGAAACTTGCTTTCACTCTGATGAAGAAATATCATTCTCCACATCATGCCTAGCCGGGAAAGAAAGAAAGAAAAGAAAGAAAAAAAAGAAAAGAAAGAAAGAAGAAAGAAAAGAAAAGAAAAGAAAAGAAAAGAAAAGAAAAGAGAAGAGAAGAGAAGAGAAGAGAAGAGAAGAGAAGAGAAGAGAAGAAAAGAAAAGAAAAGAAAAGAAAAGAAAAGAAAAGAAAAGAAAAGAAAAGAAAAAAGGAAGGAAGGAAGGAAGGAAGGAAGATAAAGAAGCACTTTTTAAGTCCACTAAGGAGCCACAACCAAAAGTATGTTTAATTCCACTTTAAAAGTTATCCTATGGTTGTCTTTTTATTTTTTTATTTTTTTCTGTCTCTAGTCCACAAAGACTAGAATGGCCTGAAATGGAGCTATTAAATTAGCCCCTGACAATTTCATAAAATCACAGAACACTTCTTCTTCCGTAATGTTTTCATTTGTTCTGCTTGTGCAATAGGTAGCCTCGTCCCATTTGGTTCTAATTTGTCTTAAGGATGCCTGAGGCAGAGAGGAAATTGAGACTTTGGAAGGTTCTTTCAGACAGGTAATGGAGGAGTTAAGATTCTAATCCAGGTCTATCTTGGTCAGGAACCTACACACTCTGAAGTCCTTCATAATGCTTCTGCCTGACTAGCGACACAGAACAGTCCCAGACGATCCGACTCAGTGCCTCAGAAGGCAAGGACACTGTTAAAAAAAAAAAAGAGAGAGAGAACCCCCTCATCTTCTCTAATTGCAACTTGGAACAGCAGCCCACCCCCTCAACTCCCAAACATTTTCTGGCTAAGAGACATGATGACACAAGGGTAGAGCAGAGGCAGTGAGGAAGCTCTTCAGAGAAAGAGCTATCTATCTACAGGTGGGAGTGGAGCCAGGGGGTGCTGGGACAGAGGAGCTAAGCCAGGTAAGAAGTGGAGCCCAGTATGATCTCCAACAGCTTTGCGTGCTGACTGGCCCCAGACACCAATCAGAGGAATTAATATGTATTCAAAAACATGGCCTTTCCATAATAGAAGAGATTTTGTTGCCAAGTTACCAAGAATGTCTGGTAGTGTCAGAGCTGGGCTTGGGTGGAGACTTTAGCCAAATAAAACTTTTCTTGTGGCTTGCTACTATTATTTTTCAGTGGCAATAATCATTCAGAAAACAACGTTTAAAAATATATTTTATCACTTAGATATTTTCAGAAAAGTGTCCTTGAGTTGTAATGTCTCTCTTATCCTGAGCTGGACCCATAGTTATTTTTAGTTTTCTGTAGCCACCGTACTTGCCATTTAGAGGAGACACCAGCCGCAAACCATTCTCTCTCCCAGGCTAGAGCTTTGACCCCATAGTCCAGACAGAGAGCTTCTCAACAATGGCTGCTAATGGGGATTCCACGGAGAGTATAACCAGCATGAGTACCATAGTGGAGAATAAAATGCATCTAGTGTCCTTGGTAGAGAAATAGATAAACAAAATACAATCTAGTCACACATTTTGATAAGGTTAATCTCCAGGCTTACCCCTAACCTGTAACAAGACTATTAATACTTTGCAAATGAGGTGAGTTTTCACTAGAAAACCAGCTATAATATAGTACAGATGAAGAAAGGATGGCTCTCTGAGTCTATGGCAAAGATGGTTAAATGCAATTTCATTCCCCCCCTCTGACCTCCATACCTTGAAATGATCAGTCAAAAGCTATAATACACATTTATCCACAATTATGATAATGTTGGAATAAAGGATATGTGTTAAGGAAATCATTCTTCCACTTCGGGACTCTTTTTTTTTTTTTTTTTTTTGTGCTCACTTGCTTCATATTCAGACATACTTAATTAGATATGAGAGTATTCCACTTGATTATTTTGTACATAATTTGCTTTCATCGTGCGTTTGTAAGAATAAGGAAAGGTAACCTCTCTGGACCATTCCTTGGGAAGAGGAAGATGCATTTTTAAGGAAGAGAAGTTGCCTACCCCTTCCTCCAGGAAGGACTGAGCACACAGTGGATTTTGGCTGCCACCTATGCCCTCTGTTGGGCATTTATGGGCAGTATATGAAATGTGTAGCCTAAGCACCTCGCCCTGAGAAATTGCCCACGGTCAATTCACAATTATTCTTTTACCATAGTGTCATTCAATGGAAGGTCTCTAAGGAACATTTTTGTAATCTGCCATAGTATTTTGGTTAAGAACAAGGTTTGGGAAGTTTCTAGCATTTAGTGAGAAGGGGCCCAGGTATGTTAGATGTCTTGCCAAGTTCAGCAAAGTTCCAAACTACAATCAATTGTTCTACATTCTGCAGATTTTTGTTTTTTAATTTTAACTGGTACAATTACCTGAACCTTAACCCTAATTCCTGTGTGTATGTATATATACATATTATATAATATATATATATGAATTTATTTAACAGTATCTATTAAATTTTCCAAAAATGTAACTACTGTGTAAATCAAGAGAAAACTATATTATGTTATTTTGCAAAGATTTTCTCAACATTTTGGAAAATAGTACCACTAAAAGCAACTCAAGTCATAGAATTTGCATTTCTAACACAAAACACATGTGTAAGTCGATATTCATAGTTGTTCCATTCATGATAACTGAACATGTGTATGAATATAATTCTTCATATCTTACTTCAAAATATCACAAATAAAGGAAAAAGACAATAATATCCAGTTGAGTATTTGAAGCTTTGTCCACAAAAATCACCAATGTGCCCTGAATCCCTATTTGGGTTTTTTTCTAATTAAGTAACAAAATCATTAAAATTAAAAAGACATTTGACAAAGGAACATCCCAATAAAGTTGTCAAAGGTATGCTATACTTCCAAGAAACTTTGTCTCTGAAATGTTTATAGTCTTTTAAACAAAAAAGAACAAATGTTAGAGAGTAGTACAAATGATTGCAAAATGTGGTAAGCTACACAATCTTGGAGAAAAAGGAATCTTACTAGCTGTACAAGAATTTACTGGAGTGGCAATGGAAAGAAATATAAATACAATAATTGTTTTGTTTTGTTTTTTACTTTTTCATTAAGCAATGTTATTTCAAGAAGAATTGGCAAGATGGCAAACAGTTTTTAAAAATTAACCACCAAGTAATAAACTACACAAAGCAGATTTTTATGACAAGTGTATGAAAGCATCCTATACGATAAAGATCTACTGTTCACATACATAAGCTTTGCAAAGAAAGAAAAAAGTTGTAAGAAACTAATATATTCAAAATTACGAGAGAGGACAAATAAGGACGCCTGTAGTTGAAATTCTTGAAAAAAATAAACAAAAAAAATCTCACTTCCAAAATCATTTGTACCATAGATAATGAGACCTGCTATGATTTGTCAACAAGGCTTTATAACAACTTAAAGGATCACCATGTTTTAGCAGTTCATTCTATTTTTCATGGAAAACTAGTAGACATGTATGTAGGTGAAACATTTCACAAATCAGTAAATACTTTCATCAGTCCTTAATGAAATTCAGACTAAGCCTTTGAATAACAGATTATTTAGAAACCTATAAAACAACAAAGATATTATAAGGTTTATCTGACATAATATGTAATCTTTTCCTACATTTGCGGTGGTTCTCAAAGGAAAATGCTTATAAATATTTTGCTCACTATTTTATATTGCTGTACAATTATTTCATTCAGTCAATGAAATGTTAGTGACAAATTAAATACCAAAATTAAAATATTGAAAAATGATGTACTTACTTTTCAGAGTTATTGATAAAAAGGTAAATGAAGTGATCCTTTAGATGTAAGAAAATTACATTAATCACATTAGAGTAAAAGCAATTTTTCATAGGAACTATCAAGAAAGATTTCTTTTGGGACCCCTGGTGCCTCAGTTGGTTAAGCATCTGCCTTCTGCTCAGGTCATGATTCTGGGGTCCTGGGATCAAGTCCCATATCAGGCTCCTTGCTCAGTGGGGAACCTGCTTCTCCCTCTGCCTCTGCCCCTCCCCCTGCTCGTCTCTTTCTCGCTCACTCTCTTTCTCTCAAATAAATAAATAAAATCTTAAAAAAGAAAAGAAACAGATTTCTTTTAAAATAACCTTTGTCACTGACCATTTCCAGGGTTCTTTCCAGCTGTTGAATAAGCCTAAGTGTAATGATTTGGAAATATATTACTCATAGGCTGTTAGCAAAAGATGAGATCTAAAGATCTGAATGAATTTCCATTAGTGGTTTGATGGGAATCATTTATTTGAAATGGAAAATAGGCATGTCAGCCAACATTCCCAGAGTTACCTGAGAAAGGATGGAGGAGGCCAAAGATTTGAGTTTCAGAGTGGTTGGTATCTTTCTCCTTCAGGCTTAAGAACATCCTTTAATATTTCTTGTAATTCCTAGTGAAGAAATTCAGCTTTGGTGTTTGGTGAAAATGGCTGTTTCATTTTCATTTTTGAAGGATGTTTTTGCTGACTTAGGATTCTTAATAAACAGAAGAGCTTTTGTTCTTGTTGGGTTTTGGGGGCGGTTTCAGGGGGCAGCGTTTGTTGTTGTTTTTTCCCAGTATTTTTAAAATGCCAATCCTTGTCCTCCGGCTACATTGTCTCTGATAATGGTAATTATTGGTAATTGTTATCTGTTTCCTAGCCATAAGATGTCTTTTTTCCTCCAACTGCTTTTTAGATTCTTCTCTTTCTCACCAGCTTTAAGAAATTTGATAATAACGTGCCTGTTTGTGTTTTCTGTGTGAATCTCCCGTTTGGAGTTCACTTGGCTTTTTGAACTTGTGTGTTTATAATTTCCATCAAGTTGGGAAAATTTTTGAACATTATTTCTTAAAATATTTTTTCTGTCCTCCCTCTCTCATTTCCTGGGACCCCAATTTTCACTTCTGTTACACATTTTCCACAAGGATAACCGGGAATCCACCATTACACGCTGAGTACACTGGGATTAGATTCTGGGTAATGAGCTTTATAATGCCAATTCTCTTGATTTTTGTTGTCTTCTTTTAAAGAGCATTGAATTTCACTTCAGCAGCAGTTAAACTACCTGTGGATTGGCTCAATTCTTTTAAGTCTTATTATTAAGGTTTATTAGGTCAAGACTTGAGTAACTAGTTTGGCCCTACTTCTAAGGCATGGCTTTTCTGGGGTCTCTAGTGCTCCAAAGATTTAATGAGATCTTTCCATTCTGGACTGAATTCAAACCCTTCTCAGGCCCATGCATGGTCCACGGTTGTCCACCTCCTAGCTCCTGGGTACTTGCTCTTTCCCCACTAGCTGTTTATTCTCAGCCTCTTAGAGTTCCATCCTAGATTCAAGGGAACTTTTCTACAGATTGCTGGAGCTTCTCTGTATTTCTTCTTTCTCTCTTGGGAACTCTGCCTGGCAATTTGAGCTCTCTCAGCGTCCCTGGGCTCTTCTGTTTGTCTAGCTCAGCAAGATGATCATGCTCTGTGTAGACTCCTGCTCCCTGTGCTGTGGTCCAGAGCATGGCTTCGGACTGAAAACCAGTCCGAATCATATGACACACTTCTTTCACTTCTCTTGGGAATCCCAATCTGGTGCTGGCTCTCATCCCACATAAAAACCCATTTCTTTCCTATATGTTGTTCAGATATGTGTTGTTTACGGCAGGAAGGCTATTCCAATACTGGTTCCAGTCATGACCGGAAGCAGAAGTGAGTTGCCTATTAATTTTAATTTTCCTCTTATATTTCCCCCAGAAACATATCGTAAAACAGTTTTCTACAGCCTCCTGAATGTATTACTCTTTTTTTTTTTCTTAATCCACCCTCCGCTCCCTACCACCTGCCAAAATATTTGGCCTTGAAAGTCTTAATAAATACCAGAAACTGAAAAGTATTCCCCAACACGTGGCAGGAATTTAAAATAGAAGATATGTGTTCTGTGCTACTCTGTCACTACTCTGCCCTAGGTCATTCCATATGAGTTATTTTGACCCTCCCCTTACAAGTAAGATACAGCTCATTTGTTGGACTGTCATGCTTCCTCATTTCTCCACTTTGTTAGTCTGCAAGTTTTCCTTGGCATGTTATCCCAACTTCAATTAAGGTTACTTCTCTCTTTATTTTGCATGAATGAGTCTAGGTTATAACTTATCCGAACACTAGTTTCTATTTTAGTGTCACTCATATTTCTGCTATTTCATTTTCCTGCCCCTCATATACGGAATGGTTTCTTATCTTTTCGCTTGTTGAGAATCCAAACTACTTGATCTCATCTTCTAGGTAGTCGAGTCTAAGCATTTATAGAAACGAGGGGCATATTATTTTGTCATAGCTTTTCTTTAATGGCCCCTTTCGAGGGTATTGTATTTATGTGGATATACATTTAGTTTTTTCCCAGATATATGTGTAGACAGATGATCCTGCTTGTTACTTTTCCTTCTGCTTTGTACAGGTGCATCACAAAATATTGGCTAGTACAGGACATTGAGTCTTATAAGGTTGGAAACCATGGATTTACTTATTTAATACAAATCAATAACCGCCTTCCATGTTCAAGACACTGTCCTATGTGAAATATAAAGTTGAAGTGGATGTCCTTGAAGAGTTACAATTTAATGAAAGAGATGCCCTGGAGCTTCACAAACATAGGGCTCATTTATATTTTGTTTGTATGATATCTTTTGTTCCCAGAACCTTATGGACACAGAGAGGGTAATCAGTACATGCACCTTGATTTAGTGCAGGTGGGTTTGCAAATTGCTTAATAAAGGGCAATAAATAAAGAATACTCTATAGTGGCATGAGTTTAAAAGAGGGAAATATCAGACGTACAGTGACCACAACAGGCCTCTTGCTGAAAGGCCATGATGCATAAACTGGATTGACATACAGGCAGATGACGCGGGCTTTCTAACGGAGACGAGCAAAGGAGCACAAATGGAGGGTACCTGGGGTGTTGGAAGAATGATTCTGGACTAAGGTCCAGGTTTGTCTGGACCTTAGTAATTAAGTTCAAGTAGAAGCATGGGGAGAGATGGGCTTGAAAGTCAGGACCTGCCAGATTACAGATTACAGAAGGGACTGCACCAGGCAGGAACCAGGTCTCCCTTGTGACACAACAGAAATAACACGTTGGGAGATTAGCTTCAGTGTGTAGGGAAGTCATGGTGACAAGCGACAGCACTTAACCTGGAGGACTTCCCCCAATCAAGTGCCCACCAATTATGTGAACCACAGAAAATCCTTCTGTTTGAAACCAGTAAAGTTCAGGATGACATTATTATTTTTCATATCCTGTGCCTGCAATGAGGAGATAAAGAGAAATTAAATGATGTTTATGTCATGTTCAGGTTTAGGGGAAAAGGTAGACTCAGTGTTTGAAATGAAAGAATAACAGAATGGCACACGAAGGGCTCTGCCCAGGAACTTGAGCATTTTTCTGCCTCTCATCTCCACTACAAAAAACATTAATATCATCCTGGGCATTCCGCTATGCAAAGTCACAGTAGGTTAAGCTTCAGGAAGGCTGTCCTCAAAGAACTTGCTCTATCAGAGAGGACACATTCCGATAGCTTGGCTTTTGTTACTAATAAAAAACATCTGAAAATACACGATTGGCCCATGAAGAATGTACTTTGCTATTTGTTTCATTTTTGATCTTTCCTGGATGCTTTATAATTTCTACTCATAAATGGAGACTCTAGGGTGTTTCATCTGTTTTGGCTAATTAATTCCATATACTTTGAGGTACCTGCGAGAGACAGTCTTTAGACTATCAAGGCATCCTGTGTCCACCTCCCCAAGAGCCGTGGAGTCATCGGACCTCGAAGACGATGGCTAATACCATCTTATTTATTCCACAGCCCAGGCAGTGAGATGACGTTCCCCTCCGCAGACTCCAGCCAGGATGACACACCGAGGCTGGAGTGTGGATGAGAATTTGCACTGGTCAGAAGAGATGGAGAGCCTGTAATCTTGTGGTAAAACATTCGATTCTCAGCGTACACCACAGAAGACCATTATGGGCCTCAGAAATCCCCTGGTTACTTCTCCTCCCACACCCTATGAAAATAATTGCTAGTTCATGCCCAAAGATTCAAACAGCCACGGCATGAAACAACTTCAGTGTCCCTCTTAGCACACTTATTTGTTTAAGCCTTCCTTCCAGACTTCCAGAATGTCCCATCAGTCAGAATTCCAGGCAGTGCTTAAAATGTGCAAAGTTGCTAAGCTTTCATCTCTGACTATTTTGACTCGGTCCCAGTCTCTTCCTCTAAGTGGGGTGTGATTTTTATTTTCATTCTTTCTCATATAAATCATACCTTTCTTCCATGTGGTATCTCATGGTTCAGCTATGGTAACCAGGAATAGGGCCTCCTCCAAACTGAGGAGAGAGAGAGAGAGAGAGAAAGTGAAAGAGAGAGAGAGAACCTGTCAATCTATTAAGGGTTTTCTTTGAAATCTTAATTGGGCCAAATAATCTGAAATGGGACAAATAAAATCCTTAAACATTGAGTGGGCAAGAGAAAAGAGCAACATTTTGTGAATGGAGGGGGTGATTCAAATTAACTTTGGCAATTGACATATTAATTCTAATAAACCTAACTCTGATGAACATTTGGTTTAGAACTAATTGAATTGCAGGTGACTGTGATCATTACAGAAGTAATAATAAGATGATAAGCAAACACAGGAATAATATCTCCCACGCTTTGTGTGATATCCTGACCTATCTCTTTTGAGAGAAGTAGTAAGGAGAAGTGAGTTCATTTATTGGTGTCAAACTGAAGCAGGACACTATGGCATCCCCAAGTTTGAACTATTGGAAAATTGTCAAGTAGAGCCTCAATAAAGCATAACAGATGCCACGAATTAAGTCCTTTACCATGACTTCATCTATAAAATTATAAATAATAAAATATCTCAACTTTATTGTGCACTTACCATGTGCCAACCAAGTGCTTTTCATGCATTTCAAACGTTTCATTCTTATAGCCTTTTTATGACATAATCCCACCCAATTTACAGACCCAGAAACTGAGGCCAGAAAAGGTGACATCATTTGCCTAAGTGAACAAGCGGGCAGTGGGACTGGGACCTAATGCTAAATCCTTATTCTGGAACACTTTGCCATTTTAGCTACTTTTTATAATTATTGGTTATATTACAGTTTGGTTTTTAATCATATATCTAACAGTATTTTAGAGGAGTCTTGCTGGGTGTTTTCATCATCTGTTTAACAAGTAGGGCTACATTTGTTTGGAGTAGCATTAAATGCACTTATATGGTTGAAACAAATTGAGGAAGGTTCACTGTCTGATATAACATGAAGTTTGAGGTAACTGTCTGCTGAAGTAGGCTCAGTAGCTTGGCAATGTCATCAAGGATGCAGGCTCCTTCTGTCCATTCACCGTCCTTAATGCAGAGGAGCACCATCGTGGAAGTGTGCTAGCCACCATCAGGTCTACATTCCAGTCAGGAAGGAAGGGAAAGGCTGCATCAAAAACATCTATCCCTTTTGTTTAAAAACAAACAAACAAACAAACAAACAAACAAACAACTGAATGCTTTCTCAGCAGTCCCAGTAGTCTTCTCTTACATCCTACTGCCCAGATCTCTCCCACCAGGCTGCAAAAGAGGCTGCAATATTTTTGGCAAATTCTATAAGTAGAAATAGGCGAAAAAGGGGTTGAGGGTGGGCAGGAAGTTGGCCAACCAACAATGGTATCTGCCAAAAGTAAATATTCAGTAAGAAAGTGTCTGAGTCACTTCAAGCTGCTGTAAGGAAAGTACAGTAGACTTGGTCAGCTTGAGCCGCTATAACAAAAATACAATAGGCATAAGCAACAGAATTTTATTTTTTGTGGTTTCAAACACTGAAAAGTCCAAGATCAAGATGCCAGCAGAGTCAGCTCCTGGTGACAGTCCTCTCCCTCGTGTACAGATGGAGGCCTTCTTGCTGTGTCCTCACATAATGGAGAAAGACTTTGTCTCTTCCTCTTCTTCTATAAGGGCATTAATTCCATCATTAAGGTCCCACCCTCATGCCTTATCTAACCCTAATGCCCTCCCCCAAAACCCCACCTCCAAATATCATCACATTGGGGATTAAAATTTCAATGTATGAATTTTGAAAGAGGAACACAAATATTCAGTCCATAGCAGAAGGGACTATTTGAACAATATTTTTACAGCTTTTATTTACTTGTAATATAATTCTCATAAAGAATATTTTTTAAGAGACAGAGTCTTGTGGAAGGCAAAGACACAATTTTCATTTTGGTAACAGTCCTGAGAAATGCCTGTGTGCAGGCACACGTCCGGGAGCATACAGAGAGTGAAGTGTGTCTATCTAGCCTGCACACAGTTCCCTTGACAAATATGAAGAGGGAATGGAAAAGTGATTCAGATTCATAGGCAAATAACTGTAACATGCTATGAAAGAGAGGCAAGTAAAATGCAAACTTCAGAGGAAGAAGAAATTATTTTTTTCACTGGGGAGGGGCGGGGGAGAATTTTGTTACATAAAGGAGTTATTTGACTATTTTGTAGAAAGTAGAAAGGGAATCCTCAAATAAATGTCTCTCTAATGGTAAAACTTCAAATACTATGGCAACTATGTGTCAGAGTGTGTAAAAGCACCCCAAACTGCTGGATGAGTAAGAATGTCCTGACAATGTTTAAGGAGCGTGGCGTTGCCAGCATACAGATTGGTGCATAGGAATCCCCACATATCATCATGAATGTGAATGTTCTTGATAACCTCTTGTGTTTAGATATCACCATTGGGCACCTCTGGGATTTTCCTCTTCCTTAATCATTTCATCAGTTTGCGATTCTGGGGTGTTTAGGGACAGAGAATTGTTTGGTGTGTGAGAGAAACACATAATATTTTAATTGTGCTTGGAGACAGAGAGACTCAATGAGGGAGGTTAATTAAGAAACATAAATAAACTAGGAGTTCTGTTTTGCCTCACATCATATCATTATGGTTCAGAATGAACTGTTGAGCTTTATTACAAGTTAAAGAAGCAGTCAGAGTTACTGATTTAGGAACAAGACTAGGGCTATATGTAACATATAAAGTGAATAATGGAGGTAACTACTATA
Organism: Canis lupus baileyi; assembly: GCF_048164855.1. Lineage (NCBI taxonomy): Eukaryota > Metazoa > Chordata > Mammalia > Carnivora > Canidae > Canis > Canis lupus. The sequence continues at coordinate 9,586,517 of NC_132875.1, read as the reverse complement.
TTATTATAATTATTATTTTTTATTATACATTTACTTTGATTATCATAAAAAAGCCCTATTGATGGGGTATACACCGTGGGCTCTGGCCATAATCCATGAATACACTGTAACATTTTTCATTTAATCTTCACATCAAACATATGATATGGATATTCTCAGTACCTCCATGTTATAAATGATGAAAATAAGGCTCAGAAAATTCAAGTGACATACTCTTCTCTGGGTACATAGCAGGTGCCAACAGCCATTAAGTGGCACACCTTGTTTCGAATCATGACTTACAAGCCATGTTTTTAACCATTATGTAAACTTTGATATTTCTGTAACCCAAATTAAAGACAAAAGAACTCTAAATTTCAGGAAATTTCGGCAGATTACAGGTCTAGGGAGAATTATCTTGGAAACAAGCAATTAACTATAAACTTGCTTATATGGAATATTAAAATGCACATTGAAACTGTCCTTTGGATACATTTATTAATACACTAACAATACTACATGTGAATGTTTATGTTCACAGCAACATAATTAATGGTGCTAAATTTCCATCTATGTGCAAGGGTTGGCAGACTTTTTCTGCAAAGGATATACAGTAACTATTTTCAGCTTTGGAGGTCATAGAGTCTGTTGACTCTGTTGCAATTATTCAGCTCTGCCTTTGTAGTGCAAAAGCAACAATAGACAATGCATAAGTAAATGACTGTGACTGTTTCCAATAAAACTTTATTTATAAAAACAGGCAGGGGTGGACCTGGATCACGGTCTATAGTTTGCCCACCTCTATGTTAGAGAACTAAAATCATTCCATTTCACTGAGGACATCTAAGAGTATTGCAACTGCAAGCAAGAAAAAAATAGATGTATTTGAATTTGAAGCAATACCTGAATCTCCTGTTTACAAAGGGAGGAGGTCAACATGGTTTTCTTTTTTTACTTTCAGTTGTATTAAACAATTAAGAGGAAATGGACTTCTGCTAAATGAGAAAATAATTTGGTAATTCATAAGGAAGACTGTCTTAGCAGTCAGAGTAACTAAACATTGCAAAGTACTTCAGAAGCAATATTAGTACACAAAATAATTTTTTTAGGTAAGCTCCATGACACACTTGTGGCATGAACTTAAGACCCCAAGATCAAGAGTCACATGCTCTACCCATTGAGCCAGTCAAGCACCCTCACAAAATAATGTTTAGAAGAATCAGAGGAAAACTCAGTATCTGTCAATCTATACCTATCTAATAATGCAGGTCCTGTTGGATTAATTCAAAAATTTTCTTAAAAGTGAAACAAAAAGGGATGCCTAGGTGGCTCAGCAGTTGAGCATCTGCCTTTGGCCCAAGGTGTGATCCCAGGATCCAGGATTGAGTCCCACATCGGGCTCCTTGCAGGGAACCTGCTTCTCCCTCAGGCTGTGTCTCTGCCTCTCTCTCTCTCTCTCTCTCTCTCTCTCTTTCTGTCTCCCATGAATAAATAAATAAAATCTTTTTTAAAAAAAGTGGAACAAAAAAGCAGATATTGCAGAATTATATATATTTAGTTTATGAGACATTATTATGTGATTATTTATTAAAATTATTTATTTAATGTTGTGGAATACATTCCCATCACTGAAAGTACCTAAGTTACTTCTTTTTTTTTTTTTAATTGGAGTTCAATTTGCCAACATACAGAATAACACCCAGTACTCATCCCATCAAGTGCTCCCCTCAGTGCCTGTCACCCAGTCACCCCCACCCTTCGCCCACCTCCTTTTCCACCACCCCTTGTTCGTTTCCCAGAGTTAGGAGTCTCTCATATTCTGTCTCCCTTTCTGATATTTCCCACTCATTTTTTCTCCTTTCCCCTTTATTCCCTTTCACTATTTTTTATATTCCCCAAATGAATGAGACCATATAATGTTTATCCTTCTCCAATTGACTTACTTCACTCAGCATAATACCCTCCAGTTCCATCCACGTCGAAGCAAATGGTGGTTATTTGTCATTTCTAACAGCTGAGTAATATTCCACTGTATACATAGACCACATCTTCTTTATCCATTCATCTTTTGATGAAAACCGAGGCTCCCTCCACAGTTTGGCTATTGTGGACATTGCTGCTAGAAACATCGGGGTGCAGGTGTCCCGGCATTTCACTGCATCTGTATCTTTGAGGTAAATCCCCAGCAGTGCAATTGCTGGGTCATAGGACAGATCTATTTTTACCTAAGTTACTTCTTAATTAAAAATCTACATGGCAGCCATCTCTAGAGATGGCAAAGAAGAAAACTGATTGATCTTAATGGATTTAGACTTAATTATCTGAAATCATAGAATGAATTCATATGACCTCTTGAAATTAGTTATAGCTCTTTTAGCTCTATTACTTTACAGTTTTATGAAGGAGACATATGTAAATATATGTTATATATGCCTGTACATGACTAATTATTGTCTATCCTCTATATAATATATAGTGTGTATATTATATATGCACTATATATACTACATATGTGTCACATGCATAGTATATGTAATGTATGCAACACTTATGCCATGAATATATATATTGCATTCCACATATACTGACTATGTAGAGAATAATAAGTAATGTAGAGATTACCAAAATCCCCACATCGTGTATCTCACGAGATCTTCACATCAACAGGCAATACCAAAAGAAAGGCCAAAGTAACTTGAGCAAAGATAATAGTGAATAGCTTTGTAGTGGAGAGACCAATTCAACACAGTTGTTGGATGGCAGGAAGCTTCAGTCCTCTCCTTCTCCAACAGATGGCATACAAGGAGAAAAATAGGACTCACATCAAGTTCTGTGCCAAATCATTTATCTTTTGTAAAATGTGGGAAAGCCGTTGAATTGGTAAACAAGTCTTTTGTAAGCATGCATAAAACATATTCAATATTTGGTGGCAAGGGATTTCCATTAAGCTTTCACGAGAGTTAATAAATCAACAGAAACCACTTACCGAAACATTTTCATGGGTCCTGTGGAATTCTAAGCAAATATCAGGTTTAAGAATGAAAAGTCAGTTATATTTTCAACATAATCTAACGTTCAAAGAAGTGTAAAAGATGCTTAAGTGTTAATATTTTATGTTTCCCTGCTCTCAGCAGTAATTGCAGCCCATTAAAAAGAACGCTAAGCCATAGCTGTTAGCACTGGCACAGACCCAAGGAAACATTGAACCTTCACAGAAGGGGGTTAATTGCTACACGAAGAGGTAATTTATTAAGGAACACTGAAGCCCTGTATACTCCCCCAATATGAGGCTGAACAGCACAATCTTACGTGAATATTACATTTGATAATCAAGGCCTTCTCTATGGTACACTTCAGAACGAGCTAAGCTAAACAAAAAGGGGAGGTGGAGGGAAAAAAGGGAAAGAAAAAACTCGGGCACCATTTTTCTCTATGGCTCCCATAAACTTGCACTTGGTGCCCTCCAGTCTGTCGCTCCCCCACCAGGAAAGTTGGCTGCTCCATAAAATTCTTGGTGGCTGATGAGAAAGGCTCATATAACTATCAGGTTGACGGGCGGCTTCTACTGTTCCTTATTTGCCCAGATCTGGTTGCTTCAGTATTCTTCTGAGTGTTCAACTTCATTTCCAGCATTTGTCACAAGTGATGTTTTCAGAACCTTATCACACTGAACTAGGCCTTCATTTCCATCAAGTTTAGACCAGTATCATGTGGCTTATAAAACATGGAGTGCAGAGCAAAGAGTGGCCCCCGCGTTCCTTGCCTGACATCTCCCTTTTGGCAGAATTTCCTCCTCGGTCCTGTGGGTGCCTCAGGAGCTTAGGTTTCTCGTCGGTGGCAAAGGTTCACGAAGTAAAAGTCTGCAAGCAGGCTGGAGGACAAGGTGGCTCAGAGGAACCATATGACCCAGAGAGCTGATGGTTTTCTTGGCTCTACTGACAACAAACTCCCATCTCTAAGGGTTAGAGAAAGAGAACTCATTTTACCTCTGTGTCTCCCTTTTTACCATCTCTAAGGGCAAGTTAATATTGAAGAAAGATTCCCTTGAAAAATAGGGTGAAGGAGAAACAAGGGTTTCTCCAAAATGCATCACTAATGCGTTCCAGTGTTTTCCACTTTGCAACTTGGTCCTTTAGCCATGTAGGGTCAATGGAGTATGCTATGGATTACTCGTTTTGCTCCTGGCACTGGGTTGAGAGAGGTGATGCAGAATCCAAATGTCATACAGCACATGGCCCAGCCCTTAGAGTGTTCAGTAGAGAGGAAAGAGTAAAACAAGAATTTATGTGAAACAAAGAACAATTTTATAGAACCACCACAGGAAAAAACAGCAGAGCAAGAGCAATACCGGCAGATTTTAATGGGCCATTATCCATCTCCTTTGTTGACCTTCTCCCCTCCTTTACTTGTTCTTTGCTCCTCCTCTGCCACCTTTTCTACGATCCAACTGTCTCTTCTTGTCCCTGATCTGCCTCTGCTCAAAGCCTTTATCTGGACCTTTCACCACCCACTTGACACCATCCAACCTTGAAGGGCTCCATGATCAAAACGATGTCTTCTACTGGGAACTCTTCTCCCTAAAGCCCTTCTGTTTCTTCAGTGTCAATCAGCTGAGTGATTGGGGAAAAAAATACCCACTGAACTAGTTCACACAAAGTTGCGAAGTGACTCAAGCATCCTCCACCTTCATTGCCCTCTTCTCCTTCAAATATTCCATGGACACTCCAGATCTGAAATATTCTATACTATTCTCAGATCATACCATGACCATGCCTCAGATGATCGGGATACTAAGTGTAAAGCAGGGGAGAAATCAAGAGAGGTTTCTTTCTCAGCTATAGGGACCCATTCATCCCACAAGCCCCAAGTTCCATTACTGTTCTTGATCCTTTTCTATTTAGAATTTAATGTGCAAGCTGTTGTACTTGACAGGTGACCTTACGGAAAAGGAGAAAGAGAACCACTCTTTATAGAGCAAAGGGAACAGCATGCCCTAAGTCAAATGAGCATAATGCTTGTTCTGCTTTCTAGCACTTGGGGGTGGAGGCAGCTGTTCCCTGGCAGCCTCCAAAAGACTAAAAGCAGATGTGGTTCCTGTCGAGGAGAAACGAGAAACGTGGATCCCCAAAGACACAGACCCACGTGACTCCCGAGGATCCTCAAGGTACTTTCTGGTCTCCCCTCTTTTCTCTCGCTATTTGGAACTCTGAATTCTCATCTCAGCTATACGTAATCAATACTAAGCATAGTAATTTACATTTATCAAAAACAGTAATATTTTTAATTTTTTTTCAGCCAGTTTTTTTTTTTTTTCATTCTCTCTACCTCGCGGGTACTTCCTAAATCAGATCAGTATATTACACACTTAAAGCAATCTTTTTCCTGCATTATTTTTTATTTGTTCATCTTAGGCAGACCTGAAAGTCATTAAAGATCACCGTTAAGCTCACAAAATGAAATCAAACACAAAATGAAATCAAGCACACACACATGAATGTACACACACACTTCAAGGGTTAAAGTCTCGTTTGTTTGTTTTGTTTTGTTTTTAGAGAAACCCTGTGTTGGATCTTATTTTCTGCAAGCATTCCATTGAGGAGAGCCTTATCTTGAAGTTTATCTTGGAATTTATCTAAAAGGAATTTTTTTGGTCATCAAGGTCAACACCCCTTTTCTTTCTTTCTCCTTGTTTTCAATTTTCTTTCTAAGGAATTGGAAGAAAATGCAGGCAGATGAGTAGTTACGTAATCCCAGAGCTGTGCATGTCACCTGGACCAGAGCCAGGCACATGTAAAGGTCTTCACGTGCCAAAAACACACCAGGGACCTCTTAAGCAATCAAGAATTGCTACATGTGTGCAAGAGCTAACATCTTGAACACAATAGAAATCTGTAATTCAATTATCTTCTGTTTCTCATACATTTACCCTTTGAGCATCCTGACATGTTGGAGCATGGAAGTCCAAACTGGAAACTGCTAAATGCTCCCCCTGCGCGTGAACGGGCCGCGAGGTCACTCCCTCCTGTTCACAAATGAGCATAATGAGGAGAAATGGAGACTTGGCTCCCCACTCAATAAGCCCTGGGGAAATGAGAAGGAAGAGAAAAGGGAAACAGGATAGAAGGAAAAAGCAGCTTAACAAAGGATAGACTAAAATCAGAAAGAGTTAGAATAATGAAAGCGAAGCAAGAGAAACTCAACCAAGGGTTAACTTCTATTGCTCAAAGAGTTCTCTCGGAGGCACTGATAGCAGTCTTGGGTACTAGTCCTCAAAAAAGGAGAATTTCTTTGCATGAGATAAGGACTTGTTTTTGTTGTTGGCATATGTTCTACCTAAAGGGAGATCACCTGCCCCCAGTCTTTCTCACAGACAAGCATTCTACTTCTGAAAATGGGATCATAAAACACACAACATAGACTCCTAACTCTGGGAAATGAACTAGGGGTGGTAGAAAGGGAGGTGGGCAGGGGGTGGGGGTGACTGGGTGACAGGCACTGAGAAGGGGCACTTGATGGGATGAGCACTGGGTGTTACTCTATATGTTGGCAAATTGAACACCAATAAAAAATAAACTTATAAAAAAACACACACAACACATTATTCACTACCTGCATATGATATGAGAATCAGAAAGTATCCCCCAGCAGTTTCACTCACAGTTATTATAATGGGCCAGGTCATTTTCCATAAAAATGAGTAACTCCCAGCAGGAAAAAAAATGAATAGAATGTGCTGATCTTGAACACAGAGTATTTATATATTTTATCACCCATAGACCTTATAGAGCTAGGTTTTTCTCCTGGGATGCACTGTTAATATTTCAACCTCTGTATATGCCAAATGGAAACAAAGATTGTTTCAAAAGGTAAATACAGTGCTGTCATTCTTCCTGGCACAATACGGATGCAATATATTTAACTAGAGTTACTAAGAAAACTATGGGTTTTTAACAAGATGTGGCAATATTATGCAAATGATTAATTCCAATTAAATCCTTTTAAGCAAGATGTGTGATTCAGGGTTCTTTTGATTGCAAGTGACAGAAATCTAACTCAAATTAATTTACAGGAAATTTATTGGTTGATACTGAAACATCTCAAGTTACCAAAGGAAGGGTTAAATAACCAGTTTATCGCAAGAACAAAGATGCTGTTGGCCCTCAAAAATATGTGGAATCAGAGCTTCAAGACAGCCAGGACTTTATTTTTGTGTCCCCCATCTTTGCTTTTCTCTGTGTGTTAGCTTTTTCCTCATTTAGTTCAAATTTCTTTCACAGTGCAGGAAACATGGCCCCTGGCTAGTCCTGGCTTCAAACCCCACAGCTTTAAGCAACAGAAATGGTTATACCCTCTTCCTTATTTCTAGTAAAAAATTCCAGGTGTAGGGGATCCTGGGTGGCTCAGTCGGTTAAGCCTCTGACTCTTGATTTCAGATCAGGCCATGATCTCAGGGTAAGAGGATTGAGCTCCACATTGGGCACCATGCTCAGCCTGGTGTCTGCTTGTCCCTTTCCCTCCCCCCACCCGCACCTCTCCCCCCCTTTCTTGTGCTTACTCTTTCTCTCAAATAAATAAATAAAAATTTTTTGTAATTGCCTTTTAGAAAGAGAAGAAAGAAAGAAAGAAAGAAAGAAGAAAGAAAGAAAGAAAGAAAGAAAGAAAGAAAGAAAGAAAGAAAGAAAGAAAGAAAGAAAGAAAGAAAGAAAGAAAGAAGAGAATTCCAGGTGAAGAATTATGATTGGCTTTGCCATATCAGGTGCTCATCCTCTAGCCAAAGAGTCACCCGTGCATCAGACTATCAGAACAAGCTCTCCTTGTGCTCAGCATCCATCAAGTGGTTAATATCTAGCAAAGTGGGAGTAAGTGTTCTCTTCCTCTCAGTTCAGCAGCAAGAGAGCAGCATCATGATAAAGGATTCAGGATACATAAGATCCATGTGGGAGTCCCAGCTGGGTGACAGCTGAGACCTTCAAAGAAAAAATCACCACCTCTTTGAATTTGAGTTTCTTCCTTGGTAAAATAGGGGGGAATGGAGCCCTTTCTCAAAAGAAATGCTAACAGATGCACTGACACAGACAAAGCTTATGTTCATTATGTCAAGTGAAAGAAAGTACAAGCAAATGAGGGCATGGTATATCATTTCATCATTTCGCTTTGTGCAATGCTAGAAAAAGCAAAACTGTCCAATAGTGATAGAAACACAATCAGGAGCTGCCGAATTGCATGATGGAAGGTGCTGAATGAAAAAAGTATGAGGGTAAAAGGGCACAAACTTTCAGCTTCAAGATGAATAAAATCTGAGTATCTAATGTAAAAAATGGTGATGACAGCTGATAGCACTGTATTGTATAAGTTAAATTCACCAAAAGAGTAGAAATTAAATATTCTCACCAAAAGAAAAAAATATATGAGGTGATAGAAATGTTAATTAGATGGGGAGAACCCTTTCACAATGTATATGAATACAAATCACCACACTTTAAAGATCTTACAGTTGCATCTGTCAATTATACATTAATAAAGCTGAAATTTTTAAAAATTTTTTAAAAAATAAAAAGAAATAAAATTAAATAAATGGTTTTTTAAAGAATTTTTAAAAATAAATAAATCTGAAATTAAAAAATACAAAAGAAAAAAATTACAAAAGGCAGGAGGGATCTTTCTGGGAAAATATAAATGTTCTATAACTTAATTTGGGTGGAAGCTACATTGATGGATATGGGAGGAGTCTTTGACTCACAGATGTAAAATATGAGCATTTTATTTTAGATAAATTACATCTTGATAAAACTGAATTTATTTTTTAAAAAATCTCTTTCCCACTGGGAAAAAAAATCTCTTTCCCTGAAGGTTGAGATGAATATCAAATGAAATGAGGCACCTCAAAGCCTTTGCAAACATAAGTGATATGCACATAATGTAATACTGTCTTTTACTCTGTTTAATGGTGTCTGTGGCTAGTTTTCGTAGTTGAATCAAGGTGCTACGACACCCAAACATCTGGTCAGAGTCTACGATCATAAATTACTTCTGTCACTTTGGCCATGTCTTCTCCAGGCTCTTCCTACTCCAGGAGTCCAGGTATCTAAACCTCAGGTGGTAAGATTTCTAAAGTTATCTCCCACCCTGGTGTCACTTGCAGCCTTTTGATCTTTGCGGAGACAAACTAAAACAGGGACAAAGCTTACACACCACTGGAAGCACCACTAAAATCTCCCTTAGTAGGGATGTAGGTGATTGTGAGCTTGAAAAGGCTCAACTTACTATGTGTTTCAGTTGTTTCTTGCTGCTCATTGAAATTTAGGATTTAATGCACTGTGTCTTATTATTCCTCATGATTAGGTATGTTGACTGGACTCGGTTGGGCCATCCTTCTCTGCATAGTATCAGTTGGGGTCACCTATGTGACTGCATCCAACTAGGAGCTCCACTAAGGTTGGAATACCCCAGAGGGCTGCACTCACATATTTGGCACCTCAAATGTGGGTAGATGGAACAGCCAGGGGATGACTGGACTTCTCTCTTGCCACATGGTTTCTCATCATTCTGAAATCTAACCTGAATTCCTTTCAGTGACATCTAGAGGCCAAAAGGATGAAAACAGAAGTTGTAAGTCCTCCCACGGTCTGGCCTCGGTAGTCTTAGAAAATCACTTCCACTTCATTCTGAAGTCAAAGGGCCATCCCTATTTCAAGAGATGGAGAATAAGACTCCACCTCTTGATGGGGAGAGTGCCAGTCATGGGAAAGGGTGGGAAGAACTGTTGGTGGACATCTTTACCGACAATCCACTGCACTCTGCCACTCATTTCTTCCACTCATTATAAATAATTAAGTTCAAGGTCAATTAGCTCTAAAGATGTAGACCACAAAATGAGGGACTTAATTGTTCATGTAGTCATTGATTCAAATAACAAGGATCAAAATCTGTGTGCCAGGCAGTTGGTATGCTAACCACACCAAACTAAAACTCCCTTGACACAGGAGGGCAAGAAACCACCCAGTACTCAAAGCTGCAGGCTTGGCAAGAAAACCATACCTTTATCAAGAGTTCCCATTTATCTGGATTTTAGGAATAATAAAATACTTTGAAGATCAACTGGCCTTTCCTCTGGATGTAGGAGGAACTTCCTGGTATTTCCTTGCTAGATCATAATCTTTTCCCTTTTGAAAGACTTAGGAACCAAGAAAATAAATATAGATAAATAACCGTTTGTATAAATTAGAGCAGGACCTGTTGAAAGATGGATAGAATTCATTCTTAGTCCATTAATTATTCCATTATGGTCATCTATTCATTCCATATAAATTAGTAGCTATTTGCTACGTCATAAGCATTTCTAGTTCTTTGTATAGGGCCACACCTCTTTCATCTACTTTGTCTTTTAAACTTAGTAAAGTTTCAGGCCCAGTTTCCTCCTGGCACATGTTGAAAGTCATTATTTAAATAGGAATGAAGAAAGTTGAGACTAGGAGTAAGCAGGAAGCCTACCAGGAGGGGTCCTAAGACAGGGTATTAAGACCCCTTCCCTTCAAGTATGTGGTGCCCTCCTCACATGCATTCTCTTGAGCCTCCAGTGGCCAGCTCTGCCGGGTGTCAGTCCATCAGCTTGGTTCCTTTGAGCTAAAGGTACCTCCTCTTTCTCCCCTTCTCTCTCCTGATGAAATCTTGCTGATTCTATAACACAACTCCTCTAGGATTAATTAACTGAACCACAAAAGGACATTAAAGATTGACAACAGCTTTCTGCGGTACCTCTCCAAGACACATTCCCATTTGGATTTTCAAAGCACAACGAAATGATACCAAAAGCATGAAGCTCAAATGGAATCAGGCAGAGGCAAGAGGGAGATGCATTGGGACGAAGGCTCATCCCAGTATTCCTCAAGCCATAGGATATATGCAGCTTCTGTGTGCATATCAAATAAATTTGACTATTTAAAAAACTCCACTCATTTTCTCCTGGAAACTTTTTTTTTCTTTTTTTTAAATGCTTGGTGACTGCATGTCAAGAGACATCAGAAAAGAGCACTTGATTCCTTGTAGAAGCAAGCTACTGAAACTGCCCCATTTGTTTTAGTCTCTACTACAGAACTTTGGGTTCTGGGAATTGATCAAGACCAAGACTTTGAGGGGGAAATGAGGTCAAGGTCACTGCAACACCACATGGCTGAGGTTCAGCTCACTTGGTGTGTGAGTTTCCTTTAACGATGTGGAGCAGACTAATAAACAGAACATGCTATATTTTGGAAAATGAATGAAGCCCAGTACTGGGAGACTCTTGGATGGAATGTGTTAACCCTCTCCTGAGCCAGAAATGGGACCTCTGAGGTTTCTCATGGAAATTATAATATTTGTGGATTCGAAAATAGAAAAGTGGCCAAATCTTCGAAACTGAATGAGAATGACTCATTTTGGTAAGGTACCTCGCAGGCTGTGCAAACAACTCCTCAGTCATTGTCAGGACTGGGAATGTCCTCAAGTGGGCTTTGAAGAAGGCTCCTTGGTTTCAAATCCTGGTGACCACAGGGAAATTAACCTCTCTGAATCTTTGCTCCTCCCGCATTAAATGCAGATGATAATAGGAGTGTGTATCTCAGATGTTGGGAGGAGAAAGAGAAGGCTTTGGAGTACTTTGAACAGTGTATGTCACATAGTAAGTGCTCAGTAAATGTTCTTTATTAGTATTTAAGTATTGTCAATTCTGTATCATGCTTATTTTACAGAAGAATAGCTGGACAGATAACCCCAGTAATGAGGACTACACAGGTGTATGCCTGCCACTGCAATGCATTTTATGCTTGCATTTCATTCTTGCAGCAGCAGATTTGCTTTCCTAATTATGTTCCCCAAGCATAGCCAGCCGTCAGTGAGGGAAGGCCCAACAATATGCTGCATGATGAGAAGAAAGTGAGACAGGCTCTCAGGCCCCTTCTAAACTTAGGATTCTGTGGTTTGTGGAATACAAATTTCAAGTGAGTAATCCACAACATGCCTACATCTCCAATGGCTAATGAGGCATTGGCTTATTTTCAAAAAGCCTTTCCTTGGGGTTTCCAATGCTGAGTAGCAACACTTTTCCTCCTCAACCAACTAGCTGTCCTTCTCTCCCAAGGAGCGGATATGCATTCCAGGAGTGAGCCGCTGAGTTTCATCACCAGGTGACCCAATTATTCCTTTATCTCAGTCGAAGTCCTCTGTAGGTTCTAGATGGCTGCTTAGCCAGAAGTGTTTGTACTTTTCTGGCAGGATATAAAGTAGACAAACACAACAATACATAAAATATAAACTGGCAAGTTGAAGCAACAGAAGCACCACAGGGGGCCCCAGGCAGAAGTGTTAAAAAAACAGAACTTAACCCTTGAGAGGACTCTGCAAATGCTTATAATACAGGCATCATTTTTTTATTCAGTTTGAAAATGATCTAGATATTTCCAGCAGGGACTCACAAGTTAGGACTCAGCATCACTGATATAGTTCCTGTGAGCAATTTTCTCTGGCGGTAACAAACCCCATCTGACCTCCTAGATTTGGAGAGAGGAGTCTCTGTCAATGAGAAATTTGAGAGAAAGAAGAATTGACTGTTGTGAGTTAATAACAAGATTCAAAAATGCAATTTAACCAACACAACTTTGATGCATTCGTTCAATGAGAAAAGCATATTTTATTGAGAAGAGCCTGCTCAGCACTCTTCTATGTGTCAGGAATGCAGTGAAAAGCCTCCGGCCTTCCTGCAGTTTCTAATCTGGTGAAAATCACAAATAATAAGTAATCAAATAAATATATAGTGATTTTCTGAAAGTGCAATGAATAACGAGTGGAGGTAACGGGGTAGGAGTATTAGGGTAAGTGGTCAGGGAAGACAGAGTGGTCTGGATCTCTTATTTCTGGAGCACCGTAACCAAGTCAAGCGAAGGCCTTCTATATGCTACTACTGATAAAGCCAGACTCCAGTCTGCACCATCAGCTTTGCAATGATTTCCAACCTGTGATCAAAAGTAGGAAAAAAAGAAACAGCTAATATGGCAGCTCTCCTGGAATATGGCACTGAAGGACTTCATGAAGTTTCTTTCAGCTCTGTAATAAACTCTCCTTATCCAGAAGCCGAGATTCACTTGTCCCCAAGTAGCTTGAGACCCAGTCAGAGGGAAACAGTGACAACGCTGTAAAGGCTTTGCTATTCCTCGATTTGCAGAGTCAGTATAAATAGACCATGTTTTAAAAGGTGAGCCAAAAGAACCCAAAAAGGTGGAAAAATAGAGAAGCTAAAAATAAATGAGTAAAAGAGAAAAGTTCCTGTAATTTTAGGTTTAAAATACGAGGTTGAGTAATCAAGGAAAGTATTTTTACTGCCTTGTCAATATTTTTCCTGGAAGCTCGGGTAAATAGACCTTCTTCAGATCTGTAGTGTGCGTGCCTAATGGTCTTAGGTGTCTCTGACCACAGAATAACTTTATCCCTAAGAAACAGAGCAAACAGGAACTCTGTGGTTTTAGCATTCCCCACAAATAAGTAAATATATGGATGTATATTTTAAAAGGTTCAGTACCATAGGACAGATCATTTGGGTCTGCTTGAGAAGTATTTCCCCTCTAGTGGGATATTTCTTATGAAGCTTTCCATGCATTAAAAGGAAGCCCTGCTTGCCCAGGGTGATCTCGGTCATATTTTCTGCATCGTTTGTACTCTTTCAATTTACTGCCGAATGCCCAGCAGCTGTGCGGGAAAGCATATGAGAAGTTATCCGTTTTCTAAGTTGAGTCCTCATTTATTTACCCTGCTGGTGAAAAACCCACTGGCTTTCATCTCTGCTGAATCCGTGGCCAGGAGAAGCAGGGGGTCACAAATGTTGAACAGAGTTTAAAAGGGGGAAAAATTATCATGAGAGCCTTCAAGCACACCTAACTCCTCAGTTCAAGCTGTCCCTCGGTTTTATGAGGTATTTGCCCAAAGCTCTTGCTGTTCAGGCAAGGGGAACAGCACGTGGTTTTGTTGGCAGTAGGGACTCTGCCTCAAACTGCAGCATGCTTCCATGGGCTGATTCATTAGGTCCCGCTGATCCTATGCTTTAACACAAATCCATCACTTGAATAACTGGCACCCCTCAACCCCTGGATCCTTGATTATTTGATGTTGGGTGGAAAATAGGTGCTGGGAACTGTCAGGGAAAGCAAAGAGCATATCAGATGCCCATACATCACCTTGAAGGCCATGGACACCGTATGTGCTTTCCAGTGAGACATGACTAATAGCTCTTCAGTCTGGACTTGGCCAACGTGCAGCTAGCATGGTGAACAAAGAGAAAGACTCACTATCTCTTCCAAGAAGGTCCAATAGGAACCAATAACCCCATTTATCTGATGGTTCCTGGATGAAAAGACTTGAAAGATCTCTTGAAGATTAAAAATTCATAATTTTACCCCAGAAGGAAAAAATAACGTTGCTCTTCTAGATTGCTTGAAGAGCAATTTCCAATTCCATCAACATGCCAAAACTTCCAGTAAATTCAGTCCAAAAGACTAGTCAGGGCAGTCATTTTCAAGCAAATAAAAGCAAATGCTTCTTCAAATAGCAAGTACCAAATTATCCCCAATATATTGTGTGGGTTGAAAATATCAAGTGCTCTAAAAAAAGCATCTGATGTATCTATTATTAATCAACCTAATGTGTTTTTTAATGGAAAAGCTAGCATATCCTAAAAAAGTCCACAGCCAGACTAACATCAAAAAGGACAACTACTACATGTTATACAAAAGGCTCCAAAAGCCAAAATGCAAAGATAAATGTGAGCTTCTTGATGTCCTTGAATTTGATGTAATGTAGGCAAATATGAATGAATGAATGAATGAATGAATGAATAGCTGAGCATTTTTCTGTCATGTTGATGTAGTCCCATCTTTATTCTCTACAGGAAATATTTGAGATGACTGTACTATATACCAGTTTGTCCTCACTATTTGACATATCCGTGACATCTCTTCCTCCAGAAAGGCAGCAAACAATAAGCAGACAGGCAAGAACTTTTTTCCCACAGTGTCTTGAGTCTGATCCTGTTTATCTTTCTACAACAATGGAAACAGATGTATTTTTGTGCTTGCAGCTTCCCAGATGCTCCATTCTAAAATGCTGTCTGCTGTTCAAAGACATTGCTAGTTTTTAAAGCAGTGAGGACTTCACTAAGTTAATTACTTGAGTCAAGACTTAGAATTTCTGGGTGCATAGTGCACCCTCTGCAGGAGATGTTTCATAACCAAGGGTTCACTTGGGGTCCTGTTGTGATGTCCTGTGATCACAGACTCTCAGCAAAGTAGACCTCTAGGAAGAACTTAAACTTCCTTCAAGACCAATGACAATAATAAAGCAGCCCAGGTGCCCAGAATCAGTGATAGGTAAATTGCTTAAATCTCACCATCACCTTACGTCAGAATTGATCTCAAGACCCTGTATAATACTCCATAATAAGCTGAGGTCAAGTATCCCTGGTTATGGGAAAAAACAGAGTTATAATCTGGGCAGGAAGTAGGCACAACCTGCCAGAGTCACACTCCAGCTATTAGAAAATCTTGTTTTGAAAAGAGCATCTTTCCTTTTCCCTAAATTACATCATTCCCTCACTAACCACGTTTGTTTCTTCCACAAACTGTAGCTTTAACCAAAAGGCATACATTTTTGTCTTTATAACCCTCTATACCAAGATGCTGAGCACATAACTTGTAGAAGGACTCCTGATCTGAAGCTGTAAAAAACTCAGCACTTACAACAGTAAAATATATTTTTTTTTCAATTGCACACAGAACACTTAGCAAGATTGACTATATCCTGGGCCATAAAACAGAAATGAATAAGTTTAAAATAATAGAAATAATACAGAGTATATTCTCTGATCATAAAGGAATTAAACTGTCATCAATAGCAGAAAGATATTTGAAAAACTCCCAAAATATTTGGAAATTAAATAACATACTTTTAAGTAACCCATGATTCAAGTAGGAGATTTGGAAGAAATCTTAAAATGTTTTAAGCTGAAAAAAATTAAACTACAATATAACAATATTTGTTGGATGTAGATAAAGCAATAATTACAATTTGCCTTGGGAGTGAAAGAAGACATATTCCTGATCCCACAGATCAGGAATTACAAAGGAGTAATAAAACAATTCTACAAATAATTCCATGCCCCAAAATTCAACAATTTAGATATAAGGGTCTCAGTCCTAGAAAGAGACAAACTACCAAAACTTATTTAAAAAGAAGTAAATAACCAGAATAGTTCTATGTCTATTACAGAAATTGAATTTGTAGTTAAACACTTTTGCACAAAGAAAACTCAAGCTTGAAGGATCTCACTGGTTAATTCTATCAAACATTTAAGTAAGAAATAATACAAATTCTATACAATCTGTACTGGAAAATAGAAGGGAAATAAATACTTCCTAACCAATTTAATGAGGCCATCATTACCTTAATGCCAAAACCAAACAAGGACATTACAAGGAAAGAAAACAGGTTAATATCCCTCATGAATATAGACACAAAAATTTTCAACAAAGCATTAGCAAATACTAGCCAGAAATATATAAAAAGTTAGTATGTCATAGCCAAATGGTGTTTATCCCAGAAATACAAGACTGGTTCAACATTTAAAACTCAATGTATTCCCATACATCGAGTGGCTCAATGAGTGCTTGAGTGGCTCAGCAGTTAAGAGTGTGACTTTCGCCCAGGGCATGATCCTGGGGTCCAGGATGGAGTTTCACATTGGGCTCCCTGCATGGAGCCTACTTCTCCCTCTGCCTATGTCTCTGCCTCTCTCTTTGTGTCTCTCATGAATAAATAAATAAAATCTTTTAAAAAAACAATCAATGTAATTCATTATATTCAGAAAAATCACATAATCATTTCAATAGATGCAGAAAAAGTATTTGATAAAATTCAAAGCATGAGTGATTTAAAAATCTTCAAATAGGAATTTGAAGTTTGAAAAAGGTATCACTTATAGTACAACCCCAAAGAGAAAAATTTTAGCTATAAATCTATTTTAAAATGTGTAAGTTCTATCTGCTTAAAAATAAAAGCACTATTCAAAGAAATCAAAGAAGATATAAAGAAATTAAGAAAGATAATGTGCTCATAAATTGAAGGAGTCAATATCGCTAAGACATTACTTCTCAAATCAATCTACAGATTCAACACAATATTAGTCAAAATCTCAGCAGGCTTTTGTTGTAGACGTTGTCAAGCTGATTCTAGAATATATACAGAAACGCACCAAAACTAGAACAGCAAAAACACTTTAGAAAAGGAACAAAGTCAAAGAACTCACATAATCCCATTTCAAGACTTACTAAGCCTACTACAGGCCAATATTCCTCATAAACATAGACACAAAAATACTCAAAACTCAAGTCCAGCAATATATAAAAAAGTTAATACATCATAACAAAGTAGTGTTTATCCCAGAAATGCACGAGGCACATCCAATAATTAAACAGTGTGATATTAGTGAAAAAATTCACATATGTTTAGGATCTCAGAAGGTTGAAATCAAGGTGTTAGCTCTACTGGGTTCTCATCTGGAGACTCTGAGGAAGAATCTGCAATGAAGTTCACATAATTGTCAGCAGAATGCAATTCGTCACAAGTTGTAGACCTGGGGTTTTCTTTTCTTGCTGTCCTCTACAGGCCAGCTGCAATCCTTGTCATACATACCCCTCCATCTTCAAGCTAGCAGTAGGATATTAAATCCTCCCCAGCCTAGAATCTTTTGTACTTCTTCTTTTGCTACCAGCTGTAGAAAACATTCTACCCTTAAATGGTTTGGAAAAATCCATTTCATCTGCATACCGTAAGGCTAAAGACAAAAATAGCCACACAGAAATACTGTACACTAGTTAGTTAATTAGAGATTAGGCTCACCCAGTTAATTAGAGATTAGGCCCACCCAGATAATTGCCCTATTGGTAAATCTGAATGACAACTGATTAGTAACCTTAATGACATCTTCATAATGCCTATGTCATGTGAAGTAAAATAATCAGGGTGCATTATTTCCTATTAGCCACAGTACCAAGGATTAGGGCAGGATATTTTGAGGGGGTATGTTTGAATTCTGACTACCAGTATGCAAAAGAATGAACTTCAAGCTCTATTTTAACCTTTTACAAAAAATAAGTGAAAATGGATTATAGACCTAAATGTAAAACATAAAATTATAAAATTTCCAGAAGAAAATATAATAGAAAACAAGGTCTTTCTGACCTTGGGTTAGGTAATGAGTTTTCATATGTGACACCGAAAACAAAATTCATTTTTTAAAAACAATAATTTGGCCTCTTTCAAACTTGAAAACTTTTATGCTGTGGAGATATGTTTGTGAGGATACACAAGCCACAGAATGTGAAAAATATTCAAACATTATATTTCTGACAAAGGATTTGTTTCCAGACTACATAAGGAACTTGCAGAACTCAGCAACAAGAAAACAACCCAATTAAAAGTGGAAGAAAGATAAATGGACACCTTACCAAAGAAGATATATAGATGGCAAATAGGCATTAATAATTATGGAAATGAAAGTGAAAATCAATCAGAGAAAGACAATTATCATATGATCTCACTCATATGTGGAATTTAAGAAACAAAACAGAGGATCATAGAAGAGAGGAAAAAATAACACAAGATGAAATCAGAGAGGGAGACAAAACATAAGAGACTCTTAATCATAGGAAACAAAATGAGGGTCACTGGAGGGGATGTGGGGGAGGCACGGGGTAACAGGGTGATGAGCATTAAGGAGGACACATGATATAATGAGCACTAGGTGTTATATAAGAATATATATGAAGACTCTACGTCTGCAATCAATAATACATTACATGTTAATTAAATTTAAATAAAATTTAAAAAAAAGAAAAAATCACAACTAGATATAACAATACATTTGTCACAATCATTATTAGAACAAAAAACAAAACCTGACAATACCAAATACTGACAAGGAAGTGGAGTGATTAGAAGTCTTACACGTTGCTGGTGAGAATATAAAATGGTACCATCACTGTAGAAAACAGTTTGGCAATTTTTTATAAAGTTATACATACACTTCCCATATAATCTGGAAATGTAACCCAAATTTAAAAAAATACTGATATAAAAATGTACATGCAACTGTCTACAGTAGCTTTATTCATAATCACCCTAAATTGCAAACAATCCTGACGTCCTTTAACTATGAATATGTTACATTGCCTGGAAAAGGAACTTGCAGTCGTGATTAAAGTTAAGGACCTTGAGATGGGGAGATAATCCTAGATCATCAAGGGTCCTTCCTTCAGGGACTGAGGACCCAGTGCAATCACAAAGGTCCTCATAAGAGGGAGGCAGGAGGATCAGAGTTAGATCAGAGAGAGAGGAAAGGCAATGAAGGTGAAAACAGGAGTGAAAGGAGGTCAGGTGATGTGATATGGAGACCTGAGCCAAGGCATGAGGTCAAACAGACTCCAGAAGCTAGAATATAGGAGAAAAAGAATTCTTTGCTAGAATCCCCAGAGGGAACACAGGCCTGCCAACACCTTGATTGCAACCCAGCAAAACCGATTTCTGACTTCTGCCCTACAGAATTAAAAGGTAATAAATTCGAGATGTATAAGCCACGGAGCTTGCGGTGATTTGTTGCAGTAGTGCAAGGAGACTAACACACCACTCCTACGTCTTCATCTCCGTTGCTTCTACCTTAACTGAGGGGCAGTTGTGAACACAGATTCTGGAGCTAGACTACCTGTATTTGAATCCTAGCTCTGCCACCGCTATGGGCAAGTCATTCAAGCCCCTGTGCCTCAGTTATCTCACCTGTACGCTGGACTCGTGATAAGCATTCGGAGAGTTGTGACAGTGCTCAGCATCTTGAAAACATCTTTCAAGTATTTCCTATTATTGTTTCTGTAATCTGAAATCCCAGTATTCATAATCTGAACCGATCCAATACTCTTAGCTGGCTGCCCTATTTTTCTTCTTGCCCTTATTATAATCTTATTCACAGAGCAGTAAAATTGAGATGTTTGCAAAATAAAATCATGAAATCCCTCTGATCATAATCTTCCAAGGGCTTCCCATTGCACTTAGAATTAAATCCAAACTTTTACCCATAGCCTACGAGGCCTGATATGACGTCCAAGACTTATACTCAACCTCATCTCTCTCCACTCCCTTTGTTGCTTGCTCGCTTTACCCCCACCTCCCTTCATTTTGAGCCTCAAATACACCAAATGTGTTTCTGCCTCAGTGCCCTCAAGTGGGTCATTCCTCTGCCTGGAATGCATGTTCCCCGGTTTTCACTTGACTGACTCGTTCCTGAAACTCAGTCAAGGTCTCCTCCTCAGAAGGACCTTCCCTCATCACTCAAACTAAATTAGCTCTCTCTAATCATGTTTACTTATTTATTTCATGTCTCCCATTAAAGGACCTACCGCCACATCTCCAGTGCTCAGAATTACATCTGGCATATTGTAAGTACTCAATAAATATTTGTGAAGTGAGTCAAGTGTTGGCTGACATGTGTGTTGAGGTATCATGCTGGTGACTCCCACGTACATTATGAATTAGATTAGTATAGTTGTAAATCTTCTCTCAGCAGAAAGGTTCTGCCTAAAGACAAAGTAATTTTGCCAGTGATGATTGTGTAGTCTATTTTCTCTCATTCTTCTCTTTTGTCTTAACAAGTGTCTCTGAGGACATTTTCTCTCAAATTCCTGAAAGGGGACTTCAGCGCTGCTAAAGTGAGAGGTTGAACTATGTTTAACCACCAACATCCATACCTTCTAACTCTTAATTCAATTACTTCTTTATCTTAAGTTGTTTTGGTGAAGAGTGAAAGACCGCGTGGTCTATGAGACCAACATGAGGCAGGCACTGCCTAGCTGCCCAGCACTTCAGGGACTGATGAAAGCCCTAGGACCTTATCTTCTCCAAAAATGCAAAGAGAGCTGAGATCCAATAACAAAAGGAGGGTGGATCTCGAATGGCCCGTAGAAGAACTCCCATGACATTCCCACATTGTGTTGACCCATGGAACGTGGGCATTGGTTTGTACAACACTGCACCTGTTCTGATATGTTTGTTTTTCCCCCTCTTTCCTTCTCAACATGAGGCTTTGAGCAAATACAAACATAGCTTTCCTCAGTCTCCCTCTATCTAATCTTTCCAGCACCTTCCCTTAAAATGCAAGACAACTACTAGGCCTAAAGTGTATTCAATATTGATGGGTTTTTCTGGGGCTTTCATTGTGGATCTTCCTGGCTACTTTGGTGCCGGTAACCAATCTGTGGTCATTGTTAAAATGTGACAAATTGCGGACACTGGGGTTTAGGGTTAATGGGAGAAAACAGACCCCTGGAGGGTGATTCACTCTCTTTTCTCTCTAAAGACAACAAAATCTAATCCTGGGGTGGCCTTGTCCGCATTGCAAGTGCATACCTGGCATTTCAACTGACAGCCAGAGAGCGCCTGCGATTACTCAGAAGAAAAGATGGTATCTCTGATAATCTGAGAGAACAAAGACTCCAGTTACTTCATCACTCTTGCCTGAGGGTCTGGAATTAATTGTGTTTCTCTATACTCCATCTAATTTTACAAAATCATACTTCTCCATGGCAGTTTACTAATTTACCACCTCATCTAAGATAAGGCTTTGCCAACAGTAATAACATTTAGAAAATGCTGTCAGACCTGCTGTGGATGGTTTCTGCCCCGCACTGCTGCCTACGCACACATGCACGCATGCGCACACCTATACAGTGCAAGAAAGAGCCAGACCTTAAAACAGGTAGCTCTAGCCTTTGAGGTCACAAGCTCTTCAGAGTGAATGATCTGGGGCCTCAGAAGTTCACCTTCAGGACAAAATCAAGAAACAGCTGAATCAATTCAGAGACCTCTTTGGGTATCTGCTCCACTGTCTGTCCAAAGAGTAAACAGAGTAGAAAGAAATAATTCATCTGCTTTTCAGAAAAAAAGAAAACATTTATGTATATTTACCTGACACACATTTAGTGTGTTCTTAGCATTAAAACCATGACATGGCTTACCTTTCTTCAAATATGAGGGAGAGGGAAGAAAGCAGGGAAGTAGCAAAATTTGGAATGAGCATGGACATACCAAGCCTGGAGTCTCTAAATGTGAAAGTTGGTGTTCTGGGGCTTGGGGATAGATGAGAGGGGTGGGACTTTTGATATTTATTTCAATTGCATAGTCAATTTTATCAAGTCCTCTATTCTAGGGATAAGTAAGCAGACTCAGTATACAAATGTCTTCTAAATCCCATCACTGGAGTATTATGGCATATTCATAAAGACTCAGAGGAGGACAATAAGCAAAATAACTCTGTTCACACTAGTCTAGATTCTCTGGGTCACCGAGCAGTACATCTCTGATCTTTAAGCATGATGTGGTGTGTACGTGTGAGATGTGTGTGCACAGGTATGAGTACGTGTGCTTACGTTAAGTGTGTAAGTGTGGGGTGGAGTACAAAGCAAAGCAAAATAGTGCCTGCTTCCCTTTTGGCCCAGATTCCACTTGTAGATATAATTATTTGTTTAACATAGTCACACCATATTATGTTACCTTCTATGATTTATTAGCAAAAGCACGCTCTGTAAGCTCCACTTTCCCAAGCAATGATCATTTCTTGACATGTTTCATTGCTGGGAAATGACAAAGACATTTGTTATACTCTCAGACAATAAAATATTGCCTTGTTCAAATACCTTCATGGAATATTAAACAAAATGAATGCTGTTCCTTTTCCTGTGTTTATCATATCATATTAAAAGTGAAGACGTAGCCCTTATGTTTTCTTTCCTGATAGACGAGACATTGGAAAGAATGAGTTTAGTTTACCCTTCATCCAACTGGCTTCACTTAGCTATGTCCAAAGCCTCCAACAGCGCTGTTAGAATACCATTTTAATCATCCGGTTTCTCAAAGGCCATTTTTAACGTACCTCTCTTTCAAATCATCATGAAGAGTAAAGTCCAAAATCTCTCCTGTAAATTTGTTCTTGGTGGCAATTCCAATTTTTGAATTTTTAGGCAGTGATGGAAATAGTAAAGACTAGGAAATGATCCAATATAAGGATTGAAGGAGTAAGCACCTTAGAAACTGGTTGTGGACCAACTGTATGCACATCACAAATATTCACCAGCCCATATACTGGTTTATTCTATATGCACACAAAGAATATATAAAATATACATTCTTTACCACTGAAATATCAAAGTGTTACCTAATTTGAGTAAGAATTAATGTATTCGCAAGGTAGTATATGCACTCCCACATCTACATGGTATACACATTTATTATAGAAAGATTTTCTAAGTAGTACTGACTTTTTGTGTAGAACAAATTCATCAGAAAGAACAATAAATTATCCTTTTGAGTTTCATCAAATGCGTATTACAGCAAATGGGATTTCCAAGGCTACCTTCAGTGTTGAGTTGAATCCCTCGTATCTTTAAAGCTTTTTCATCTCTCACTTGCAGAATCAGTATTAAACTAAGGGGAGCTTAGGTAAACACCAACAATTTTAGCTAAGGAAATATGTGTACTTTTTGACATGATGATGCAAAAATAGCCTAAACAGCCTACAACAACCTCAAGCTTAAGTGCAGATGGCCTAAGCTCTGCATTCGTCTTTGTTACTACTTTGTTTGAATTTAGGCCAATTAATTTTTCTTTACACTGGCTATCCAATATGCAAGGGAAAATGTATTTGCTCTATCTGAAAGGTGGTTGGGAGAATAAGATGAAACTGTACAGTCAGAGCTGGCTTTATGGGGATGCAACCAGGGCAGTTACACAGGCTCTGCTCTCTAAAGGGCCATGTACTCGGCTTACTGCCCTCTTGCTACAGACTTGAAGTTCTCGATAATTGTATCTTTGGACTTGGGCTTTGTAAGTATAGTCTAATGGGACGGTGAGGCATGAGCAGAGCAGATACACCAGGTCTCAGGACTCGCATGTGCAGGCTTTGATACTCTGGTACAGTGGGCAATGGGCTGAAGCATCAATGGTGCCAGCAGCTACCACAGCCTGGGGAGAGAGCACAGGCCCAAGACCAATGGCAAGAGGATGGCCTGCCCATCCATCTCCAAACTCACTTCTCTAGCATCGGTCAAAATTCACTTTCCAGTCTAAGTGCAGACAGCAACTGCCTATCAGAAGTAATCAATTTAGCCAGTAAATTATTGCAAAATAAAACTGTAAAGACATTGCAATAAGACATATCAGGAAATTGTTAAAATTCTCTAAAAAGTTTAGAATCTCTGACTCTGAAAACTTCTGCAGTGTTTCAAAGCAAATCTCCACAAATTCAGATATAGAAATTAAAGATCGTCGTATTCGACAGAAAAGAACATTATTCTCACATGAAAATTCAGATAAACCAATTATCAACAAGGAAGACAATTTTAAAATTAAATTTTCCTCATGATTGAATATATGGTGATAGAATGTGTAAACAGGTGTTCTTAGCTGTACATAAATCATGAAACTAGTTGCGGTTTCTCAATATGACCCTCATAGCTTACAGGAAATGTGAGCAAAAACAATAAAATGCCCTTGCAAAAATTTGCATCTAAAATTAAATTTGAACTTACACAAAACTGATTCTTGCAAAGAGTCAAATAGTTTTAGAAAATTGTTGGGCAAAAATCAGTGACTTTAGACGTACTAAAAATTTATATTTCAAAATAGTGTGGCAGAAACTTGTCCCAACGTTGTCACAGTCTACAAAACACAATTAACAGTTGCATCAACAGAGAGATCTTTCTTAAAATGGAGTATTATCAAGAATTATTTGCAGTCTTGCAGTTGCCAAAAGAACTGACACTTCTTTCAATTACATTCATTGAAAATGAAACATCCACGAGTATAAATTTTGACGACCTAATGAATTTACAGAAAATTGAGTCAGAAAAATTT
The DNA here is from genome assembly GCF_048164855.1 of Canis lupus baileyi. Taxonomy (NCBI): domain Eukaryota; kingdom Metazoa; phylum Chordata; class Mammalia; order Carnivora; family Canidae; genus Canis; species Canis lupus. Next base: position 9,561,566 of record NC_132875.1, on the reverse strand, counting down.
TATGATCAATCAAGATATCACATTAATATTGTTTTTTATTTAAAATTATGACAGCAATATATTATTGTAGTTTGTAAGTTTATGTTGTTACTCGTGTATCATTATTATCCCTATTATGTTTCGTAAGTAACAAAGTGTTCTTAAAGAAAAAGCTTTTTATTTTAGAACCGTTAATGACACTTCTTTTTTTCTGCTTTTTGAACAAGGAGTCTTGCATTTTCATTTTGCACTGGACCATGCAAATTATGTAGCCAGCCTTGGCTATAATATAGTTCAGACTTTTGCCACAAATTTCCTGAGTCCTATTTAACCAAAGCGGGGCTCATTTTTCTTTAAACATGTTAAGAGTACTCATTTGATCTTATTTACCCAACAAGTCTGTCCCATGAATATTTGTTTCTTTGTGTGTTATATAAACTTTTCTTAGTGCCTTACTGTTCAGTCTGTGTGTATCTCTGACAACCCGATGTATCAGGGTTGGAATGTGCCCCTCCAGTGAGAATTTACAGTTTCTCTGTCAGACACCCTAAGATGCCGATGGGCAATCTTATTGATACCTTAGTTTGGGGTTTTGCAGACCAGGTAGGTAATACATAATTAGCCCTGAACCCAAATGAGGGAAGATCTGTGTAACACAGCCTCAGGAAATTTGCTTTTCTGCCCAGAGCCCAGAAAGAAAAACACAAGCTTCCTTATCATTCCTTTTTGGTGAGGATTTTTCCCTAGTCCACACTGTCACAGGGGAACAGGCCTTCAAGCATCCCAACTACCTCTCACCCCAGCAAAGCCTTGTCCTGGGTTCTCTCCCCCATCCTAACCAAGTGTTCAAAGCAAGCATTTGGGTTAAGAAGTGTTCAGCAAACCCAGATGGCCACAGCTTCAGTGCCCCTTCCCTGAATGGTTCCAGCTTTCCGCTTAAATTTAGTCCCTGGTGACTGCAGCTACTCTGTGCATTGGAGGTAATGTTGGTGGCTATTCCTTATGTCTTTTTCAAATGTTTTACAGATGATTCTTCTGTCTGACACAAGGCCAGAAAAAGAAGTTGGGCGTCTGTTGTCCATTATGTAAAATGAAGATGTTGAATTGGACGAACCCTAAAATACAATTCACGTCTTCCATCTTCAAGTGCTCGTTGAACATCTACTATGTCTACTATGTGCTGGACATACCCGGATATGTCCCAAGATACTAAGAATACAGAGATGGATGAGACAGGCTCCTGTCCCACAAAAGTGCATAGTCTGGTTGGGAATATAGAGTCAGAAACATAATTTAAATAAAATGTGGCAATACCATCATAGGGTTATACACAGGATAGCATATAGGTGCAGGTCAGAGAAGGCTTCCGGGAAGAACATAATTGAAGCTAATGTAGGAGGATGAGTAGACGTTATCCTGGTGTTCGTGGATGGACAGGAGGCTGTGCGGGGGTGAGCAGGTGTTGCTGCTGCTGAAGTGGCAAATGTGATTCCAAACAAAGGAGGGATCACAGGAAAAGGACAGAGGTGAAAACCACAGGTGAGCTAAGAGCTGACTGATCCAGTGAAGCAGGCTTGTTCTAACCATTTTTTATAAAGGATACGTATTGGATCTATGAAAATAGAGACTGTAATTGTCCATGAGGTTCCCTGATTCAAATATGTCTCCTTAACATAACCTAAGGAGATTTTATTTTCATGTAAGAATTTATTTCTGTAATTTTATCACTTTTTTTTTGAAATTTATATAAACTAAAACTAGACCCTGGAATAACACGAGCTTTGAACAGCTCAAGCATAAAAGTGTACAGAAAACTACAGATTACCTGCAGATCTAAGAACAATGTAGTTCTGGTGGAAATGAATCAAATCCCTTCTCTGGGGTATTAGTGAACCCCTTAGCCCTGCTGTCAAGAGAAATCGTTTTGTCCACCCCCTCACCACCATTTCCTTTTTTTTTCTGTTGGCTCGCTACTGTCTCCAGTCTAAATTGTGTGTGGCCACAATTCTCTCTGAACTAAGCTGGTCTGTTTTCCTCCAAGGGTGCTCAGTCCTCATTTCTCTCTAAAACTGTCCCAGGTTTCCATCCTAAAACCAGGGTAGCTGCAAATGCCTTAAGATTTGCAACTGAACATTTACTGCTTTTCAATTGTTATTCCTGTTTCTAATTTTTTAATTGCACAATTCCATACAATGTTGAATCTATAAGAGATGATATCCTTTTCAAAATCGAAAGGACTCTGTCCCATGGCCCTGAATAGAAAACTCTCAGTAATCCAATGGGTATTTCCGTGACTTCAGTGAAGAGAAAACACTTTCTGCACGGAGTCCCCTCAGCCATTACTCAAGTGTCCTTCCTTTTAAATATTTCCTCCCCCATTCCCTTCACAGGATAGAAGTTCCATTAAAGGACTTGCCTATCCTTACAGCTGCATTGCCTTGAGATTCTACTGTGTATTCACTTGGGATCCCTGGTTGTTGGGTCACAAATTGACTTTGAAATGGTTAGCAGTGATATGTATAAATGCAAAACACTATTATTATGTGGAAATTACTACTTACTTTGTATAATTCTTTGCTTTCCCTCTGCAAAAAAACCACATACTTATATTAAAGTTTAATGTGCACGTTCTTTTCCTGTAATTTCTATGAATAGTTGTATGATACTCAAGTCAACAGGACTCATTACAACCCAACTGAGATTTCAACAACTTTTGATCTTCTAGTGACATAAAGACCACATTCCTTCGTGTTTAATGATTACATGAACTAATGTGCCATAGAATATGAGATTTTCAGCTTTGCAAGTTTTTCTTAAGGTCTGTAAAAAGCAGTGTTATAATGTTTGTAACTTAAAATACTTCACCACGGACCATAGGATATTATAAAATCCCACTTATAAGCTTGAACTGTAAGGATAGTTTCTTCCTCACAGAAAATCTGTGCTTCAGGGAAACCAATCAATATTATGTCAGAAAGGCTGCATTTGGTTACTACAAGCATTTCTACTATTTATGTTTTGATCAACTCTGAGACTTTGGCAATTAACCTAATGCATATCAGATTCTCAGAATCAGTATTTAGAATGACAAATGTTAAAATTGGTAAAGTATTAGTAAAATTTAAATGGACTGGAGATACATAGATTCGTTGAAATACTTTATTAAAGATATTCAACCTGTGTAGGTTGGAAACTGGAGGAAATATTTTGAATTCATTCAACTGTCTCGTGAACAGTATATAACAATCTCCACTAGGCCCAAAAACTGAGCCCTTAATTAATGAGGAAGCCAGAAAAGAAGTTCCAGTTGGTTCAAAGGAGACCTCAAAGACCAGACAAGAATATAATCTTGTCTGTAGGTAATGCTGAAATGAATTTTCTTAACTGGTGTGAAACTGGCTTCTTCCACTGAAGAAAAAGAAAGTCCATTGAACCTCCTCTAGTCAGAAGTTATTTGCATGTGTATAGACATGAATTAGTGCATTACCATCAGTTTTCTAGGAGTTGACTTAGTTCTACAGAATTGTAAAAGAGCTCAAAGACAAAAAAGGCAGTAACTCCAAAGAAGCAAATAACCAAACGAATATACTCTAAACTGTCTGTAGTTTTCTACTAAAAGAATCTAGTTATCTTTTGGTCTATTTAAAAGTTGTTCCAAAAAAAAAAAAAAAAAAAAGGTTTTTCACATTTTTTCCTTGTAATAGACTTATCTCCAGCCACTGGTTTTAGAAGCTTTTTTGCTGCTCAAAAGGTAAAATAACTCTGCTTCAAAAAGGCTGTCTAGTTTCCTTAGGCTAAATTTTCTTGCAAGATGTTGGTCAGAGTAACTACTAGAGAGAACAGGACCACACTGAGCTTACAGAACAGATTGTATTGTGCTTGCTTGCTCATAAAAATTTGTTTAAAACTGTCTACATCTATCATGAAATTCATCAGAAGCTCTCTTTCATTATAACCTCGGTTCAGGGTTGTAGGGGCATAGTCACCCTTATCAACCTCAAACATTTTGATTTATTACCTTTATCTACCAAAAATAACCCAAGAGTTATGCATATCCAAGTTAACGTTAGGTACCTTTGCCATAGCCAGAAATTGATATCAGGGTTAGCCTTTTTCTTTCCTTAAGAGAGGGTTATACATTCTGTTTACTAAAAGTCAAAATTCATTCCTGCAATAGATTTGGACTGACTGACCTGTAATGGATTTGGACATCTGTGAGAGCCCAATTGGCTATTTACATTTTGTTCCTAGTTGTCCATGGCGTGGACATGACCCTCTCAACTTAAAGTCAAAGGAAACTGAAAACACAATTTTTATTCTTTACTCATTTCTACCACTCCCCAACCCAGTCCCTGGTCTACATCCTTATCACAACCACCCCCTTATCCAGTGTCCTGATGACAGGGCAGCAGGAAGAACAGACTTAGAAGGTGGTGTAGATCTTCAGTCTCAGCATCTCCGAGTCAATATTTTATGCTCTTTTTTAGTAAGACTATATCACTAGACCATAAGACACTTTGGCAGTAACTACATCAAAATGTAAACACATATGACTGGTGAGTAAGCTGAGTTTGTTAGGCTTATCCAGCGTGGTTACAGAAGAATTAGAATTTCCATACACCTCCAAATGAACTCTCAAAAGCAGGCCCCAATGAAAAGGAGGTAAAACAAAGACCATGACATATGGTTTATCTTTTCAGTAATGACATTTTCAAGGGTAATCCTATACACTTTTTCCCCTTAAATAAAGTCTTGTTTAAAACCAAATGTTTCTCTGTTAACACAGAGTAGGCAAATGAGAGTCCACACGCGGATATTGAGATATTCAGTGGTTTCATGGTTTTGAAAAGTTTGAATTAACATGCTGTACTTGTGGCCTCCTAGAGCATAAGGCTGTGCAAAGGGAAAAGTGGTTAAGGACTAAGCTTGTGTCTTCCACATGGACAAGTTCTTTCGGGCCACACTCAATTGCAGAATCAGCATTTTTTTTTTCCAGAGAGGACAGAGCAGTTGTGCACTGCAACACATCCCACATGCCCACATCAGAATGGCATATTTCTTGACCCAAGAAAGAAACCTACCTTCAGATTCTCCTTTTAAGTAAAAGGCTTCCAGAGAGAGCTTTTGCCAACTCTAAAGTCACTCCAAAGGGAAACAGGTTTCTTAGGAGTTTTAATACAGCTAAAACGATCAACCATATTTACTAATGATCACATTCCAACCATGTTTTCTGCTATTCTGGTGACAAATGAGGTTACTGTACCTTTCCATATACCTAAATTTTCTGTTCACTGCTCAGAAAACATGTTACTCCTTCAGGGGGAAAAAATCACCTTTGATAAGATAATTTTATAGGAAATCAGATAGTAATAGGGCCAGGAGTCCTGCAGTAGACTAGAGTTTCAGAGAGGAGTAGAAAGCCAGATGATATCTAGAGTCCAAGGAGTGTGGGGGGCACTGTGATTTTGTTCACTCAGCCTCCATTCAACCTTCTTTCTTGTCTGTTCTGCAAGGAAATCTCCATTTTCCAGAGTCAGTGGCAATGAAAGCTATGGATACAAATTAGGTTGGACATTTAGATACATGCATTTGCCCAAGCTTTAGAGATCAGTAAAGGCAACTCTTTTCCTTCAGATGTTTCTGCTGGTAAACTAGGTCAGAGATGTGACTACTAAGAGATCATTCAGCTGGCATATGCATGCGTCCAGTGTTGGGTACAAAGCCCCATGGGTGTCAAAAGGCATTGTGGCTGCAGCAGGATCCTCAGTGGTGTAGCAGCAGCCTCCATATGCCGTGGCCACAACCATGAATGGTCCCATGTTGGGTCCTTGACCCCCTGGTCCATCAGTCCTTCCACAACTTTCCGTCTAAAAGATCCAGAGTGTTTTTGCTTCCTGTGCCCCACTTCAACTAATATGGACAAGATCTAGAGTCATTAGGAAATGATCAACCATAGGCTGAGAGATGAAGTTTCAAAATGTGTAAGTTTTACAATTAGAAATGAGTTTACATATCCTCCACTCAGTCCAACTCTCCTCATTTTTAAGGTGGAAAAATAAGAAGGTTATATTATTTGAGATTAAATGAAGTGAGGCATTATGATACAAAAGATGAAACAGAGGTGATGAGGAGGGCATATGTGAGTTTGAATTTCTGAGCTGCCACCAATTAACATGTGACTTTACCTTCTCTGAGCCTTAGTTTTATTATCTGTAAAATGGGAGTAATCAGGTTAGAACATGGCAGGTGCTCAGTCACTGGTAGTGACTCCTTTATTATTTAAATAAATAAATAAATAAATAAATAAATAAATAAATAAATATTTATTTATTATTTGTTTCATTACTCTAGGTCACATGATGTGGCAGGGTTTTGTTTTAAAATATTTTATTTATTTATTTATTTGAGAGAGAGAGAGAGAGCATGAGACTATAAGCAGGGATCTTGAAGCAGGGCTTGATCCCAGGACCTTGGGATCATGACCTGTACCAAAGGTAGACACTTCAGCAACTGAACCACCCAGGCACCCAAGAGCATTCGCTATTCTTATGGAAGTTTTTGTGAAAATGGAGAAAAAAGCTAAATGTGCCTGTTTCAGTGTTGTATGAAAGAGAGGTGCCACAGAATTCGCCTGAAGGAAGAGATGACTAGGTGAACATAAGTTCCTGGAAATCTGCAAAAATCTTAGAGGTGCACTGGGACTTCCATGGGGCATGGAATGAGAGTCTTAAATTTTGTGATTTCTGGCTTAAGGGCCATGCAAGTTACCTATTTATAAGTGTAGGATGACACAAAACACCCAAAGGAGACTAGAACTTATGCTAACACTTTGATAACTCCAAGTACCATGTTTAGAACTTTGGGAATGGCTAAAGAGGTTTCTGGTAAGGTTCTGTTGGGTGCAGTATAAGCCTATTGGCAGATCCTGTCCTACATGATTGAATAGGTCTTCAAAGGAGACTTGTGTCTGGTCTGAATTGCTTTTGCCCGTGTTATTTTAACCCTGGCAAGTGTGTCTGCTCTTCACCCCTACCTGTGAAATTCAGATCTGTTCTCTGGTATGGTGGAGCAGGCTGAGGCTCCCAGCACCAGCTGCTGGATCCAGCTCCGTTTCCTGTCCAGACCATGAGCTACCATCTGCCTTTATGAATTATTACTACATGATCACTTTGGTTTTTGCTATCAGGTCACTTGGATCTTGTTACAAATCGAATTGTGTCCCCCTGAATTTATATGTTGAAGCCCCAACCCTCCGTGTGACTGTATTTGAAGATAGGAATCTTATGGAGGTAATTGAGCTAAATGAGGTCATAAGGAGATGAGACATCAGAGTTTTCTCTTCCTGTTTCCACAAAAAAAAAAAAAAAAAAAAAGTCACACGAGGACCTGTTGAGAGGGTAGCTATCTTCTTACAAGATAGGAAGAGAGATCTCAAAATGTCCAAATTGGTCCGCACCTTAATCAGGAACTTCCAGCCACAGCACTGTGAGAAGATAACTTCCTATTGTTAAAGAGACCCCCGGCAGTGGTATTTGGTTATGGCAGCCTGAGCTGACTAATACAGACCTTCATGAGTAGAGTTTTTGGTTCCATTTATTTTATTTCAACAGAGGCAACGCTTCCAGATCCTGATTTCTCTTTTGGTCCTCCTCCTCCACTGCTCTTTCCAATTGGGGAGCTTTCCCAACCTCGGTGTTGTCTTCCAGATTTTCACTGTTCTGTGTTTTCCACAGACTAGAGGTGTACCTGAATATAAATTTGCATTTCACCTATCTTAGTAAGTATTTCTAGTGATAACAACACTTGGGTTCTAAACAAACACTGCTGGGGCACCTGGGTGGCTCAGTTGGTTAAGCATCTACCTTTGGCTCAGGTCATGATCCTGGGATCCTCAGGTCCTGGGATCAAGCCCTGCACCAGGTCAGGCTCCCTGCTCAGTGGGTCTGCTTCTCCCTGTCCTCTGCCCCTCTCCTCACTTGTGCACACAGGCTCTCTTTGCTCCCTCTCACTTTCTTTTTCACTCACTCTCTGTCCCAAATAACTGAAATCTATAAAAAAAAAATTGAAAGAAAGAAAGAAGAAAGAAAGAAAGAAAGAAAGAAAGAAAGAAAGAAAGAAAGAAAGAAAGAAAGAAAGAAAGATGAATAGTGAGCTCTGTTGAAGATATGGGGGTCACAGAGAAAAGCTTAAGAAAGAGTCACATGGCTTCTGGCCACCTGTCCAACTCACCTCACCTTCCTGGGATTCCCCATACCCCATCTGTTATTATGCAGGATAGTTCAGCTCTCCTTAGCAACTTCTCTCAAACTCCAAGCCATGCCCAAACCCACACCCATGTTGACTTTGGAATCCAAAACAAACAGATCCAGAGTAGATTAAGGAGTTTACTTAAACATATAAAATCTAATAAAAACCAAAACTGTAAAATGAACAAACCAACATTTATAAATAAAGCAGGCTAGTGCTCCTAGGGATAATGAAACACTCCTCATCCTGGGTTGGTTCAGTGTAATGGTATGAATAAAAGCAGAGGTGAAATTAATTCAACTATCTTTACAATCAAGAAGAAAAGAGATCAGTCAGGCAAATGAGAACTATTTTCATCAATGCAATGAATTGAAGTAGCCACTGAATAGCACGGAAAACAGTTCTGACAGGCTTCTCTTTCAACCTTTCCCTCTCTTTTCCTTTTTTTTCCTTCTCACTTATTCATTTATTCAGCATATATTTATTGTGCACTTACTGTGTGTCGGGCATTGCCTTTATGGCCACTGTGTGTGCATCAGAAAGTAAAACAGATTGGGGTCCTCATGGAGCTAATGTTCCAGTAGCAGAGAAGGATAATAAACATGTAAATAGATGCATAAAATAAGGCCATATAATGATCAGGACAAGAAAGGAAATAAAGCAGGGTCATAAAGAGACTAACTGAAATGGGTGGGGTCAAGTTGACAGACAGCCAAGGAAGGTGCTAGGAAGATAACTGGGTTGAACAGTGACCTTCTAAAGTAGCAAGATCAAGGCTTGGAGAAGAGGATGCCAAAGCCGGAGGGTGGGAAGAGCAGATGGTGTGAGAAACAACAGGGAGGCCGAGTGGAAGGTGAAGAACAGGGAAGAGAGGAGACAGGAGGTGACATCAGAGATATAAGCAGAGCCCAAATCACTAGGACTCTTGTAAGTCATAGTCGGGAATGTGGATTTTAAAACCATCCAACTATCATATTTCCAACCATTTGTTTCATACTTTTTGACAGAATCAAAAATAGACCTACATAGTTCCTTTTTAAAAAAATTAGCTGGCATATGGTGTTTAAATAATAATATATGATATTATAATTAAATGGAAATTGGAAAATATTAAACACACACACACACACACAGTGAGGGAGGTCGAGCCTTCACCTTATGAATTTTCCCATGCAGAAGGTACACAGTGTGCGCTCAGGGACCCTGCACTGTGTATTGCCATCTGCTCCTGCAAAATCTATGTCTACAAGCAAGGAAAGAAATCCTTCTAATACTGTGCCCCAGGCTCCTTCCGAATTTCAGACCACAGCTGAAGTTAACGTGTAGGAAATTTTCATTGTCTTTTAAAGCCAGTAAGAGAACCACTCCAGATTTTTCTTTCTCACTAGGTTCTTGGGATAATTCTGAAGAGCATGCATGTGATTTTTAGAAACTAATGTTTTCCAGCCCCTAGAGATGGGGAGGAAGAGTCAACTGGGTGCCAGAAAAGTGAGCTGAAACAAATTATGTAGTGGGCTTAATAGAAAACCCACCATGTGATGAAATCTTCTCTCTCTCTTTTTTAATTTATGGAAAGCACTTACTTGCATGTTCCACACCCACTTCCCATGGGGCTTCCTGGTCCATTCAACTGCATCGCTTAAGAATTAATTTTTTTTTCTCCGCAGCCAAGGCTATTAAGACAGCAAGACAAAGGTCGGCATCTCTGTTGCACTGATTCAGAGGGAGTCCCCTCAGGACATTTCTTCCTCTTCTGTTCCAAGGTGATTCTAAATAATTCCCATCCACCTCAATTTTGATCTTATCCATTTACCTAGACTTAGAGATTCCGAACAATAGCTGAAGTGAAGCCACCAACTCAAACATGAGAATTTTTTTAAGGAAACCTCCTCAGGCTCTGCTCCTAAATGGAACCATGTCCAATCTCATGCTCCAGGTATAGTTTTAAATAACGTGGGAAAACCAACCTACTGTGGGATCTTAGCCAATGACCTGGCTCTCTCTCTCTCTGGCTCTCAGTTTGTCCCCATATAAGAAAATAATTAAAGAGGAGAGGGAAAAGCAATATGAACTAGGATATTCATTGGGGCATTAAATACAAAAGTGAAAAATTAGAGACAATTTCAACCTCCAAAACGCTAACATCATAATAGTATTTTACTGGATTTCATTAATAATAAAAACAACTAGAATTTGTGTAGTATATTAGTTTATAAGGCATTGGCAAGTACATTGCCTCATTTGTAAGCAGAAAATAGACCAACTTACGACTTTTATTTATTGCTATTTTACAGATGACAAAACTAACACTGAAACAGGTTAAGTGGTTTGCATCAAGTTACGCAGTTCGTGATGAAACACCTACTCAGACCCAGCAGAGGAGAATGTGATGGTCATGGCCTTTGGATTCAGGTGGTCTTGGTCTTGAACAGTAGCTCCACCATCTTCCATTACTGTATCTTTTGAAAGTTGCTTCAGTTGTCCCATCAACAGAATAGGCTGGTAGGCGTGTGATTGAACAGGGGGACATACACAGGATGCAGTGCCAGGCAGACAGTTGATAGAATCAATCCAATTTCCCTTTTTCTTCTCTTTTAACTGTTAATTCTATAGCCTTTCTACCGACTACGCCATGCTACCCATACCATCACTGAAACTAGCAACAGGTAGTTTTACCTTCTCCTTACCTGCCAGTCCAGGGCAGTGATTCTCAACATGCCAACAACGTCATTACTCCCCCGGGGTTTAGGGTCACCACACCCAGCAGAATGGCACCAGTCTCTTTCCTTCTTTCCTTCACACTGAACTCTGAATTCCCTCTTGCCTCTTGAAATCTGTGTCGACTTGACTTTCTTTGGGATCCCTGTGTCAGAAAACAATGTAAGTATTTTTGTGTTTTTACATGTTCAGGGCTTTCTGAGTAATCTGGGTTAAAGGATGAATGAATGGCAAGCAAGACTTGGAAGTTAAAGATCATAAGTCACCCAGGAGGGATTAGCGGATTTATCTCCCCTAGAGCCATTTGTTCACATTCCAAAGGGTTGTAACACCTTCCAGTGTCTCCTCAGAGAGATGTTTACATTACAGAGCAAAGGTTTCTGTCCTTGTCTCAGGAAGAGAGGAAAGAGCTGTGCCACTTGTCGTCTACCCGTAATTCCAGGGTGCCTCTACTGTGCTGCAGACACCCTCCCCGCTTCATACATGTAGGCGATGGCTGCCTTCATCATGTTGCCCTCAGGGGGAAATGGGGCATGGGGAACTGGTGCCAACATAACTCCGTAGGTAAATAGATCTGATCCAGAAACCTCGTGTGGTAAGTAAAGGTAAAATAAATCAAAATAAATATAAAATGTTATCTCCTTGGCTTGATTTCTTTCTCCATAGAAGCCTGAAATACAGGGACACCTGGGTGGCTCAGTGGTTGAGTGTCACCTATGGCTCAGGTCATGATCCCAGAGTCCTGGGATCACGTTTCACATCAGGCCCCTTGCAGGGAGCCTGCTTCTCCATCTGCCTGTGTCTCTGCCTCTCTGTGTGTGTGTGTGTGTGTGTCTCATTAATGAATAAATAAAACCTGAAGAAGAAGAAGAAGAAGAAGAAGAAGAAGAAGAAGAAGAAGAAGCAGAAGAAGAAGCCTGAAATACATTTCAGGCCCTTTCCCACTTGGTTGAACCTGGATTATTATCATCTGCGGAGTCACATCAAATGAATGCAAAGGAAAATATAACTGGATATCCGTTCCAATGCTGACCAGGTTGAACTAAATGGAAAAGAGAAATATAAACATGCCTAGCTTGGGAATCAGATTTAAGACCCTAAGCAGAACCCTAAACTTCATTTAGGGATGATGGGCAAAATCTGTAAGTCAGAGGAAATTAAAAGGAGAGAGAGACACACCAAATTCACCAGTTACCATTAAATAGCACTTAACTGTTTCAACTAACAAGTAGAAGGAATGCAAAATAATCTCTCAGATCATCCATGTATTCTTTGGCCAGAGGAAAGTCACTTCCAATAAAACCATGGCTCCGGTGACAGAGGCCTGGCAGGGAGCAAGAGAGTGGTGCTGCTTGCACCCTTGTGTTTGGTCTGTCGAGATGTTGAGAGCAAAAACACCTCTTCCATCTAATTGCAACCCAAATCCTCAGGTTTTGGCAGTCTTTTCCCTCACGGCTGCTTTCTAGTGACCTTTGTGAGCCAAATCTATCTTCATGCAGAAGCACACAGGAAGTCATCCTTAGGAGGCTTTGGTCAGAGACTTTTGTGATCTTCACAAAGTGTCCTGGATCCAGGTCGCCACAAGATCAGCAGAGTGAATCTAAATGAGCCACATCAGCAAGAAGAGCAGTGAGTAAAACTTGAGTCAGCCAGTGACTGATCCCTGGCTCTGATGAGTTCACGTTCCCAGCACAGCTTTGCTCTCAGACTTTAGATTTCCGGTGCCCTCAGGGCAACGCTTGGTTGTCCTGTTATACAAAGCCTAGAGGGATCCTGCTACTTAGCTGTGTAACTGTTTTTCAGATCCAAAGCATAGCCTGCTGCCTTGCTGGCATCTCCTTGCAACCCACTCTGTCTGGTCCCACTTCTTCCTGCTAAATCCAATCAGTTCAGTATCTGACAAAAGCGAAAACGTGAAAAAAGCTGGTTTCTCTTATCATCTCAAAGGTAGATTTATTCTATGACTTTGGACAAGTCATTCAACCATTCTGATCTCTGTTCTTTTAAAACATAAGTAGCCAGCATGGATTGTCAGCACATAGCTATCCATGTTTCCAGGGATAGCATTCAGTAAATTATGAAAACCCTCTGGAAGGGTTGGTTTATACAAAGCAGGCAAATTCCAACCTTAGAGAGGTTAATCCCTTCATAAAATAGCATAAAAATACTGAGACACTAAGTTTCAAGAGGATGGAATCTGACTCTAGCTGCATTGTTCTGCCTTAAACCTCAGCCAATATAATGAGCCAAAAAAAGAAAAAAAGTAAAGTCCCAAAATCTTAATAATTAAATGCATTTGGATAATACAGTGGCAAAACCAACTTCCTGAATGGTGGAAATTATATCTGCCTCTAATGGCTCTAGTCTGTTTGCATGATGACTTGAAAAACTACCAAGGCAAAACCATTTCATGGCATAACTGACCAGCGTGCCAATATATCATGTTCACTATTTTTCATGTTTTGAGGAGCAACACAAAAGATCAGTGTCTTGCCTTTTGAAACATTAACAGGACTGTAAATATCAATAAATCTAATGTACTAGAAGAGGCTTTTAGATGCTGGGGATGATCACTTTTGCCCAGGCAGTTGAGAGTTTGGTGACAGTGAGAAGATGGGCTGATATTTTTATCTAATCTGAGTCTCTCATAGTTGTAGAGTTGGCTGTTGCTAGAGGTCTGGCATCCTGGGAAACTGACCTCTTTGCTCTGGGGCTGTTAAATCACAGAAGCGGGTGACTTCCACCTACCTTACTTAGAAGGAATATTTAAGTAGTTCTACTCTGTGCTGGGTAAAATTATAGAGAACAGCCTACACCCCAAACTGGTACCAAGCATGGTCCCTGTTCTATAATGCACGCATCTATAGAATCCTGCACCCAGCTGCAGTGATTAAGCCGGTTTTACTTCTAAAGTAGACAGCACCGAGATCATTCCATTTGCTTGTATCAGTCCAGGAAGAGTGCATTGTGTTAAAGCACGGTGCAAGACTCTTTTATTTGCTGTTTTATAAGCCTAACATCCCCTTCCCACCCAGAATGGCCAGTTAATATACCAGGGCTAAAGGGTTGCAGAATTACTCTACCATATGGAAGTAGCAAATGAAGAACATAAAAAGCAAAAAGATCTATGCCCTGGTGGATAGTGGTCTCAAATTCACTCATTATTCATATGAATGTAAGAAACACAGGGAACAGGAGAAGGTCAGTAGGGTCCATGGAGGCCATTCCTTTCCAATATGCTCTTTCTTTCTTGGGCAGCATCTAATTGCTTCTGTGCTGCTTGCAGTTGGGACTGGAATTCTGTTCCAAATATTTGTTATTCTTAAAAAAAAAAAAAAATTCCTGGTGTCTGTTCTGTATTTACATTGTTGAGTTTCAAGTTGCTGGCAGATGAGGTCCTAGGCAGAGGTGGGCTTCAGAGGAGCCTCATGCTGCTTCCCAGGAGGTTCCATCCCTCTTGGAAAAAGAAAAAGCTACTCTAACCCCAAAGTTTGTTTATCATTTTCTATAGGAGGTGTGCTACTGGAAAATGTTGGAGAATCAGGGGTGGTCAAAGGAGACAGACATTTTTCAAAAAAAAAAAAAAAAAACGCATGCTTCCTGTTTTTTGGTAAAATTGACAGTTGTCAAATGGCCCAGGCATTACCTCCTCCCTAATTATTAATGCCCCTCTTCCTTCTTTCATTCTTCCTTCTTTCTTCCTTCCATCATTTCTTTTTCTTCTTTCTTCTTTCCTGCTTTCCCTCCTTCTCACTTTTTTTTTTTTAATCAAGAGCCCACTACAAAGCCCATTACCTTATCTGGAAAGTTGTTACTTTACCCTGGTCTTCCTTGCTCTGAGAAAATTTCCAGTGTCTTCAGAATAGCTATTGACCCTTGTTTGCATATACCTTCAGAGGTCTGGGACTCTAACTGCATTCAACATCTCAACTTCTTGACACCAGTGACCAGAGACAGACAAATCAACAGCTGCTAACACTGGGAAGTGAGAGGAATAAAACGTATACTCACTCTCAAGTAACTTATAGTTTTGCTAAGGCAGCAATATTAACTAATTAACTAATTAACCATGCATATTAACTAATTCATTAAAAAAATACATGATAATATAGTGGGAGCATGTGAAGAAGCTCTGAAGCTACTATGTTAAGATCTAGTGCCAGGAAAATCTAAGTCCAGGTTCTGAAGCTCTACAAGCAGCAACTAGGAAATGTCGTAGGGTCTCCTTCTCACTACACTTAAAGATTTTCATACTGTTCATCTTTAAAAGATGGGTAAGAGCCGCTCATTCTTTGTCTAGTAAGTAGAATTAGTAATGCCCTGAGGTCTATAATTTCTTTGACTCCTAAGTTTTTTGAAGGGTTCACATACCCTGTTATATGCAAGGCAATTATATTATCAGACAAAAGGATCTTTCTTTTTTAAAAATTTCAATCTATCAAGTAATGAAATGATGCATTTGGGCTGGAATTCTCTCCTTCCTGGGACTGAACATTAATCATCGAATGAACTGGTCTGTTCTTCCTCAAAGCAAGGTTTGGTCCATCTAGAGCACTATTCTCACACATGAGAGCTAGAAAACTTTTGACCACTATGGGCTGCCTGCAAAACAGGATGGAGTTTTCAAGGAGGGCTATTCATTACCTCACAAATCCTACGGTATGTCTGCCTTGGGTTTATTAGTTCAGTGAAATTTTGATGGATTTTAAAATATATATAAATAACTGTAGTAAAAAGCCTGTGTAGCTTTCACCCACACATGAACTGAAGAAACTAATAGGCACAAGTGCTATGAACACAAACACGCCCAACTGGATTTGTTTGGTGGGATGATGATTTCACTCTTGGAAGCTCTGCTACTCTTGGATATGCTTTATTTTTTTCTTCTAATATAATTTCACATTCAACAAGGTAAAGCAGAATGGCTTCTCATTGACGTATGCCTCTATAAATACCTACAAAAAGAGAAGCAGCTTCGGTTAGAAATGAAACAAATCAACCTCAGCCAAGGCAAAGTGGAGAGATTTATGAACACCCTAATGAATTTTATCACAATAAAACCTTGATCGTGTAAAGAATGTCAAGTATATTTGTTGACACCATGATCTCAGACACTCGAAATAGAAGAAGCAAGACAGGTAAAAAGATGTTTAAAGGTAACAAGAAGAGAAGAGGAAGAGTGAATCACAAAAACACTAAGGGAAGTGAGAAATGAGAAAGTTCTGCCCATGTTAAGGTATTAACAGTTCCCTAGATCCAGGTTCTATTAATCCATGCCTTAAATATGGGGGGACAGATGAGCTGATGAACTACCTCAACTTCCTAGACCTTGTGGCACATTCAGAATAAGATTTGTTATCTCTAACACGTTAGCATTGGCAGAACCTGGGAGACTTGCTAGTTCAACCCTCACACCACTCTACAGATGAAGAAATTATGACTCGGAGAGGAAAGGGGACTTTTCAGAGATCTCTCAGCTAGTCAGCAAAAGAAATGAGAAATGAAAAATAAATTCCAGATCTATTTCCTTCCCCATTCTTATTTCCACTCAGCTCCCTTTCTGATTTTTGGTGGTCCTTCTATTTCCCCATCTTTTTGTGTACGCCCTTCCTCTTCACTCTCCACTCCATCCCAACACACACAAACACACACACACACACACGCACGCACTTCTGCTGTATGCTTGTGCAATAGTTCTCCATCAGATAGGACAGGTTGGCAAAAAATAACAAGGAATATATGTTGACAGCCCAGTGTTTACACACTGAACACAAATGCAATGTAAATGACTGTCTGGCATTCCCAGCCATTACATATGCTGAAACGCAACCTTTGGGAAACTCCTGATGGAATTCACCAGTTTTCTTCTCCCTGAATCCACCAAATCATTGCACAACACAAATCCAGCTGTGCAATCCTGTCCTGTGGAAGAAAAAAACTGTGGGGACTGGTGGCGTTTCCCTGTGGATTCATTTGTTGAGGCAATCCTGCTGCTGTCACCTCTGACTGGGAAATAGCCATATGCTTTTGTTAGAAATTTTGGATTCTGTAGGCTTCTTCCTTGACACACGACAGATACATAAACCCTCTGGTTTAAACACTTCACCTCCTGGACACTAACACTCCCCACTCACACCCCCATCCTCTGAGGCCTTCACCCCCGCACTCCACCCTATTTCCACCTTAGGCTTAATGACAATCTCCACTAACTTATTGTAAAAGCCCAAAATGAAATAGTAAAAAGGAAGAAAGAAGAAAGAAAGAAAGAAAGAAAGAAAGAAAGAAAGAAAGAAAGAAAGAAAGAAAGAAAGAAAGAAAGAGAAAAAAGAAAATCCTTCATTCTAAAAATTTTTAAGAAGGCTAATGTGAAATACTGTGCTCTCCATCCCATGTGTATTGTTGTCACTAACAAGCCATCAGAGGAATTTGAGTTTTGAGTTGTTTTCTTAGTGATAAGGATGGATTTAGACAATTGAAACTGGATGGGTAGCATAGTGAGGGTCTGGTGGAATGGTCCCCCGCCTTAAAATATTTAATAATGGAAGAGCAAAAGTTCAGGCCAAGAATTAGGAAGACATTATGACTGCTATATGGAAGAGTAAACTTTGGTTTAAGACAAAGAATGACTTTCTGATGAAATTCACTAACTACTATGCTCTGTTATTTCTGTGAGGTCAGATGACCATGTACGCAGATGCTCCTGGCAGGAATTCTTGGGAGAAAGCCTGGACCAGACATTCTGAATCCTCCCCAGCTCCCCACACCTGCGGCCACAGAAACCCCTCTGATGAGGGGGGTTGAGAACAGAATGTAATATGGGTTTGGAAGGGACCACAGGAACTGATGGAGGAGGGATTAAAAACGGACTCATTAGCAGGATGTTCCAACCAACTATGGGGTGATTCTGGAGCTCACTGTGGACACTGAAGCTAATAAAACCTTCAAAGATCTTCTATAACAAGCAAAAAGAATATTTTACAAACATTGCACCCAAAATATTTTTCACTTTTCAAATGTACAAGCATACTTGAAAAGTTTATTCCCTTAGGTAAAATAAATGGCAACTTTTAACATAAAATTGAGGAAATAATGATCCCTACTTCATAGAGAATATGATGTTTGAAGGAAGTGAGGCAGGAAAACTGTTGGACAGATTGCCAAGCATGGTTAGTAATTAATAAATGCTAACCGTTTGTCTTACTTACAGTCAGTATTGCTTTTCTCAGTAAGTTATTTCCTTAAAAAAAAAAAGATTTTATTTATTTAAGAGAGAGCACAAGCAGGAGGAGGGACAAAAGGAGAGGGAGAAGCAGACTCCCCACTGAGCAGGGAGTTGGAGGTGGGGCTGGATCCCAGGATCCGGAGATCATGAACTGAGCCAAAGTCAGATGCTTCACCGACTGAGCCACCCACGCACCTGTCAGTGGTCTTTCTCAATAGAGATTGCCCAGGTGGATAACCCCCACTAGGTCAGAAGTGTTCCGATCCCAGATTTGCAGAGCTGTACCGTCCAGCACTGCATCATCCAGCACAACCTGCAAGCCTGAACACAGAAGGTGCACAGGTGTAGACGCTCATGCACGCAGCATGTTGGCACCTCGGTGTGGCCTGCCCAGTGTAAGCACAGAAGAAGGTCACAACGAAAGCAAGCACTCAACGGCTCCATTTTCCTCAGGAAGTAAACAAACCTAGTGAAGATAGAATAAAAGGGGCAAATAGAAAGAACTGGGTCAAGAGAGGCTTGGTACACAGATTTGTGTGTGTGACTAATTTAGTGGGTTAGTGTTGCCTTGCAACTCCATGGTAGTTTCCAGCTGGCTCAAGGGAGTAGAGAATTTAGGGCCAAACATTTGGTGAGTTTCCTAATGAAAGAAATTAAACAACAGCCACTCTGGCTTTTTGTAAGCAAAGCTGTGTTAACCGAATTCCAGAAAGAGAAGCAGCCCTCCCTCTGCTCCACGTCCATGGGTCCATAGGCCCAGACCGAGGTGAGCACCCCAGAGGCCCCATGTTATGCTGTTTCCCTTCACCAGGCCGGAACAAAAACAGCAACATACACCGAGGGAGACTCTCAAAAAGTGACTTCTGAAAAGTAAGCCATACTTTTTATCTCCAAAAGCAAAGGCACAAATTGCCCAGAGGCAAATGGGTAAATGCCCAGCTAGCTCCCAGCCAGAGCACAAGATCGATGAGCTGGAAAGCTTGGACTCTGACAGGACTCTGGACTCAACTCAGACTCTCTGGATGACAGGATTCAATTTGGGGTCGACACAGCTAACCAACCATCCAGCAGAGGTCTCTACTACAGGGACAAGCTTCCCAGAGACCGCCTGTTTACTCAGCTAAAATCTGCACAGTGTAAGTGGAAAAGATAAAGTTCCAAAGACCAGATGTTCCTGGACATCCATTTTTAGGAACTATCTGGGACATCCAGTTGCGGTGTTCTTGGACACAGAAGAGTTAAAATGGTCTCTGGCTACTTCAGCCTCACGGGTCGTGAATTCTACTTCACCCAGAGCAAATATAACTGCCCACCTCATACTTGATCATGATTCTTCTTTCAGCACAAATGGTCCAAACCGGAACCACAGAGTCCATGGTAAACTTTCAGTGGCATATCCTATAACTAGGAGATTGGCAAGTCTTGGGAGTTTGTGACAATTTCTTACAAAGCAACAGAAACTAACACATAGCCCCAGTCCAGTGACTATATGTTCTCATTTATCAATGGTGTGACCTCAAGCAGGTTAAAGAACTCTTCTGGGCCTCCCCTTTTGTTGTCTCCAAAAATGTGAATTTTAAATATATCTGCTCAGTTGTTCTCACACATTTATTTATTTATTTATTTATTTATTTATTTATTTTTTTTTATTTATTTATTTATTTTAAAGATTTTGTTTATTTTTTCATGAGAGACACAAAGAGAGACAGAAACACAGGCAGAGAGAAGCAGGCTCCATGCAGGGAGCCCGACGTGGGACTCAATCCCGGGATTCCAGGCTCACGCCCTGGGCTGAAGGCAGATGCTCAACCACTGAGCCACCCAGGCTTCCTGTTCTCATACATTTAAAGCAAAGATTAAAAGAGATGTTATTTGTGGAAGATGTTATTTTGGATATTATAAAGCAATAATCAAGTAATTAATAATATTCAATGAAAATCTGTGAAGTCTATGAAAATTCGAAGGCCCTTATGGACCAAAGGCAGAACCGTAAGCTCTGGCTCTAGGCCTTCCAAGACAGGGTGGGATTATGAGACCCCCTGCTCCTGTGATCTATCTCCAAAACAAATGCCAGAGGAGGTTTGGGTTCATCCTGTAGAAGGTATAAACATGAGGAAATTCTCCCTTTCATGGAAATTGCCAGAACCTAATGGTGCAAATGATCTGCATATCCATGTTGAATATATTTATTCTATTGTGGCAAGAGCTAGGTAGGCACTGTAAGGAAGCACCTTTTTAAGGCAGTTAAAGCACTTAGGAAGACACAGATAAGAGATGAACAATTACAAACAGGGTAAAGATGTCATATTAGATGGAGGAGCACCTGCCCGTCCTGGGGATGTACAGGAAAGTATCTCAGGGAAAGGCAGACTTGAGTCGATTAGTAAAAGACAGTTAAGGCTAATTATAACAGGGGAGTTTGGCAGGATACTGGGGAAGAGGCATTTTATGGGAAATAGTTAAAGACACAAAGGCTTAAGAACATGACTCCTTAGGGACAAGCACGTTAGTGCCATCTGGCTTTATAAAAGAGAACATGAAGGTACACGACAAAGTTCTAGAGTTTAGGGTTTGAGAAAGACCAAACCATGAAGGATCTTAGATGCTTTGCTCAAGACTTTGATATTTATTCTGAAGATGATAAGAAGTCTGGTGGCTTTTAAACAGATTGGCATCTTGGAGCCCCTGGGTGGCTCAGTTGGTTGAGAATCTGCCTTTGGCTCAGACTGTGATCCTGGGGTCCTGAGATTGAGCCTGGAGTTGGCCTCCCTGCTCAGTGGGGAGGCTACTTTTCCATCTCCCTCTGTTGCTCCTCCTGCTTGTTCTCTCTCTCCACCACCCCCCCCCCCGCCCGCCTCTCTCCATCAAATAAATAAATAAAATCTTTTTAAAAAAATAAAATAAACAGATTGGCATCTTGGAGCCCCCGGGTAGCTCAGTTGGTTGAGCATCTGCCTTTGGCTCAGACTGTGATCCTGGGGTCCTGGGATTGAGCCTGGAGTTGGCCTCCCTGCTCAGTAGGGAGGCTACTTTTCCATCTCCCTCTGTTGCTCCTCCCACTTCTCTCTCTCTCTCTCTCTCTCTTCCCCACTCTCTCTCTCTCCATCAAATAAATAAATAAAATCTTTTTTAAAAAATAAAATAAACAGATTGGCATCTCAAACTTGCGCAGCAGTGTGAGTAATGGATTAGAGAGAAGAGAGAATCTACCTTGAAGCTAATTTGAGAAATCTAGATAAGAAAGGATAATGACAACATCAGTGCAGATTAACAGTAGGATGAATTTAAGAGCTAGCAAGAAAGTAGTACAAGCAGGACCCTGTAGGTCAGCGTGAAACTAGGTGAGAAAGACGTCAGGGTTGAATCCGAGGTCATTCTAGCATGAACAACTGGAGAGTGGCAAGATTCACCAGTATACCAGTTCTCATCCTTCTAGAAAGGAGATAATTTAGGTGAGGGCTTTGAGAATTCCCCAAAGCTTGTGAGGAAGTTGGAGAAAGAAATTATGTATAAGGATAGCCACTTCATTTATGTCCTCCATCCACTGAGCCCAAACATTACCCAGGAATGTTTTCTCACTTATAAAAGAGTGGTTCGGGCAATAGAAGTCCCTTCTGGGACTAGAACAAGGCAGTAGTGCTTCTGTGTCCCCTAATGCCTTGAATGGCTGGGCATATAGATGTTCAACCGAATATCGCAGGACCATTTCTTGATGGTCATTTAGCATTTAGAAGGCAGAGTCGGGCATGTGTTGACTGACTGGCTTAGTTCAGCACATATGTGCACTTTAAAAAGAAATCATAAAGTATCTCATATAACAAAAGAAATTTTAGCCTCCAGAAGTTACTCTTACAGTAAAGGAGGTGAGAGCGGCCAGCGCTCACAAGGATTGTCAACACTTTTTTAAACCCAGCTTTTAGAACCACGTCATTCAAAATGATGTTTTCAATTATTCCTGCTTTCAAATTGAATTTTGCTTGAAAATAAATACACCATACCGCTTTTAGTGCGAACACCCCGTAAAAGGCACTGAGAACGTGGAATCGATTTTTAGATTGTGCACGAGACCTTCTATTTGCCAAATCACCCACTCCTTTTAAAACATATCTCAAGTTGGTCATCTGCTGGGGAGCATTGCTTCATTAGAATTGTTCCCGCTCCAACCTCATCAGCACTAACCCGAATCTCCCTTTCTCAGTATTCATTGTTGTGGTTTTTGTATTTAGCTGTCCTCATGCCTATTTGCTGACCGTATAGGTTGTCTCTTCAGTCTGTTAGATTGGGCCCTACTTCATTCTTTACTAAGTGCCCCCAAAACACGATATGGTCCTATCATCATGGCTAATCAACTAGTCCTTTGTTTATTAGTATTCAAGCAGTATGCAAACATGCTGAACATGTGCAACCAGAAGGAAGATTTTTTTTTTTACTATTATAACTTGCTTCTTTGCTTATCACCTAGAAACTGATGGTTACTTGCTTTTTTTTCTTTGTTTCTTTTCCATGGGAGTAAAAGCAGGAAGATGCAGTGACAGAGTCATAGATTTGGAATAATAAAGTTCAAATTCCCATTAGAGGCGATAGACTCAGCTTGGTGAGAGCATCAGAGCTAGGAGAAGGGCAGGGGGTGTGTTATGAGAATGAGAGCTGCGAGGAGGCCCTGCGGCATCCACGTACCAGTGCAAAGCCCAAAGAGTGAGGGTGAACAGGAGAACGAACGAGTAGCTACAGTAGCACCTGAGAGAATCAGATCCAAGCTAGAGCGATTTAAGGAAATGGTTAACAGCAATAAGAGTAACTGCAATTAAAGAGCAATATCTGTTGCAGCTCACCCTTTCACATGGCTCTCAGATCATTCTGGCCAGTGGAGGCAGGTGGAGTTAACCCAGTGAACAAATGCAAAGAAAGCATCTCTACTCCATGCAACTGTGGAGACCATGCAACCAAGAATAACTAGGATTTTATTTCTGCATAGCAGGTGAGGAAACAGCCTGCGGTCTCTTACAGAAGCCTGTCTATGATTTTTCACACTTTACTAAAATCCTATTTTTGTTAAACTCAACACAAGCCAGCCAGCACGTGCTTGCCTCCCAAATCACCACCTGATTTTATTTTCAGTTTGGGATTCTACATCAATTATTCCATTCCCTAACTCGCCACTAAAGCTTTGACCAGGGGGGTTCTTTATTTAACAAACAGTTGAATGACTTGGGGGTGGTGTGGAAGGTAGAAAGAAGAATGTAATTAATCAACTGATGTTCCATCTGTGAGACAGAAATGGCTTGACTGTCCCCTACCTGGATTTACTGCAAATTCTAATCATTCACGCTCCCTCTTCCTGATAGTCCCAAAACACAACAAGTTGCCATATGTCCCAGGATGTTTTCTAGATTTCAGTAATTTGTCTTTTCAAATGTTTCTGTTTTGGGTGGTTTTTCAAGACTTTGGAAAGTGAGCACAATCTGGCTTCAGATGGCTCGGGCTTTCCTCTATGAACCTTCTCTTAAATGCTAGACAAGGGAAGGCCATGCTGGAAAGCTCAGCTTACATAACCTCATTTGACAAATATGATACATGCCAAAAACTTGACATTTCACAATACAAACTTTTATGGAGCAGCTTTATGTTTCAAATACAATACAACATTCAAAGAGCATGTGATCATCCAACCACCTCCCTAAGTCCCAAGGGTTCAGTTAAAAATATATGGGGGAGAAACAAAGCTCCTTCACATAATGGCATCAAATCTACTGCTCTCCCTTGGATTCCATCCTCTTCCCACTGTGTTCTCCCGGGTGGCCAGGCTAATGTCCTCTGAGGTTCACTTTACAGCACTCCCAGGGGCTGGGGAAACTTCCCTCTTTGATCTAGCAGGAGTGCTTTGGAAGTCCTCTCCAGAGCAGCAGTATTATGACCTGACAGTCATTATCAAAGATGAGATAATGAATGAGAGCAATGCTTTGTAGACCATAAAGCCCTAAATGTTAGTGATTGTTTTCTCATTGTTAGTAATTTACATATTAGTATTGTTACTGCGACCAATAAAAGGAATCCCCAAGCTTCCTGATTCAGAATTCCAGTTCAGGCTGCAAGGCCTCAGAAAAGTATGGCATGAGAAGCTACCAGAAAAACAGGGGAAAAAATACTAACCATCATTGACTGCTCAAGTCTCTGGGAAGAATTGCCATGTTTACAAGAGCCCATCAGGATCCTAGCTGACTCTAAAAGTAATTTCTCATTGCTGAAATGATTCTCCTTTATCAGTGAAAACACGCCCACGTATTCATATCATGAAAGACATTTGCTTCTGAGGTCTCTAGAAATTCCACTGTGAGAGGCTTAAAGACCTGGCCACCTTCTTCCCAGCATCCCTGTCATCATCCTTGGCCTTTTTTTCCCCTGACCTCCTTTCCCCTAAATTTTCCTAACCACGTTACAAATTGGGATCACCCAAAAAGAAAAAGGAAAAAAGAAATATGATTCAAGCAAACATCTGAGTAAGCAAATGTATTTGATACCAAGAGATGCAGAGAGTCCGGTCTGCACACCTATGTAGTTACCTGACTTACATGCAGTGACCTTGGGGGGCTCAGGTGAATGCAATGAGAAGCACTTTCCAATCTTTACTTTGAGTATTTTTCAATAAATAAGTCCATTTAAGCTCCAGTGGAGCAGCTTGACAAACTTCTTTCTCAACCAAGACTTCAAAAAGAAAGAAACAAAAATGAATAATTTATAACAATCAAAGATAAAGTAAAGGATTAGTCCGGAAGAAATACAATTTCAGATTTAAAAGTTAGTTTTATGAAGAAAAAAATTGTCCCCTATTTTTCCAGGCCTATAAATGCAATTTTTATTTTATTTTTTCCCCAGCCCTCAGATTGCTACAAAGATCAAACATGGGGAAGAATTATTTCATTTCTTTTCTGGGGTTGGGGGACTTGGAAACCCCCTGCTAGCTGCTGCTTGTCAATGGATCCACTCTACTTTTACAGTCTAATGAAGACCCAGCCCTCTTCTATCTGGGGACAAATCTGTGAACTCGGTCAGTGTCTGCCATTGTGTATCTTATGCTCATTATCAGTAATTAACCCAAAGAACAGATAACATCTTGGCTGTTTCAGCCTTCAAGGAAAGAATGATTTTTTGTAATGCCAATTAGAATAAAAAACTTGATACCAAACCACTCATATTAAAGTCGCAGGCAGTTCTGAAATACGTACAATATAAACAATAACCCCAGTTTATAAAATTCTGCTTGAATTTCTCTTCTGCACTTCAGAGGATCCAGTAAGGTACTATTCCAGAAGAGGAAAAGAGATGTCACTCCAGTGTTCAGCTTTGCTTCAGCATTTCCCTGTATCATGAGAGCCAATTTAGGAGGAAAAATAGAAATATTGGGCCACATTTTTTTTTTTTTTATTCCACTTGGCTTATTGAGTTTCATTGTAAACATCAATATTCAGACAACTTAGGTGATCTACCTTTTGGCTAGAAAAATGTAAATGAGAAAAGATAGCACTGCTTCTCAACTCTAAAATGTTCAAGTACATCCATGACTGAGAAGTAGGCAGAGAGAGAAAGGGAGCTCATCTTTTATCCTATATCAGATTTCCAGCCATACTGAAGAGCTAGGTTGATTCTGCTTAACCTACAGGACAGAAAGGTGCATGTCAATATCCAAAATATTTCCACAAACGTCCACCAAGGAACTTTTGCCATTACAGGAAATACGAACCAGTCACCTTTCTCATTCAAAGTGCTAATAATATATTTTGAGGGAATCTCAGGACAACAGAGATTTAATAGGACAACAAGGCAAATATATAATACAGATTATTCCAAGGAATGCTCTTGATAATGCAGGTGAGCTTGATTTTTATTTAATGTGAGATAAGTGCTTTAGTAATCAATCAAACTTCAGTTTAGGACCAAAATCTGGAACTAACTAGCTGTGTGATTTTAGAAAAGTTATCTAAAATCTCTGAGCCACTTTGATTATAACATGTATCTCATAGTCTTATTGCAAGGATTAAATGAGTTAATAGAGATAAAGCAGTTAAAGCAGTGTCTAGCACATAGGAATCACTCAATCACCCATAAACTCCAGCCATTGTTATTAGCAATATTCCCAGATCTTTCTCCTGCTGTGTTCTGATTTTCTGCAGCTATCTTTACTTCTAGCTATCACTTAAAGGGGGGGCAATGTATGCATTTCTGTGAAAGAAATCATGTCAGGAATGGACAAGAAAATAGACAAAACACTGATGGAGAATCAGAGAACCCACTCATTTACATACGAAAGTTCCATTTTCCTGGAAATCTGAAGAGACCTGGAGAAAGTAGAGCACAATGTTTTCATTCCTGGCCCTCTTATGTGTCTGTGAACAGATTCCAATGATACACTCCCCAACAGGGAAAATGACTTTGTTTGCCAGAGCATTCCAGAGAAAATGGCTGGAGACCTGCACCCCACCCTCCTAACCCATCACCAGATAAGCACAGCTAAATGGGCTTCTCACTCTGCTAAAAATGTCAGGTATGTAGTCAGCCTCTGTGTATGTTCTGCTTCCTTGGAAGGGCTGTTCTAGGAACAGAGACAGGCTGAGTTTTTTGTTTTTGTTTTTGTTTTTGTTTTGCTTGATAGAAAGCTATGCTCCCAGCAGGTTTTGATACCAATACTTTCAATTTAGAATGGCTAACTAACCTATCAAGGTTGACTATTCATGTCAGTTTGCCTAGGATAGTCCTAGGATATATCTATTGTTCTTGGTAATTAATAAAAGCTGCTCAATTACTCCAAAAGGACTCCAGGTTAGACAATAAATTATTGGCTACCTCACTCTTCTGTTAAATTTTAAACATAGTCACTTCAAAGGGTGGTCGTGAAGGCTAGCCATAATGTATATTAATTGCTACCACAGTGCCTTGTACATAGAAAAACGTTCTATTAAAACTGGCTTCCACACTGTCCAGATCCACACTGGATTTCTTTAATTTCTTCAGATCCACACTGTCCAGTACAGTAGTCATCGGCCTCATATGGCTACAGAGCACTTAAAATGTGGCTAGTTCAAGTTGAGATGTACTCTAAGTATAAAATACGTCAGATTTGAAAGATTTTGTACCCTCAAAAAAGATAAAGTATCTCATTAATCATTTTTACATTAATTACAGGTCCAAATGAAATTATTTTGGATATATTGTGAGTTAAATAAAATAAATTATTAAAATTATACCAGTTTCTGTTTTATTGCTTTAAAATGACTACTTTGAAAAATGTCTGATTACATTGGTGGCTTTCATTATATTTCTATTGAGCAGCACTGCTCCAGATGGTCCGTTTATGTCTCTGCTAAACCCTCACACACTTCATCCCATTAATACCACCCCACCTCACCCCTTGAATTCTTCCTTCTAAAACTCAAGGCAAGAATCAGGTATAATTTTATCTATTGTCAGCATGTTCTTAAATTACTCTGTGTTTTTGAGGGTAAAGGGTAATAAACTAAGGGGCAAAGTAAAATTGACTTTGATCATGTCTCTCAGCAATGGTTTCTCCTTAGGGATAGGAACATTGACCTTGAGTACATTAGGAAAGCTTGAAGAGCCCACGCCAACTCTGGAAAATGTCCACGTTGGCAAGAAAAAAAGAGCTTGGTTTGCCAGAAAAGATATTGCAATCTCTCCCTGGATCAGATTTGCTAATTCTTGTGAATGCTTGTGAAACACCTCAGGTCCTAAATCCAAATAACATAAATAACTAGGGCCCAGGAGCATACCATGGGCACTGTCTCTTTAAAAAGAAGAGTTTCAAAAAAAAAAAAAAAAAAAAAAGTTTCACATCAAGAGAAACCACCAACTATAAGCCCAAAAATTATCTTTCAAGAACCTTGAAACAGCCTATAGTCAGACTTTCGTTGATGCCCCTGACTATGGGTGGAAGAGTTGCAAAACAGCAAAGTATAGAGCAAATTCATTCCAAAACCATAATTGAATCTAATCAATGCCCATGCCACACTGATGCGACTAGTTGAAAAAATTGAAAATCACCAACGTTTAATTTGTTAAAATTAGCAAATTAGATTTTTAAAGCATTTTTAGCAAATAATGTACTTAGCAAAACCTTTTCAAGCACGCAATATTTTTTTTTAATGTTTTGTCTGAGAGAATCATGTTGGCTGGGATGGTTGTCCTGGCATCACATGTCAACTGTCATAGACATAAAGACAAATGACTCAAACTGGTTTCTTAGCACAACCAAAAAAGATCTGTAGTCAATGTATTGAATTTTTCATGTTTCATCCAGTTGCTTTAGTGCTGTGCAGACAGAAATGTTGACATCCCTCCTCAAAAGAGCACCATCTCTACTGATGGCCTCGTAGTTTGGAAGGAGGGTAATGACAGACAATATGAGAAGTATGTGTTGGGTAATCTGATGTTTAATATGTTCCATGAGATGCTTTGTGTCTGAGCTCCACCAGCTCTCATCAGCTAACTCCCTCACCCCCTTCACCTCACAATCAAATAATTTCCCCTCCCTTTGATAAGAAGCCAACACAGGGAGAGGCAGTGGTTTGGAACAATAGCATCTGCAGTGGAAGAAAACACAGTGGGCCTCTCACTTTCCCTCTCTAACCACAACAATTGGAGGAGACTTTGGCCTGAAAAAAAAAAAATCTATCTGCTACCAAATGGTACCCAGATGGAGCTCGCAGCTGGTCTCTGGTACCAGCTGTACCTACGTCTATCTATCTTCAGAACACGCCTGATGCTGAAGAGAAGAAAACCGGGTTGACAGAGCAGTTAAAGAGCCTCTCTTTTCTTCTGCACACTTTTCCTTTTATCTTTTCCCCTTCAATTTCAGAGCTTCTTGTTCTCACCTTCATGCTGTGGCAGTGCTGACACAGAAAACTGCAGCCCTGGAAACCCAGTGGTGAGTAATAGCCCCAGGCTCTGAATACCTAATGCCTATTGTATGTGTGGGGGTGGGGAGCACCAGAGGGAGGGGACACATTTGGTTATGTTGCCTGCAGAGGAATAGGACCTTGTGATGAGGACCCCAATGCATCCAGAGAGTATCTGACTTTTGATACCTGTCTTCTAATTAAATCCAAACATCTAATATGCGTGGCCTTGAGGAATGCATTGTTCAAACAGATTTGATTCCTGCCCGGAGCCTTTCAAGCCACTGACCACTTTGAACCTAATTAGAAAAAGCAGAGGACACTGCAGACATTTAATAAAAGGAATCGGGTTGCTGCTTCATCTTCATGACCTGGGATTTATAAGGGAATTTCACTGGCTTTGTAGCAATGTAAAATAAATAGACATTAGATGATGACAGGGAAAACAAAATTGCTGCCAAAGCTAAAAAGAGCTTGGCAAAAGAAGAAAGAACTAGTACATAGTCAGTCATTATTTACTGTACAAACCTTTTCACAAAGCATAGAGGAGAGATACATAGGAATAATGGGCCCTTGCGAAGGATGAAAAGGGCTTTCTATAGCTACATTATGCCCTGATGAAGACACCGACGTGCCCGATGGTACAGATCTTATTGTTCTACTCAGCCATTCAGAGAGCTAGACGAACAGCCCTACCCCGCAACTTTTGAGGGCTTGGTAGTCCGCAGGATCCCAAGGAAAAGACTAGAACCATAATAGATGGAAGTAACTAATTAATACGTTAATCCCTGCAGACTGCAACAGTCAACCACAGATGCTCTGACCAGTTCATTATTCTTTAGCCAGTAATGCTAAAATATAAATCAGTGCAGTTATCTAACCTACCAGCTCCTTACAAAAAAGATCCAACTGTTCATTATTTAATTTAAAAGGAAGAATGCTTTGCCTTTTGTTGGTAGTGGTGGTGTTGAGACGTTAGCAGACCACTGTGACCTGAAGGAATTCCATCTCATCACAACTTAAAGTGGTTTCATTCTCCATTACATTCCTCCTTCCCCACCCCAGGAAAGCTGAAATCATGGGGCTTTTTTAAAGTTGGGCTCACTCAATCCAATAATAGGAGATTATTCTTAAATGTTAGTGAAGAAAGATGTTTTTATAAACCGTAGCGCGCTCACAGTCATCAAAGCACTTCAACTAAACTTGGGATAACGTAGAACAAGAGATGCATGATGGAAAATTTGAAGGACCAAGGTATGTTATTTATTAATGCTAATTAATTGTCTATTGTTCTAGCAGATAGCACTGCAATAGCTAAAATCATAGGTAAACTTAGCCTCTGAAATGTGTATGGATGTGGTGGGGAAGGCAATTGGTGCACTGGGGTGGAAAGTAAAGACAAAACAGTCCTCTAGCACCTGAGAGAGGCACAAAGGTTGAAAGTACAAAATCTATTCGGGAGAACTTGCAACAAAAGGATCGTTCTAATAAAGATAAGAACATTGATCTTATATGCTGTATTGATGCATTTTATGGTACCCATAGCAAAACAAAATCCCACTTAACTAGGATGTCAGAAAATGGTGGGGTCTGATTAATCCCACCTTCTAAAGCAGTATGGAGCCATGTTAGGTCCACTAACTGAGTGCCCACCCTGACTCTATAACTTTATGACCGCAGGACCTCGGACAAGACACTTTCCCTCCCTAAGCCACCACTTACACAATGGGAAAATTTAGAAACTGACACCTCCTGCCTCACAATGTTGTAATTTCAAAGATCAAATACCAAGATTATGGGAAGATGTTCTGAAAGTTGTAAATCCCTGTATGAAGATGTAATTTACTGTAATAAAGAAGCAACATATATGTGAGCAATAGATTAGTCAGTTTCAAAGAATATGAAAAAAATATTCACCACTACAATGGCCTTGAATATAATTTAATCTTTCTGTGAGGATTTAAAAAGTATTTTAGGAAGCAGAAATGCCTCCTTCTGCCATGAATATAGGCATTAATTACAGAAATATCCAGTGGAGTTATATGGCAAAAATTAAAATTCTGATGATTTCATGTATGTGGTTGTTTGAAACATTGACATTCAATAACTATTATATCCCTTTACGCCTTTCAACTTCTTCATATAAATTGTATGAGATACAAGATGCATCTATTATAAAGAATGATTTAGAATCACATTAGTTGAGAGGATTTCCATAAGATTTTATTGATTGAGCAATATAAGGAATAAGGTGGCATGAGTCTTAGGAATAATCAGAGATGCTGTCAATTGGAGAACTCAAGATACTTTCTTTCCATCTGTTACAATGCTCTCATAATACACCGCTAGAAAATCATTGCAATACATACAAAAACCTTCACTGTCTGTAATATGACTGGAACCCCATTAGCTGTGGTACCCTTGTTCAGTTTATAACCTTCCCAACCATGTATGGTAGCTCTAAGTTGTCTAGTTTTGCCTTTTATATCTTCATTCAGTATTACATGAGCTGCAAAATTTATGAACTACATTTGCAACTCAAAAACCACCAAATAGAAGACATTAAAAAATATTTATCAGTAGGCCCTAAAATGAACTGTAATGGCAACGATAAACCTAAGCTTCTTGGTGCAGATGTCTGAATGTCTGAATATAGACATGGGCTCAGAGGCTAAGATTTCCAGCTCAATTTTCCATATACGTACTGGGTATTGGACCCTATATATTAACACCTTTGCTACTTTCTTACATCATTCATATATTTTATAATTATACATTTTTATAAATATATTTTTATAAAAATATTTAATATCTAGTGATGGATAAAATTACTAATCCAACTTATATACATTTAGCAACTTTTATAGAAGAGTTTGAAGTGTTTTTAGTTATTATAATATTTTAATCTTTTTAATGTGTAAGTATCATGCTAAATCATAAATGGATTTTAAGGGATCCCCGGGTAGCTCAGCAGTTTAGCGCCTGCCTTTTGTCCAGGGTGTGATCCTGGAGTCCCGGGATTGAGTCCCATGTCAGGCTCCCTGCATGGAACCTGCTTCTCCCTCTGTCTGTGTCTCTGCCCCTGTCTCTCTCTCTCTATGTCTCTCATGAATAAATAAATAAAATTTAAAAAAATAAAAATAAAAATAAATGGATTAAGGCTCTGCTGCAGCCAAAATAACTTTCTGTATTCCTGTTTGTGTTGTCCAGTGTCACTTCCAATGTTTTAAACAATTATTAAAAGTGTAGTAGTACTGGAAACCACTCAGATGTCCATGAATAGGTTATTGGTTATAATATATTCATATACTGGAATACTAGAAAGCCAATAAAATGCTGAGGCCAAGTATATAACATTTAAGGGGCAAATGAAGTTCAAAAACCATGTGCACAATATTCTAGATAGAGAGCAATCCTGATAAAGGATGAATGTATAGCCATTCAGTGTATCTGTGGAATAAATCTGGAATGACATATGACACACTGTTTCAGTGATAATTGATGGGTTGGAACTTGGGTGATTTTCATTTTTATATTTATTTGTTTCTATAGTTGCTGAACCTTTTATAATAATCATGAATATTTCTGTTGGGAATTTTGCCAGCAAGGTTGTACTGGGAAAATTTCTATCACCCACAAGCAAGTATTTTGGGGGAAGGCTCTTTGAAACCTGGAGGATTATTCAATATTTAAGTTAACAACAAGTAGCATCCACTATATTCACATTGGCAGAGATTTGGAGAGTTTGAGCCTTGCTTTCATTAAGTGTCAACGTTGATTTTTAAATGTGTTTTCTTTTAGATTAGTTCTTTAACCATTTTCCTCAGGATATAGAAAGGAAAGAAAGTTGTGTCTTGGCTTGTTGGTTTAAAATGGTTGGAAAAGACCCAAAGGAACAGTGTGAAGAGCATATCCACTTTCTCTGGGTGATGGCAAACCAGCTCAACTGTAGTTTTCTGTATTATCTCTTTATTTACACCTCTATCTGGATATGGATATCATAGCCTATTATATTTCAGACTGTTTCAATTATAAGGACACAAAGATGAGAAAAATCAGGGCTGCTCTCAAGGGGCTTACAATTCATTCTGTGTCTACACAGTCCTGAAGCTCCAAACATTGGCATAACCAAGAGAATTAGCCAGAGGACCAAGTTTTTCAAAATAATGGCTCATTTCACTAAAATCAATGAAAGCTCCTTTAAGAATAAAAAAAAGATTTTATTTATTTGAGAGAGAGAGAGTGAGAGCACACAAGCAGAGGGAGGGGCAGAGGGAGAGGGAGAAGCAGGCTCCCCATTCAGCAGGGAGCCCCATATGAGGCTCAATCCCAGGACTTTGGGATCACAACCTGAGCAGAAGGCAGATGCTTAACCAGCTGAGCCACCCAGACACCCTGAAAGTTCCTTTGCAAAGCATAATTACACTTCATACAAGAAGATAGCCATTAAGACTAGTGAAAGTAAGTCACCTACTTTATAGATATCAAAGCTGAACATCTTCATGAGGCATTAGAAAAAAAAAATCTGTATTCTTGCTTTGTAAGTGGATGTGAAATGTGAATTCATAGCCATGTGCGTGTCTCTCTGCAGACCTGCCCATGAGCAGGCGTAGCCTTAGAGCCAGGGAAAAAGGCAAACTGAAAAACACAGTGAGGAGTGAGGACAGCCTTGGGAAGCAAATGGGGAGGGAAAGCCATTTCATGCGTAAGCTATCATCTGCACACACAGAAGCATCTGCATGCTTATGAACAAAGGGTAATTGCAGGGTGGTTTATTAATTGAAAGTAAATGTTCCCTCTTCTCTGTGAAATGGCTTGATATTGAAAAACCAAACACATGATAAAAGGACATGCACAGTCAGCAGAGAAACCTCAGCTTTGAAAAATCTGCCAGGAAGGAGAAAGTTTAGAATGGATTTGTTTTCTGGCTCCTCACAATAAATAAACCACCAAGAAACTCCCAAGGATCTGAATAATGAATCAATTTCCCCTTTCTCCCCCTCCACCCCCTGCCTTCACTCTGCCTCCCTTAGCTGTTGCTTTTCTGTCTTGTCACATGGGCATGGTGAGCAAGTACCCAAGGAGATGCCATATTTTCGGGCCTCCTCATGAGGCAGCTAACACCTCATGAGAAAAAAAAAAAAAAAAAAGAATTCCATGCATCCCATACCAAACAACTAGAGGCTTACTATGAGACAAAATAAAAATTAGATTTCTAGTTTATGAGTCATTTTTCCCATTGTTAAGTCAATATGGTGGACATTCAACAACTGTGTTCATGAAGTCAATATAATGGCTACGTTGCAGATTGGGTTTACTCACGTACATTATTCCCAGGTTCAGCAGCAGGTTCCTACTTTACACAGTTAACAATGTGGCTGCATTAGAGGGACCTTATTGGCTATATTGACCAAATCCTCTACGAATAAATTTAAATTTGCTGCTGAGTACTCCTGTCAGTGGGTGTGCTGAAGTGTTCCCCGGGGGAGATAACATGGCTTTGAGCCTCTAAGACCTAAGCCCAAAGTATCCTTTCATGATGCAATAATTAGAACTACAAAAACATTATTTCACTATGAATCTTTGCCTCTGAACCAAAACAGTACTGGGCTTAGGTAAAAGCCACACATATACACAATACGCCCTGTGGGATCGAGTATTTTCAAGTTTTCTCTCTTCTCCTAGACACCTAATCTGTGCCATGATGTGAGTTTAAGTCAGTGAGGTACCTTCTCAAGATAACATTTGTGGGTAAATATCTAAATGTGCAAGGAAAGACTTCAGTTACCCCTCCTCTTTATCCATGCTCCAACCACTAGGGACGGGCTTGAGAAAGTAGCACTTTTGAACCTGCACCATGTTTTCCTCTCTTGATTGAACCAGTCCTTTTTGCAAAAAAAGGCAGATGTGTCAGCCCAAAAGGAGGCAAAGGTAACCATGTTCTGGAAATGTAGGCCTGCCAACAAGTCATCTATCCTTCTTGGTGTTAGAAAAAGTTCAACCATATGAAATGTATTTTCTAATCAAGGGTTCCAGGGGTCTCGAAAATTCTTCCTGGGTTACATTCAGAACAACCAAACGACAGGATTTTGATGTTTCCTCTATTCGTCAGTCCAATATTAGTTCTGGTTTTTTTTATCTTTGGAGATCTAAAGTCACATCCCTGGACTTCCCAGTATGAGAGTCTTTTGACTACCATGGGCAAGAAAGCAGATTTTTACTTCTTTATTTGATACTGCTATTTTACTTCCATGTTCTAACCAGTGCTAATAGAGAAGATAAATCCCTTCAGCAGACTTCTGGATCTGGCTTGATGGTTTAAAAAGGAAGTGAGGGACATGAAAAGCAAAAAGAAAGGGAAGATGGAGCCAAAGTAGAAAACAAAAGGGAAGCAAGAGCCAATGCAAAACTGGGCGCATGGGAGAGAGTCTATAGGTGCAGCCAGCCCGGGTGACATGGCACAACTGAGCTTACATTGCCTCTGGGCATTTGTGTCATGGAGGTGCATGTGACAGTTGCCATTTTTAATGCGGAATTGAAAGTGATTAGCAAGATTATTTTATAAACCTCAAAAGCAAATTACCCTCCTCACCCTCATTGTTGTTGTTCACCATAAATGGCATTCACTTTTTCTATTAAATAAACTTAAAACCAAAGATAAAAGTGTCTCCCACAAATTCTAAATCCTCCAAGGCTGGAAACAAGGTTGAACAACTTGAAAAATCATTCCAACAGCTGTTTCTATACAATAGCTATTCAGAATGGAATCTCATGGTGTCACTTATCCAGCTGTCATATTGAAGAAAAGTGAAGGTACCGATTGATGTAATGCTCCTGGGAGATGGAAGAGGAGTGGTTTCTTAGAGAAGAGAAGGCGAGGGTCAGGAAGGTATGGCTCTAACCTGTGAACAGTGGTTGAATTGTTTGCAATGTTGATTCAGGAGCCTACAAAGGCCCCATTATCCCTATTCTCCAGGTCGATCGTACACCTGAAAAATGGTAATGGCAACATTAGCGGACCAGAGAGAGTTCTCCAGCTTTCTAAATGTGAGTCAATATTAAGTCTGATAGCCTGTCTCTCTCTCTGTGTCTCTCTCTCTTTCTCCCCTGCCTCCACCCTCCACCTTTCCCCTATTTTGATAGCTGTCTACTGTTTAAGCAAAGCACAGGGTTTCCTTACAGCT
This sequence comes from Canis lupus baileyi, assembly GCF_048164855.1. Classification (NCBI taxonomy): domain Eukaryota; kingdom Metazoa; phylum Chordata; class Mammalia; order Carnivora; family Canidae; genus Canis; species Canis lupus. The sequence goes on along the minus strand of NC_132875.1, from coordinate 9,525,309 downwards.
GAAGCCCAGGTGGCTTCAGTGTCAATCTAAACAAGTTGATGTGAAATTGATCTTCTAGGGCTGGAACTAGGTGAGCTGGTGTCAGCAGAGCATTCCACCTTCAGTAAAGATAATTCTTTCATCATCCAGGGTGAGGGGAGGGAGGACTAAGAAGAGCTGACACAGGTGTCCAAGCTGCCCACTTGTATTTGCTTTTGAAACTCCAATTGTGATGACATCACCCTATCAAAGGACCGTGTTTGTTGATGTTTGTTTATGTGGGTTGTCAGTATATAACCATGCACAATTACAGCTGGGATCAACCCTCTATATTAAAAAGATGGAAAAATTGAGCCACAAAAGAAACTATTTGGGCAGAGAAATGTTGATGGAAGCAAACAAAGAAAATGCAACCTGAGTGGAAAATTCTCTAGTTTTAAAAACAATCTGGACGGTGTGGGCGGACTAGTGGTTCAGAAAAAGTACATATAGTTGACTCTTAATCGTGCCCACCAATAAAATCCAACCAATGGAATAAGTAATCCAGAAATAATTTTCTATTTAGGTTTTCAAATCAATACGTGAATTTTTTTGAAGTAGACTTATTTTGTTTCACTATGTTTGGCTTAGGACTCTCTTGGCTTTGGCACTTCATTAATCTTTGGGGCAGTATGTATGTTCAAAATAGAAGCCAGGGTGACCTTTGTGTTTGCCTGAACCCAGCGTTGTCAATGGAAACACACAGACACACACACACACACCTTGTAGAGAGAAAACAAGTCATACTCATGAGTTTAGTTTGGTGGCATGAATAGGGGCATTTCTTTCTTGAATCTCACTGAGTTGGAACGGCTGGAAACGAGGCATGACCTAAAGCTGCAATGCAGGAACAAAGTAATTGCTTATCTATAAGACCTGTCCAGAGATTAGGCTAGATCTTAAAATCACTATGAAAACTGATTGGTAAGTGAAAAATTTAGATAAGCAACTGGTTCTTCGGTTTCTGTAAGACTAGAATGAGTTGATGTTGGAAAGACCCAGACTTTTCCACTTAAAGGATCTTCTGGAAACTCAACATCAACCTATAAAGGTGAAAAAAAAAAATCTGCATTTAAAAAATTAACCCAATACATTAAAGAGCATCTTCTTGCTTCCAAAATGTGGAATTAGAGCTAGCAAATGTGTAGACCGCAGAATCTCGGAAGAGTTGAACACTACAGTCAAAGATCTAAAGATACACAATGTCCCAGGCTTGCTCTATGACTCTCAATGGCCTGAAGCTGAGCATGTAAACTCTTGTAACCATATCTGACTTTACTTCTAAAATTCAGTAGCAGTAATGAAGAACACTACCAATGTGCTAAGAATATTGGTAAGATTACCGGGAAATCAGTGATTGAATGTGTTGAAGAAACACAGAGAGACACTACTTGAAGTCTTGTTTCTCCTACACGTTTAAAGAGGTAAAAGAAACTATCGAACACATTTCAAAACTACACCAAAGGAACCTTTTCAGAAATGTCTCCTGGAGCTTGATGAGAAAACATTTTGGGTTAGGAGAACTAAAGACCTCTTGCTTCTTTACTTCATCCTCCACATACCAAGGTGTGTGAGATTCTCCACCCCAACCTAGAGAGTACTAGAAGCCACAATATTTGGTTGGCCCATGAGCAAGCTGAAAAATGAGATAATTTTCATAATGCAGTTTCTTTATGCTGACAAGAGAGATGAGGGGCATGATGTCTCAGCATTTTGCCTAATTTCTTTGTCTTGCCTTATTGAATAACCTATGGACTAAGAAAGTCGTCCCGAAGTTTATCAATATACACACATCCATGTGATAAATCGAGTTTGATGTAGCACTGAATATTTTCCTCTGATCACTGCTTTACAGAGGAACTTGAACCAGAACTACAAGTATTCTGGATCAGTTCTGTTCAAATGCACTTGGTCTCCATAAGTATATTTTTTAAATGTACCAATGTCTCATGATTTTTGCACCATAAAGGTATGAAACACACAATCTAGGTGAACACCCTAAATGACTTGTTTACCACTATTCTAGAATCGAATTCAATTTTTAGCCAGTGGGGAATGTTTAAAATAATTTAAGCTTGACCTTTTATTAGCGTGAGTTGTTTTTAATTCTAACCACTTTTAATACATACACTTCAGTCTTAATGAATAGGGTATTCTAAACGTAATTCCACGTTTTGTCAACAAATACAGTTTACCTAGAAAGCCTCAATCACTTAATTGTGCTAGAGTGGTGGTGCCTTCAGAAAGAGAGCTGGGGAGTGCAAGGCAAGGTTCCTCCCTGACATCCTTTCATGACATTGAGCTCAGAAAGCATGCTTCCCTTGCAGTTCTGCTTCTCCCCACTCCTCATCCATCCATTTCATAAATGTTTATTGAGCACCTACCTTGAATAACACCAGGCATGAAAGTCCTAAAGCTCCTATAGGCTTTATTCCTATAAATAAAAGCACTTGTACTTTATGATAATACTTTTCCATGTGGCTCAGAAACTCTTTTAACCCATGTATGATTTTGTGCCTGTGTATTAAATGACTGAGGTTTCTAGATTTCCAAATTCTAGGTTAGCGGGAGGCATTATTGGAGTTAATCTTCTTGCTTTCTACCTTGACTCAGTGCTGGCGTGTTGCTCTCCATCATGTTTTATGTCTTTGCTTCTAATGGCCCATAAGTCAGGAGCCTGCAAAAGTCTCCCTTACATTGTAGCGCTGATTCTGGAAGTCTATCTCAAAAATATTTGGGGCTGATAAAAAGCTATAACAGAGTGGGATCTGATTTTTTGAAAGCCTCTGGCTCCACATTCATATAACTCAGAGATTATAAGCCTAGCTTCTTTCCAAATCGCTGCTCTGATTTCATCCTCAGTGATGTGTTCTTGAATTCATTCTCAAATCAGTGCTGCTCTGCTGTCACGCTGCACCCAATTCATGCCATGCATGCCCCAATGGGAGGTGCACACAACAGTGTTGAGGGGCCAGGCAAATTTGAAACAGCCCATTGGCCATTAACTAGTTTTACAAACAACAATGAAACAGGAAATAACAAAGCATGATCCCTGAATTAGTACTTCAGCAAAAATACTCAAGAGTTTTTCCACAGATTGTAAATTGCTCCAGCTGTGTTTTCACGGTTTATGAAATTGCGAGAGGTAAACTCTGGAGACAAATTACAATCTTGGATCTGGTCAGAGATGATTTTATAGTAAAGGTGCTTAATAATATGGCATAGTCTTAGATGCACACAGAGCTATAAGCCAAGCTCTACTGAAAATGCAAACAGTTTACCTTATGCATTGTCCACCCAGAGGGATGAGGACTGGCATGTCTCAAAACACAGATCAACCCAGAGAATAAGGTCTGTTTTATTGCTATGTTTTACCAGGAGAGGATGAGGGTATAATATTTTATTATGAAAGAACTAATAGAAGGAACAGAAGAACACGTGAAGATGGCCCTACTGCGGAAAGAAATAAATGGTGGGTGAGGAGTGCCACCTTTTGGCCACTGGATGCTTTGACGTTTTCTAGGTAAAAAGACTTTTGGCTTCGTGCATACTCAGCTTTGCAATCCAATTCAGAAATATTTCTAAAAGTTCTTTTCCAGGTATCTCTGAGTCTCATCCTGCCTGGAATGAGCCTTCTCAGACTTCCTCATGTTCTTCCCATTTAGTTACTGGCCAAAAGGTTGATGTTAGCTATCATTGCTCCCTGCTGCTTCCCAGAGTACCATGGATGTAGCCAGAAAGCCAGGAGAATATTGAAAATCAGGGTACATTTTTTTCTTTTTATTTTTCAGGGTACATTTTTAAATCGCAATGTACTCCTGTGTCTGGAATGGCACACAAGGAACAAATACAGAGCTTGATTGATCCAACACAGTCCTTAGAGTCTAATAGCCCTGAACTTAACCCAAGCTATGACATTTTAGAAGAGATTTATGGTACCTGGCTGGATAAGCATGGAGTTCTCCAGAGAAATAAATTAAACATACACGTAACACAAATAACAGGCAGGTACTGATGCATGTCACGGAGGCTCCCTACCTCGGGAAAAGTCTTAAAATAGCCACATGGGTGCCCCATTAACTGTGGCCATTTGAAAAAACGTTGGAGACTAAGAATTGACCAAGGACGTGGGTCAGCAACCCATAGTGGGACGGGAAGTAAAACCGTTGGCTTCATGTTCTCTGGGGAGAATGAGAACTTCAAAAGATAGGAGTAAACAAGAGTTCTTGCCCCCCACCCCCCAACAGGGCAAAGATAATGAAAAGCATCTATATTGAAAAAGTTTTCCTCCAGAAGTGTTTCCTGGAAGCCCCAGAGATTTCCACCACCATTAATAGATTTTTTAAAAGGAAACAACAACTCTTTGAGGCCCCACTGCCCGCCCAGGAGAGACCACAGGTGGACTCCATATGGCCAAGGCCCAGACTCCATCTCAGCAACAGCTGTGCATCCTCCACCTTGTCCCCAAGGGGTTACCAAGTCCCTACTGTAGGTCCTTTGTGCTTTGTCCTGAGTGAATGCTACAGGGAGAGCAAAATTGCAACAGCCCACAGACTCGTTCCTGTATTCCTGAAGGCAGGCAGTCAGAAGCTGTCCATGAGAAAATCAAACAGCCAATCCAGGCAAGATGGTACTGAGTGCTGACGTGCCGAGGACAGGCCAAAATGCAACAGGTTGGGAGGACGTGGACTAGTGTTTGGCACACGGCACACACTCAGAGCATGCTGGCTCACCATTCCTCCTCTCCTTCCATCCACTCTCCTCTCCTCCCCTCTCTGCACAGTGCAGCTCAGATGCACCTCTATCTCTGGGGCATGGTTGCCACACACAGGTCTCATCACTCTGTCAATCACTGCAAGAGCTTCTGAGAATCATTGTCGGGCAGGACTGGCAGGAGTGTTAGCAGCAAAATTCCCAGATGTCGGGTCTTCTGAGGATGCTGAAACACTTGGCTAAGCCACATGATAAGTGCAGAGACGGGCAGCACCTAGCAGCCTGAGCTACCCGCCACCTGCTCCCTGATCAGGCTGTGCAGAGTGACACAGCCAAGGAAGATGGGCAAACGGACTGTTCCCTCATTCCAGTTCCATTAAGTTTTTACAATATGCTCTTTCTGACCGGGCCCATCCAAGCCTGACAAAAAAAGGACAGGGTTTGACCAAGAGTAGATCTAGATGATAAATTTCATTTTTTCGCCATCATCAAAATGGCCTTGCTCACCACACAGTTCTCGACTCAGGCCATGGGCCCTCGGAGGTGCTGAAGAACTGGGTTTATGATCAGAACCAGGGAAACAAGCAACCCAGAAAGCATGATGCACTTGGAAATCCATGGAAGGAAATCCATCCACTTCTCCCACAAATATTTGCTGAGGTCCTATTACGTTTCCTACGGTACCGTCACCTCAAACACATCAAGGCATTAATCCCACAAGCAACCCAATATCATGGGCATTATTATCATTATCCCCTTCAACGGTGAGGAAGTTAAAGCTCAGAGAGGTGAAATTGATATCTGAAGCCAGAAAGAAATTTTCTTGGTGTGTCCATGGAATGGAAAGAATTGAGGGGCAGGAAAAATTTAAGGGAGAAGGAGCCCTGTCAATTAGGAAGCCCAGGCGAGGTCTAGGTCAGAGGAGGACCAGCTGTGCAGCAGAAAGCCCAGATAAGGGCCGGGGCACAGCAGATACAAGCACTCTAAACCAGCTAAAAATAATTCTAAGAATTCTCCAAAAGTTATTTTTAAAAACTGTAAGGAAAAATATACATGTTAATGACTGCACACGTTTCTAATAATGATCACTCACCTTTCTATCATGGTCTGTGGTTTACATAAAATATTTGCATCTTTTCTCTTATTTCTTCCTCCCAACCCAATGTGGAAGGAAAGTGGGCAGGAAAGACAGTTCAGCCACCACTTTGCAAGTGAAGGAAGCAAGGTTTGGAGCAGTTGGATCCCCTGACCGGGGTTACACAGTTCAAGAGCAGCACAGGGAGGTGGGGTGCAAACCGGGTTTTGCACTTGGATTCTAGTATTTTTATTTTACAATGTTTACACACCCTGAAAAAGCCAAGCAAATCCAAATCCAAGGTTGACATTCTCAGGTGTAGTTAAAATAGATGGTTAAAAAGAGACTCAGCCCAGCTGACTGAAGCCAATATTGTTAACATTTTTTTTTTTCATATCCCAGAGAAACAAAGTACCAAAGGGTAAGAGATCAAAGGAGAATCACTGAGTCACAGCCACATGCTGAGAAACCAAAGCCAAATATTTTTTTGGTTGGGGCTTCGTTCAACATCCAAAACATAACAAACTAATTACTAATTTTTATTCAATTCTATTTTTTTCAATTGATGGATTTTCTTCCAGATGAAAATGTGCACTGTAGCAAAAATATGAATCACTACGTCATTTTATTATTCTTAAAAAAAAAAAAAAATTCCACCTAGGGAGAGATTATGGACAATTCACCTCAAATACTTTAGGTTAAAAATATATAAAGAACAAAAAATAAATAAAAATAAAATAATAAAAAAAAATAAAAATATATAAAGGTGTCAGATTATGGGTCATGTGAGTGGCAACTTGCTCTTCCGGAAGACTAAGAAAAGTCTCCAATTTTATGCCCCAGAGACCAAAACAACAAAAACAAGACAACAATTTTGGAATAAAGCATTGATAAAATAAGAGATATTGGAGGAAAGTGACAGCAAGTTTAAGAAATAAGAGGCAGAATTATTAATTATTGCATTCTTTGGAAAATCAGTGTGCTTTCAAAGATTACCTCAAGGCTATAACACCAAGAGCAAAGGAAAAAATGGTGGGAAGAAAAATGACCATTTACTTCATTTCTAAATTTAAAAGGAGTGTGATATGACCAGTATCAGGAGATTAATAGAGCTGTCAGTGTAATCATTCTCAGAGAGCTGGCGCGTTTCCAACTGGAACTGACATATTCAAGATACATTAATGGTTTTCTGGCTTCCTAACTAATTTGGATTTGGCTCCGGGTGGTTTTGGTTTTTTGGTTTTGTTTTTTGTTATTGTTTTTTTTACTTTTTTTTTTTTTAACAGTTTTGGGTTTTACAGAAAAAAATGCAAAGATATTACAGAGTTTCCCTGTCCCCCACATCCATTTCCCTTATTAGTAATCTCTTGCAAGAGCATATTACATTTGTTGTAACTCTGACACAGAATTATTAACTGAAAGTCCACAGTATATTTAGATTTCCTCAGTTCTCCCTAAGTCTTTTTCTGTTCCAGGATCCCATCCAGGAGACCACATTACTTTGAGTTGTCATGTCTCCTTAGACTCCTCTTTGCTGTGAGTTTCTCTGCCTTTCCTTATTTTTTTTTTTTGATGACCTTGACAGTTTTGAAGGGTACTGGTTGAGTATTTCATGGACCGTCCCTCAGTGGAGACTTGTCCGAGGTTTTTCTCATGATTAGACTGGGCTTATGGGTTTTGGGTAGGAAGACTGGAAAGGGAGAAGTGTCATTTTCATCATATCGTTAAAGGATGCCTACTATCACCATGATTTATCACTCTTGATGCTGACCTTGAACACCAGGCTGAAGTAGTGTTTGTCAGGTTTTTCCACTGGAAAGTTATGTCTCTCTCTCTCTCTCTCTCTCTCTCTCTCACTCTCTACTGTACTTTTTGATAGGAAATCACTATTTGCAGCCCACACTTAAGGAACAGGGAGTTATAGTCTTCCTCCTTCGGGGAAGAATATCTGCATCAAATTTGCAATTTTTCTGTGAAGATTTGTGTCTTCTCTCCTAATTCCTAGCCAATCATTACCTATATCAATATGGACTCATGGATACTTTTTCATGGATATTTATTTTATACCTTGTGTTGTAATTCAATGCTACTTTATTTTCTTGCACAAATTTTTCCAGCTTTGGCACTGGGAGCTCCACCAGCTGGTTCCTGTATCCCTTAAACATAACTCCATCAGTCCAGGGGCTTCTTGTTCTGTTTTTTGTTTGATTGATTGGTATGGGGTTTTATTTCGTTTTTTTGCTTTTAGTACTTCCTCACTTTCTGGCACTACAGGATACTCCAGGTTCATCCTACATATTTCCTACCCAGTCGTAGAATCAGCCATTTCTCCAAAGAGCCCTGGTTCCTTTTATTTGAGGGTGATATTAGATACCACCAAGCTCTGGATGCTAGGTTTGCTCCTTGCTGCTGGGGTGACTTAACTCTATTTTTAATGTCGGTTGAAGAAATTTTTTAAAGCATTTATTGAACATTCACTATGTGTCTGGAACTATATCGAACACCCAGTCATGATTAAGACACACATAGTTTTCCCTCATGAAATTTACATTTTCCTGAAGTTAAAAAAAAAAAAAAAAGTATTAGAAGTTGATGAGTACTCAAGAAAACTAAAGCCTGAAAGGGAAATAAGAGGAAAGGCGGTTGCAATTTTAAATTGAGTGATCAGGGAAGGCCTCTCTTGAGGAAGATAAGACAACTGAAACTGAAATAGCCACAGGAACATTTCAAGTGGAAACCTTCCAGGAGAGGGAATCACTAGTGCAAAGGCCCTGAGGTGGGAGCCTACCTGGCATACACATGGAACAGAAATGAGGCCAGTGTGGCTGGATAATAGAACAGCAAAGAGGAAAGCAATAAAAGATGAAGTCAGAAAGATAAGGCCATAATGCTGCAAGGCCGTGGGAAGGAGGTACAAATTGTGTAAAACAGGTGGGCCATTGTGAAGTCTTTGGTTTTCTCTAAGAAAAATGGAGGCAGCCCTGGAGGGTTTAAATATTCGTGGCTAATTATAACTAGAAACTGCTATTCAAAAGAAATGAAACACTATATTTTTTTTATTCTTGACTTAGACCAAGGATCCTGAAAACACATTATGACTCCAAGTCAAACCAAAGAACACAATCACGAAGTGGCCCTACATTTTCCTACATGGCAGTAGTGGAAAGTAACGAATTCATCCCGAGAAACCCCAGGTGCTTCTTTGCCCTGGATATTTCTGTGAGCTCCTGAAAGCAGCATGGGGAGCCTGGAGCCCCCATGGTGGGGAATTCCTAGGTTCCGCCTTCAAAGATCTGAGAAGGAGCAAGCATCCAAAACATTCCCCCAAGCTCTTCCAGGCGACTCAGGAAAGAGGTTTCATTATCAGCCTTATCATTAGAGTGTTTGCTAAACTGATCTAAAAGATTAAGGGCTGGTTTTAAGTGGGTGAGGGGAAAATCCACTTGGGAGTGCTCAGCGACTTCAGGTGGGAGAGCGGCAAAGCACACAGGTGGCAGTTACCACCAGCCAGCTTTCCACTTGCCCGAGCTCCAATTTCTTATTTTCCTTGCTCTCACCTTGGGGCTTCATTCTTTTCTGCTCTCCTTTGCAAGACCCTTCTTGCTTGGCAGTGGGCATTTTTAAGGTTAACCAACAATGAATGAGAGTTAAACGTTTGGGCTCCTTGATCTGTAACAAAGCCTTCATAATTCCGGAGACTAGAATAAGTGTCTCCCCACCTCTCCATGTGTTCCTTTCTCTTGGCCTCTCTTAGGACACTCCTAGGAAGCACTAGATTAGAAGAGAGGGGGGGTCAGACCCACTTCACCACTTTGAGCCCTATGACCTCAGTTAAACCTCTCGGCTTCGAACTCTTCAACCACTCAGTTGGAAGAAGAGGGTGCATGGAAAGCATCTCCTTCAAAGGGTTGCTGTGAGATTTAAATGAACTAAAGAATGTAAAGTGCCCAGAACATTTGTGGTAAGTGCTAAGCTTTCACTACATTGTGTTCACCGCCCCCTTCCCCCATTTTGCGATAGTGTGAGGTCTGTGGGCATAAAGACTGTCTTGTCTGCATCGCCTTCAAAATCTAGCAGTGACTTGCACCATTAGAGATCTAAAGGCTGCTGCTGCTGAGTTAATAAATGCATAAAGGCCATGGTGTCGCCTCATCCACATTTAAGGAAGAATCCACACCCACCCCCTCACACAGCCCGGCTCACAGGAATCATAGTGCACCTTAACGCACGTGTTATTGGCTTACTCTGAAGCTTTCCCCAGCTCAACAATGAGTGGGAGTTCAATAAATCGTGTTGGCTGACTGACAGCACAGACTCCATGAGGGATGGAGAACTCTTAGGGTCAACAGTTAGCACCTGTGAGTCCTGAAACCCCTGCCTTACTCCACACAGGAAGGCCCGGAAAACCAAATACTCAAGTGGCCATTGTTGTCAAGGACACATAGATTTTACCCAGAGCTCACACTGGCTGTATTTATGCCCCACCATGTGCTTTTCAGCTCCTTAATTAAGGTAGGAATTGAAAGTGCTTATTGTAAATGAAACGAAGTTGAAATGATGGATGAGCTGCCTCTGAGAGAATTGCCACTCTGGCACCATTTGATCTCTTTCTCGTCGAGCGGACTTTCCAAAGGCTGCTCGTTGGCCTGTATGATAAGCTGGCCAAGGCTACCTGAAACTAGGGTCTCAGCACTTGCACACAGTCCAAATTTACATTACTCTCTGGATATAGCATCTCTCCATATTGATAAGGGAAAAAGAGCCTCTGAAAGTTGACTTCAAAGCACACAATAAGACCTCACACAAGACCTGAGAGACACCAGTGAAGGGTCTCAGGTGGGTTGCATGAGGCCTGTTTGGTCCTGCAGGTAGCTCGGCTCAGCCTATACAGACATGACACGGCGTGTCAAACAGCACCCTCTCCTGATAACTTCTCCAGGATGGAACAGTGGCAACTATACTTGGGGACAAGGGGAAGATTGCTTGCTCTGCCATCTTGGGAATCCTTTTGAACTAAACCTGTTTCTTAGCTTAGTTGCTGGGAAGCACTCCTGTGTGAGTAGTCAAACCAAAGAAAATTAGAGGCTAGGCCTGGAGGGGCAGGATATACCGTTTCAATATTCTCTTCCTCTGGGCTGGTTCTGCAGTTAGAAGCAGAGCCAGGCCAACAATCAAGGTCTGAAGCCCAGTCTCATCTGCCTTGGTCTTCTTGGCAATCAGAGGGAACCACAGCAGGGAAAAAATGCGCCTGAAGAATGAGCAAGTGTGTGAGGGGAGTTTATTCAAGCCAGCAGAGCTCTTATTTTGTTGCCATCAGAATCACCCAGAGGCCTTTCAAACATCCTAATGACCAAGGCCATCCCTATGCTCTCTTGGGGTAAAGTTCAGACTTCTGTGTTTTTTAAAACCCTCCAGGTGATACCTGGGAGAAGGCAAGTTTGCAAACCAGCATCTCAGGACCTCTGGGTCCACTGGAAAGGCAGAGGCTGGAAGAAGACTTGGTGTCGGCCTCATCAGCTCCAGCCCTCTGGAAGCTAGCCAAGTCTATCAGCACCCCTCACCCCAAGGCTGACACGCATCTGTTGACACATATCCCACCTGTTTCTGTTGCCTAGGGGGTGGAATGCTCCTGGGAGTGATTTTCTAAGAGCACCAATTTCTCTATGCATTAACCAAAAGCCTATAGACATACCAGCCGAGGCTATTCTGTTTCGAGACAAAGGACTTCAGTAAGAAGAGTCTAGAATTAGTCTCTGCTCAGTTCACAAGGACAAAGAGCAACTGTTGCGCCACCATCAGTGTGATCCTTCCATGCCAACGGTCTGGTAAAGGCTGGGTTTAATTGTTTCTAAGGAGAACAGGAAATATTTATTTAGGATTAGTGGCAGCTGCTCCAGTGGTACAGCTGGGGATGGCGGAAGATATAATTAAGAAAATTGTGTGAGGGAGGTCTGGAAAGGCACCAGAAGGTACAGGAGCCTTGGTAGAGGTTGTTTGTATAGGCTTTTTGTGTGGGGGCATTTGAGTGTTAATAGGCACTTAGAAGAAAAAGATAAATACACAGTCTAATTAGCAGCTGACTTCAGGTTGCAAGATCAAATACAGGTATAATCCCATTATAGCCTACACCACAGGTCCTCAAAATTGTTTTGGTGAGTGAAATTGCATCATAACGAGCACATGTTGGAAACCATCATATCTCCCAGGTTTTCCTCACAGGGGTCCCTAGAATCACCTAGAATGTTCTTCTAAAACAGAAGCATTTGGGAAGGGAGTGGCAGGTGAGTTTACAATCACGGAAAAGACAGCAGAATTGTCCACAGTAAAAGAAGTGAGCCGTGTAAGTCATGAGCAGAAGTCATCATCCTATTTGTTCTCTAGAAGTGTAAATTTTGAATCGCTTTGGCATGATAAAAAGCAAGAACAATTACCCTGTGCAAATGTTCTGTGTCCTTAAGCCAGTGGGCTTGGTCAAAGCTCTAATTCCTCATTCTGTTGAAGGCCCCAGATTCTTCTTTCAGGCCTGAGTAGCCACATGCCACCCACCTTGCCCACATCCCTACGAAAGAACTGTCCTACTTTCGGGTTCCACCCCACATTGTACGGATACCACACATTTATTTCATTCTGTCCGGGGTCACGTAGAGTTTGTCTTACTTCCCTCCCTCCCCAACCAGGTTATAAGTAATAAAAAAGCAGAGAATTTGTTTTAGCCATCCGTCATGGGACTGTGTTCATAGCCAATAAAGACTGAGTGTTCATGAATTTCAATTGTTGTAGCCCAGATTCTCTCCAGAGAAAACATTTTTTCTGACTGTAAGATTGCCTCCCTCCTTAGTCTTTCAACAATGCTAGGATCAGAATGGCTTTTAGATGTGCCCACCAAGAAAAAGTTAGCTACGGAGGCACCTGGATGGCTCAGTCGGTTAAACGTCTGCCTTCAGCTCAGGTCATGATCTCAGGGTCCTGGGATCAAGCGCCCAGGTCAAGTGCGGGGAGTCTGTTCTCACTCTTTCTCCCTCTCTCTATCATGCTTTCACTCTCAAATAAACAAATAAAATCTTAAAAAAAAGTTAGCTATAATATGCAAATGTGCTTCTTTTCAAAAGATGTTAGAATTTTATAGGACCTCAGCGAAAAATGGTCCAGTGCAGGTGAGTGAGTTGCTCAAGGAGTCACAGCAGGTTAGATCAGACGAGACCCACCACTGGGACTCAGATCCCAGGACCTCCAGCCTCTGCTAGGTGTCCTTTACCGAGGCTACCGGTTATGTCAGAGGCATTCTGCAAAGGCGCTCACTAGTATTCTGTTGCTCAGTAAATGCTTATGTGTCACTTGAGTTATATTTCAGAAAGAACTCATTCTCCATTCTAACTGAAATGTCATTATCATCGGTCTCTAACCTTTCAACTCTGTTAATCATCAACGGTAAGCTCTATCAGATGTACCAGAGCCCCTCCTCCTCTGATACAACCACTAACCACAGGCAGGCAATCCCAATTTACATTAATTACAATTAAATGAAATTTAAAATTTCATTCCTAAGTTGCCAAAGCCACATTCCAGTGGTCTATAGTTGCATGTGGCTAGTGGCTACCATGCTGGGCAGCACAGACATAGTATCCCATGAGCACAGAAAGTCACTAGTGGAGCGAGTCACTGAGAGGGACCCCATGATGAATGAAAGAAGGATCTTCATAATGTGAACAAACACCAACAAATCCATCTGCTTTAAGTCAGAATTCTGGTACTGGGGCACCCAGATGGCTCAGGCAATTGAGCATTGGACTCTTGATTTTGGATCAGGTCGTGATCTTAGGGACCTGAGATTGGGCCCTGCATTGGGTTCCATGCTCAGTATGGAGCCAGCCTGGGATTCTTTCTCTCCTTCTCCCTCTGCTCCTATTCTCATGTGCTCATGCTCTCTCTCTCAAAAATAAATAAAAATAAGTCAGAATTCTGCTACTGGGTTTTCTTCAACTTGGCAACTGTGTGCAGTTATCAGAGAATTTCTATAAAGTTAAATTTTAGGTTCAGCACATATCTGATATAGATCAAATTTTATCACTGGAAGACTTTGAGAGTTAACTAGCAAATGCTCAGAACTCTCCTTCGGTCTAGAAAACCATTATTCCTTGTCATCACCAAACACTCCATGAGACCAAAATAGGTACTTCCTAAAGCACTTGGCACAGGTTTTTGGTGTAAGGAGCCTCCCATTCCAAAGCTTTACAGCCAGGAAAAAGTTATTAGTCAAAGCCACTATTTTTTGACTTCTCTTTAAAGCCAGGTTCGTACAGGGTGCTTCACACTGTATGGCTTTTAATCCTCTCAGCAACTCCCTGAGATAAGCATTATCATCCATTTTTTATAGTAAAGACAGTGAGCTTGGGAGTGATTAAATTGCTTGCTCATTTTAGGGTTGACCAACCATCCCAGGGGGCAAAAGACTGGGATTTTCCAGTGTGCAAGTCTTCCAGTGCTATAACGGAGAAGTCCTTGATAAACTGAGATGGTTGGTCAGCCTATCAAGTTATAAAACTAGTAATCTCACAACAAAAATCAAGCTGAAGCCTGTCTAGATCTAAAATCCAAGTGCGGAGACACCTAGAAAAAATTTGCATGGGATTGTATGATAAAGATTTCCTTCTCTTGTCCCTCATATTCTTGTCCTAATTCCTTCCTCTGTTTCTACTTGGCATTGGATTAGAAAGCAATTTGAAATTTTAGTCCATGTGATCAGATTTTCTTTTTGTTAATTCCCAGTTTTCTTCCTACATAAATTAAGCTTTGTGTTGACATTCCAGTTATTAAAACAATCCCACAGAGTTTCGGGAGTTTGTTTACTGGCTTGGCACCTCCTCCGATACAATCTAACACATCTGATGCGTTCCCTTATAGGATTTAAGAGAGTCCCTTTAAAAGAGTCTGGTGAACACATTTGACATTTCGCTTTTCCTCAAGAGTCTTTGCCTGTTCTGCCTCCAGGAAAAGATAAATGAGCTACCCCAGTGCTCCTCGAGGTATGGCCATCACCAGCATCACCTGTATCACATTTCTGAGCTCCACCCCAGACCTGGAGAATCAGAATCTCTAGGAGTGCAGACCAGCAATCTGTGTTTTAACAAGTTCTCCAGGAGATCCATATGCCCTTTAAAGTTTGCGAATCACCAGGCTATACTAGATCAGTGGTTCTCAAATGTTACCTAACGTTAGAATCACCTGGAGAGCTTTTAAAATTGCTAATGCCCGTGCCACACCCAGACCAATAAAATCAGTCTGGGTTGGAAACCCAACAATAAGCATTTTTATTTTTTTAATTTTTTGTTTAAATTCAATTAACTAACATGGAGTGTATTATTACTTTCAGAGGTGGAGTTTAGTGATTCATCAGTTGCAGACAACACCCAGTGCTCATTCCATCAAGTGCCTTCCCTTTTTTTTATATATATATAAAAAGATTTTATTTATTTATTCAGGAGAGACACAGAGAGAAAGGCAGAGATGTAGACAGAGGGAGACACAGGCTCCCTGCTCCCTAAGGGTAGCCTGATGCGGGACTCCATCCCAGGACCCTGGGATCATGCCCTGAGCCGAAGGCAGATGCTCAACCACTAAGCCACCCAGGTGTCCCATCATCAAGTGCCCTCCTTAATGCCCATACCCAGTTACACCATCCCCCCACCCACCTCCCCTTCAGCAACTCTCAGTTTGTTTCCTAAAGTTAAAAGTCTCCGATGGTTTGTTTTCCTCTCTGATTTCATCCTATTTTATTTTTCCCTTTCCAGATGATTCCAATGTGCAGCCCAGGTTGAGAATCCACAAAGGGGGGGATGGAAGCACACTGCCTTCTGTAATTTTTAGAATAACTTCCTCCCTATGCAGAATAATACAGTGATACTTGGAATGATTTCTAACATTTTCTAAATACATCATTTTGGAGAATGATAATGAACAAAGAAACTAATAGCAAATTTTTTTTTTTTAATTTTGAATGGAAAAAAAAATCTTCAGGACTGGCTTGTGGTAAACGCCCAAACACAAATCGTGTATTCATGACAAGTTGCAGTCCTTTCAACAAGTGAATAAGCCAATACTGCCATAGGCAGGATTGTATTTTCTTCCTAAGGTCAAATGAGATGGCAAGAATAAGTTGGCAATCAAAGAAATGACTTTTTGATATCTGTTTTCTATTACTCTCATTATGGAAAGTGATGATAGTCCACTTGCTATTAACGTCTCTACAACTCTGTGATTTGTGGCCAAATACTGAAGTTTACTTGATGGTGTAGTGAGTCTTAGCATGGCCAAAATGATGGGAGATAAAGGAAAAGTGTTGACACGGGGCATTTTTGAACACTGGGAGCATGGCTCTCCTTTCTGGCAGCTGTAAGGGATGGTGTAACCCTGATAGCCCATGGCTGTGTTTGTAAGCCCAACCCCGTTCGTTCATCAGGATTTGGCTAATTTAGCACCTGGCCAATTTATTCATCCTATCCATTTGCCTGAAGTTAAATTTGATGAAAACGAATTTAATCAGATCTGCCCAATTGACCAGGTTGCTGTTGTTTTTACTCAAAAGATAATGTGTTTCTTATTATAACCTGAGGGATGATGCAAAAGTCACCAAAATGAAATGCCCTAATGGAGGAGGCACGCTCTATGGTAACACCGCCACCTCGTGATGGCCTTTGGATGAGAAAGCCGTTTTCATCTGGCAAACAAGTGGGAGTCATGGGCCTGGTCGCCTCTTTTAAAGACAAGAAGCTGTGGGAACCCTGTGAACTCCAGGCTGCTTTGACAAATGGTTCTTCTTGTCCTAGAACCAAAAGCTCTTGTTCATAAGAGGGGGTGGGGGGATGTCCCACCAAAGGGGGTTAGATCAACTGGAAACAGAGGCAGAGCCGAGGTGCCCATGATCAGATAAAGTAAAGAAAAGCCATGAGAATTCAGCAATAATGCTCCAAAGAGAATAGCATGCTGTCCAGCTTTAAAGGCTACACGTTCCAAAACAGCCAGGGCAGTACCACATCCTATGACTTAATACTTCATAAATAGGAAAAGGAGTAATATAAGTGGCCTGGAGGTACTCTAACACATAGTGCTTCTTCTTTTCTTCTTGCCAAGGAAAGCTATCGTATTCTAGAGTGGTATGTACTTGCCCCTCTTGAGACCTCCTTCTATCCAGTGCTTTCCCAAGCACAGGATTTCTGCCACTGCTGGAACATAAGAGAATTTTAGGGACACCGCACTTTAAATATGAGCTCAGGATAAACCCTGGGAAGAAGTACATAGGCCCCCGGCTCACCTTCTTTGCCCACTTCAAGTCCTGTCCTACATTGATTGCAAGGGGTCTCTGGTCTGTGCGCCCCAAACCCCACATATCCAAGCACTAAATACATCCTTCCTACTGAACAGCTTTCCCTTGCTCATCCCACACACCCAGGGGCCAGTACATCAGCAGCAGCACAGCCCATGTTCAAGAGGACAAGCATGGGAAAGCTTGGGTGTCTGGAGTGAGGAGTAAATGTCTGAAGATCTAGGAGAACTCGTCCCCAGGAGAACAGGGGCCACTATTCCCATGGGTTGAGCACAATTGGAGGAGGGCCAAGGCAGGGCCCTCTTACAAAATGGGGCCCAGAGCAGGGGCACTGTTGCTTTTGCCAAGGGTACACCCTCTGCTCTATCCTCATCAAGCAATCTTCAAGACCCTCATTGAGCATCTCAAAGGGCAGAGCGATCTTCACTTCCTAAAGTGCTTCGGTATTTAGTACGGATCACAATTTCAAAAAAGCTGCAAGAGCCAGGAAGTTAACATAAATGAGTGAAGGAGGCTGATGTAGGTCCAAAGAAGGTTGTGGGGAATGCGGTGAGCTGGAAAGAACAAGTTCTTTCCAAAGGAAACAGCCTCCAGCTGGGGCTGGGGGTGGGAGAGTTTGGGCTCCAAGTCTCTGAATCTTTCAGAGTTTCAGTAACAACAACAATAACAACAACAACAACAACAACAACAACAACAGGCCACCAATGTAAGATCTTGTACAACTCCTTGATCCTAAATGTTGGCAACCTATTCAGATTTTGTCTTAAACACTCTGGGGGGGGGTCCCACAAGCCACAAGCCACGTCTGCCTCGTGGTTTTTAATGGACGGGCTACTGGTTTGCCACCTCTGAATAAAAGCCTTCTTCATTAGATTGCATTGACATCTGCTTCCTGGGGGATCCCTGGGTGGCTCAGCGGTTTAGCACCTGCCTTCAGCCCAGGGTGTGATCCTGAAGTCCCAGGATCAAGGCCTACGTTGGGCTCTCTGCATGGAGCCTGCTTCTCTCTCTGCCTTTCTCTGTGTGTCTCATGAATAAATAAAATAAAATCTTAAAAAAAAAAAAAAGAAATCTTCTTCCTTGGGAAGCCATGATTTACCCTTGGCTTCCCAAGGAAGCAAGGCAGTGACCAAGATTTAGCCTTCTCCAAAGGCCATGTTTTGAAGCTAAACCTCACTTCCCCCAAATACCTCTTCTTTGTGCGACCACCTTCTGGGTCCCATGGAAGGCCACAGCCACCCACCTCTGGAAGCCCCGCCCTCCTCTGTTTACCTAAGTGGGCAACGCAGCAAGGGAAATGCTTCAACAACGGTTGCTTTTGCTTGCGAGTAACCATTTTTCTTAGGTTTGCACGCCTGGCTTCAGAAGAGGAAATGATGACTCAGTCCCTGAACTTCTTGTACAAGGCGGGTGATTTCAGTAAGTGGATGGAAGGCTGACACTGTTAACAGCATTCTTGATTAGTCGGAGAGTATAAAATGAGGTGTGTATTTGATCTACTGTCGGAGTAGCAGATGGAACACAGCAACCATGACATGGTCGAGGTAGGACTTAATGGATCATCCTGAAGTGCCTGGGACTGATTAGCCGTGGTACAGCTACATGCAGTTTTTAATTGATTGATTTGAGTTTGTGGTCAGAAAATGACTGTCGGCTCCAGCTTATCTATAATTATCGGTAATCAGAACCAGACTTCTCTCTCCTTAATAGGCCAGGGCTCCTCCAGCATGCTTGACTTTTCTACTTTTCAGACTACAAGCACTACCTAAATAGCTTTCACTGCCATAACATGATACCTGCTGACCGTCAGGGAAAAAGACTCTGGGGGAATGAGCATAAAGGTAACAGGAACGCAGCTCATTCATTAGCTTCATAGCTTGACTATTTTGCGTTCAAGACAGTTTTAAATTAATGAGAGGTCTCTGATTCACAATTTAGCCAGTCTACTGGAGGCAAAACCAAGTGAAGGATTAAAACAAGAATTCCAGTAACTCTGGCCAAAATCTCATTTTTAACATAAAAAATTATCTTGATGCTAATTAGGGACTGGAACTATTTATAGGAGGCAGGGTCTCCCTATCCTGGATAGGGCACCACTAACTTTCCGACAGACCACCCAAATCAGAAACCTAGAAATGATTCTAGACCGCTTCTCCTGCTCACAGCCCCCAGCCCCACCCCCACCCCCGCCACAGCCCATCAATAATTAAGGCCATCGAATCTGCGTGACTTTAGAACACTTGTGTCTCAGAGCCACAGAGACCTGGGTTCAGGTTCTGACACTATCACTTATGAGTTACAAGGCCTTGAGCAAGTTATTCTCCCTTCTTGGCCACATTTCCCTCCAGTCTAATATAGAAATAATATACTTTCTTTAAGGGAGATTAATAATTAAATGAGGCGGTATATATACACCAAATGCTATGAATGTGTTTAATGCTCTATTTAAAATATTATTATTGACGTGTTATGTCTATATCCCCACCAATACAATCTAAATCCTGGAGAGCAAATCTCATGCCTACATGAATGAAGAGGAGGGAGGGGAGGGGAAAAAGGAGGGGGTCGGGGAGGAGGGGATGGGAAACGGGGAGGGGCGTGATCCTGGGGGGGCGAGGAGGGGGCAGAGATGGGGACATTTGTGAAGGTGGTGCCCACCACCTTCATTGGCTCTGAAATTGTGAATTCCCCTTGCTTTGGTGCTGGGCCCAGCTGTTTAGGGGCAATATCTGCGCCAGCGGTGCCACCACTTACGAAAGCTATGGGACGCCTCTGCTAAAGGCCCTGCTACTATCTGCTAAAGCAGAGCGATTAACCACTGTGCAAAATTAGTTTTTGCTTTTGATCTCTTAATGCTCTGTTACTTCGATCTCAAAGATGGAGTATCTAACTCTCTCCAAACCTCCCTGAAATTTTTGTGGGAAGACAGTTCCTTTGGCCTTTTCTGTCTTGTTTTGTTTTTACTTAGAAGGTGACTCTTCTACCACTCTAAGGGAAAGTCATTAACCCCATTTTAGAAATGAGAAAACCCAGCCCAGGAGAGATTACAAAAAAAACTTGCTCCAAGTCACACAGCACAGCTAGGATTCCTTGACCTCAAAGGCCTAGTAATTTCACCATAGAAATGGTCCCTTCAGGGGCCCCTGGGTGGCTCAGTTGCTTAAGCATTTGCCTTCAGCTCAGGTCATGATCCCAGGGTCTTGGGATTGAGTCCTGCTTCTCCCTCTCCCTCTGCCCCTCTCCCTGCTCATTCTCTCTCTCTCTCTCTCTCTCTCTCTCTCAAATAAATAAATAAAAATCTAAAAAAAAAAAGGAATTGTTTCTTCAATTCTTCCTTATGAATCCATCATTACAGATGCTGTTTTCTCTCTGTGTTATCTTATTCCTGAGGGAAGAAGAGCAAATGCTGGCATGACCTTCTGAGGAATCAGAAGGTAGATTCAATCATTCTACTCTCAGCAAGAGGCAAAAAAAGAGATTAATAGGAATGTCCACCATACCACTGGTACTTACTGTATGCTCTTCCCTTTGAGTGGCTCTGAGGTGCTCAAAATGCAAGAAGAAAACAGCCTGGGCCCAGGACAAAGACATGAATTGGAGTTCTGGCTCCTTTCTTCCTTCCTATCATTCCATATCAAATTTTCCTTAGTGGGCCAGACCCTGTTTTAGACCTGGAGATAGAACAATAAACAGAGCAAAGTTTCCACTCTCAAGCAGCTCACATTCTTGTAGGAAAAGAGAGAAAATAAACAAAGGAAGAAATAGATAAATAAATGTCAGGTGGTAATAAATACCATGAAAAAAAAATAAAGCAGGGTAAAGGGTAAAGAGTTAAGGACTGTGCTATCATAAATAGGGTCGCCAGGGAAGGGTGGAGGGGAGGTGACATTTAAGCAAGAATGGGAATGAAGTGACAAATTCCAGGCGGAGTAGACATCTCAGGTGCAAAGGCCCTGAGGTTGGGACACTTTAGGTATGTGTGGAGAGTGGCACTGAGTACAGAGAACAAGGGAGAGAGATGGGGGAGAAGGAAGTGGAGTGGAAATTGGGGTGATTGGGAAAGTGGGGGCAGGGAGAAGCAGCAGATCACAGAAGGCCTTACAAGACATAGTGATTACATTGGATTTTCACTAAGAGGGATTTGTTGGTGAAGGGTTTAAGCAGCAGAATGCTTAACACAGTCTGCCTTATGTTTTTTAAAGGCTCACTTTGGCCACAATATAAGGACTAAGATTAGAGACTAGGGCAGCTCCAACAGAGGCGATGGCGATGGCGATGGCCATCAAGTGATGGCCATGAAGGTGTCAATGGCTGGCTCTTCTTTGAAGAGAGTCATGGGGCAGCTGGACTAGCTTCAGTGAGATACTTAGCCTCTCCTGGCTTCAGCTCCCTCATCGGTAACATGAAGATAACAATACCAACCTCATGAAAGCACTGTGCGGATGGAATACGATCATCTATAGAAGTGTATCTGCTGTTGGTTTCCTTTGTTATTTGGGACAAAGTCTGCAACATTATGGAAAACTCCATTGCCCAGATACTCAGCCCAAGACGTGAGATACAGCACCTTGTGTTCAGAGTAACAAAAGCAATTTTGAGTCTCTAGCAAGATTATAGACACGTCTATCTCCTTCTTCAAATAAGAAAACAATGATTGCTATAAAGAGGTCTCCCAGGTTTTACAGTCCACGCTAGGACCATGGCACATGAAAAATTATAAAATGATGAGCCAAGTGAACAAGGAGAGAATCGTGAGAGTTTTATTCATGGAATAAAAACTGGAAATATTTGTGAAAATATCTTAATAGTGATTATACTTGGTAGTGACACTGCAGAGAATTTTTCATTTGCTTTGTGTTTTTCTGTGTTTTCCAAAACAACAGAGTCCGAAGGGTATTTTAAGAGCAATTGCTCCTATATCCAGTTAGTAAGAAGGGTTAGAATGTCGGAGATAAAAAGTGAGAAAAATAAGTTATGATGCAATTATAAGTGAGGGAAGGGCTCAAAAGAATGGACATTTTGTGGACATTAATTGTGCATGGGACACACCGAGTAGCTATTTAATTTATGTAAATTAATTTAATTATCTCTGTCCTGCCCTAATTACAGGCAGGATCAAAATGATATTGTTGCAGCACCTGGTGGCTCAGTCGGCTAAGCGTCTGCCTTTGGCTTAAGTCATGACTCCAGGGTCCTGGGATGGAGCCCCGCATCAGGCTCTCAGCAGGGAATCTGCTTCTCCCTCTTCCTCTGCCTGCTGCTCCCCCTGCTTGTGCTCTCTCTGTGTGTCAAATAAATAAAATCTTTAAAAAACAAAACAACACACCAAAATGACAAAGTTTAGGAATGTATGGTTGAGTACAGGAAAGGGATCCGATATAGTGCAGGATTCAAGTGAAGATACACATCCCAACAAGCTCTGGAGGAACCAGGCTTGGGCTCCAGTTGTCCTCCCTTAGGGAACAGAGCCAGGATGTGCTTCTTTCTAGATCAAGGACCACTGATGTGTGCATGGAACACACCCACACAGTGAACCCAAAGGGAGTCCCAGCCTGGACTTCGTATACCCTGCTGGTCACACAGGCTTAGTCCTGATGTGTGACCAGCCCATCCGCAGAGCCTTCAGGGCCTGACTGAGATCAGGGACAAATCATCAGTGTCACTGCTACCAAAAAAAAAATGCTGACAAGTGGGTACAAACTTTCCTGGGTGGCTCCTTAGGTATGTGGTTACAAGGCAGTGCTATTGATCTGATCATTTCATGCCTTGGCTCCCTGGAGTCCCACTTCTTCCCCTTGAAGGCAACATGCACCCCTGCGTTCCATCTGTTTCTCCCTCTGTGGATATGTCAGGATCATTAGATCCTGCACGTGTGAGGACAGGACAAAGAAAAGTGGTCGGCCCTGTAAAGGATCTGTAAGGTAAGCGTTGAGCCACTACTACGTTGGATCACTTCATACAGAAGTCTGGTCAGTATGACGCTAAGAGCCTCCACCTCTAACCTTTGCTGCCTTGCCAAATATCTCATCTGGTCATCATATCTTGGCATGAGGATGCTGCAGAGCAATAGAGAGGAGCAAACTATCCTGCCACACAAATAAGGAAGAGGAGACTGCGAAGGTTTAAGTGACCTGCCTCATTCCTGACCCTACTGAATTCTAACCTATTAAAGTCTTCTCTCCTTCTAGAACTTCCCATGTCTAATCTAAATCAAATGCATACATTTCACCACCTCTCTCTCTCTCGCTCTCTCTCTCTCCCTCTCTTTCACCCTCTGATTTCAAGACAATGACCAGGCCCCTGACCCACTCATACAACACTTTTGTGCAAATCATGGAAGTTATCCCATCCTCTCTGTAGATGAGGCCCCAGTGAGTCTGGAGCTCAGCCTCTGTTCAGCCGTGGGCGCGAAGCCCTGCTGCTGGTGATAGCCTGACCACGGTATCTGAGGTTCCTTCCCATGGCTGGATAACCCAGATGGCTCCCAGCAGGCCGAAATTTCCACCTAAATATCTTGTCGACATTTTAAATTAGGTATTATCCTCTTGCTTAAACCTTTTTCCATTTTGTCTGTTCCCATCAGCGGCGCTCTCAGACACCTCTGCTCTCAGCTTTGGAATCAATATTTATTCTAGCTGGCTTGTCTTCATCCTCACATCCAGGTTGACACCAAATCTTTCCAATTCTCTTTTGAAAAATAACTTAAGTATATTTTTTCCCTCCAACTACAACCCTCTGTTAGCCTGTGGATTTCATTCCTAGACTCCTGTAACAGATTCCCAGTCTGTTTTATATTTTAGCCTCTTACACGTCCAGATCTTCCAACACAGCAACAAGAATCATATTTCTTGGCCACCACTTTCAATCATGTTAATCCCTTTCTCAGAATACTGCATCTGCTAAAAATAAAATAAAAAATAAAAAATTCCCAGGCTTTTATAATGCTTGACTAGTTTTAACCCTACAAAAATGCCCCCAGTCATATAACACTGTAGCTTGGGTTGTCCAGCCACAGACCTGAGACCAAGTTTAGTGTTCTGTGTGTAGAGTGTTCCCTTGGGACCAACACCTGTAGAAGAGAGGGAGAGAGCGGGCTTGAGCACAAGGAGATACAAGTTGTGATCCAGACCCAGAGACCTGACAGGCTTAGCCAACCCCACAGGGAGCTCTGGAGCCTGTCAGACTTATCCTGCTCAGGGCTAAAATGGCTGGGCCTTTACCTCTTCCCTCCATCAGTCATTATCAGGGTCCACCTGAGGGATGGCTGACCCCTGAAGATGCTGAGACCTAGAGGCTATCTGCTGAAGATACCAACAGCTGGAGACAAAACCTCCCAGAAAGGAGCCTGGGGTGCACATCTCCATGTCCACCACAGCGTATCCTTTGTGCCACTTGGTTCCACTTCTTCATATACACTGAGAGAACAGTCTTCCCACTGTTCCACCAAGTGTCTCTTCCTGGGGAAAGCCAAGAAGAGGAGAGTCATTGGGATAAAGGATAGTCCCTGCTCCTGAATCTGGTCTTCAGATTGTCTTCTTTAGGTGCAACTGATGTTCATCATCTCTTTTCCTCTACCAGCCTAGATTCTTCTCTACCGAGGCCACACCTCTACTGGCATTATGGCTTATCCGGTGGCATGCCCTAGACCCTCATATCTGCCGGATCTGGACCCTCACTCACCATGCCCTCAACAGCCAAGGGCTGCTGCACTTCTCCACTTACCATCACACCTGGACATGGTACAGTAGACACCCAAGTAGAATCACCTGGGTGTCATCCTCCCTATAGCACTGCCCCCTATGCTGATCAGAGCCAGCTACTTTGCCAAGATGAGGACCCTACTTCTCATCCATTGGTCCCTGAAAACAAGGAACCCAAAGTGTCCAGATAGCAGCTGTAGAATATCACGAAATGAGACCCTTGCTGTACCCTCACAGAAGTGTCCCCTTTGGAAGAAAGGTACTTCTAACCCTTCAGAACATGGAAATATGGGTATGGAAAGCACAACGTAGCGGGACTTTCCTTCTCTACTGAAATGCTCACTTTAGTTCCCTGACTCACCACGGTTCATTCTCCATTGCAAACAAAAGTAGGTATTTACGCCTTCTGTTCCTGATTTACCTACCTTTGGGTGCTTCTATTTGATGTTTCTCCATTTTGAGCTACCTTTCTACATTCTTCATTCATTAACACTTCTCCCCCTTTCATTCATTATTACAATCGAGTCTTGAGCAACACGGATTCATACTGTGTGGGTCCAGTCACATGCTGACTTTTAAAAATAAATACAGTATAGTACAACTATTTTCTCTGCCTCATGATTTTCTTAATAATATCTTCTTTTCTTTATCTTACTTTAAGAATACTGTATATAACACATATACAAAAATAGGTGTTAATTTGTTGTTTATATTATTGGTAAGCTTCTGGTTTGACAGTAGACTATCAGTAGCTAAGTGTATTGGGAAACAAAAGTTATATGTAGATTTTCAACTACAAGGGTCACAGAGTCTGGTGCCCCAACCCCTGTGTTGTCCAAGGGTCGACTGTATTGTTATTATTGCTATATGAATGTGAGTGTGGAAAGTACAACATAACAGGACTTTTTCCTTCTCTACTAAAATGCTCACTTTAGTGCACTGACTCACTGACCACCATTATAGGACTTGGCCTTCTGCTCCTAGTGATGTGGTGGCTCTTCAAAGTTTTTGAGTGGTAGATGACATGCTCTGACTTGTGTCCTGAAAGAACTACTCTGGCTGATATGGGAATTTTTTGAAGACGGTCATCTTTAATAGGTACTGCTAATTGGATACCAGGAAAATATTCTAGTGAGATGTTTTACCTAGAGTTATCAGTCAATTTAATTGAAACAGTCAAAGTCGCTTTTAACCAGACTTTGGAGAAATATAAATAATGTCCTTTCAATATGAGATCTTTAGTTGATGCAGGACTGAATCTATACCCTCCTAAATATGCCCTTAGAAATAGGCCCTTAGAAATGAACAAAAATCTATGTAACTGAGCACAGATCCTGGAAATGCCACCATCATCATCAGTGACTGTATGCCATCCTTGGTACCGAATGCAAGGTCTTTTTGGAGCTCAGTAAATACAATATGAGATCTGTGAAGAGCGATCTAGAATTCCCTTAATGGCTTAGCTCAGAGACATTAGGTTTTAGATGCTAGGAGAAAAAAAACACAGAAGTGAAAGAAAAGTTGACTGCTGTTGAACCCTTTAAGAATTACTGAGGAGACACATTAAGTAAATGTTTCAAGCTTTCCTCTCCTATTTTATTCAGTCATTGAATATTTACTTAGTGCCTCCCTTGTACTAGGCATTATTTTAAATGCTAAGATTACAAGTGACCAAAACAATTAAAAAATCCCTGATTTCATGGAGCTGATATTTTAATTAGGGGAGGTACAGTAAAAATAAAATTGAAATAAGTATTTATGTTAGAGGTAATGAATGCTATGTAGAAAAATTAAAACAAAGAATAAGGAATGGGGGGAAGTTATAATTTTAAAAAGAGTGATCACCGAGAGAGGAAAATTTGAGAAAATACATGGGAGTGTTCATGGAACCCGCCAAACACACACACACACACACACACACACGGAAAGAAGAAAAAGAAGGAAGGAAGGAAGGAAGGAAGGAAGGAAGGAAGGAAGGAAGGAAGGAAGGAAGGAAGGAATAAATCTGAGGGAAAAGAAATCCAGGAAGACAGGACAGAAAAGACAAAGGCACTGAATAGGTAATGTGCCTGGCTTGTCATGTCAAAAGCAATACCCAAGTCAACGTGGCTGGAGCAGAGTGAGTGATGGGGAAAAGTATTAGGAGATAAAGTCAGGGAAGTTGTTGGGAGTCTGATAAGGTACTGCCTTGTGAACCATTACAGGACTTGGTCTTTTACTCCTAGTGATGTGGGAGCTCTTCAAGGTTTTTGAGTGCTGGATATAACCTCTGACTTGTGTGCTGGAAGGACTACTCTGACTGGTATGCTGAGTACAGACTAAAAGGAGGCTGCTACTACAATCAAGTGAGAGGTGACATGTCTTGGACCAGGTATTTGCAGCGAAGCTGATGAGAGATATATTCTGGATATATTTTGAAGGTAGAGACAAAGAGTATTTAGTAGATAGATTTTTATTTAGATAGTTTGAACAAATGATATGATAATGAGAAGAGTCAGAAATGACTCCAGGATTTTTGGCCTGAGCATCCAGGAGAATGGTGTTGCTGTTTATTGAGATGGAAAACTGAAGAAAGAGTACATTTGGAGGTAAGATCAGGAGCTAAGTTTTGGACACATGTCTGAAATGTGTTAACCTTAAAAATAAAGCTGTCAGTTATTTTACCAGCAAAAAAAAAATGGGTGTATTCAGGAATAACTGAGAACTGCAAACCAGAGCAAACAAACTACAGCAAGACCACAGGCAGTCCAGAGAACAAAGGAGAGGATCCCTTTTTTATAGAGGAAAGGGGGTGATTGTAAACTAAATGTCCATTGGAGTAAACTGGAAGTTGCAAGTATAGTAGCCTCTCATTGGCTGAGCTGTGACTGTCTCTCATTGGCTGGGCTGTTGCCAGGGCCAGAAGAAATCTTCCTTCCGCCTGCTGGGATAGTAAAGCAGTGTCCACCTGCAAGGTCTATATCTTTTGGATATGCGATTGACATCCAGTGCTGGACCTCAGAGCTCCCCCTGCTGGCCTTAGACTCTATTCTCAATGAGGTTTCCTTTTATTAATTTTCACTGATGCCTAGTGGACATCCAGGTGGAAAGTTGAGTAAGTTCTGAGTTCAGGGGAGAAATTCTGAGCTGATCCTTTAAGTCTGTATTGTATCTCATCACTTCTTTACTCTAAACCCTCCAATTACTCCTCAGATATAAACTAGGGAATTAGTGTTGGGATGCTTTTTAAAGCCATGACAAAAAGATGAGATCACCAAGGGAATGAGAGTACCTAAAAATAGAGAGAAAGTCCAAGGATGGGGCCCAGGTGACTCCAACATGATCTCTTTCCAGTCCTTCCTTCGGGAAACTGAAAATATCCCCAGAAACAGGGCCCAGGCCATCTCGGGTTCATAATACTCTTGGGGGTCTGAGGAAACCGAGGGGCCACCTCCAGGATTTGTGTCCATATTGCTGGTATTCTGCAAGGCTGTGGGAGATGTCTACTGTCATAGCTGGGGGTTGGGTACTGGAGGAAGTACAATGAAAGGCTTTTAAATTAAGGGATGTAATAATGATGGAATAAACTAAAGATCTCAACCAAAGAGCGTTAAAGCTTCCTGCTAGAGAGCTAGAATTTTGCTCTGAAACTGGAATAAACTACAACGAGTTGCAGAGATGTTGAATTAGGTACTGCCCAGTGAAAAGGAAATTTAAAGATCTGTTTGACCATTAAATTCCTGCCCCATGTTCATGAGAGCATAATGTGACAGCTTTGACCAATGGGAAAGGAAATAAGCCAGTAACCAAAATGAATTGAGTTGCCTAGGACATAAAATAAGCAAATGCAGCTTGGCTGTGTGTAAAATATTTACCTTGCAAATTTGAATATTTTATCCAAAAATCGTCCAAAGCAGCAATTCTCTAGAGTCACTGTGCAAGGATTCTTATCCCAAGATGATGGTGTGATGTGGGGAATAGGATCCAGGCTTTTGAGAAGCTGAAGCTTATACAGTTTGGGGTGGTGAAGCAGGGGACAATTTTAAGAAAAAGAATGCAAAACTAGGTATTGGGTCTTAGAATAGACCTACCCAAGTTGAAGGCCCTAGTTTCATTAGCTTTACAGAAAGTCCACTTCTGACTTTCAAACCAGATGACAGAAATCCTGGGAGCAGTAACTGATCACTTAATCCACTGTGATCGAGTTTTTCATGGAAATGCCAAGAAACATTCAGAATTCACTGGACATCATGGGGAAGATTCTTCTTGATGTCTATTTCCCACTCAAAGTCACCCAAATACAAGGAAACATATATTAAAGTCACATAGATGAAAGAAGGGATAGTAAGTATTCTTGTTACTTGGGACACAGTGGAGGAGGCCCACCTCAACAACCATAACACATCCAACAGTCTGAGCAATCTAGCTGCACACACTGAGGCTGGCACACTGTGCTGTGGTCTGAACCAAAGAACTGGTAATAGTATCAGAAATGATGCCACTGGCTATCCTACATGTAGAGTTGCCAGATACAATGCATGATGCCCATTTATGCATGAATTACAAATAAACAATAAATAATTTTCTACATAAATATGACCCCAACATACTTATACCAGAAAAGCACTTATTTATCTAAAATTCAAATTAACTGGCCATTCTATATTTTCATTTGCCAAATCTCGCAAAACTATCTGCACTGATCTCTGGGATTTTGAACAAGATGGGAATTTGGAGAGCCCTACTAAGCAGCAAATCCAAGGAACGCACTACCAATATTGTATTGGTAAGTCAAACCGTTACTCCCACACTTGTCCCAAGAAGTATCATTACTCATATAATGCTCAGTTGTGTTTTCAGAATTTGTAGGAAGAGAACTGAGGACTTTGCAGAATTTGTGCACATTTGTCGGGTGAACTGAAGGACTAGTAAAGGCTACTCCCATTGAACTGATGGAAAGGATGAAAACATTGCTGTGTAATAGACAGCATTATTGCAAACAAAATATTCCACTGTATCCCCAACCTCCCAGAGGGATAAGACATTTTGTAATTGCTGGAGTATAATAACAAGTCAAAATGCATAAACCAAGTCTAATTGTGAAGAGTAAATCATGAGTACTTGTCCAACTGAATAAAACTCACTCATTTTCTCTTAAGACAGAAATTAGAATTAAATATAAGACCTAAGTCTCAGCTCATGGAGATGCTTATCAATACTATGTCCAAATACTTGGTATGCCTTACAATCATTTTAGTTATAGGTCTCTGAATAACTAATATTTTAGTACTTTAGAGTCTTTTTTTTTTTTTTTTTTTTTTAGTACTTTAGAGTCTTAAAGTATATATAAACTTGTGTATGTTCTCGTATTCCATCATCATAAAATCTAAAAGAAAATATCATCACCTCATTTAAAAATTACTTATTCATTTGACAAATATTTATTCATTATATGCTCAGAATAGTGAACAAGACAAAGTCCATCCTTATGGAACTTACCTTCTAGTAAGGAAGAAGTAATATTTTTAAAAATAATAACATTTCAGTCTTGCCATGAAGAAAATAAAACAGGGCAAGAGGATTGAGAGATACCAAGCTATTTTAGACAGGGTGGGAAAAACCTTTTCAAGATGGTAGCACTTGAGCTAGCCATAGAGTTTATGTAGTAAGATGGCAGGCCTGTGGAAATGGAGTAAGAAGATCCCCTGAGAAAGAAATGAGTCTAACAAGCTTCTAGTCATGGATGACTGCAGTGGAGTGAGTAAAGTTTGGAAGGAAAGGAGGATCAGATGTGACCAGAGATGGGGGCAGACAGGGGCAAGTTTTCAGGGAGCTATGAAGGTCATGGAGAAGAGGTTGTGTGGTATTCCAATGCAATGGGCAGGAACCGGAGGGTCAGAGTAGGGAAGTAGTATAATCCAATGCACACTTAAAGGATCAATCTGGTATTCATCCAAGAAGAGGGCAAGACAAAAGTAGTAGTTCAGAGGCTAATGGTTTAAGCAAGAGATGTTGGTGCTTTGGATTTAGTAGTAACTGTGAAAGGGAGAGAAGTGTTCACATCTATTTGAAAGTACAGCCAACAAAGGTATCTGGGTGGTTCAGTCAATTAAGTGTCTGACTCTTGATTTTGGCTCAGGTCATGATCTCATGGTGGTGAGATCGAGCTCCACATCAGGCTCCCTGCTCAGTGTGGTGTCTACTTGAGGCTCTCTCTCCCTCTCCCTCTGCCCCTCCCAGCTCGTGTTCTCTCTCTCTCTCTGAAATAAATAAATAAATCTACCAATAGAAAGAAAGAAAGAAAAGAAAGGAAGAAAGGAAGAAAGTAGAGCCAACAGGACTTACTGCTAAATAGGAGGTAAGGTATCAGGAACATGACAGGGATGTCCACTCACACCACTGCTATTTGACATAGTACTAGAAGTCCTAGCCTCAGCAATCAGGCAAAAAAAAAAAAAAAAAAGAAAAGAAAAAGAAAAAGAAAAAGAAATAAAAGGTATTCAAATTGGCAAAGAAGAAGTCAAACTCTCCCTCTTCACAGGTGACATGATACTGTACATAGAAAACCCAAAAGACTCCCCCCCAAGATTGCTAGAACTCATATACCAATTCGGCAGTGTGACAGGATACAAAATCAATGCCCACAAATCAGTGGCATTTCTATACACTAACAATGAGACAGAAGAAAGAGAAATTAAGAAGTCAATCCCATTTACAACTGCACCCAAAAGCATAAGATACCTGGGAATAAATCTAACCAAAGAGGTAAAGGATCTATACCCTAAAAACTATAGAACGCTTCTGAAAGAAATTGAAGAAGACACAAAGAGATAGAAAAATATTCCATGTTCATGGATTGGCAGAATTAATATTGTGAAAATGTCAATGCTACCCAGGGCAATTTACACATTTAATGCAATCCCTATCAAAATACCATGGATTTTCTTCAGAGAGTTGGAACAAATTATCTTAATTTGTGTGGAATCAGGGATCCCTGGGTGGCTCAGTGGTTTGGCGCCTGCCTTTGGCCCAGGGCGCGATCCTGGAGTCCCAGGATCGAGTCCTGCGTCAGGCTCCTGGCATGGAGCCTGCTTCTCCCTCCTCTGTGTCTCTGCCTCTCTCTCTCTCTCTCTCTGTCTATCATAAATAAATAAATAAATCTTTAAAAAAAAGATTTGTGTGGAATCAGAAAAGACCCCAAATAGCCAAGGGAATATTAAAAAAGAAAACCATAGCTGGGGGCATCACAATGCCATATTTCAGGTTGTACTACAAAGCTGTGGTCATCAAGACAGTGTGGTACTGGCACAAAAACAGACACATAGATCAGTGGAACAGAATAGAGAATCCAGAAGTGGACCTCAACTCTATGATCAACTAACATTCGACAAAGCAGAAAAACACTATCCACTGGAAGAAGGACAGTCTCTTCAATAAATGATGCTGGAAAAATTGGACATCCACATGCAGAAGAATGAAACTAGACTATTCTCTTACACCAGACACAAAGATAAATTCAAAATGGATGAAAGATCTAAATGTGAGACAAGAATCCATCAGAATCCTAGAGGAGAACACAGGCAACACCCTTTTTGAACTTGGCCACAGCAACTTCTTGCAAGATACATCAATGAAAGCAAAGGAAACAAAAGCAAAAATGAATTATTGGGACTTCATCAAGATAAAAAGCTTCTACACAGCAAAAGAAACAGTCAACAAGCCTAAAAGACAACCTACAGATGGGAGAAGGTATTTGCAAATGACGTATCAGATAAAGGGCTAGTTTCCAAGATCTATAAAGGACTTCTTAAACTCAACACCAAAGAAACAAACAATCCAATCATGAAATGGTCAAAAGACATGAACAGAAATCTCACAGAGGAAGACATAGACATGGCCAACAAGCACATGAGAAAATGCTCTGCATCACTTGCCATCAGGGAAATACAAATCAAAACCACAATGAGACACCACCTCACACCAGTGAGAATGGGGAAAATTAACAAGGCAGGAAACCACAAATGTTGGAGAGGATGTGGAGATAGGGGAACCCTCTTGCACTGTTGGTGAGAATGTGAACTGGTGCAGCCACTCTGGAAAACTGTGTGGAGGTTCCTCAAAGAGTTAAAAATAGACCTGCCCTACGACCCAGCAATTGCACTGCTGGGGATTTACCCCAAAGATACAGATGCAGTGAAACGCCGGGACACCTGCACCCCGATGTTTATAGCAGCAATGTCCACAATAGCCAAACTGTGGAAGGAGCCTTGGTGTCCATCGGAAGATGAGTGGATAAAGAAGATGTGGTCTATGTATACAATGGAATATTCCTCAGCCTTTAGAAACAACAAATACCCACCATTTGCTTCGACGTGGATGGAACTGGAGGGTATTATGCTGAGTGAAGTAAGTCAATCGGAGAAGGACAAACATTATATGGTCTCATTCATTTGGGGAATATAAAAAATAGTGAAAGGGGATAAAGGGGAAAGGAGAGAAAATGAGTGAAAATATCAGTGAGAGAGACAGACCATGAGAGACTCCTAACTCTGGGAAATGAACAAGGGGTAGTGGAAAGGGAGGTGGGCAGGGGGTTGGGGTGACTGGGTGATGGGCACGGAGGGGGACACTAGACAGGATGAGCACTGGGTGTTATGCTATATATTGGCAAATTGAACTCCAATGAAAATAAATAAATAAATAAATAAGAGATAAAGGGTGAGGGAAAATGAGACAGGATAGATAATCCCTAGGATTTCTACCTAAAAGGTTTAATGCTATTACCTGAGATAGAACTGAAGCCCATTAAAATGAAAATATATATAATCCTAAAATCACATTTTATGTAACAGAGCGAAGATTCAAATTTAGATTTTTCTAGTGCTCCAATACTTTTGGACTGGCAAATTAAGTCTACTAATTTGTCTACTTATTTAAAAGCCTACCCTCTTACACTATGAGCTCCTTTGTGACCCAGATCTGGAAATATCTGATACCTAACCATAGCAGTCAAAGGCACATTAGTGATTTTTTGATGGTGAGAACATTTGTAAGAAGATATGACATGTCTATTAGCTCCCATGTCTCCCATCATCCTTGACTAATTCATCAATCTGTTTCTTTTAGAAGGCTTTATGTGCTTCCTATCTCATTGGCTTCAGATTCCGCTATGACAGTACTAATATTATTAGTAGTACAGTACAGAGGCCAGGAAACTTTCTCCTCCTAAAAAAGTTGTATGGGTGCAATTGCAAACATATGTTCATGGAGATAAAAACACATGTTATTGTCCTACAGGCAAAATTGTCTTGATGGAATCACCAAGAGCCTTTATTTATTTGAGAAAATCAAAAATAAGATCTCATCAGCTATCTTATAGCATTCTGTATTTGATTACTAGCTGTAAACTCTAAACTCTGTATTAGTTTCCTGTAAATTTTTTAGAAACCTTCAGTTTCCAATACCAATACAATTCTCAGTAAATCTTGACATGATTTTGATCTTTTTGTAAATCATTAGGAGGCACAAAGTTCCACTTATTTACAAATAATGCTTCTAGACAATATTTAAGCTTGACCTATCAAAGCTTTGATTAACCCAAACACTATTACGTTATTCAACTTGTTTTTCAGTCTCAAGTCTTCAACATCTTTTTCAGAAAAATCAAAGGAAATTTTCCATCACACTTCATGTAATCATCTTAGTTTGTGTGTAATATTAAGACTTGAGGCCCTGGGGCACCTGGGTGGCTCAGGGCATGATCCCAAGGTCCTGGGATCGAGTCCCACATCAGGCTCCCCACAGGGAGCCTGTTTTTCCCTCTGCCTATGTCTCTGCCTCTCTTTCTGTGTCTCTCATGAATAGATAAATAAAATCTTTAAAAAAAAAAAAAAAAAAAGACTTCAGGCCCTCCTCAAAGTTATCCTGAACTAATTTACAAAAAAAAAAAAAAAAAATCACTAGTTATCAACTTGCCTATTTCAATGACAAGATATAATTCAAACTGAATTATTCAATCAATTACAGTTTTTCTAAGTACCTTTCAGAGAAAATTCAAAAGTCTAGAAGTAAGGGAGTTAGAACAGGAAACACATTCCCTCTGGCATTTATTCTTGAAACATTGAACTGCGCCCGGAGTATCTACTTAAATCTGAGGTATTTGGCATTCCTGATAAATAGAGGGAAATTTTTCTGATAAGGACCATAAAAACAGAGATCTTTCTCACTCCAAATACTGATCAACTTAAAACACCTTCACTCAAATCCCTTTCTGATAAATACCAAGACCTTGCCATGTGACTAAGAAGCTTACTGATAAAGTACTAAAAAAAAAAAAAAAAAAAAAAATGCCCACTGAGACATCCCTAAGTGTGCAACTTTTTGGAAAGTTACCTGGGGGTCTGTTGGGCAACATCAAATATGGCAATGTTCCTCATTCTTACGATTTTATGCCCCCCAAATGAGAGGAGAACAATTTTTGCCCTACACACTAAATTTGAAAACTGAATTCCTGCCCTAACCACCAAAGCCATGGCCTCAGAAAAATACCTCCTACTAATTTAGGGGAGGAGAGGTGATAATAGTGAGCAGAGGAGGACTGATGTTTGTATACCACATTAAAATATTCCAAGTGATTGTCGATGTATTTGAGAATAAATGAATTGGAGCTCCCCAGAATTACTAAGAGAAATTGAAGAAGGAAACATTGATCATTCTGAATAGAAATATTTTTGGAGCATATTTAGGGAACTACCACTTCTGAATATGATCGAATAACTGATATCAAATTTGTCCTCCTGCTATAAGCGATTAGGAAACTGAATATGTGAAGCAAGTGTTTTGGGACCTTGAAAAAAAAAGACAGAGAACAGCATTGTGAGTTGTGACAACAGGGAGAGAAATGAAGTACATCCTAGGATCAACATGGCTTTCTGGCTAGAGGCAGCTACTCCCCAGACGGCAACAAAAGGAAGTGGAACCCGAGCAGAGCACAGCCATTTCTCTGAATTTAGGAGACAGAGATCAGAGTTCAAGGAGGCCAAGAAAGCTGAAACATAAGGGATGGAGTACCGGAGAAAAAGAGCTCCAGAAATATGTCTAAGAGTTACCTTGAGTACTTTGTCGAATATCTACTGTTCATGGAGAAGGTGAAACTCTGAGAGGCCAGATTTCTGGGCTCTGTGAAGCAGCAGTTGAGTTGTGAGCAGCTGGAATGGAGAGACTTTGCTGAAGCCCCTGAATATTTACCAGAGCCTCCTGAGGGGACATGCTTTCAGAGGTGAATTAAATTAGCCATAGAGGAAAGCATACTTCAGACTCACCCTAAGAAAGCTTCAAAACAAGCCTCATCAGGACCAGGTTGAACTGCAAATCACTTAACTCTCTGCCAAAACAAGATTCAACTTTCAAAAGGAAGACTAGTAAATCCAGACATTCAACGGGATCCTGTGTACAAGACCCGGCATCCTAATAAAAATTCTTTAAAATGAAAAGAAGCAGGAAGATACGACCCATAACCAGAAGAAAAATAAGTCTGTACAAACAGGTACACGACAACAGAGATCATGGAATTAGCAGACAAGAACTTTAAAACAGCTTTTACAGAAATGCTCAGTTTTAAAGGAAAATGTGAACATAAGATGGAAATGGAACAAACATGTACACGTTCACACACACACACACAAAGGAAAAGGTGGCTCATTGAAAAAAAATCAATAAAACTGACAAATCTTCAGCAAGACTGCAAAAGAGAGAGAGAGAGAGAGAGAAAGATATAAGTTACCAATATCAGGAAGGGAACAAGAGGGTATTACTACAGACACTGAAGACATCAAAAGGATAATGAGGCGAATGAACAATTAAAATGTAATATAGCCATAGGATGAAAGGTTGCCCAGCAACAAAAATTACAACACAATAACACATTACAAGATAGGAGACCATGGATGAATCTCAAAAACATTTGTAGAGTCAAAGAAGCAACACATGCACGAATCCATCCTAGATAATTCTAGTGATAGAACATTCTAGATTAGACATAACTAAGCTATAGTGAGAGAAGATCAGTACCTGCTTAAAGTTAAGGTGGGAACAGGTGGTGACTGACCACAAAGAGACTCAAGGGAAGTTCGGGGTGACAGAAATGTACCGTTATAGGGATTATGGTGGGATTGGTTACATAGAACACAGGTGTCAAAACTCCAACTGGAACATGTTTTCTATGTAAGTTTTGCATCAGTAAGTTTCATGAAAAATAAAATCTGAAACAGTCAGCAAATATATATATATATATATATATACCTACTAACATACTGTTGTTGCAAGACCAAGTACATTTTGTAATATTCATATGTCAGAGCACCTAAGGATTAATTTTAAGAGTACGATGTGCCTGATTCTTCACTATGCCATCCTACTTCGTAGAAAATAAAACATAAATTCAGAATCGTTTAAATGAGACCTCGTTGTTTATAAACTTCATATGGCAGAAAGGAAGGGGGAAGGTGCTCACCAGCCAGAGGCTGGGGATTACCAATTCTTTAATTCATGAAAATTACAGGTTTGCTCTCATCCAAGACTTCAAATTAAGACCCTTCCAAGAATTTTTGTACGTGTGGTCAAGAGGGGAGGAGGTTCCTCCCCGAGTCAGGTAGCAAGGGGAGATCTCATGATTCTCCGCAGGGGTGAGAGGAGAGACCAGACTGGTAGTCCCAAGGGAGGAAGTTTGGGAAGAGGCCATTTTAAAAGGGAGATTGATAACGCACACTGCAGGGAGCTCAGAGCATTTGACCATAAAACACCAAGATCTATAAAAAAGAGGCACCCCATTTGACAAGGGATGCAAGACATTGACAACCTCTTTGAGGTTGAGACTTTACCTTTCTTGGTAACTACAGGCATGCAGCACAATCTTATTATGGACGGGCCAATTACCTCCTTTCTTGGTGGGTCTGAGGCCATCAACCCACACATTATGGTCAAAAACATTTTCAGTAACCAATCTTTGTTTTCTTGCAGAGAAAAGGCAGAAAAGAAACATTACAAAAGAAACATGACAAAAAGAAAACATTACAAAATGTTAAACCTGGTCGCCTTTCAATGCCAAAAATATGGATATATTTTCATGGACTTTCTGTATTTCCAGATATTGTTTTCTAAGTATTACTTTTGCAATGGAAAAAAATAGTAAACATGTCATTATGGTCTGCATTTATTGGTAATGAAAAAAAAAACTTTCAGGGACAACAAATTGTTCTGCTGAAGTCTTCTAGCTTCTATAAATTTCTGTTACTTTTGCAAGAAAATTACTGCATATTCTGGTCTTTTCTATTAATACACAAAATGTGCCTTCCTATACCACAAACAATTTTACCCCTGTTGGTTCTTTTTTCCACTGCATGTGTCCAATACGTCAACATTCCCTCCTACACACCGCAAGCCACAGACCACGCATGGCCACCTGGGGAAAGCAGGAGTCTCCTCTGATTTTGTCCACTTCGGGAAGGAGGTCATTCCATTTCATCTCAGACTAGTTCGGTAGCTAACAGGCTCAAAGCATTAACAAATGAGGTGTTTTTACTCAGGAAGAAAAATCAATTATCCCAAATAAATTCAGGAAACATAATTAAAGAATTGCATACCATTATCAAAATGCCTCCCCTTCCCAGGTTAGGATTATTTTTGAAACTGGTGACAATTTAAAATGGTTCTCGATTATCACACAAAGGTGCTGAACGATGAAGGCAAAATTTGCAGCCCTTTGCTGGAAAACAAGGTTTTTCTAGATCTCTTTACATCTACTTAAAGATTAATGAGCTTCGGCCAATGCCAATACGCTGCTGGGCCAGAATTCAAACAACTGTGTTCAGCCCTGGAAGTTAGGTTTGGGGTTTGAAAATATTTTTGTCCTTCCTCTCTCAATAGATCATCATGGAAAACTTGTCAAAGGTATAGCTGGTTTATGGATTTAGGCCATCGTGTGAGTGGTCGTGAGCCGACTCCATGATTTCTATAACCATCTAATTTCTTTAAAAATACTCTCAAGAACATCTTTTAAACTCTGTTGGCAAGCCCGCCACTGATTTCTTTGCTCAATGAAGATAAAGCAGTTGCTTAGGAACCTGGAACTAGGCACGCCCTCTGATCTGGGTAATTTTTCTCATATTAGTGTTGCTGGAGCCATATTACTGAGAGCCAGAATTCAAACACTACTAGATTCTTCTCTC
This sequence comes from Canis lupus baileyi, assembly GCF_048164855.1. Taxonomy (NCBI): domain Eukaryota; kingdom Metazoa; phylum Chordata; class Mammalia; order Carnivora; family Canidae; genus Canis; species Canis lupus. The sequence goes on along the minus strand of NC_132875.1, from coordinate 9,486,279 downwards.
AAGTGCATTCAAAGAAGACCCTATGCAGGGTTTGTGTGTGGGTGTCTTTTTAATGTGTATTTTATGTTATCTCTGACTCTGTGCCAAATAACAAGTTGAGTAAATTAATAGTAGATCCTAAAATCAAATGGAAAGCTGGGCAAACAGGCGAACAGAAAGGAGAAGGAAACTGATATTTATTGAATGTCTACTTGTGAACAAAACATTTGACAAGCATTGTGCTCTTGCAGTTCGTGGTAACCCCTCAAACCAGCAGCATCAGCAGCACCTGGGAGCTTGTTGGAGATTTGGAATCTCAGGCACCATCCAGGCTTGCATTTTAACAGATCTTCAACATCCCTTTATCTTATTCCTTCTAAAATTGTGGGTAAATATGGTATTACCTCTATTTTATATCAGGAGAGTAAAGATCAGAAAGGTTAAGAAATTGACATAAAGTCAGAACATAGTAATAAAAAAAAGCTGGATTGGGGCCCATTTTAAAACTTCTCATATTTCCACTCTACTAGGCAAAGTCCTAAACCGGCCTTAAACTGTAAGACTTGGGTTTCAATCCAGACTCCACCATTAATATCTTTTTGGGCTCATATACGCCAGTTAATCTATCTGGGTGTCACTTTTTTTATTGGTCCTGCTTATTTCATGGAATTGCTACAAAACAAATGAAATTAATATATGTGAAAACACTCCGCAAAGTAAATTGCACTAGCCAACATTAACCTGCTAATGGAATCTTACAAACGACTCTTTCTCACTTCATTTTTGCCAAGGAAGAAAGACCAAGAGAAAAACAGCAGATGCCAAGTATCTCCACATCACATGGTGAGGAATCTGACTGCCTAGGTGGTTTTGAAGCTGGCTAGGTCAGCCCTCATCCATTACCCAACCTCAAGGGTGTAAAAAGTTTGAAAGGAAGAAAAGAGAGGCTTTCTCTGAAAAGCATTTTTATTGGAGAACGGGGCAAGGGTAAGATCATTTTTCCCACATCTCAATCCTACAGAAAGGGGCTCTAAGCAGCCCACACAGAGAGCTTGCTATTTGTCCCCTAAAAAAAAAGACAACTTGATCTGGAAGGAGAGATGTGCCATAAACCTTTCTTTCCCCTACAGGCTTTCCAGACTAAAGCAATACTATGTTTTAGTATTGCCATGATGACTTGAACTGGATAACAAATTTTAATTAAGTGTCTTTGGGCTAAAAGTGACTAGTGGATTTTTTATTATTTAGAAGTATCTGAAATGTTTTCAGGAGAGATTTCAACCAAAAAAAAAAAAAAAAACCAATCCACAGGTTTAATTTAAAGAAGCAATGTGAGGGGCACCTAAGTAGCTTATTGGTTAAGTGTTGGACTCTTGATTTCAGCTCAGGTTGTGATCTCAGAGTCATGAGATCAAGCCCCACATTGGGCTCCACGCTCAGCATGGAGCCTGCTTAAGGTTCTCTCTCTCCCTCTCCTTCTGCCCCTCCCCTTGCTCTCTCTCTCCCCCTCTGTCTCTCTTTTCTCTCTGTAAAATAAATAAAATAAATCCTAAACAAAAATAAGAGAACAATATGAAAAAAGTAATATGATTTGCTGCTTATATCCTATGAGAACTGCTTTTCCAACACCCTAGTTCCTATTATTAGCACCTTAAAAACCACATAAGATCAATAGGAGTAGTGTTTCCAAAGCAGAAATCTATTTTTACAGATAAAGGTAATGGGAGAGAGATGAAACAAGCAAGTAGGCTTTCCCCAAATTATCTTTTATCCTAAATCCAAAACTAAAGGACATTCCTAGTCCTAGCCTACACTCTTACAGCTGCTCATCACACAGAGGTAGGTGAAGCTTTCTACCATGTGGGAGACCTAACTCCATTTTCCTGTAGGAAACCACAGAAGCTTAGAAAAGTAAAAAATGATTCTACTAGCTCTGCATGTGAGATAGGATGGGAAGAGAGCAGTTGCCTGGTCACTCCCTCGCAGGCATGGCTATTGAGAATTGAGGTCCCAATCAGACTCGTGAAGGTAGGGAAAGCTAGGTGCAGAAGTTTAGGCCAACCCAGAAAGCTGAGCAGGAGCTGGACCTGAATATGAGAGCTAGGCCACACACAGTTGATTTGAGACAAAATCACACATGGAAAGCTGAGACACCAAGAGAGCAACATATGTGTTGGGAAAACGAAACTGAAAAGATCCAAAATGACCAACATGTGCAATTTCCGTGTCTGTCAAGATGACTTCAAATTCACACCTCCATCCCAAATGTTTATAAACATTATATATAAAAACATAGTCTTGGGATCCCTGGTTGGTGCAGCGGTTTGGCGCCTGCCTTTGGCCCAGGGCGCGATCCTGGAGACCCCGGATCGAATCCCACGTCGGGCTCCCGGTGCATGGAGCCTGCTTCTCCCTCTGCCTGTGTCTCTGCCTCTCTGTCTCTCTCTGTGTGACTATCATGAATAAATAAATAAAATCTTAAAAAAAAAAAAACCATAGTCTTTCTCTTTCTATCCTCTAACTCCATCTGCCCCAACCCCTACCTCTCTCCTGACCTTCCAAATGTCAAAGAGAGGACATTTAAAAATTGTCATTTTGTTGTCCCCCAGAAAGATCTTTTGCTGCTTCCCATAACCTTTAGATAAAGTCAAGGGTCCTTAGCTGGCACCTGAGTTATCTCGTGACCTGGATCCTGCTTACTTTCCAACACACCTCTCACCAGCTCCCATCCAGCAACCCACAATCCAACCAGATGGAACTTCTTAGTTTCCAAACACATATCTCACACTGCAGAGTTTTCCAAACTTGCTGATGATAAGAATCACCTGCAAGCTTGTTAAAATGCAAATTTCCAGGTCCTACTCCAGACCTACTGATTCGGACATGCCAAGGACAGGATCTGGAAATCTGTGTTTTTAAAAACCTTCCAGGTAAAACTTATCATCTAGAAACTCTAGTGAAAGCTCTGTGAGGGCAAGGACTCTGCCCTTTTTCATAGTGTCATATCCAAAATTCAGAGTAAGTGCTATTCCCTTTGCCTACAATACCTGCCCTCCACTCTACTTTTGACTTGGATAATTCCTGTTTTGTTCACACAACACCAGTACCATTCATGTAACATGATAAGCAGTTGATACATACTGAATAAGCAAAGAAATTAATAAGAAAATGAGTGAGTGCATCAATTGAGTAGAGCAGGAAATCTGGGGGGTAGATGGAAGGTTACAAATGGTGGGCAAAAACAAATGTCCCTGTGCTGGGACCGCATGTAGAAGGCCTGAGCATAGGGATCCTGGATTCAGAAAAAATAAATCCAGGTGCTGGTACCGAGGCTACCAGATAAGTATCTGGTCACTAAAAGGACCAATGTCACAATGCAGAAATCTTATCAATAGCAATGAGGAAGAGCAAAGAAATTTGTCCACTGGAGAGGTAACTAGAAACAGAGACTCAGCCATACTGGGCCTTCGAAACAAGATGGGAACCCAGTAACTGGGTAGATGATTGCTAAAATTTGAGTGAGAGCAGCCACAAGACATTCTTACTAATGAATTACTAAGGGCCCCTTAGAAGACACAATGGGGCTGGTCTGGAACATTGCGGCATATACAAGAGGGTGTTGCAAGCCAGTTCAGAAGCTTAGGAAGAGGTACAGGGTCCGAGAGCCTGTAGCTACTCCCGTCTGCTGCCCTCCTCCCTCCCCAGGGCAAAAGAGATCATTAAATTTACTGAGGTTTTTCTTCCTCCTTATCAACCAAGACAGTACTTTTCTAGGGTTGTAAGTTATAAAAGGAAATAGCAGAGTTGATTTAATTATATGTGGGAGTATGTGAGGACAGAGAGATTTTAAAAATGTCCAGAAAAATCTGGAAGCTGGACAAATAGGGAAATGAAAAAGAAATGGAGAAAACCTCAGACTGTGCTCTTTTGACATCAGACCCACCTGGTGAAGCTGGGCATGTTTATTAGTTTTCCACAGCCACATTTATTTATGTAATAAAAACTCATCCATAAAGTCTTCAATGGTGGCAAGAAGAAAGCCAGGTGTAGTTGAGGTTTTGTGAAGCTCTCAATCTCTCCCTTGTCCTTTGCAGAGGAAAGGGAAGAGGCTCGAAGACTCAGAAAGAGAGAAAGCCATGAAATTTACAAGATGTAACCACTTTTCCATCCGTGTTTAAACCATGTATACTTGAGCAGAAATGTAACCCATGTGATCCTGATTCATTTACACTATAATCATCAAAATATTGTTTTCCAGGAGCAATTTAGTCTCCACAAAGATTTTTTGAATCTTTTCAGAAATATTTTTAATCCATTTTCCCCATAAAAACAGGAAGTTGCATTTGCCAACTGTCAACTGACTCAATCATGAGGAAAATGTTCAGATTCCCTTCAGATTTTCAAGGCTATGAATTTTAGCAGATTTTCATTGGGTCCCACCGGATTTCCAAAGCCCACCAGGAAAGGACAGCGCTTGCCCAGGTGGGTGGATTGATTTCCTACAGGTGTCCTCATCAGAAGTCGACTTCCCCCAGCAGGTAGGGTTCCTGCCCAACCTATATGGCATCTGTGTTCTTTGCTTTTCTATGGTGATCTTGCTCCTTCTTCCTCCTGGCCTTTATTCTTTCCCTTTTCATTTTTATTTCCACAATGAACTATAATTAATATTTAGTTTATGTCAGGTTCTATTCTACTCAATACTGTTATCAATGACTCAGATGAGGACAGCTCAACTGCTTAGAAAGTATGTGATAATATCAAGATAAAAGGACAAACTAATCAACTAGATGATAGAGATGCCTGATTGTAATAAAATCATGAGTTACAAGGAAAAATGAAAGTACTATTTTTAGATATAAAATATCTGCACACAGATAAATAAACTCACAGCAGAGGGTGCATTTAAGGAGTCGGAGTTTAAGAGGAACCTCTCAGCAAACCAAAGTGGTTTTCAGTGGAAAGAAATCTAGATGGGAAAGAATCCAAATAATTCGATGGTATAGGAATTGAACCATTTAGCCTAAAGATAAAAAGACTCTGGGAGTATAAGACCACTCTTGAAACAAATTAGAAGACAGATAAACAACCACCAATACATTTTAATCAGATCCACACAGAAATCAATGAACTAGATGATTCTTAAAATGCTCCTAGATCTGAGATTCTGTGTTTTCCCCCATCAAGGCTCATGCATCTCTTCACCTTCAGGATGTCTCTGCTAGTTTAGAAATGTACAAATACCAATGACTCTTTCAGAAAGTTCCAATATAAAGTTTTCGACTTCAAAAATGTCACTGGCTTTTTTACTTGCTTTTTGTTTTCTCAGGCTCTCCTGTAAAGAGATGCCCTAGCATAGAGGAGTTACCCTCCCTAAGATTAAAAAACATCACGAAATCCATGCCTGAACTCGAACTATCTCATCAATTCGTAATCAGCTCCCTTTTGCATAGGCACAAAGACTCTCCAAGTCTTTCTGAAAATATCTAAGATCCAATCCATGCTCTCTTTTCAGGATTTTCAATTATTGAACTGAGCACCCAGAAGTAGCAAATATATTTGATAATGGAAGAAAAATAATAGTCATGATTTCTTATTACATTTAAGAAAACAGGAAAAGAGGATAAACTTTTTCTATGTAACTATTCCAGATATTGGGTATTTGGTCACATTTTTTTTCCCCATATAACCATTAATAGTTGTGATGGAAAGAGTTCCAGAACCCAAGACAGGCATTTGAATGATAAGCTAAAGGAGTCTGGTATGAGCATTCTCTATGTGCTCCATCCAACATATTTCATTCAGGAAAACTAAGACAAGCAAATCAATTAATTTTACAAGAAAAAAAGGGGGAAAAAAAGTCGTCCATTTCTCTCTACGTTTACGCTGTGAGAATTGAAGAGACTCCACTTCCAAGAAAACTATTAATTTTTACAGTGTCAGCAGCATGCCTTTTTTGCAAACTGCATTTTTATGATACCATTCTCAGTGTTGGAAATCTTTTATACTCGAGAGGAAAGTCGAAGCTTTCACAAAGTGGAGGAACAGTATCATATTTAAACCGTTTGATCTATTTTTAAAAACGCTATATTTAAGCCTACAGAACAACATCTTTTAAAGTCTTCTAAATAGTCTTTTGTAAGACATCTCATAAGCATTGTAATCTTGCTCTGTCTCTTGTCTTACCCCCTGCCATACTCTGCATGTCCTGGGAATATATGTTGTCCATGAAGCCAGATTGCTGGGTGTCACATGCACAGCCCACATATCAATAGAGATTCCTCATGCCCCAGCATGAATTAATCTGCTGCCTCCTCTTTTGGCAAGAGACAAACAGTCAATGTGATTAAAGGGATAAGAAAGAGTTGCTGCATGAAAAGGTTAAAGGAACCAGAAGGGTTTAGAAGAGAGAGACTTGAGTACAGCAATTCATTGAGATTTCTTTTATAAGCATGATAAATAATTAAATAAATGATTATGCTCATGTCCACAGAGAACCAACAAAAGGAAACATGTTTAAGTTATAGCCAGAGAGCTTGCCATTGGATAAAAGAAGGGCTCTTCAAGGTTTGAGTGATAAAGCACTGAGAAGAGCTCCTTTGGGATGTCATGGAGCCTCTTTCCCTATGGAGATTTCATATGAAAAGCGCAGTCCCTTTGTCTTGGATGGTTCAAACAAAGAACATCTGTGGTTAAATTGCAGAAATGGAGCCTTGTGGCCCAATAACACCAGAAAGAAAGATGAATCCATCCTGTTATAAAGGCCTTTGGGAAAGTATTTCCAGAACTTGCCTTGGTAACCAAGTCTAGTACTAAACAACCTTCCCTGTCAGCGAGTTCCTCTTCATAGGTTCAAAATCCATAAGCTGGGCAGCCTTGGTGGCTCAGCCTTTTGGCACCACCTTCGGCCCGGGACATGATCCTGAGATCCGGGATTGAGTCCCATATCGGGCTCCCCACATGAAGCCTGCTTCTCCCTCTGCCTGTATCTCTCCCTCCCTCTCTATCTGTGTCTCTCATAAATAAATAAAATTTTTAAAAAATCCATAAGCTAAATTCAGATATTTCTCCATGGGATTGAGAACATACAACACAGCCTTGAGCAGTCCTTGATTTCCTTGCTGATAAAGGGCCGGCTTGCACCCTGTTATCATGGAATTCTATCTGGGCTCTTCCCTAATGTGCCCATCATAGAGCCATGAACAGAAGAGCTCTTCAAAGAGCACCCACATAATTCTTCCGACAGTGGACAAAAGAGGCACATGTTCCCCTTGGTGGTCTCAGAAGACATCTGCAGCAAATTCAGTTGAACTCAATAAGTCCATGTTCAATGGTTCTCTTTGCCCAGCTCTAAGCTAAGTGCTAGGTAGGAACACAATAAAAGTATGTCATGATATCTGCCTTGAGTCACTAGAATATTTTAGGTAAAAAGTGAAGCATATTCCTATGAAAGAAATAGAGTGGGATAGCTTTTGTTAAATGATAAGGTGGTAAAGAAACCAGAAATGACAGGGGTATCTGTGGGCTAGAGAAGCTAGGAAAGCCTTCGTGTTGGAGATGCAATAAAGGTTGGAAATCTGAATAGATCTCTTAGCTAATTTTTCCATCAAAGTACTTCCCAGATTGATTTACAGCATTTTCTCCCTGTGAAGCATACTGATACCCACTAAGAGCTGATCACTCTTGCTTTATACAAGACATGTCTTATTTCTAAATGTGAACCTTATATATCAGACAAATTTGTTTTTACTTAGTATTTTTAGTGTTTCAGTTTTAGTGTTTTTACATGGAAATCCAACTGGAAAGTGTGGCTTATATAAAGAAGGCAATATGACCTCTAATCTCTAGGCTCATACTCAGAAAAAATAAATTAGCATGGCCATACTTCGTTTTAAGTTATTCAAATATGTTCACTTGTATATTTTTAAGATAAAAGAAAATGTTAATGCTAAAATATATGTACTATCATTTTTACTGATTCTCTGCTTTAAATGATTTAATTAATCAGTCAACTATTTATCCCACAGCATTGGACAGTAGGGCTTTTCCTGCCAAAACTGGTATAAGAATCACTGGAACAAAAGGAAAAAGAAATGAATTCTAGCTTTTACTCTCCTTTGGAACTTGGTCAAGACCATTCCTTCCCTGGCCCCAGTTTTTAATTCCATAAAAGAACTGAGGTAAAGTAGGTCTCTCATTGGCCCCTTCCAGCCTTAGCATTCCGTGAATCAATGATCCCAGCTTTCATGAGCTCTCTGTGCATTGTAGGCCCATAATAAATATTTGTTAGCCAATAATCATTTGTACTTTTTACTGTCCCAACATAACATATCTCTAAATGTTCCAGAGCTCCAGTACCTCAAAGCTGATCCTCTTTCTGCATGTGACTCCTTTTTCTTAGTAGGAAATGTGGTATCTTAATCTGATCTGCATTGGGTTTGAAACAGAATAGAAAGCAAGGTGTAAAAAAAATAAAAAATAAAAAATAAAAAAAAAGTAAGGTGTGTGAGAAAAAGACACTTCCTACAAATGGAAAAATATGGGAAAGATATATTTGGGAGCATTAACTTTGGGGCAAAAACAAACCCTTGATGATTTTGGCATATCCTCAAAAAAAGACATGAGAAATACAGTAAATTCTCACCACACAAAGATAGGATGTGCCCTTCCCAACAAAGAAGCATTATGACACCCTCATTTGGGAAAAAAAAGAAAAGGACCTGAAAAGGCAAATAAACTGAGAAAGATACTAAATGCGATTTGATATCCTGGATTGGAGCCTGAAAACAAATAGGATATTAGTGGAAAAAGTGGTGAAATCTAAATAAATGCTATAATCTAATTAATAGTAGTATACTCAGGTTAATTTCTTAGTTTTGATAAGTGTATGATGGTGACATAAGGGAAGCTGAGTGTAGGACATGCGATCTCTCTACTATCTTTGCAATTTTCCTATAAATCTAAAATTATTCCAAAATAAGAAAGTTTCTACAAAAAAAGATAAAGAAATGAGAGGCACAAAAAACAACAGAGACCTATAGAGAAAGTTTCGTGGAAAGAGACAAAGAGGTAAAGGGACAGAAAGGGAGACAGAAAGAGAGAAAGAAGAGAAACTGGTAAGCGACAAGTTGATTACAAAGAGGTGCAGCTCAATCTTAGTTTTTATTTATCTCCTTTGTGGTCTCATCATTCTGTGCCTCTAGTGTCCTGCAGCATTAGTCTACAGGGAGTAGCATATGAGTGTTGAATAATTTTCTGCTAAAATCCTCCCTTGCCCACTTACTGCTGACTCAAGTACTACCAGGATGAAGAGAATTCTACAATTCATACTCTGTTTGCACAAAAACAGGGTTTAGTAATCAAGGGTAACCCATGGTGTGGGTTGCCCAAACTCTCAACAAGGAAAATTATTTTTCCAGCACAACTGGAAATCTCCCTGGGTCACTCTCACTCCCCAGCTCTAATACTGAGTTTCTCTGAAAGATACCATTTTTGGCTTATAAGCCTGTTACCCTTACGTTTGGAGACTACCACCCTGCAGCCCAGGGGAAAGAATGTTCAGCCCATTCTCCTACTGACAAGGACCGGAACCCTATAACTGCTGTAACTTTTTGCTATCCTTTTACTGGAATGACTCCCTTCCAGGATTACAGTTAGGCCCAAAAGACATTCCTGGGAGTCATCAAAGCCAAATTTTGGGCACAAAATATTTGCCAAAGCTTGCAGAGTGGCATGGCCATCAGCCCAGGAAGGCAGTGACCAAGTAACTCACACGTATGAAAATTATAGGATACATATTTTCCACTGAAGAGGAAAGAGATATTCACAGATGAATTTTTTTAAGGGCTCTTTAGTTACCTTCTCCCTTTATGTCCTGGTGTCTCCTTCCATCAAGGACCAGTAGAGCCAACGTGATAGGAGTATGAAAGAGAGGAAAAGCCTGTCTTGGAAAATACACTCTTAAGTGTTTCCAGAGGAAGTATGGCTTCTTTAGGAATTATTACTCATAAAAAAAAAAGGAATTATTACTCATCTTTATGTTCCGGAATTTTGAACATAATCACATCATATATTCTGTGATATTGGTTTAATTGAATCAAACAGAATCAGATAAATACAGAATTTTAGTGCTAGAGTTTATCCTCTCATCCAATACTTTCATCAGTTGACCACTTAACCATAAAAATACAATGAGAAGGATGAGTACGTTCCAGTCACTGTGGTCAGCAGGGGCATAACACTCTTCTCATGGCCATTACCATCTACAAATGAATAGTGACCATGGACTACAGAGCCTGGGAAAATGAGCAGAGAACTGGACAGACGGACTGGTCCATGGTGAGAGTGCCAAGCAGCTGTGTCAGTGATTATCGGAGGTAAGGCAGCCATGGGCCAGAAAGATAGGCAATACCACCCTCTTGGAAAACCTCGAGTGAGCCACAGCCAGCAGTACCATTTTATATTCTAAAATATTGATTTAATGTCACTTAGCTCTCAGAACGTTCACTTCAAAGGGACAGCGAAAGCCTACACGGTTCAAATTCTAAATTGAAATATGAATAAAGACTTTTACAACTCTTCTGGTGGCACGTGAGCTGCAAAACAAATGGTCTATTGCTGCCCTCTCTGTGTCTTTGATATAATAGTTTCTTCATTGGAAATGAAAAAGTGATTAATGGAATGGAATGATCATATGTTACCAGGCCCCAGAGAGTCATGAGAAGGGAAGAGGAATGAGAGAGAGAGAAAAAGCAAAACCTCCCTTTTCCCAACACTCTCAGAACTATGCTCTTCCCCAGGGGAAGCTCTGACTGTAAAGGGGGCTTCTGTGGCAGCAGGCATCCAGAGGTGTGCACACCTGCTTCAAGAAGCTCACCAGGGACAGCTTAATGAGTTACTGACCTCCTAAAAGCATCTGGAGTTGAGGGGGCAATCCGCAGGGTTAATCTCATCCCTAAGGGCAAAATAAAAATAAGAGGCGATCACTCAACTACAGAGAGTAGAGACAAGTCCTCTGTTGCCAGTGTGGGTAGAATCCAAGCATTATAGGCTGGAAGCAGATCTGGAAATACAATATAGTCTATTCTTTGTTCTCCTTGAAGACCTTTGAAGGAAAAAATAATGTGTGTTCCTCAAGTTTCACACCTCTCAGAAAATAGCCCTCTGTGTTAGGAACATCGTTGTTCAAAAAGCACCCTTGAGATCCATGCCCAAGAAGCAACACTACCTTATAATGAGGTATTGCTGGCCTTTTGGGTTCTGACCTTTCTTGAATTGTGTCCAAGATCAGTCTGTCTCTAATTGGATCCCATTCAATATTCAGAGCTTATGGTGAGGTTGTGACATGTGTTTAAAAGTCCAAGGAAAAGCAGCCAGCCTAGTAACATTTTATCATTTTCATCATGTATAACTAGGAAGCAACTTCTTTTCAGGATGTGCAGCTATTTAAATCAATATATTCAACTAGAAAAGCTGAAATCATTATTGGACCTAGCTTAGAATCTAAAGAGAAAAATTCCTTCTCGTATCAAATAGCAGAAAGTTTGGTACAATTCAGGGACCAGGAATCTATGATGCAGGATCTTGTCCACTACCTATTTTTGAAACCAAGTTTAATTGGGAAACATGAAAGCCCATTCATTGACTCCATTCATAATACAATGGCAAAATTGAGTAGTAATCACAGAAAATATATAGTCCACAAAACCAAAACTACACAGTATCTGGTCCTTTGTGGAGAAAATTTGCAGAACCTTGGGTGAGCCATAGCTTGCTCTTCGAAATAGCATTACCTTGATTCTGGAACAGAGAAAGATATCCCTTAACAGACAAAACAATCTCTGAATGGTCATGGATGGAAATATATTTCCAGAGGTATGTGCATTATTCTGCCTAATAGAATCAATTCTCAGTATTCTCAGTATTTGCTTTCCCTCTGGTAGAAGCCTATTATGTTGCCATATCAGAGCCAGGGCAAAGTCATGAAGGCACTCAGTGTTGCATACTGTAAATAAAATTTAGCTCTACAATGGCTTTTGTTCAAAGAATATTTAAAAGCACTGTGGCTTGCTTTCATGGGTTTGTGTTTTTCTTCAAAACTAAGTAAAAATCTCATGAAATGATTTTCATTTACTTAGGAATTATCTGAAGATTGTGGAAAGGCCATCATGGTTTTCAATGATTTTTTTTTTAATTTCAAGCAGTCCCTCCTGACTTCCTTTTTATTTTCAAAAGGGAACGTAAAAAGAATTAGACTCAAGCCCTCTCAACATAATTCCCTGAAGATTTAAATGATCAAGTTGACTCTCTTTTTGACTCAAGAACATTTTATGTGTCTCTCTATATTATCTGTTCATCTAAAAGAGACTGATGAAAAAAATGAATAAAATTCATGCTATTCCAGTTCAATAGTTTCTTTTCAGTTGTTTTTATTTTGCCTAACCAAGTCACTTGGCCTCAGTTACCCCGGTCATGGGAGCTTTGCTCGTACTGGATACCCTTCACTCTAATCCCCAAAGCCTCATATCCTGTTTTTCACTTTCTCTTGATTTTAGCAGATGTTGCCTATTAATGTGTCTGAGAGCTTGGGATGTTCCAATTATTGACTGAAGAAACAGGCTATTTTCACTCTGTGTGCTTCCCCACAGTTACTATCCATGTGTCACTTGCAAGAGTGTGACCATCAGGGTAAATCAATCACAAGTTAGAATATGTGGAATGACCAGGCCATGAAGATTCAGATTCTGGGGATCAGAAAGCAGAAATGCTAAAGTTGTCCCACCCATTTGTCTATCACAACTTATAAACCCCCCACTTGTCTAAATTGATCCAGGCAAAGCTTCCTTGTTTTTTCAAAATCTGCCACTCCATCTGACCCTCCTTGTTTGGGTGTCAAAACAGTATAAATCAAGAGCTGAGCTCTGAGCTCTGAATGTGTACTGAGTGTAGTCTGGTTGGGTGAATGTAAGTTCACTGGGAAAGCTGGTGGAAGCTGAAGCTAAAAAAGATGGAGTGAACCCTGTTCATCTTGTTAAAGCATTTGGTGCTCATTCTCAAGTCCACAGAGAGCCAGTAAAAATGTTTAACTAGTAAGAACAATCGGGTTCTGGAGCTCCATTCATTGCTCACTGGCCGATTGACTGGAGACATTTTTTTTATTGTTTTTTTTTTATTGGAGTTCAATTTGCCAACATTTAACATAACACCCAGTGCTCATCCTGCCAAGTGCCCCCCTCAGTGCCCATCACCCAGTCACCCCAACCCCCCGCCCACCTCCCCTTCCACTACCCCTTGTTCATTTCCCAGAGTTAGGTGTCTCTCATGTTTTGTCACCCTCACTGATATTTTCACTCATTTTCTCTCCTTTCTCTTTATTCCCTTTCAATAATTTTTATATTCCCCAAATGAACGAGACCATATAATGTTTGTCCTTCTCCGATTGACTTACTTCACTCAGCATTATACCCTCCAGTTCCATCCACGTCGAAGCAAATGGTGGGTATTTGTCGTTTCTAATGGCTGAGGAATATTCCATTGTATACATAGACCACATCTTCTTTATCCATTCATCTTTTGATGGACACCGAGGCTGATTGGAGACATTTGGTCAGTTTGTTTTCAAGTTTTACCAGCAGCTGAAGAAGGAAAGTAAAAACTACTTTGTGTAGCTCATAACATGGATCAGAGGAGTAAATGAGGTATGCTCGCAAAATGTATATAATGATAAGGTTTTACAATTATCGTATTCATCATAATGGCCCAAGTTATCTAATGAATTCAACTCACTGAAACTAGTTTAGCAGAGTAGACCCAGAATGCCTGGGCTTGAATCCTGGCGCTATTTACTATGTGGCTTACCTAAGCCTCAACTTTCTCTTTCAAAGAAACAAACATTATAATAAGAGGACCTACTTCACAACCTACTAAACAACAAAATATTTAGGGTGAGAATTAAATGTGATAATTCATGTAAAACGTTTATGACAAGGCTTGACACATGATAAGAGATAAGGGTTTTCTTTACCGACATCTTCATTAATAGCTCACAGTAGAAATATTAGGTGGGTGTGAGGAACAGACCTACGTTACCCCACATCACTAAGGGTTGTGTACAGAGTCCTGCAGGGAAGAAATTTTACCCAGTTTATAGGTGTCTTTTCTTAGATTGGTGCACAATGCACCTAGTAGCTGCTCAACAAACATTAGATCCTTCATCCAGTAGGCATTCAACAAACATGTGTTGAGGACCTAATTCATGCCATGCAGTGTGAAATATAACTGAGCAAGACAAACTAGAGTTTGGATTTTACTAGCCAAGCAACACACTGTGCTAAATTCAGGGTGCCGAAGGAGTTCACTGCAGAGCCACTTAATCCAGTCCAGAGAGACTGGAAAGGGCTTTTTAAAGGAAATAATGTCTAAGTCAAGACAGAGCAGGAAAAGGAATTGGCCACAAAAAAGCAACATGGGGCCGGAAGAATATTTCACCAGAGGCAACGAGATGTGGGAAGTCTCAGAGGTAAGAGAGATCATGGCAATCCATAGACTGAAAGAAAATTAACACGGCTGGAGAGTAGAATATTATGGGGAAATGTGGCAGAGGTATTGAGTGTAGGTTATGCATCTGGACATCATCCAAAGGCACCAGAACACAGAGGGTTTCAAACAACAGAGTATGATATAAGCATCTTTGCATTTGAAAAAGAAATTGAAATAAATGAGCCTGTATGCATAGAGAGTGAAGTTGTTAAGCTGAGAGATAGTGACGACTTCTACTTTCAATCCTTACCAATCAGTCATTAAAGGTCAGTGGCAGGTAGGTTTGAGATAACCAAGGAAATGGGGACTGGTGAGGAAATGAAGATTAGCCACAGTTCCTATAAGTGGAGGAGGTCCTCATTCTTAGCTCTGAGTTTCAGTTGTGCTCAGTGATTAAGAACCATAGTGCTCCAACTTCTAACTACTGCACGTGATGAGGATAAAAAAAAAAATTACATAAATGTATGTGCTTGCCATCCTGCCTATCTCCCACACCCTCACCTGCCTTTGAAGAAGAATAGATCCTTGCTTTTGTGTTCAGTTTTTATATCCTTCTGTGCTGCAAAGAATGCAGGAAAAAAGCTCCAGCATAAAAATTGAAAGGTACTGAGAGACCAAACTGATTTACCTAATAAATAATTGATCCAGAAAGAGGCAAGAAATATCACTGTGTTTCCCACAAAAGTTTGGGAAAGCTTGACATGGTTGCAGAGAGAGATTTCAGGGTGCAGTGAAGGGTAGGAGATATTAGGAATGAGATAAATGAGGAAAACCATGTTAACAAGTTTTCCTTTCTTATAAATGATGTAACCGCATAGAAGTACAGTAAGATGTAAATTGTTTTTCAATTATTCTGAATGCAAGACAGGCATTTCTTTGATTGCAACACCATGCTAAAGTGGGGTCACAAGACTCCTAAGTTAGGTAAAGCTTACCTATATAATGAGGAGGCTTCCCCAAAATTTAGAGATCTATTTCCAAAAAAGGTCTGCTTAGAATTATCACTAAGAAGGAAAGATCAAAGGAAAAAAATAGCCGATTTTTTTACACATCCAAATGCATAGGATGTAAGGAATTTTGGCACACAGCGGTTTTTTTTTTTCCCTTCCAGTTTATGCTCGCTTAATAGTGTTTAATAAGAAAGGTCTTAGGAAAGATGAATGAAAAAGAAGCTCTAAAGAAAAAAGAAATGTAACCCTGGAATACCACTCTGAGCCGCTGTATAGGGAAGGGAAGAGAGTTGGTGGTATAATCATTATCTGCTCAGAACAGAGTAGGGACTTGTGTTCTTTTGCTGCTTAAAACATTTCACAAATGAATCAACCAAAGAGTGGAACCTAAATCAAACAATTTAACAGACAAGAATACGATATCTAAGACCACAGAAATGAGAGAAAAATACGGCTTTAATTGACAAAACTTTAGCTGTGATGTATCAGGGATCCAAAAGTATTTTCACCTTTTGTTATCAGAAAGCAATTATCCCAGGCACACAATTGCTCTGTTTGAGAGCCAGGAGTGTTTGGGAGTTTAAGAAAGCACAGAGCCCAAGGCATTTAAAGGCATAGGGTAAGAACAAGGCTTTTCTTTGCAAAATTATGCCTTTGAATCTAAAGTTTCAATTTACATTGTTTACATTGGAGGATGAAGGCTTGGGATGTTTTGTTATTTTCATTCTAAAAACAATAATGAGCTTGTCTCTGAACAAACATTTTATCTAGTCTGTTGTACAGGAAACAGAAAATTGGGTGTAATTGAGAACGTTGCATACAGCCTTCACACAGCCACCAAATGGCTAAAAGCCTGCATTTTCATTTTAGACCCAGAAAGGGGGAAATTTATGGGAAAAGGGAAATTGCCTGTGTATATTTGGATACTGGATCTTCATTCACCATCCACATTTATGGAAAAGCTGAGATATTCTATTTTTAAACCTTGACATTCAGCTCTAAAGGAAAATCAATTTTGAACGTGCATCATTGGAATAGAGTTTCTTCAATTTGTTCCATACGCTAAGAACTAATTACCAGCTCCGTGCTGTTTGGCAGCCCCTATCAGAATGCCACAGCAAGACACATACACTATTCTACAAATATCAAAACAATAGAGTGTGTGGTCTTACCTAATCAGCAGGATATGCCAATACATGAACACACAGGGAACTCTTTCTCCCCACAGTCCCCAAAGAAGGATGGAAAAATTAGGATCTAATCCCTGCATGATCACAACCCTGGAAACCAAGCGAGCTGTCAGAATGAAGAATGCTGGAGCCATTACCGATGACTTAATCCAGGCATCACCAAAAGGAGATACAGATGGTTATTAATCTGTATGTGCTAAAGACACACAATGCTTTCCCTCCCATCCCCTGCTGCCCACAAAAGAGAATCAGAATCAACAATAGGGTCATAGAGAGTTGTCATTTCAGTCCGCTTTTATTTGTGCAGTTGTGTACACATATATGTAAACTGAGTAAGGTAAGCTGCCCTTCCACAAATTTCCTAGACTATCAATGAGCACTCAAAAGCAGAAGTCCAAATTCCCAGTCCAGTGTTTACGCCTTTAGATTGTGGAGTTTCTTATGGCAACACCTCCAAAAAAGGGCTAGAGCAGTATTACACTATCATAAACCCAGTGTTACACCATGATAAGCCCCTATTAGAGTTCTACTACAGTTTAGAAGTGAGTTAAATCATTGCTTTGGTGGTCATTAAGCAATACAGGGGATCCCCTTCATACAAACACAGGTATTACTTTAAGCCCAATAGCAACTATACATGGATCATCTACTTGTCTGTTAGAAGCTGTGAAAGTGTACATCACCTCATAATCAAGCACTTGGCATTACTTTTTCACTTGGCATTTCGTAGACATTCTCAAAATATCACCATCCTGTCATACTGTACTAGGTGTGGATGAAGTAGGACCTGGGAGCATTTTAAGGAACCATTAAGTTCCGGGAACCTCTAGATTAACAGAGATACCACCCAGGAAAAGTTGGATTATTCTAAAGCCAGAGCATATTTATAAGTACCCGCCAAAGCCAAATGTAAATTCTAAGTCAGTGAGCCTAAACACGTTCTATAGTTCATAAATCTCTTAATAATTATCTTCCTGGACCTGGATCCCTCATGCAGTTAGAAAGGGCTTTCCATAATAGATGAGTTATGGAAAGTTACCCCATACAGTTCTCCATTTAGAATAATTTAAGGCTGAATTTTACAGTCTCTGCAAAATTGGGCCAGACTTACCGAAGATCACTAAAACAGGAATATTACTGCTCTATCTGTCATTTGGACCATATTTACATGAAGATACTAGGTGAAGCCTATAGTGGTGCTCTTCTCTCATTAAAAGACATCTTCATTACAGACATAAGAATGTAAGAAATACCACTTTAAGTTGGAGTCAAGATTCTTCCAGGAACACCACCACCATAGCACGTACAACGGGAGACAGGCGTTGTTTCTTCAAGCAATGATTGTGTGAGGATTGTATGCATACAAATTGAATATTTTAAGAATTACTCAAAACTATGAAATCTTGATTTGAAATGGAGTCATTCATTAAGAAACTGAAGTTCTGTTCTTCCAGGAACACTTATTCCAAGGCGAGAAATTTTCTGAGGTTGCAAATCAGGGCAGATGAACACTTTTCTGAGAAGTACTGGGGCAAATTGTCTTTATTTATATAATGCCTTTAAATATAATATCCTCCTCTGAATGACTACTCTGTACAAATTCTTCTCCATTCCTGGAAAAATGATGCTAGGTGACAACACAGAATCACACTGGAAAGGACTATTTCCCTTGGATATATAGACACAGTCCTCAGTGATCATCAGTAAGAAAGTATTCATCTATCTTTCTGAAATAGCTCAGAGCTGTGACCGCAGAACTGAACAAATGGCCAGAAATTTTAAGTGTTATCACTATGTCCACCATGACGAGCTAAATATTGGAGTCAAATACTGGGATTAAACAATATCAAACGATAATTCCAAAGAGCCTCTTCAGCTTGTGCAGGATAGAAATTATAATGGATGATTCCAAACCTAAAACAACAAAATGTTCCAGTTGGTGAACCTAGAAATTATTGGCTTATAAAAAAAGATTACAGTTTTGGTCTATTACACTGAAAAGTCTGGGCCTGAGGGAAAAGAAAAGATAAAATGTATTTGTAACATAGGAAATGTAGTGTTTCTGTGACATAGCAAAATAGTTTCAACCTATCCTCAAACAGATGTCACTTTGCTAATAAACATGTCGCAACCAGATTGGCAAAGATAGGATGAGAAATCTCCTAATCTTGCCTGGTTTTATATGTTAAATTGTTCTCCTTCATAGAGAAGAACAGTGGATACAAAACCATGGGAATTCAGTTGGTGTTGGACATTTGCCTTGAGCACATTTTGCAAAGAAAAGCCGCTTGTGTATGGAAAAACAATAATCTAGTCAGGAGCAAGCCCCTGTGTGTTTTGCAATCAAAGGGATAGTTGCGGAGCTCTCACTTGCTTGCCAATGTTACAGGGAGTCTTTGAAAAGTTAAAACAGCAGAGATTATAAAGTCCATATGTTGGCTGACCTGTTTGTTCCTTGTCCTTTTTGGAAGAGCAATGGGAGTTAAAGGTAGGCAGAAGGGCGGGGAATAGGAGGTGGGTCACGGGTATTGGATTTACATTTGGTTGTTTTTCGTACTTCCATTAAATGAGAACTGATGGAATCCCTAGGATAATACTGGAAACATCTTTCTGGCACCTCTAAATAGGAGTCATTTGACTAAGAACTATCCCATGACACACGCATGAAATAGCAATAAGATCCAGGTACCCAAACATGAAGTACAGTAAAACCTTGAATATAAAGATTAATTAGAACTGGTTATAATAGAAATACGGCCATCAACCAGAGCAATATTTTGGGATCCTTCTTCTTCAGAGGGAAGAGGAGAAATCATTCATCCGCACAACTAAAGATCTGAAGGAATCATATATTAGGTGAGACAGAACAATGAAACACCTGTTCTCCAAAGATTGGCTTCACAAGACACAGATTATCCCTGAAGAGACACAGTATCAGATCTCTATTGCTGTATAACAAACCAAGGCCAAACTCAGTGGAGTAAAAAACAATATATTATTTCTCATGATCCTGGGGGTGGATGGGGCTACACTGGGCAGATCCTCTCGGCCTGGTAGATCTAAGGTCACTCATGTGGCTTCATTCATCTGGGCCATTAGCTGTGGCTGGAATGTCCGAATGGGCTCTCATGTTGCACAGCCTCCCGCCATATGGTCTCTCATTCAGTAGACTAGCCTGAGCTTCTTTCCAACATGGTGATTCGCTTCCAAGAGGAAGACTTGCAAGTTGACCAGCCCCACCATGCAAGCACTTTACCAGTCTGTGCTTGTGCTGTGTTTGCTAACATCCCATAGGCCGAAGTGATTCACGTGGCTAAGCCCATGCTTTGTGGGAAGAGGTTACAGAAAGGCGTGAAGACTAGGAGGCACGATTCATTAGGACCACATATGTATAACAGTCTATAAGACTCATAGGGAATTTGCACCCTATTACGTCATATCACATTATTTATTTTATATTATATCAGTACCACATTATATTTGTGGTACTGCATTGACTGAGAAATTCAAAATCAAAATGTGACTTTATTAGGCTACAATAACTGGTTGGAAAAATCCTTATAACTCCTGGGAATTTTTGGTTTATCAAATATCAGTTTGACCTCATTCCCTCCCACCTCCACTAAGGTAATCTCCTCTTTTTACATCACTGAAGGCTGCATTTTGAAGAAAGGATACCAACCAATGGAGAAGATAAAATATCCAAATTATTTTATCAAGTTTGTATTTTATTAATATGATTTAATTACTGGAATATGTACACTTGCTTCCATTTTCTAACCCATTTATGAAACCCAAAAGTCATTTGGGCCCCCTTGGCTGTTTTACAAACCAAGGCAGTCCCCATCCTGAGTTAGATCCCTACCTGAAACCAGGCCAAATGTTAATGCCTTAGTCAATTTTGGCACCAAAACACTATGTGCCAAAGTCAGACACTTAAGACTAATCATTTCCAACCAGCCTCTCATCTCTTCAGTCAATGAGAAACAACTTTGCCTCCACCTCATCCCTACCCTTTATCTTCTCAGTCTCTTCATTCTTCATTCCTTGGGCTTCCCCACTACTTACTCCCCACCCCCTATTGACTTACCACTGACATCACCCTCTGCTAACCACCTAACACCTCCTTGAGGTTGTAAATATAGCTTTAATAATCTCTTCACTGAATTCTATACCTACCTACCTCTCCGGTGGAGTACAAAAGGCTGAGATTTCCCTGCCTTCTCATTTCTGCTTTGAAATATCACTCTTCTACTCTCATGTAAAAGTTCACGTTTCTGTGAGATTTGAACCATTTGGCAAAGTCACTCTCAAACCCTGCAATGGCCATCTACAACTTGAATTAGAACTGGTTATAATAGAAATATAGACATCATTTCCAAAGTCTATTTCTCCAGTCACATCCTGTCCAGGCCCAAGACTTCAGACTTACAGTTACAACTCTGATGCTAGAAATCACCACCTGTTTATACCAAAGGCGTCTTAACCTCAATAGTTTGAAACCAGCCCCACCATCTTCCCTTATTTTTTTAAAGATTTTATTTTATTTATTTATTCATGAGAGGCATGGCACAGAGAGAGAGAGAGGCAGAGACACAGGCAGAGGGAGAAGCAGGCTCCATGCAGGGAGCCTGGCGTGGGACTCGATCCCGGGTCTCCAGGATCGCGCCCTGGGCCAAAGGCAGGCGCTAAACCGCTGGGCCATTGGGGCTGCCCACCATCGTCCCTTAAATTTTTCCTTACTTCATTACTATCTGTATCAGTATCACTCATAATCAGGTAAGTTTAAAAAAAAAAAAAACTCCCTGATTAAAAAATCAGGTAAGTCATCCTTGATGCTTTCTTCTTCTTTACTCTTTGTGTCCATCAGTCCTTGAATCCTATTGATTTCCAGTTGAAATATTTTTAGAATCTTCCTCCCTCTTTCCATCCATGACAACCTATTTCAGCCTTCAGCATCTTATCCACACTACTGATGCCATATCTTACCCAGCTTACCTGATTCCAATTTTGTTGTCCTTAAGTCCTTCCTTCCTCTGCACAGCCACCAGCATGAGAAATTGACAAATCCAATATTGTCATTACTTAACTTAAAAAACTTTGATGGGTCCCTATTCATTTCTTTTGCAAAGTGTTGAACATTTTCTGTGTGCCAGGCACTGTTCAAGTGCTGGGGGACAAGAGTGAATCAAATAGACCAAGTTTTAGTCTTCTTAGAACCACATTCTGTGGGAAAATACAATAGCAAAGTAATTTTAGGATAGATGTGTAATATTATGCCAGGAAATGATAGGTGCTCTAAAAAAGGAAGAGGAAGAAGAAGAAGGAGAAGGAGAAGGAGGAGAAGGAGAAGAAGAAAGAAGAAGAAGAAGAAGAAGAAGAAGAAGAAGAAGAAGAAGAAGAAGAAGAAGAAGAAGAAGAAGAAGAAAAGGTAAAGGAATAGAAGTTGTCAAGAAGTACCACTGAAGATAGCTTGTTCAGGGATGGACTTTCAGGGAAAGTAGCACAAGAAAGGGAGCCAAGGGGATACACAGGGGAAGAGTTCCCCACCAACTTCAGGATATAGTTTGTAACACCACACACAAGACAGTGTGCACTGACTTCCGCAACCTTTTCCCTCTCTTTACCATCTCTCACCTTCCACCAGCAACATGAAGCTGTCTTCAGTTCTCCATAGCCGCCATCCATTTCTTACTTTTATTCCTTTTCTCACATTTGCCCTCTGCCCAAGATATCCTCCCCATTGGTCTGTCCCTCCACTTCAAACTTTACCAGCTTCAGGCAGTTTTTCCTGATTGTCTCATCTACCTGCAGACACACACACACACACACACACACACGCGCGCGCGCGCGCGCACACCCCCCCTCCCAAACATCTGGAATTTACTTGTTATTGCCCTCATATTGTTTTATGTGATAATAACATTAGACAGTAATTTGCAACATGTGAGTTTAAGAATGCTGTAATTGAAAATATTAGTAAAGTTTTATTTCATGCAACCAAATTGAAATAATGCACATCATCAAATTTTTTAAGTCATTAGGAGTTGTTTCATTTGAGAGGCAGCACTGTGTATTTCTGCCATTAACAAACGGTAATGCCACTTTGACTAGTAAAGAGAAAGGGCTGCCATCTTTGGCCAATTGTATGAGGAAATGTGTCTTGAATTTTGTTTTTTGGTTTTTTGGGTTGTTTTGGATTTTTTGTGTGTCCCTATCAGATTTTTGCAGTGTATTTTTAGTCCCTCCAAGTCGAAGTGCAATTTATCAATTAGGGGTCATTTTTCCCATAGCAGTATTCCCTGGAAACATAAGAAAAATGCCATTTTGTGAGGATGTTAGAGGAACAGAGCTAGGAAGTCAGCTGAAAGGTATAAAAGATATAATTGACCTACAACTAACTACAGGTTCCTATAATATAAAATTTTGTAAATTTTGATAAATGTATATGTATCCATCAAACCATCACCACATCAAGATAATGAATATATTTATCACCCCCAAATGTTTCCTCGTGCTCCTTCTGTACCTTCCCCCACACCATCTCTAGGAAAACACCCACATGCTTTCTGTTAAGATACATTAGTTTGTATTTTCTAAAATTGTGCATATATGAAATAATATACTATATACTTTTTTGGAGGAGGGAGGAAAGACTGGTTTCTTTCACTGAACGTAATTAGTTTCAGATTCCTCCGTGTTTTTGTGTGAACCAATAATTCATCCCTTTTTACTGCTGAACACCATTCCACTGTAAGGCTTTGTCACCATTTATTGATCCATTCACCCATTTGTTGTCCATTTGAGTTGTTTTAGTTGTGGGCTATTAATTTTGTTGCTGTTGTTACAGTTTTTACAGTATAGTCATTTGGAGCAATTTGACTTCATAACTCTCTAATTACTACTGCATTTCATAGCTGGAATACATCTGTAAAGAGAAACTTGCCCTCATCAGCATTTTGGTTACACTAAAATATACTTTGCACTCTAAGGAAAGTGCTTATGTTTGACTGCACTGAGCTTCAGATGAGAAGATCTTCTTTCCCACAGGATCCGGTTGGTGATTTGGATTAGGACTCTAGAGCTGAGCTTTAATTCAGCTGAGCAACAGAAGCAAGAGGAGTAGGCTCCGGGACATCTCTGATCTCTGGCTGTGTACTGTAGTCCCTTGAATTCTCATGCCTTAAATTATGAAAGCTCATTTGGAAGGCATCCCTCACAATCTCATTTTATACACTTGTTTCCCCCATAGTCTGTGAGGTCTTTGAGGATACAGATTGGGTCCCACAAAGCTGTATATCTACAGCATCTAACATAGTGCCAGACACATAGTAAGTTCCCCGTAACTGTTTTCTGAAGGAACAGAAATGCTGAGTTAAAATCTATTGCAAGACTGCCAAATCTGGTGTTAAAAGAGCTGAAGCTCTGATTCTCAATAACACATTAGCAACTAGGAGGAAGAGATTGAACTCATCTGGAAAAGGAGACAAATTTTGTGTCCATTCTGCCTCTGGCCCCATTCCTCATTTTACTTCCAAGTCCCTCTATTGGTAGATTGCTATTTTGTTTTTGAGCTTATTAAGAATTTTTAAAAGCTAGCTATACTTTGAATTTAGGGATGGACATCTGGAGATTAATTGTGATATTACTACTTGATGGCAGTTTAGATAGATAAATCAATAGATGATAGATCATTATATGATAGAGATGGAATCTAGTCAGACAGCTAGAACACATGTCTTCTTCCTTCCTGTCTCCTTGATAAACAGCCTATCCTCACACAGTGACTCATGGTTGACAGGGTGCCCCAAAGTATTATTGTGCAAGGGTCACTTGATGCAGAAAATTAATTGTGTCTAGAATAATTTGCTAACTTCACTGTATTCAGAATAATTTAAAAAACAACAACAATAAAAAGCCAACATGGGCATTGGAGGGAAGCAAAGCAGGATATGAATTAGCATCAGTCCCACCCATTGTAGGTGCCTTTGAGTACGACTTAACCTATCCATCCTTCATTTTCTTTATCTATAAAATAGTAAAAAAACTTATGTTCAGATTTTTTGTGGGGATGATAAATGAAATATGTAAAATGCTTCATGTAGTGTTTAGTAAATGATAGCAACTATCTTGACAAAGCACAAAAAGCATGATTCTATACAGGACAGGGTTTGGAAGGCCAAGTCCTATGCTAGAGAAAGCCTAAGTTTTAGAGTCTGACAATTGGGATTCAAACTTTGATAATTTTTTATCTCTTTGTCACCATTGGTAACTTAATCTCACTGAACCTCAGGTTCTTCCTCTGTGAAATGGTAACAATAAGACACCCTATATGTTAGTTGAGAGAAGCAAATGAAATAATGTTTGCACAGGACTTGGCATGTAGCAGGAATACCATAAATTTTATCTCTCCCTTTTCCCCATTTTTGGCAATGATGTTTAATACTTTTCACCTATATTCTATATATACAGAAAGCCTCTTAACTCTATAAACATGTGTAATTGTTATTTGCTAGAAGTAAAACTTGCACAATGGGTCCAGTCGGGATTATCATCTGAGAAGTGAGTCATAGCTACCCATGTATTCAATTCTTACATCCATCCAGGGAGCACAGATCTCATTCCTGGGGCCAAACCATACTTTCTTTAAGTAATGATCTCATTCAGAGCTTCCCTCTCATTTCTCTCTGACTACTCTCCTGCAGAGCTCATCTATTTCTATTATCCTGAATGCCTTGGCATTCACGGAGCCAGCCCTACTTTAGTCATCTGCAGACCTGGAATTTGCTCTTCCCCCAAAATATTTATTTTGTTAAAAGGATTCAACCAAAGGATTCACAAGTTCACCCAAACAGCAGGTGTCTGTTTTTGCCAGGAATGCTCCTTTCATTTTAAGGACATTGTTTCAGGCACCAGGAATATAAATGATGGAAAAGCTGAGGGCAGGTCTGTGTGGTTCCATTGGGTCTAGGTTGCCACTGGACACCGAGAAAAGAGCAAGGAACTGGGTGATTTATTAACCCTCCCCACTCGTAATACTGGCTGTAAAGAAGGCTTTAGCTCAAGAAGACTGGAAGTTTAGAACTATACTCCTTACTCTGTGTGACTGCTGTGGGACTTTTGCATGAAAAATTTAGGATTCAAGTGGCAATTCCAGAGTTAAAAAATAAAAATAAAGAGGGAAGGGGTACCTTGGTGACTCAGTTGGTTAAGCTTCTGACTCTTGATTTCTGCTCAGGTCATGATCTCAGAATCATGAGATCAAGCCAGCCCCCACTGAGAACTCCCAGCCCAGCTGGGAGTCTGCTTGTCCCTCTCCCTTCTCCTCTCCCTCTGCTCCTCCCCGCATGAGCATGTGCTCTGTCTCTCCCTCTTTAAAGTGAATAAAATAAATCTTTTTAAAAAATGAATAAAGAGGGAAAACCAAGAAGCAATTTTTCAAATGACATTGAAGTAATGGACACAAAAAATTTGCCATTTATTCAAAGTGTAAAGTTCTACAGAGAAGCTGAGCCAGAAATCCAAGAGGACATAGACTACATTGTGAACAGCACCTACTGGTTGCTTAGACTTCTGAGCCGAGATGCAAAATTAAAGGGGATTATTTTTTAAATGCACAGAAAGCTTGGGGGGAAAATTCTCTGAAGGTTTCTTTATACAGCTCTGTTAATTGAACAATCTTTGAATATTTAGTGACCATCTCTTGCTCCTAATCATTTCCTGTATCCTGGCTCCCTAATTAGAAAGGAGTAAGACCTGAAAAACATTGTCACCTCATTTCTTCTTGCATCCTCTACATTACCTCCATGATGATTCCTGGAGTACGTTGTGGAATGGAAGAATAAATGAATGAGCAATTGATAATATTATATTAATATCCTAAAATACAACATGTGTTTGTGTTATAATAATGATGACTGATAACTTCTAATGTTCATATGATATTTTGAAAAGTTAGCACAATTCTCCAGTAAAAATGAGAGCTGAATTACCAATCAGGATGGTGTAAAAGTTATAAGAAAACTTTAGAATAAGACAACCTATTTTTATCTCCTTTACCTTGTTCCAAAGAGGACAGTAGGCAGGTGACTTTCATATTCTCAATCTTTTAAATTGCCAGCTAATACCACATTGCATTTGTAAGAATTTCACAGTTTAGGAAGTCCTTTCCTATCTCTTATTTCATTTAGATGTTTGAGCGACTCTAGGAGGAAGATATTATCATGCTTATTTTACTGATCTAAAAAAAAAAAATAGATACAGAGAAACAACTGCCCTTCACAAGTCCACAGAATAGGTGAGTTTGGGAACAAGACTCACATCCAGTTTCCTCACCCAGGTTCTCAGCTTCCCCTGATGTCCAGAAGAAGTTAATTCCAGACTTTGGGAGAGGTCATATAGATAGTACGGTCCAGGCAGAGAGAGATATCGCCTTTGAGACATGTGACAAACAGCAGCCTGAGCTGGAAGTGACTAAGAAAACACAGTAAGAGCTTGAGAATCTAGACAAATACCCAAGATTTTCAAGAATCCTCAAAATTCAAGAATAGCATATAATTTTCCTCATAAAAAATTCCCATGGTGATGAACAAAGAACAGTCGAGTCCATTGAGAGGCTGATGCTGGGCAGTAAGCTGAGCTCCCTCACCAGCTACGTGGCTAACAGCAGAGAGACCAGCATTCCTGCTTCACCAAAACCCCGTGCCACAGGTCTCCTAGAGCTCATAATTTCAGACTGTCAGGTCAAAATGTCTCCCTGTTTTATGAACTAACCGAATGACCTTCTCAGATAGCACTGATAATTTCATGGATATATTTACCTATTTACACTTTGGGGAAACCTCGACCAAAAGTTAAGGTGGATTTGCCCAAATGTGTATAGCATCTGAGACAGTAATGCAAATTGTTGTAAAAAATAATCCTTATGGGCTATGCTAGATCTCTTATCTGACACAGCACAGGAGAATATGTATTCAGTACCTAAAAGTTTCTCTTCATAATATGGGATCAGCCACGATGCCCTGAAAGTTGCCAACTCTGCTCTATTTGAGTTGAGAGTTCTATCTCTAACCACATAGTTAAGTGAAGTCAGCTGTCAGGGCCAATACAGACGTCATCTCTCTGAAAATAGGGAAAGACCAATGCTTAGTGCTGGGAAGAACAGGAAAAGATGAAAAAAAAAAATCTAGTTCATGGAATAAGAACTCAGAAGGTGGGTAGGCCAGGACAAGGGTGTGAGATCAGCTCAGCATAGCAGCCCATATTCATAACTGATATCGCAGCAGAGCAGAGGGAGGGAGGAGCAGACACTAGTGCAAGCATCAGGTCAGCTGCAAGAGAGACCCATGGAAGGGTCCCCTATATCAATTTTAAAGCCTCAGCTCTCTACAAGCATAGAGCCCAACACTAAGGAGGGATTCTCCTTGAGGACAGGAGCCAAACTTCTATGAATAAGAGGGATCTATGAATACCAATTGTTCCTAATGAATTTAAAAACATGAAGAGAATCTACTGCCTAAAGATGCTACCAATGTGACTGAGAAACACTTGATTTCAGAGAGAAAAATATATATTTATTTTTTAGAATTTCTGCTTTCTAAGGAGACTGCACCTAAAGTGGGGATTTCCTAACAAGATGATGGCTGAAGGTAAAGATGGGAGAAACTAAGAGAAGATTCCATGGCTTTATATGGGAAAGCAGTCATGGACATTCTGGGAGCCAAGTAAAGGTGGCTTTGATGAGACTGTCTAGGCTACAGGCTAGGGGCATCACTGAGTGAAAAGAAGCAGCTGATGACTGAGGTACTGGAGGGGGAAAGTTTTTTGATTGAGATTTTTACTTAGTTTTGCTATATGGTATTAACATCTCCTCTCTCATCTGTAACATCTTCAGTAAAATTCACATTATTCTCTAATGCTCCATAGAACTGGACTGACTTTTGGAGATTTGACAAAGTGATAAGCCCAACTGAAACGAGAGAGAAAGGGGCAATGATATAAGCCAATCCTGGGGGACAGAGGCACATTTGGAATATGCAATAAAGCTCTTTTATTCTTTAGTCACAATCATAGGGGATGCTGTTCCCAGAGAGTTCTGAACATTGTATAGTCCGACTGTAAATGATCTGGGAAAAACTGAAATCACTATTTCATAGGTAGCCTCAAAATTGCAGAGGACCAACATAAAAAGGATGATATCACCCTCAAACCTCATTATTTTGATATTAAATGATAGTCTGAATTTGAGACAAGAATTAGAGCATTTAGTTTTAATAATACTCCAAAGATTGTCAAAAAGACCCATCTCTGTTATTAAGCAGCAATTTGATCTTAAGCCAGCCTTGTGTCAACTCAGGTCCCAACTGTATCCAGATAAAAGGGGAAGGTGAAGGATTAGGGAGCCCTCATGGCCGAGGTGGCACAAGTCTAACCCCATCTCACTTGGACTCCATGACATCAGTCTCACAGATTAAGTCAGATTCCAGTCATTGGTCTCACCCATCAGAAACATGAGCAACCTTAATAAGTCGGATTGTAGGCCCTCGAGGATGTATAACTAGCATATTGAACAGGCTCATCTCAGTGGGAGTTTCAATTCATCACTTTTTTGCTTTATTCACCAATTACTGCATTCAACACTGCTCTGTTGAAGCTCTCGTTCTAGTCCCCAAATGATGCCTTCAGAAATTTTCACAATTTTCTTGTGATTTAATTTTCAGGATCAATCTAAGTTTCAAACTCAGAGCTTCTCATCCATTATAGCATGTGGTCAAGAAGGCCTGGTCAGCATTTTTAGTTCTTCCTCACTGCTTCTTAGTGTGGGGGAAGTGCCGTCTGGGTTTGGCAACTCTCTTCCTTCTCCCTTACTAAGATTTTACTCCATTGGTGTCGAGGGTTGGAAAGATAAATGGGTAAGAAACACCTGCCTCTTAGTTATCAATAGTGGTCTCCTCTCTGTTGCCATCTTTCTTCTGTTGGGATCTGCCACAAGTATGCCCGTCATTGATCAGCATCGATGCCCTCTGAGTGATCACACATTCAATATTGACTGTTTCATGGAACATGTGTGGATGTTCTTTGGAGCATCTTCAAGACCATCCCTACCGCACAATTCTCTGAAGTGAGATTTTTGGTCCTGGAAAAGCATCCCACAGCCTCTTGATACTAGACCCCTTCAGCTTATGGCCCACCCTCATAAACGGGGAGCTGGTAAGTGACTTCGGTACAACTTTCTCCGAGTCCATGGGTCCCAAAAGATCCCACATCTTTTTTTCCCCTTGTATCTTTGACTTTCCAATCAGTGTCACTTCCTCTCTTTGCCCTGCCGTCACTCTTACATAACTGTCTCTTACATGCTTAGTTATGCACAAGGAGAACTTCAGTACATGTTTCCTAGACGGGTAACCAATCAGGAACAGCC
Source organism: Canis lupus baileyi (assembly GCF_048164855.1). Lineage (NCBI taxonomy): Eukaryota > Metazoa > Chordata > Mammalia > Carnivora > Canidae > Canis > Canis lupus. Next base: position 9,456,205 of record NC_132875.1, on the reverse strand, counting down.
TCCCCTTCTTTAAGGTACCCTTAATCTCTACAAGCGAATCCTTAGTTCCACCATTCACTTGGCTTTGAAAAGGGAAGGGAAGCCATGGCACTTCCAAATATGCCATGGCTCTTGCTGTAACTATTGATTCTTGCAAATTTTCACATATTCCTCTCTATTTCTCAGGCTCTTTGTAGTGAAGCTAACCATGTGGCTAATTGTCACCCACAGAATATGAGTGGAACTGACATGCGTTGCCAGGATGGCCTTGGAAACGCAAGATAGTAGACACACAAGATGGAGGCAGCACCATCCAGAAGTCCTAAATGAGGTTTCTGGCCCCAGCTTTTGGTTTTCCTTTTTAGAAGGTGAAATGCTTAATGTCTGTTTGTCCTCAGCTTTGAACCCTATTTGCAGGAAAGAGGAAAAGTCATCCTACAAACGTTACTACCTTTGGCACCTCATAGGGTCATCTGAACAGAAGACCAAAGATGCCAAAAAAAAGCCCTGTAAGGTTGTAACCAAATGTGTATGTACGTTTCCTAATGACCATGCTCTTCAATTCAACCTCTCTGTTCTCTCTCTAAAAGGTTTGGGTCATTGTAAGAGCTCCAGCCTGGACTGGATCTCACAGTCACAAAGGTTGATATTTAACTCCTTACTAACTGAAATACACAGAGCAAGAAACATTTGGCAATGACTGCAGTGTAGAAGGGTTGCTTGAGCAATAAGCTCCCTTCATGTTTCACCAGTTCAGCATCACATCTGCTGGATCAAAATAAACAAATATTTTTCATTGAACTTAACAAGGAAGTACATGACCTTAACATTCATTTTTATCAAAGAGCTGGAGCCAATGAGATCCCCTGGTGTTTTCAGTCATGTGCCACCTCACTTTCTGTTTCCTCTTTGCTTTACTTCTTACAATCTCATGAAGTACCACTGTAAGAGCCTACAGTGTGTGTGCTCGGAGGAAGGGACATTTGCCGGAGTTTCTCGGAGTGTTTTTCTTTAAGCGAGGTTTCCAAGCACAAAACCATATAAAGGACAAATGCCAACTTATAACAATTTCACCCACAAACTATATTTAAGCACGGCATAGTTCCCAAATAAAATAAGACTACAGAAACAGTTTTACTGCTTAGGGGGAAAAAATGTATGTTTTTAGAACAGTTAACCCACAATAGCACAGCTGACAACTTCAAATAAAGGCCACAATCCTGTGAGCCTGTAACTCAATTTTACATAGGCTGGGTGTAGTGTTTCATGTCATGGATAGAGTTTCTTTACTGCTTTTAATGGTGGATGTTAGAAGCCTTCTTCCTGCAATTAGTATAATGGAGGATATAAGAGTGGAAATAGAAGCCTTTTCCCCTGTTCACCTAGGCAATGAAAAAGTTTAAAATCATAAATAGTCCCAAGGTTAAAAAGAGGTCACATAGATTATCTCCCCCCTCCCCCCGACTCCATAACTGTGCTCATGTTTTGAGAGAATTTCCTGCTTAAAAATTATTCTGGTTAAATGGCATCTTAAGGAGATAGACCTGGTCCCTCATCCACCCACAAAGTGGCCCCAGAGGAAATTCTTAGCTGTGGAGGATATACTCAGCACGGCCTGTGCAGCCTTCTCATCCCAGCAGGAGGCAGTGGACTTTCTAAAGACTGTGATGGTCACCACTGGCCCCTCACTAGCCTCCCTTTTGGTCATGCCCATTTTGCCTCCAGGTTGTCACTGCATTTGAGATTCCTTGCTGCCCTGTCTAACCCTAAACTGGGAGCTCCCTGCACGAGGACTATGCTTCAAGCCTTTTTTTTTTAATTTAGATTATTTATTTATTTATTTGAGAGAGAGAGTATGGGCGAGTGAGAGACCATGAACAGGTAGGAGAGGGAGAAGCAGACACCCTGCTGAGCAGGGAGCCCAATGTGGGGCTCTATCCTGGGACTCCAGGATCATGACCTAAGCCAAAGGCAGACACTCAACCAACTGAGCCACCCAGGCAGCCCTCCTATGGGCTTTCTTGGTAAGTAACTAGTGTGATACATTATTTAATCTTAAAGTTCTGATGATTTCATAGATGATATGTTTCACGCATTAGCTACCACTGGTGAATTTAATTTCAAGAAAACTGGTAAGATCCTAGTGCCTTGATAAGATTTCCATGTGTTGCCAAGGCCTGGCATTCTCATTCCACATTTTATTTCTTTGTGGATAGATTTGGTATCTGATAATAATTAAATTCTCAGGAAGTTTAGCATACCAAGTTATTATCACTTATAAAAGCATGAATAAAGAATCTTGAAGAAAAAAAAAAGAATCTTGAAGAAAGTAGGTATGGTGGCAACATGGTTTGGAAACAGGACTTCTGAGGAGAAGAGTGCAATGAAAAGTGGGGAAGAGGCAGAGAATTGAAAGTTTAAGGGCACAGAGGAACTTAATCCATTTTCTTTAATGAGTAGTATTTCTGCCCTGGTAATGCCAGAGAGCCTCAATTTTCATCTAAAATTAAGTTCATTTTTTAACAGCCTTTTGGAAACATACTTGGGAAGAAGAGGACTTTAGAGAGCATATCTTAAAAAACAAATATATGTTTTTTTTATTTTTTATATTTTTTAATTGTTTTTTTTTAAGATTTTATTCATTTATTCATGATAGAGAGAGAGAAGCAGAGACACAGGCAGAGGGAGAAGCAGGCTCCATGCAGGGAACCCGACATGGGACTCGATCCCAGGACCCCAGGATCGCGCCCTGGGCTAAAGGCAGGCGCCAAACCACTGAGCCACCCAGGGATCCCTTAAAAAACAAATATAGTCTACACTGAGCACCTACCATGTCCTAGAGACTTTACATATTTATTCTCACTTAATTCTCAAACAACTCAATATCAAGAGCTCCCATTTTACAGATGAAGAATCAAAGGCTCAAAGAGACTAAACAACAATGGGAAAAACAGAGATTCCAACCACATCACCCACTGGACCACCTACCACCCACACCACCAGCATCAACATCACCCCCAACAAGCAAGTCCTCCCAAATATAACACTATACATGTGATCAAAAATATAATTCTGTGTGGTTCTGATCCACACAAGCACTTTGCCATACTGCTCCTGGTCCTGACTCAGTAATGCCATGAAACTACATACTGCACTGGCCTGGCACAGAACTCTTTCTCAGAAGAGACCCAAATAGAAAGTAGCATTAATATTAATAGAAATAACTATTTTTTTAAAACTCAGAAAGCCAGATCTAAGAGGTAGCCAAATGCTTGCACTAAATCTGACTTGTGGTGCTTAGCACATTCATGCTTAATGACCTAAGCAATTCACAGTCCCTGCTCCCCGTTGGTGCAACCCATTCCCAGCAGCCTACATCAAGCTGGTGGTGAGTATCCAGTCATCAGAGCTGGAAATGGACTCAGCACCTACTATGAGCCAAATTATGACTTCATGCAAGGGCTTTTTTTGGTTTGTTTGTTTCTGTAGCTGTAATGATGAATTAAGGAGGAAAAAATTAATGTCAACTTTGAGTTCAACAACCATCTTTTTTTTTTTTGTAAATTTATTTTTTATTGGTGTTCAATTTGCCAACATATAGAATAACACCCAGTGCTCATCCTATCAAGTGCCCACCTCAGTGCCCGTCACCCAGTCATCCCCACCTCCCCTTTCCCCCACCCCTAGTTCATCTTTGAGTGCCTCTTATTGCAACGGCCCCTGCGCAAAGCAGGCACTGAAGGGACAGATAGATTTCCACATGTGCTCTCAAGGAACTCATCTGATCATTGGCACGGATATTTAAGGGAAAATAGGCCATCCTGGCCTTCCAGAATGAGACTTTGCCATATTCCACCTCTTGAGTGGAAGAGAAAATGCTTATCCAGATTGAAATAATGTCTTGCTCTTCTCCTGAAGCATAATACACTTTTCTTTATTTGGCAAAATGGACTCCTTTTCCACTCACGCCTGCGGTGTGGGGAGCCCCTACCAGGAGTGGAGAGGTTTCTGTTAGCTGCTGGCTGAGAGAGTTCTTGCTAAATCTCCCCTCACATGCTGCCTCTCCATGTCTTTGCACCCTTCATTTGAATACAACGAGCACGTGTACAATTTTAGGATTAATTGAATATCTACATCCCATACCTCTGCTTTATCAGGGCTTTATCTCAATCATTACATCTGTCCACCTATTCCACTCAAAGTACAATCCTGCCTGTCACTGAGACAGATTAATGTGATACAAATTGACATTTCCCTCCTCATCCCAGTGGGCAACCTGGTCCTCATTAGAGTCAACAAAATTAAAACATCCCTGAAAAAGTGTATTTAAATTTTACTCTGAGAACAAAGGAGGAAATGCAAGTACAATCTGTCAGTTTACCACACAAAATTTTGTTGGGTTTACTTAATGAATAAATTGCTGTTAACTCATAAATAAGCCATTAGCAAAACAAAACTGCCAAACAAAACATTATCTCCTAATCTGCTCATCTCTCTTCAGACCACCATGGAAAAAGTGGATAAACCTGTTGATCAATCCACCACAGAGATGGAAGTAAAACACTGAGGACTTATAATCAGGTTGTTCAGAATCTAGAAGAAAAAGAAATGGCACTTGTGCCTCAATTACCTTAAGATCTTGCACTAAAAGTCTTGCTTTGGAGTTGGTGTTTTGGGTTTACTGTTTCACCTCTCACTTTTTTTAAAAAAAGATTTTATTTATTTATTCATGAGAGACACAGAGTGAGAGAGAAAGGCAGAGACACAGGCAGAGGGAGAAGCAGACCCCACACAGGGGACCTGATGTGGGACTCGATCCCGGAACCCCAGGATCTCGACCTTTGACCAAAGGCAGGTGCTAAACCACTGAGCCACCCAGGCGTCCCTTTCTTTTTTTTTTTTTTTTTTAAAGTCACCTCTCACTTCTTATTTTATGAACACACATAACCTCAGTGCTTAGAGACTAGTCCTATTTCCTCATTTTGGAGAAATGAGGAACAGGAGCCCAGGGAGGTTACTGGAAGCCCCTGCGGGTAGGGCTGTGCTGAGAACCAGGTGTCCTCACTTCAGCTCCTTCCAAGACCTGAGTATCTTCTCTGCACTACCAATAAAAGGGAGGAGAGAGGAGGTGAGGAGGCCCCCCCCTGCTTCACAGAGGAGGGGGAAGTGCTTCCGTTACCACTACCATGGACGGTACTGAAAAAGTATTATTCCTGCAGTGTGATGACATCAGAGTGGGTCAAGGGTCTTCGAAGGGAAGTCTATGGGTGCTGTTAAATCTGACCAAATCACACAAGACAAAGATAGAGGTGGTGTGGAGAGATGGAGATATGATTGGAGAAGAGGAGGAGACCCCAGGCCAGGCCAAATGCAAAATGACTGACATCCAGAATGGGGCTCTGTGACATCAAGATTCCTTTCCCAAGCGCCCTGAAGGTTTTTCTCTTTTTAAAGATCTTCAGCTGCGGCCATTTGGTTCTCTGGTGCCCTTTGTTTTCTGGCTGGTGATCCTTTTCTTTTTCCTTCCCTACACTTAAGAAAGAAAAGGAAAAGAAGGGGCTGGGATGGGGTAACTGTTCCCAGGCCTACAAGCCACGGCCCTGTGCAGCCAGTCTTAGAGCTCCCCCTGCTGGTCCCAGCAGGGCGCTTTGCCTTAAGCAACCCTACTGGGTCTCACACCCCAACTAGCTAAAGAGCTTAGACCCTATGCTGAGTTCAGCTGATAAACAGGTTACAGCAATATCTCTGCTGACACTGTGCTTCTGTATGCTCAATAGGAAAAACTTGGGAAAAAAAGGCAAAATTGAGTTTATAAAAATTGTTTCCTGCAGGAGTGCCTCCTAATTCAAGCAGAATGTCACTCACCAGTGGGGTTCAATAAACCCTTAATCTTAACCATCCACTTTATCATGAAAATGGCACTGTTTATTCCACTGGTAATATCTTGTGTCGAAATCTGAACAGTATTTCTTCTCTAATGGGAGTGAGACAGAAAACCCTGCCAATCAAACGGGAAAGAGAAGCCCGCATCAGACAGCAGGCCTCTGTTTTCAGGGATAAAAACCCATATTCATTCGCACAGGACCACTGCAACTTTAAAAAACAATATCAAAAGGAAAAAAAGTTAGAATTGCAGAGGAATGTTCTCTGGGTGCTTCTATTTTTTCATCTCTTTTCTCTCCCACTTTCTCCCCGTAAGGAAAAAAATTAAAGCTGGTTTGATTTCTTGTTTGCTTAAAGGCTAATGTATATTTACAGAAGCATCTAAGGCACGGATTGCTTTGAATTTAGTGGTCCTTCGATATACAATAGGGCTACTGTGTTTCAAAGGATTTGGCCACCCATCATGACCCATGACTCAGTCTGTCGTCCATTAATCTAAACACAGGCTCTCTCAGATATATCCAGATGCCCAAAAATCTTTTACATTTTTTGATATGGACTTCTTGTTTCTGTATCTAAGGGGAATTGTTGCTGATATTCCAATGTGTCCCCAAAGGGTTTCTAAGCAAGTTCCCATCCACTTGTCATAAGCACAGAAGAATAGGTTTTCTTCTCCCTAAGCGAGAATCATACCCCTAGGCCAACAAGCCACAACAGTTTTCTTCTCCCTTGCCAAGTATCCATTCTCATATCAGGTAGACACCAATTGTTGCTAAAAGGTGATAACGGTAACAATGGAGCGACCCATGGTGAGGGAGAGTCTTCCCATTACAGTGAAATCTGATAAGGATTTGGTATGACCTTGCAACTCTTTTTTAGAGCAGTTTTGGTATGACCATGCAACTCTTTCTTTAGAGCAGTCTGTAATTAGCAGAAATAAAGTTTCTGCTAATATTGCAATAAGCCAACATTATCAATGGAACTTTACAAGAATGACAATTTTAAAAAGAAAGAAAAAAGAAAGCTGACTCTCAGATGTCTATGCCAAGTAGCCAGTTTCCAGCTATGTTTTGGTTCCTTCCCCTTGCCTTACCAACAGCTCCATGTTACCAGGCAGGTTTCCAAAAAAACTCCCTTCTCTTTCTCCTGTTGGATCAGATGATTCATGGAATCCACCAAAGAGTTACAATAAAAATTTCATTCTACCATGAAGCAATGGGTGTCACATGGAAATGTCTTCCTGCTTGATTTCACTTGTGAAGTCCTCTTGATCTAACATCATGCAAGGAGAAAATCACTCATTCTGCCGGAAATTTACTTATTTATTTGTATTGTAGGATCATTGCCTCCTCTACGATATTCATAATTTTATTTAGGTTAACAAGGAAAAACAAGAGCGTTGTGTTCCCTAAGATTCCTTCTCATTTTATGGAGTAAAAGAAGTTTTGAGGTATGACCCAATTACTCTCCAAACATCCAGGTATCCAAATCTAAAACATCTAAAATATCCAAAATATCTAAAAACCTCAAATGGGTGAAAGCCTACTTTGTTTGGAAGATATCCACAAGAAGAGAGAGAAAGACCTAGGAGCCTTATTTTAAGTCACTACTAAAGCCTAAATATCCCCTACTACCACAGCCTAAGCTGCATTCCTCCTGAAAATGCTCAACACTGGTTATCAGAGCAGAATTAGATCCTTTGTGGAGCCCAGTCATGATGGTTTCCATTTACCAATGCCATGGCTAATTTGCAAAATTAAATTTCTATCAAATTCTCATTTACATCCAAATGATGTCAGAAAACAATCTGACCCAGTTAGTCACTGAAATTCTTTCGCTGTGGCCAGGTGCTCTGGAGAAATTCTGTTCTCTCTGTAACTTCCTCACCCACAACTTTCAGCCAATCATTCAACATTTTAACGGCCTCCAATGACATGGAAAAGTTAATGACCCAAAAATACCACAATGATCCATAACCGTGCATCTATACACATGCTGTTGTTCTTGCTGCATGTTGAGCTTCCACCCATCCTTCAAAACCCATAGTCCATACCATAACCTCTATTATGAAGCCTCTCCTTACTTCTAAACAAAGGCTTATCCTGCTTCCTTAAAGTTGCTTCTGCTTCCAGCATGACAGTCTCCTCCAAGCGTGGGCCATGAACACCCTGCATCAGAATTACCCAGGACTAGTGTTAAAATTTGCAGGATCCCAAACTCCACCCAGACCTGCTAAATAATCAGAAACTCTGGGGTGGACACCCAAGAATATGCATTTACTAAATTCCTTGTCCCCTCTCCTGGTTAGTCTGATGCAAATACAAACATGTATTTTATTGCCCACATAATTCTGAGTAGCAGTTCATATTTATTGAGCTCCTATGTTATGCCAGGCACTGTTCTAAGCACTTTATACATATATTACCTCATTTAATTATCACAATAACTGTAGAAGAAGAAACCATTTTTATCTCCATTTACATGTTAATTAACTTCTCTGAGATAATGTGAAATTAGAAACTCTCCCAAGAGCACATACTAATAAATGGCAGAAAAAAGATTCAGGACCAGGAAATCTTATTCCTGGGTGCCTGTCCCTAAATCACTGGGTTTTACAGTCTCAAAAATAATTGTTTGTCTTCTGCCTCTTTTACTAGGCTGTGAATTCATCTAGAGCAGCAATTGGATCTTTCCATCTTGGTAACAGCAGCACTTCTCATAGTGCCTGATGTACTCAATAAATGTTTATTGAACTGTTTAAAATGTAGAATAAACCAAGGTATCATCTTTTTGTCTATGGGTAATAATATCAGTGAGGTAAAAAAAATTTTAAAAGCCAAAACACGGAAGAAGAAGAGAAGACGGCAGAAGAGTAGGGTCCCCAAGTCACCTGTCCCCACCAAATTACCTAGATAACCTTCAAACCATGCTGAAAATCTATGAATTCGGCCTGAGATTTAAAAAGAGAACAGCTGGAATGCTACAGTGAGAAGAGTTCACGCTTCTATCAAGGGATAAATTTGTAAACATTTATCTCTAGAATAAATCCCACTTGATTGTGAAAAAAATAAAAATAAAATAAAATAAAAGCCAAAACTCTCATGGACCACAAAAAAAAATAATAATAAACAGGTAAATATGGCAATGCTTTGGTGAGACATAGTAAAATTATGCCTGGTTTTCATAAAAAATATATAAGTAATGTAACAAATATAAATAAATTAATTTTATACCGGAAACCAAAGTCTCTCTACAGTGTCACATCATAAACTTCATACTGCAGAAAGCAAGCCTGGGGACAGTGAAGCAGTCCCCAGGAAATTACTAGGAACTTTCCAAACCATATTTTCACATCTCTTCATCTAGATATAACTTCAAACAATAAGAAAAAAAATACATCAGGTTATGAAGCTGTTTCATTTTGAGGAATGGTATAGAACTCTACTGCTTCCTTATCAAATACCTAGAAACTTCAGCCAAACAGCTTGAAGAAGTAAATTTTTCAAAATCTTTGAAGAAAGATCCAGCTCTACAGGGTGGTAGCACCTTTTAAGTCTGGCTCTGCTCCCAAGAAGGCGTATCACATGCATTCATTCCTTTCACCAACATGGTATATTGACAGGCAGGCCCAAGTGCATTAGAAATGCCACAGATGTTACCGGCCACTTCCCAAGAAGAAAAAAGGCCTGGACTCTGACCTGTTAAAAACTGGCATGTTATTTATACAAGTGATATCAGAACCTACATGCTGTGTCTACACTTAGCCTAAGAACCCAATGAAAACTGAGAATGTCATAAACCATTCAGCCAGAAATCTACGCATTATATACATGGATAACAAATGAGAGGGGGTTTTTCCTATTTTTTTAATCCAGATATTTTGATGCTGTGTATACAAACATACATACACACACAAATGATTCCAGTCTCCATTTCTAACCTGTCGCCTCACCTCTCACGTCTTCCGAGTTTGGGCTATCAGCCAGGGGCACAAGTACCCACCAGCAGGTACACACGCCCCCATACAATGTGGGTCCCAGTGGGAGTTTTAGATGAGCTTCGTGGATCTCACATCTGAGTCAATGCAAAACCCCATCAAAAGAAACTTCCAATCCCCAGAAATAAACTCCCTCCTCGCTTCCAGACGTGCTGAGAAAACATTTTTCTCTCTTTTAAGAAACTGTATACATAATACCCTGCAAGAGCACATGTCATCTCAACTATTCAAGTGTAAAGGGACAGTTTGCTGGTGGTGACTTAGAAGTTCAGAACGGACGAACACTCAGCGCAAATATAATATTTAAAGACAAGCTATTTCCAGACACGTGTGTGGCCGCATGTTGCCCAGGGCTGCCCCGCTCTAGACAGCTTGCATTACATGCCTACACCTCCAGAATGTTCCAGCATTTAGGTGACGTGGGGCTCACCAAATTTCAGACAGGGTAAGAAGTGGCCTTGCTTGCACTAGAGCAGCAGGGTCATCAGCATCCTCGTGACTTGTAGTGGTGGAACATTTCCCTCCCTTTCATTTCCAAGAGTCAGTAGTGGTGAAGGATGTAGCTATTGTCAGCTCCTCCAGGACCTACAACAAAAAGCAGAGATCTCATCACCAAAAGTACGATTTTATATGATTTCTGTTTCCTTCTGTGAGTTGCCTACAGATTCTCCTGCCAAGGAATGCAACAGCTTTATAAACAGTGACATGAGGACATAGCTGGACTTTCCAATCTAAGTCAGAAGTGGTTTGGTTTGGACTCGCTAAGGGGAAGCATTCTGTGTTCAGCCTGATTGGTTCTCTCAACTCTCCTTCTAAGGAAGTCTTGTCCTCCAACTGTCAGAACCGCAAAATACAAAACCATTCATCTCTCGCTTTAGAACCTTGCCTGAGCCACTCAACACCCCTGAGGCATGCGTCTCTCCAATCAGGAGCGCTTGCTTCCCAGAGCCAAGTACATTTCTATAAATGCTTCACGTGGGAAGGAACAAAACCAATAAGTCAGAAAGCTGACTCAGAAATGAGCGGAAGTGTTTCCTTTCCTCCTCCCAGCAGATTGGTTGTTCTGTGGTGATGCTCTGGTGTGACCACTATGCAAGGCTTGGCGGCCTGTCAGCACAGGACAAAGTATTTGGCCACCAACATCATGACTTCTACATTTGGGGCAATTGCTTGGAACAAATACAAATGTACCAGTGAACAGACCTAGAGTGTACAAATTATGCTCCACAGCAATAAGTTCAAAGGGACAAATGCTCCAGATGTTCGGGAACCTGTGGCTGGGTCTCATTTACATTTCTCAGCAATGGAAGCCAACTGTAAGGGCCATAGCTTTGGAAGCCTGGGATCTACCACCCGTTAGAGACTGGACAATAGCCAGCGGAATTCAGGGCAGTTGGGCCCTGGATACTGGGCAAATCAAACAATCAATACTTATTGATCACTTATGCCTGGATCAAAAGGCACCACATTTTTTACGTGAAAGAGCCATCACTAATAACCACCTTTGCATTTAGAAAATAGTGCAGCATAAAAGCACTTTTGAATACATTATGTTCTTTCAGTCCAGACAACAGACAGCCTCATTAGTGATTAGCCTCACTCTGTCTTTATTGACAGAGGAAAAAGCCATCTCAGGGGAGGTAGACGCTGTGCCCCGAATCACAAAGCCAGGGAGTTCAAAGCCACACTTAGGCCTAGTCTCTTTCCACTACTGCTCAGCTGTGAACAGTAACCAGAAATTCAGTCCTGGTACCTTCCTCAGAAGAGTCCTATAGCCCCAAGAGTGTCACAAAGTTCCTTGGGAAATCACACAGCCCAGAGGCTACAGGCAGGAGCTGTCCCCGCACTTACCTGCTGGCCCAAAGGCAGCCCGGCCTCTCTGCTGCAGCTCTTCCAGAATCTGCCACCAGGTAGATCCTTCTTGGTTCTTTCTTGATTAGCTCTCCTCCTCAAGAAGATGGGAAGGTGAGTCAAGACTTGTGTTCACAAAAAAAAAAAAAAAAAAAAAAAAAAAGACTTGTGTTCACCACAGAGTGCTTAGTACAAAAGCTCTGGAGTCAGAGACCATCTTGGCAGGGGGCCTCAGTCAGTTAAGCATCTGCCTTCCACTCAGATCATGATCCCAGGGCCCTGGGATGGAGCCTCGCATCTCTTGAGCAGAGAGCCTGCTTCTCCTTCTCTCTCTCTCTCTTTCTCTCTCTCTTTCTCTGTCAAATGAATAAATAAAATCTTAAAAACCAAAAACAAAACGAGAGACCAGCTTGGAAGAACCTACTTCAAAGGGTCATTATAAGAATTAAATAATACTGAAAACAAAGCCTTGTATCAGTAAGCACTCCATGATCGCTATTCATATTTTTATCATCCTTAATTTTATATTTATAAAATGTAAATGAGCATATTTATAAAATATAAATGAGTATGTTTCCTGTATGAAGACAGCCTAACAAGCATTAGTAGAGCACCTGGCACTAGGCTGGGCCCCAGGGACTGGATGAGGCATTGGATACAGTCTCTTCAGTAGAGAAAGGAACTCCACTCTAGGAGGAACTTGACTTATGGAAAGAGGAAGTAGACACTAGCTTGAACTAAGAATTCTTTTAATTATTCAAAATTTGGAAAAGGGAGTTTTTTGCAGGTCAATGCATGCATGCACTACCTGCACCCGGTACCTCCAACCCTCACGGTTCTTGATCCTTTACCTTCCCACACACACACACACACATAATGCCTTGCTTCTAGCCCATTCTCTTGGGCTTTTGCTAAGTAGCTATTTAGCTTGGAGGAGGGACAAAAATCACAGTGAAATATTAGTGATTTAAGTTTACTACTCCTGGAAAATAAATTCGAATTGGATTGGAATACTAGAATCTCTCCCCATGAGGAGCTTCAAATAATGCTGTTTCTAAGGAGTGGCTATCTGGGGTTCACCAGATGGAAATTCATTCACTCACTTATGTAGCCAGCCAATCAGCCAGCCAGCCAGTTATTCAACAAATATGTCAGGTTGTAGGTACCCTGACTGCGCTGGACTTCTTCTAGTCTAGCATGAGTGACAAGCATTATACAAGTGAACTAAAAAAGAAATAATTAACAAATCATGGTAAGAGCCAAAGAATAAAAGGTAAGATGATAAAGGAGGGGGCAGAGGTATATATACAGAGAGATAGCTGGAAAGACTTATTTAAATGAAGTCTACAGATGGATATTTGATTTGAGGCATTAAAGAGCCAACCCAATTACTTTGTAATATAAACAAGTACTGAATCGTTATGTTGTACACCTGAAATTAATACATTATATGCCGATTATACCTCTTTTTAAAAAAAAAAAAAAAAACTTTTTTTTTAAATAGGAGCCAGCCCTACCAAGAGGGACAGAACTGGGAGTAGGTAAAATGGCAGTGCAAAGCCCAAGGCAGAAAATGACCCAGAGTCTAGGACTCAGACAAGAATAACACTGACAGCTTGGGATGGAAAGCCAGGGAGAGATCATACATCGCCTTGTAGATCCTGGAAGGAGTTTGGTTTTTACTGAAGGACTCCACCAGAAAAGCCTTCCAGATCCCTTACATGTGTTTGATTCTTTAATATATATATTTTTATTTCAAGGAAATGTAAATTCATTTTTAATTTAGGACAAAATCTTTGCTCTCTTAATTCTTGGCCAGCACCTTCTCACTTCTCTGTAATTCCAGATTCTTGCTCCCACCCAGTGTGCTATGCTGGGAGGAGCACAGGCCCCCACTTGCTCTGGTGCTGGCACTGCTTGGAATGTGACCTTGAGCCAACGAGTGGTCATTGCAAACCTTGACTTCTGCATCTATAGAAGAAGTGGAACCAGGTGATCTCAGAGATCCCTTTGGTTCTAAATTAATTGATCAACAAGGAAGGGGGAAAAAATGCCCTTAGAGCTTACCCTTCCTGCTGTAGACAGTTTGGCGTGGGGGTTAAAAGCCTGAACTTGGGTGTTATAAATGTAGATTCTAATCCCGACCCTACATGCTAATGCCTCTACCTTGAGCAGGTGACTTTATCTCCCTAAGCCTCCTTCCTTACCCGTAAAATATGGATAATAGTCATGCCTACTTTGCAGAGTTCTCATGAAGAAGCAGGGGTGTCATTATTACTATGGCATCGCTATGCACAGATCATCCCATTGCAGGATGGCAGGACTTGGACTGGGGAGAAATAATAGGTTTAAGACTCAAGGCAGGTCTTTGGAACTTACTCTCATGAATCAGCATCTATTATGCCAATATTAAGGGTGAACCAACATGAAGTAAGGCTGGATCTGTGCGGAGCCCAGAGGTAAAGTCTGGTCTGGAAACTTGAGGCCGTTGAAAGGTTTTCAGCCGAAAAGGTATTTGCTCACTTGATGTGAAACACATGGTCCAGGGGGAAACCTCAGAAAAACACCAGCCGTCCCCAGTCCCCATCTCACGTGTGTGAGGAATGAGAGGGGCGCTTGGACAAAGCGTTATTCTCCTAGATACAGTTGTGGCCAGCAAAAGGACGAATAAGAAAAAAACAATTAAACTTCTAACATGAGCTAACTCAAATAAGCCCACCAACCTCTTAGTAAAATATACAGGCATTGAGCCAGGCTGTCCTGACAACGTGTTTAAAGAATACCCAACGTGCAGAGGAATTGAATAAATAGACTCGAAGTCGTGCAGTTCTTGGGGAATTTTCAAAAGGGTAAATGCCATTTGTTGGCCTCGTCTTCCTCCTCCTCTTCATAAAAGTCACAGAATCACAGGGTTGGAAGAGAAATCAGAGGTCGTCCTGCCCCAACCTCAGACAAAACGATTCTGAGCAAAATGATCCTTGAGTTCAAATCATAATTTGAACCAAACCGCTTAACCAGATAAGAAGTGATCTGAAGTGGAATTGGGGGCAGGAGCTGAGAAAGTAGTCCCAGTTTGGGCGTCTTTTTATTTCTCTGAGTGCCCACTGATTTACAAGTCAGCTTCACTGTGTAGAATCCTGAGAATGTTCTGCCTCTGTAAGCGTTTCCCAAACACATCTTTTGAGATCCGCATGTAGGCTCCCTGAACTTGGCACCTTCCAGTTATTAGCCATTTGGAAAGCCAGGAGGGAATGGGGATCAGAGGGAAGGACGGAGGGCAGGCAGATTGCCAGACCCAGCTCCCTTGCTGAAGCTATGACAGGAGAACACAATGATGAATTGGCATTGTCAAAAAAAATAGTGAGCGGGAAATGGGGTCCCACTCTCGTACTAATGATTACTTGGTTCAAATGTTCTAGACAAAACATCTCTGATAAGTTGGTTATCAATCTATATATATGTAGTCTATGTGTTATAAAGAAGGAGCGACAGAGGGGGAAGAGGGAATGGGGTGGAGGAGAAGGAGGGTAGAAGCAAAGTGGTAAACCTGCAGAGACACAGGAGAATGTGAATTATTAAATGGTGCAACCATTTATTGGAGGTTAGGCCCTGTGTTTTATGCTTTAAATAGGCTATTGTATTAGTCCTCAAAAATGGGTAGGTTATTATTTTCTTTTCCCAAACAAAAAAAGAAAACTTGATGGTTTGTTAATTACTTCAGAAGGTTTGAGGGACTTCTTTTCTCTGCTCTTTTCGTAATGCGCGAAGATTGCTTTGAAAATGAAAAAACAAGGTGCTCCGGGGTGGCTCAGTCAGTGAAGCATCCAACTCTTGATTTCAGCTCAGGTCATGATCTCAGGGTCGTGAGATCGAGGCCCATGTCGGGCTCTGCACTCAGCACGGAGTCAGCTTCAGATTCTCTCTCCCTCCCACTCTCTCTCTCTCTATCTCTCTCTCTCAAATAAATAAAATCTATAAAGAAAAAAAAGATGAGAAACAAATGTTTACTGCCTTATGATTGGCAGGGGTGTGTGTGTATATGTGTGTGTGTGTGTGTGTGTGTGTGTGTAAAAGCACAGAGCAAGGCAGCGACCACCTAGAAGACCCAGGACTCGGAAAGCAGATACTAAAGACAACACAGAGCAAACCTTACCTGCAAATGGGGGCATACAAGAGACCCTGAGGGTTCAACAAAGGTTGCCAACCGGTCAGAAATCCCTTTATTTACCCCATCCCTTCTGCAAACTGCATTGTGGCTTGCGCCTCTCTCTGACGAGGGTAGTTAAAATCCACATGAAACCTCTCCGTCTTCACCTAGTCCTACGTGGGCTATGTTAACTGAGTCAGCTCCTCACCACCGAGCACTTACTTGAGAGCATTCATTTATAATAGACATAGCATTCAAACATACACAGGTTTCCCTCTTCAAAAAAAAAATTGTCATATATTTTGGAATGTGACAGCGGAGGTATTTAAGAGAACAAGCTTGTAACAACAGAGTAAGCAACAGCACAGTCTTCTCTAATTGGGAGAGAAGTTCCTCATTTTTCCATAACGGCATCTATATTACATGTCCAGATGCCCTGCCAGATTGTTAACTCTACACCCCAAAGCATCTGATTTTGGCAAGCGTAGATCAGGACACACAACTGAAGCCAGAACTGCCGAGGAGCCATGTGAGTAGAGACCAAGTCTCAATTAGCAGGTCAAGAAACAAGCTAATCAATTAGCAGCCTGGCTTTCTCCAACTCACCAAATTAAGATGCCTTTAAAAGCATAACTGATCTTCGTAAATGAACGTTCCTCTCTGGTCCCTCCTCTGCGAGGTTAGACATTATAAGAAAATAATTGTATGAATCATTTATATTTCTGGAAAATGCTGAGCACCTCCAGGTGTGACACAGATGGTGGACAATAAAGGGGGGAGGGAGCAATTTTTCATGAATCAGGCACACACACCCACATACTCGCATAAACAGCAAATCCTACTTACTTCCTGGCAGGAATCCCCACCTCTCCACCAAGGCCATCAGCAATACCAAGGCTCCTATGCCCCACACCCTATAAAATCATCCAAAGGAGGAGAGAAATCTAACACACACAAAAGGTAGCCATAAAGGGCTCTGGAGTCAAACTACCTGGATTCAAATTCCAACACCACCACTTACGGGTTGTGTGATATTTGGGTAAGCAATGAAGACTCTCTAAGCCACAGCTCCCTCATCCATAAAATGGGTATTATATCAGTTCCTCCCTCTTGGAATTGTTGTGTAGACCGAGTTAAAGCCTGCAGAGTAACTAGCATGGTGCCCAACACTAAGCTTTTGTGGTTGGGACATAATTGTTAATCTGGAATTATTTCCACCAAAGAAGAGAGAGAAGGGAAGGAGGAAGGCGTAGAGGAGGGAAGAGCAGAAGGAGAAAGACTCTAGAAGAGAGGATGAGAGAGTCAGGGAGAGGAAGGGGGAGGGGTAGACAGGAGAGAACTATCCTCTTCATATTTCTGTGATGATGGAAGAAAATCGAGCTGAACATCTTCAAGAGTGTCACAGCCAGGAAAGGGGAGATGTGCTTTCAAAGAGGGAAGAGGAAAGCCATGAAGGAAACAAGGGAAGCTTTGCTCCCAGAGTAGTGATGATGTACCACTTATCACACACAGCATCTCACTTTCCGTAGAAGCACACACTCACACTCACAAGCTCTGGGGTGACCTGCCACATGCCACCTCGTCAGTTGAGCAGCGGAACCGAGATTCAGACTCAGGTCTACTTCGGCCTACAACCCACTGCCTTTCTGTGCCACCACCCAAGAGCATTCACTCGCAGCTGGGGTGGCAAGTTTCACCTGAAAATCATGCGCACTGTCCTGTTCCGAGGATGCCATCCTCCCAGACAATGCCGGCGAACAAATATTTGAGTCGCAATATTAGTACCAATTAGTTGTACAGTCCCTACTTTTTTTTCTTTTTTTTTGTCTCTACTTTTAAACTCAGGCTCTTACTGGCATATTCAGGAGTTACAGATTTTGGTGGTGGTGGTGGTGGTTGTTTTAACGTCAGACTCTGACCAAAAGGAGGAACTGGGCTTCTCAGGAAACATCCTGATTAAAATTAAGTTTAAAATAAGAGCTGTCTTTCCAAATACCTCAAACGCCCCAGGTTTTAAATTAGCCTGTGCATTCAATGGCCTACAGGCAGAAGTCTGGAATCGTGAGCCCATTTTTGTGGATCTGATGAAGGATGGGAGAAAGACTGCCAGAGAGGTGTGTGCGGCACATGAGGCTCATCGGTGGGTCTCTTCTCCACCTATCTTGCCCACATTATTGAAGAAGCCTCCAAGCTGCTCTCCTACCCTCTGCCCACCTCTAATCTGTCCTGGCCACAGCACTGAAAGTGATTTTAAGGTGCATCAGATCATGTCACACCCTTGCTCAAAATTCTTTTGTGTTGTCACACTGCCCATAGAATAAAGCTCAAAATGTTCCATGTGGCCTGCAGGCACTGTGTGATCTAGCCCCAACACCATCTTAGGCACATTGGTTAACCAGCTCTTCCAACCCATGACCAAGGGTGTTTATGGCCAATCCTCACCAAATCTTTCCTGCCTCAGAACCTTTGAATAATGTGCTCCTTCTGTCTAGAATGATCTTCCCACCAACAACAACACATACAGCATCGTTCCCTCCACCACTTCCTTCTCATAATTTAGGTCCTCAGAAAAGTCTTTCCAAAGCCCCTGCCTAAAGCACTCCTAGGCCCATCCAAACTCCTATCTAAGCCCCTGCTTCTTCGTCTCCACCCCTGGTTTCCTTAGGGGTACTCATCCCATGTCAGTCTCCAATGGCTCCTATGTGTCTGGCAAAGTCCCTGACACCTGAAGAGCCCTCAGTGAAATGTTGTAGGACAAATGAACTAATGAATGAAGGTGTCTGTGGCATATTATCTTCATTTTGCTTTTCCTAAGTCTCTTATCACACCCTACAATTATATTTTTGGTTTCCTTGCTTACATTTTATTATCTGACTCTCCCACTAAGAAACTGACTCCATGAGAGCAGCTACTTTTCCATGCTTACTAGTTTATCCCTGGTATCTAAAACAGCACCTAGTACATAATAGGCAAACAGTATTTGTTGAATGAATGAATGAATGAATGGATTGTGCATGAATGAACGAGTGATCCCAACCCTAGGATCAAAGGCAGTGCCTAGGTCAAAATAAATACTTAATAAATGGAAAGGTACTCTTGTTTCTTCTCATAATTTAGGAACAATTCAATTTTGGCCTGTATTGTTACTATAATTAATTTTTCATATAGTCAAAGACTTTTATAAATTAGTTCACTTTCAGGAACAGGAAATGTCTTTTGCATCACCAAAGCTTTATAATGGTCATCTATTGCAGGTTCTGAATCGAAAACCCCTCTCCTGGTAGGGGTCACTTTTGGCTTAATGGGCTTCCACCACCTTCCCTTAAGGCCATTGAAAATCAGTCTTGAGAGAGAAGAGCAATGTGCCCTTCAAACAGCTGTTTTCATGACCAAATCCCACTTCAACTCTTTCAAGTATTGCCTATAACACTCACAAAAGAAAACAAATCTGTCTTGACACAACATTTTGACCAAGTTCAATGCG
The DNA here is from genome assembly GCF_048164855.1 of Canis lupus baileyi. Taxonomy (NCBI): domain Eukaryota; kingdom Metazoa; phylum Chordata; class Mammalia; order Carnivora; family Canidae; genus Canis; species Canis lupus. The sequence goes on along the minus strand of NC_132875.1, from coordinate 9,436,864 downwards.
GTTATTCATGTTATTCCAACTTTTTTTGGTAGAAAAGATAAACACGGTCTCTGAAAAAAAAAAAAGAAAAAAAAAAAAAACATAATCAAAAAAGCAACCACCCAGGCCCTTCCAAGGCCCAGCCCTGGTTTCCAGATGCTCTCCGTTTTCAGCTTGGTTTAATTAAAGCTCCATATGTCAGCAACCCATCAGCTTCAGGTGTGATTCAGATTGCCCCAAAGCATCAGAAACCCTGCCAAACTACCCAAGCATGAGAGCAAAGTTGAGAAATGTACTCCCTAGAACAAAGCCCATCATTACAAGGGGAAGGCTTGTTGGGAGGAGGAGTAAAGTGATTATCTCCCTCCCTGCTTTGGATTTTGAAACATAACAAAGAGAACTTGGTTCATATTCAGCCCATGTCTTAGATCAGTGACAATGCTCTTGAGGGAGGCACGAGATGTCTGAAGTCTAACTCCTGGTCAGAGCTGGCTACCTCTCAAACTATGGTCATGGTATGCAAAAGATGCTAAGAACTCGAGTGCATCTGCACCCTTACACAGTAGAAAGCTCACAGCACACTTGTTTATTCTTCTTTTTTTTCCTCTTGGTGTGTCAGATCTGAGCTTTTTATAGTGCCTCTGGGTCTGTAGGGAGACCAAAAAAAAAAAAAAAAAAAAAATGCAATTAGCTAACAGAGTTTTCTGGCTGCGGTAGCCAGAAATTGAAAGATAACTCCCAACATGATCCAGCCATAGATGAAAACCAAACTCCTGGAGGGGGGGAGGGGGAAGTCATTTTGAATCAACAGGGCCCTTGCTCAAGACGTGAAGCCCAGAGTGCACAAGCCTGGCAAAGACAGCAAGAGAAAGTATGAAAAACTCCCCCAGTTCCAGGATATGAAATACTGAGCCCCAGGTTACATGAATGGAAAGCTTAGCCAAACTTAAGAATTTTACATTATGCAGCTAAAACAAATGTAAAACAAAAGTGGTGCCTATACAAAACTGGATAGATAAATCCGTCTCTGTAATTCTAGGAATCACCAAATATCTTTTCTCCACCACATTTCCAAGAGCTGAACCCAGAAGGATTGGGTACTGCCTGAATACAAAGTAGCTCATTAACATTATTTCATCTATAAACTTCCAGAACAATAGATCTGAGTGGCTCATGCTTTGGACTGAATCAACCGGCTGGTTGTCTTTTGATCGGGAAGAGAAAAGCTGCAAATGATTCATGTGGGTCGAGAGGGGTCTCCTTGCAACAGCTTTTATGGTATCAGTTGCATCTTGAAACATGTTGAGAAAGATCTAAAAAACGAACAAACAAAAACCTGAAGCTCCTGGCCTTGACAGGACAAGTGGCCTTGATGCACAGAATATGGAGCAAGGAGCGGCTAGATAGGATGGCTTATCATTGGCATATGGGATGCAGTTCCTCAGAAAACCCACAAAAGCTACCACGCTAATGGGTGTGGTTGGCCTTTCATTACTCTGCAGCCACTTCTCCTCAGGACCAATAGACCATGCTTGCAATCTCTCTCTTAGCTGCAACAGATTCTTGCATAGTCACTGGCCTCCTTCCCTAAACTTCACGCCACCCTGTGTGAATCACTGAGATCCTCCAAAAGCTTCCTTTTCTTCCCCAGCACAGCTTTATAATCCCTTCCCATCCCACTGGCACAGGTTATTTTAGCAAGGCCCCCACCTTTACTAATCTCCAGGGGAAATGTAGGCACCTGACTCTTAGTTCGTGACCCAAATCAACTACACCTGAACCTCAGACTCAGCTGTGCTCCCAAACCTGTTCCAGGTTGGGCCTGTGGCTCCCCAGCAGAGAAGCAAAAAAAAAAAAAAAAAAAAAAAACTTTTCTTGCTACAACCCCAATCTTGGTGAATGCTTATCCACCAATGGGAAAAGAAAGAAAATAATATCTCATCATAAACAATACATTTGCATTTCCTCTCCTTTTCTCTCCACATTTTTTTGTATGGGAGGGAGAAAGAGAAGCAGCCATGATGGGTGGGAAAGGCAGGAATGGTTGAGCCTCCCCTTTCATAGGTTCTGTAGTCAGGGTGGTTTTTCGATGAAAGTATAAGCAGTGTCAGTCCGGAGTACGAAGGGTTTCATTGCTATTGTTTTAGTTCTGGGACATTAGCGTCAAATTCAGAATAACAGAAAAATAGTTCCCACAACATCTTGAACATATCTGGTCCCCATTTCTAGAAAATCAATAGGAACACAATGTTGGTATTAGATCTATATAACTCTATCTTAATGTAGATCTTAGATTTATTCCTTCTTTGTAGAAAGTAACAAAATTAACACATTAACAAACTTCTGGTGATTATCACTCTTTAAAAAGTTATCACTCTTAAAAATTATGTATGTATTAATAAGCATATGTATTGAACATTTTTATGAAAAAATGAAACACTGTGCAAAATACTTCTTGTTTGACAAATTCTTTTCCAGGCAACTATATATTTAGGTTTAACGTATTTTCCACAAACCTAATAATCTGAAAACTAAACCCAATAGAAAAACAAAAAAAAACCATATATATGGTTAAATTGTAAATTGGCTACCCAACCAGAAGTGATATTTGATAGTGGCAACAATAATAGTTAAGATAAAGTTGGTAACGTCTTGGGATTCCTGGGTGGCTCAGCAGCTGAACGTCTGCCTTTGGCTCAGGGTGTGATCCCGGGATCCGGGATCAAGTCCTACATCGGCTCTTTGCAGTAAGCCTGTTTCTCCCTCTGCCTGTGTCTCTGCCTCTCTCTCTCTCTCTCTCTCTCTCTTTCTCTCTCTCTGTCTCTCCTGAATAAATAAATAAAATCTTAAAAAAAAAGTTGGTAACTTCTACATATTTGAAAAAATATTTCAGACACTACACAACTGACATTCTTCTTTCCATCATCAAATAAAAAAAAAAAAAATCTATGTGATTACTTCCATGGTTGCTATACAGGAAAGTAAATCACATTCAGGAAGAAAAAGAAGACATTTCTGCAAGCAGGCAGTAGAAAATTTGGCAGAATAAGTATTACAGTAAAGTGAACTTTCTTAAATTTAATAAATGCATGGAATGGGTCTACTTCTTAACAAATTAGGAACCATTAAGACTAAAGGTTTTGGGACACCTGGGTGGCTCAGTGGTTGAGCATCTACCTTTGGCTCAGAGCATGATCCGGGATCCTGGAATCTAGTCCCACATCAGCCTCCCCAGAGGCAGCCTGTTTCCCCCTCTGCCTGTGTCTCTGCCTCTGTGTGTGTGTGTCTCTCATGAATAAATAATATTTAAAAAAAAAGACTAAAGGTTTAGAGAGTTGTACTAAAAACAATTCTTCATAGATTTGTTGCATTTCTTCATATTTTACAAACAAGTCTACCCTTCATTCTATCTTTTCAAAAATTTGTATAGTAAATATTCTTGGAATGTAGAGATAATATCTTCCACTGGCGCAAAGAGCAGGTTTCCTTACAGTCTTAAAATATAAAGACAGTGTTTCCCTCTGAAGCAACGGGCAGTCATGCTTACTGTCTAGTATAATAAAGTTAATGTCTTCCATTAGAACAAAGAGCAGCATGCTTACTGCCCAAAATAAAAGATTCGAGTTTCCTAAAGTCTGATTTCTCTCTTGCAACCCAACCCATTGATTGAGTGGACAAGTATCATCTCACGCTCTGGCCATCAACCTGTGGGAACTGGAGTTTAGGGAACTGAGGGCAAAATATTGATGCTCTAGATGTTCCTAGTGATATGAATATAGTCAACTTTCTTTTGGGGTGTCTGGTGGCTCAATTGGTTGGTCATCTGCCTTTAGCTCCTGTCATGATGCCAAGGTCCTGGGATCGAATCCCACATTGCGCTCCCTGCTCAGCAAGGAGTCTGTTTCTCCCTCTCCCTCTTTCTGCCACTCCCCCTGCTTGTGCTCTCTATGTCTCTCTCTGTCAAATAAATAAATAATCTAAAAAAAATGATAAACTTTCTTTTGACTTATATGACCACATATAATCATATAGTATTTTTCTTTTGCTGTCTGACCTACTTCACTTTGCACAGTACCCTCTAGGGTATCCATGTTGTTACATATGGCAATTTTTAACACTCTTCCTTATGGCTGGTAATATTCCAACATGTGTATATACATTCACACACGCATTTTATATATATACATATATATATGACATCTTCTTTATCCATCCCCCTATCAATGGACATTTAGGTTGCTTTCATATCTTAGATGTTGCAAATAATGCTGCAATAAGCACCCAGGTGCATAAATCTTTTTGAAAATTTGTGTCCTTTGAGTAAATACCCAAAAGCGGCACTACTGGGTCATATGGTGTTTCTATTTTCAATTTTTGCAGAACCTCCATGCTGTTTTCCACAGTGGCTGTGCCAATTTGCATTGCCACCAACAGTGCACAAAGGATTCCCTTTTCTCTACACCCTTGCCAACACTTGCTATTTTTTGTCTCTTTGATACTAGCCATTCTGATGGGTGTGAAGTAATATCTCATTGCGTTTTCTATTTGCATATCCTTGATAATTAGTGATGTTGAGCATCTTATCATATGTCTGTTGGCTGTCTTTATGTCTTCTTTGGAAAAATGTCTACCAGGTCCTCTGCCCATTTTTAATTGGATTTTTTTTTTTATATTGAGTGGTATGAATTCTTTGCAAACCAGCCAAATCTTGCTTAAGCTCACTTCTTTCTTTGAAAAACTAGCTAAGTCAGTAACAATCAACACCCTCTAGTAACATTCTATTTTCCAGCCTAGAGCTATACACTTTGTCTTCTCTGTGTCTGCTTTCCAAGCTCTCCTAGGATAATGGCTTTCCCAAATGTTTCACCACTGAATAGCATGGGTCTGTATCTTCCCAGATTTGATCGTCAATTTTCCCACCGCGCATTGCCAAGAAACGAAATGCTAAGTCAGTGTCACATATTTAGATTTTGATAATATCATATATCCTTTGGCTCCAATTTCTTTGTTAATTAAGGCAACAGTAGCTTCTGTGACAGATAAACCCCTAAACTTCAGTGCCTTCACAAATTTCTCTTGGCCTCGTCAGCCAACTAGCCAATGATGGAGGAGATAGAATGTTCTCTGTGGACAACGATTTTTTTGTGGACTAAACCTGGATGTTGTATACATCCATCAGTACTACCCAAATTCTCTCAGCCAAAATTCTGTGGTGTGGCCATCTGTAGCCACACGGCATACTGGGATATGTAGTTCTGGCTGTGTTTCTAGAAAGAATAAGAAGTTTTGATAAAGTTGCCATAGTTTATGAATAATTTCATGTTGTGGCCAGTTCTGCTTCTATAACTTCATAATTGCTCAGAATCAGGTGATAAATATTCAGAATATAAGGACCTCCCATAAATCTTAGAAAATATTGGTCTAGTATTTAGTTACAAACTAAGCCCTGTTGGAGGTCAACTTTCTTCTTTTTCATATTGCCAGCAAATAATCATTGAGTCCTTATTTTGTTTCCCAAATGGTGAGCCATCTACCATATCTGCCTTCCTTCATAGGGTAAACCAAGAGAGAGACCTGCCTGTTTTCTCTTCCTCCATTTATTCTCACACCTTTCCTATTCACCAAAGCTAGAGAAAAGTTATTTAAGGTTTACAACTTTATTCACACTGTGGTGTCAATCACTGAAATGACGTAATGTGTAAATTATCTACCCAGTATTTACATTTCAGGCGGTACAGGGTTGGTTTTGTCTTTCTAGAATTTCAGGAGACCACAGTTTTGCTGTCTGAGAGGGCTATGCTGATCCGAAAATCATATTTTGCAAGATAGTCCAGCCTCTTTAAGTATGAATTACATTTCAAGGTTTCAAAGGACAGAAGTAAGTGAACTGATTTCCCTGAAAACCCTGCCCGCCAATCTAGCATGCTAGAATTCTACTCAGCTGTCCTGTTGGAATCAGAACAGTTTAGGTTGAAAAAAAAAAAAAAGACTTTAAAAACTCTATTCCTATGATGCATATTTTTTGATACCTACTTACCTGACATGGCAACCCAACAATTTGGCAACCCAAGGAAAGCCAGCAGCAGGGAAAGAAGGCAAAGAAACGCATTAAATGAAGTAACACTACTCTGCCCAACAAAGGACAACACATAGAAATCCAGCAGTGCATTCTGGGGACACTAAGCACTTTTTTTTAAAAGATTTTATTTATTTATTCATGAGAGACACAAAGAGAGAGGTACAGACATAAGCAGAGGGAGAAGCAGGTTCCCTGCAAGGAGCCTGATGCAGTACTCCATCCCAGGACCCCGGGATCAGGACCCGAGCCGAAGGCAGACACTCAACCACTGAGCCACCCATGTGCCTCCTAAGCATTCTGAAGACAGATGGCCTTCAAGCATTTTCAGCACCTATTATGTAGCAGACATTAAAGTAAATGGTAATATGTTAACTCATTTCATTTTTTGCAGTATACAATGTTGATCTAATTTTTGCAGATACAAACAGAAGTTGAATGAGTTCCTAACATCACAGTTAAGAAAGGACAGCACCATTTCAGCTCTGGCCAGTTTAACTCTAGCATTTGTTTTTACCCCTCTCTACCATGCCTTTCATTATCCTATCCAACTTTCTAATAAACTTGGTAAGCTCATAAACCAGCACCTGATCACCCCCGCTGTTACCTATCCTTAGTGTGTAACTGCTGGGGACATATAAGTCAAAGGCCAGAGCTTTCCCAGAGGATCTTTTGCTTTTTGCCAAACTAAGGTTGAAAATTCAACATCTGATTTTCCCATCATGATGAAAAGGACAAAGCAAAACCAATATGCAGTGAGAAAGGGCAAGTAAAGCGTGCTAAGAAATATCAAAAGGACATCTCTTTTGAAATCGTCTTTCTATACCCTTAAAAGAAGAGGTTGCCTAGATATTTTCAGAGATTGGTTCTTACTTGACGGTTGGGAAGAGAAGAGAATAGCAATGATAGAGAACAATTCAACACCTAATTGTATAGGGAAAGTAAAAAGATGCACAAATTTGTTATGTGTGAAGAGTAATCTCCCTCTGTTGTAGAAGACATGGTTCAACCATGTGAGTTAAGGGCAGTAACACTTTCCCTATTTTACTAAAAGCGTTACAGCTGGGATCCCTGGGTGGCGCAGTGGTTTAGCGCCTGCCTTTGGCCCAGGGCGCGATCCTGGAGACCTGGGATCGAATCCCACGTCAGGCTCCCGGTGCATGGAGCCTGCTTCTCCCTCTGCCTGTGTCTCTGCCTCTCTCTCTCTCTCTCTGTGACTATCATAAATAAATAAAAATTAAAAAAATTTTTTTTAAAATAAAAAAAATAAAATAAAGCATTGCAGCCAAGATATTCTAAATGGGTCAATTTCTTGCAGTCCGAATCCAGTGAGAGATAAATGAGATTTAAATCACTGGAAACGTATGCCTGATGCACCTTGCTCTTTAAAAATCCAACATCAAGTTTCAATTATGCAAGACAAATAAGTTCTAGAGACCTGCTCTATATCATCATGTCTACCATTAACAATACTGCATTGTACACTTGAAGATTTGCTAAGAGGGTTGATCTTATGCTAAACATTAACACAATTTTTAAAAAATCTATCGCTGGATGACATCAAGAGGAGTTGTCAAAAACTGGTCAGGACATTTCTTGCCTGGAAATTTGAGAGGTCTTAAGATTGTACTTTTAAGGGACCAATAATAGCAGTCTGCCTGACTGGAAATCTTCCTCTTTATGTGATGATGAAAGGTTATTTTTAAAGAAGTTGGAATTAGATACTAAAGGAATCTGTTAACATCTTTTGTCAAAGCAGAAGAGTTTCTAAGAGGTGAATGCCAATCAATTTCTTTTCATGTCTGTAAAGATAAAATGAAGGGAATAGGCTTAAATTACAGTTTGAAAGCTTTCATATCAACCTAGAAATGGGCCTTCTTGAGGATGATAATGCATTGTTTAGAATACTGAGAAATGTGTTAAAGCCTCCATACTTAGACATCTTCAAGAAGATAAAGTATCAAAAAAAAGAAGAAAAAAAAATATATATATATATATATATCTGCCCTAGATAAGGATCCCTTGCTAAAAAGTCAGGGAAAAAAACAAGATGTTTTCATGAGGTTCCACCCAGCTCTGCTCCATAAAATTAGTATTTCCCAAAGATCTATGAAAGTAGTTGATTTTGAATGTTTTCACTATAAATTTAGGGTTGAAATTTAAGCTAAAACCAAGCAATTCCAAAGCTTATTTTGATTATCCTTGGAAGTGACAAAATGGTCCTTCTCTGAACATCATTACTTTCAAGATAAACTTTAAAATATAAATCTGCCCATCTTGCCCCTGAAGCAATGTTCACCCATACTTCCCAGCCATGGTGTGCCAAAGATAGCTTATATTGGGTCAGAAAAGCCAATTATGCACATCTCTTCCCAACTCCACATTCCATGACTTCACAATAGTAGCTTGAAATTGGCCATGATGTAAGCATTTATATTATAAAAATTAGCAAACACTGCAAATCAGGGATTTGTTCATTTGTTTTGTTGTTGTTTTGAGAAATCTAGTTCAACATTTACCAGTTCATCACTGTGTCCATCTGTTTAGAAAAAGAAACATCAACTTTCTGCCCAACAGAAATTCAAGCTACGTGATATTTGACAAATTAATCACTCTAAATCTCCCTGCTTACTTATCTTTGAAATGAAAATAATAATTCCTCTTTCATAGGATTTTTGTGTTAATTGGGATAATTTGGTGAAGTATTGTAGCACAGTGCCTACAACAGGAAGCAGTTGGTTGTGGCCAAGATGTGGTATGCTAGTAATAGGCATTATTGTGACATTATCAGTGGCAATCATGATATAGTAGGGATTTTAAAAAAATTTCTTTGGGGCTTGAGTTGTAAAACTGTTATTGTAAATTTGGAGGCCAATTCTAAGTTTCAGAGGTTCAAAATAAAATAAGTAGCACCAAATTAAATAAAAATTCTTTGCTTCCCAAACTATCTGAAATTTTCATACTTCTTAAATAATTGTACCAATTTGCATGGTTTGGGTGTTTTCATTACCAATGAATGAGTACCACCTAAAGACTTCCCAGGAGAGAGGTATAAGACATTTTCTTCTTATCCCACTTCTCTTCAATCTGAGTGGTTTTCAAATTTTCATGAGCATCACAATTATTTGGAGGGCTTATAAAAAGAGAGATTGTTGGAACTTACATGCAGAGTTTATGATTCAGTGAGTCCAAGAATTTGTATTTCTAATAAGAACAAGGATGATGTTGATGCTGTCGGTCCTGGAACCACCTTTTGAGAATTGCTCCTCTTTCTGTATTCTGAAATGAGCCATTATCTGAGAACCAAACTAATACATGATAGTGCCCTTACCTTTAGGATACTTGCTTTCCCACCCATTTCTGTATCAGTTATATAATGCTGCATAACAAACCATCTCAAAATTTAGTAGTTTAAAAAATAAAAATTGATTATTGTTAATGAGTCTATTGTTCAGCTAGATGGTTTTGCTGATTTGGGCTGACTTTGATGATCTCCAACTGGGCTTAATCACAAAGCTGGGGTCAATGGACTGGAAGTTGGCTGGTCAAGGATTGTCTCCTAAGTCCGGTAGTTGACCCATCAGCTATGGTGATAAGGGCAACTGGGCCCTGTGTCGCTCATCATCCAGTAGGATAGCCCAAGCTGGTTCAAATGGTCAAGTTTCCAAGGCAGCACAGAGATACTCACAGTCTCTTGATACCTAGACTTAAAATTGACATGATTTCATTCCCTCTACATTCTATTGCCCAAAGCAAGTTATAAGACAGCACAGATGCCAAGGGAGGGGAACTAGATTCTATCCCTTGATGGAAGCAGCAGCAAATTCACATTGCAAAGGGTGTGGCTGGAGGGAGACATAGAAAATAAGGGACATTTTTGTAATCAACCTCTCCTAATCCTTTCTTTCAAAGAAAACATGAGTTAGCACATTTGGTATTCTAAGAAGTGCCCAGATGCATCTAAACACTAAAGGTAAAAACAGCTTGGGTTCTCTAGCTGACACTCCTACTACATAGATTATGGCTCTTTGAGTATGCCTTACCTCTTCCCATATCAGAGGATGAAAAAAAAACATCTTCCAAAATGTAGTTACCCATAATCACATATTACAGAGCCAAACTTCTGCTTCCCAGGTGTAGCTGGATCCTATCCACTCCCACATGTGCACATCAACCACTTACCAATTGTTTGGTCTTGGAAGAGGGATGTTACATAATAGGTTTACCACATAATTAAGAAATATTTTTCTTGGATCTCTATATCTCCCTCCTTCACTCTGTCCTTAAATGCATTTTATATTTTAATAACATTTGCCCAGACATTGCACTAAAAGAAATTCAGAAAAAAAGTGTTTCTTAAAAAGACTTTGATCTAACTTCCCAGATGAAATCTTTTCAAAACCATTTAACTCTAATTTAGTATTAAAATGCCACGTATTGTTTCCTTAATAGAAATAATGCCAACACTACCTCAGGAAAAGGTCAAAGAGATGAGAAGACTCAGTGAGCCATGTCATATTTATATTGCGTATGGATATTTTTTCTTCTTTATTCTTCCACTATTGATATTAGCCTTTGAAAATGCTTGAAGTGACTTAAAATTATAGTTCTTTACTGGGAATTATTAGAATATGTATGGAGACCAGAACCCATTTCTAATGCTTTGTGCTCTTCTAGGAAAAGTGTCTGTAAGTTTGGACTGCAAATGGTAATATTGTGAGGGAAAACTCCATAAATAAATCAATTACAAATGTAGCAACTCTGAAAATTTGCTGATGAACAATCCTATAGGATCTACATCCTGGAGTGAATAAATCTATAGGATCTCTTTTCTTTCTCCCCTCTACTTCTTTTTCTTGGATTCCCTATTCTCATACACGTGAATATCAAGGTACACATTTGAAGAAAGAAAAAAAAATCACAAAAGAGCAGCATATCACTTAACACAGGAATCTGTATAAATGGGGAGGACTAGTCTCTCTGATTTTGCTTTGGTGACTTGCAAAGGAATATCTGAGCTCATCGTATGTATAGGGGATAGGAGTTTCCTTGGCTGCAACAACATTGCAAAAGTAAAGCTCTTATTTTCTATTACTGATCTCTGGATCCTCCATTTCAGCTCAGCAACAGAAAATCTAATTTAGCCCAATATGATCTAACTCAAAACTCAATTTAAACTCAGTTATTTTCTTAAAGGAGTTTTTCCACTGATTTTCTATTCTCTCTCTCTCTCTCTCTCTCTCTCCTGAAAACATGGAGAATTTAGGCAGTCAGGTACTAATAATAAAAGTCTGAGAGAAAAGGGCAGAGAGAAGGATATATTTCCATTCTTAATGTGTCTTTGTTCTCATCTTCTTAGATATATGGGCACTTGGCACTATATGAAGAGTAAGGGTTTGAGCAGATTTAGGCAGCATCTTAGATGGTCTAGAGCCCCTCAGCTGGATCCTTGTGCAGCTCCCTGGCCTGAATGATCCCATAGAGTCAGCCCTTTGAGCAGTCTTCTCCATAGACTTTGCACATAGAGTGTGATCAATTTGCCAAATAACCCCTTGGACATGTTAACAGCTAATATTCTCTGTATCCTAGGTACAGAGGAAACTCATGAGTCTTTGCCAACCATGTAGGGACCTCAGGTTATCCACTGGTCCGGTTTCTTACCAACTTCTACCACAATCTTTGTCAAGCTCCCCAACTTCATGAGGATTTGTGTTAAGCCTCATCCCAACCCTCTACAGGACAACTGGTTTGTGTGTAAGGACAAGTTTAAGTTTTAACTAATTTTTTTGAAACCACATTTTTGTGTTTAAGTGGTCTAAGAGAAGTGAAATTCAGAGGAAAAATTATTGCATATTTATTTACCCAAGCACCAAAGAAATCCAGATGTTTAATATATGGGAAAACCTTGAAAATGAGAATTCACTTTATATATTAGCTATGAAAAATGACCAACAATTGACCAAACCAATGCTTATGACAAAACAAAATGTTCTAATTTCTCTTTAACAGACTCACAGATAATTATAAATTATAATGCCAGAGAATTTCTTGGCTATTCAAATTCATTACAGTAGGCAATTGAGAGTTCAGTAAAAAGGTCATCTTACCAATAAAGCTTGAAATGTGTGATTATGCTTGCTAATTAAATCTAGAGATTTTGCTTTATGTTTGCTAATTAAATCTAGAGATTTTGCTTTGCTATGAATTCCAAACCCTAATTCATGATTTCTCTCTAGCAAGACTATAAGTTCCAATGGGACAGTACGTCTTATTCTTCATGTGCCCCAGCAACAACTATAAAACTATGTTTTAAATATATTAATAAATACTGATAATTACTTAATTAAAAACCTCAAATTCAGAAAATTCCTAAAGAAAATAAAAGACCTTTTTTGCCAGAATAGTCTTATATCTGGGTCATCGTCTCCTTCTTTGATCAACATTTCGTCTCTAAGTTTATGAAAAAAAATCTTTCCACATTTGTGGAATTGGATTAAGATAAGAGAAAATAGTTGATGAGTGCAACATTTTAAAAGAAAATACAGTAACCATACAGATGTGGAAATCCCTATTCATGACTACAGGCAGATTAGACCGTATCAATTTGCTACTTGGCAGGAAAATAATAATTAGTAACTTTCAACAAAACAGAGAACTGCAAATATATAGCCACACATAGTTTATTTCCATCATGTGTTAGAAGCTCATGAAACAAACTGATATAAGTTTTGTACATGGAGAGGGTTGCAAAGTAGAAAGTAAAACTCTTCATTGAAATCACTCTGAATTTTAGCAAATCCTGAAACAGTATTTTCGAATGAGTCTTATTTGCAATAGTCACTATATGCATATTTAAAAATAGCTATTCCGGGGATCCCTGGGTGGCGCAGCGGTTTAGCGCCTGCCTTTGGCCCAGGGCGCGATCCTGGAGACCCGGGATCCAATCCCACATCGGGCTCCCGGTGCATGGAGCCTGCTTCTCCCTCTGCCTATGTTTCTGCCTCTCTCTCTCTCTCTCTGTGTGACTATCATAAATAAATGAAAAAAATAAAATAAAAAAATAAAAATAAAAATAGCTATTCCATGGTCAAATGAGTTAGAAAACACTGCATTAAATAAAAGTAATGGGTTTCTTAACTACAGGACGTCCCAAAGACTTAAATATGCTAATGACATGATGAACCTAAGAAGGAATTATAGTGTGTATATCTCCAAAACTTACTTACTAAGAAACACTTTCCTCAGGAAGAAAGCTCTGTGTTAGTGAAAAAAATCTAATTTGTGAAACCTAGCCATTTAAAATAGTGTATATGTTTCAAACATGCTCCATTTGTTTTAATGCTTCTAGGTACGTATTAAACCAACCCAAATAATGTGAATACATCTGTCAAGTAGCTGAGTCTGCGTTATTCTAAACATTTAACTTTTCCAAATATCTGGATGTTTGCTATTATTTAAATTTAAAAAAGTTTAGATGGTAAACTGAATTTTTCATTTCAGTCGCAGACACAACCTATATAATACATACCCTTTTTTAAAAAAGAGGGAAAGAAAGGTAGAGTAGGGGATCTATTAAAGCCTCCATTTTCTCATCTAAAGTTTTGGATTATAATAGTTTCTATTACATAACTTTTATTTATTCATTCATTCAACAATCATTGACTGCCGACTATGTACCAGGCATTGTTCTTCCAGGGCTGAGGGAACAGGAACGAGCAGGGAAGAGAGAGGCAATGCAGATAGAAACAAGGTGATTTCAGATAATGATATGAACTATGAAGACAATAAAAAGCTAGAGAGAGGGACTAGATGGACACTCTAATTTGCATGATCAGGAAAATCTCACTGAGGAGGTGATAAGCAACATGAATCCTGAGTGATTACAAAGAACCAATTGGCAATAATAAGAGGAAGGATGTTCCCAGCAGACGAAACAGATACCAAAGCCCTGAGATAGTAACATGCTTGGCTTTTTCAAGGATCGAAGAACCTGGTCTGTGTGGCTGGAGCATAGTACGGGAAGGCAGAAGGAAAGGGAGCTCCAAGTAAAAGCCTTAGGCTACTACCTGACCCATAGTAAATGCTCAATATATGAAAGTTAAGGTGATGATGATGATGATGATGATGATGATGATATAACAATGATCTTTTAGGAATAGAAATAAAAATAGAATAAACTCCCAAAATGTCAGAGTCACGAAATATATTTTAGAGTAAACACAGGTTAAAATATCAACCAGTGGCCCTCACCCTTTCTGCCATGATGTAGATGATGTATTAGTCAAGGTAAGTAACGCTAATAACCAGTGACACTGAAATCTCAGTGGTGTGCCAAAGTAACAGTTCTTTCTCAATAACTGTCTGCTTTCAGTTCTCAGCTCTGCCCCAACTGGTACCTCAGTGATGCAAGCTTTTTCCATCATGCCACCCCACCATCTTAGAATCCTTCAATTCTTGTGCCAGGCAGATAGGTAGGGGAGGAAACAGTGAGGAAGCCACACCTCATACTTTGCCATCTCCCAGAAGCAACGACCATTACTCCAGCTCATGTTTCATTGGCCTGGATCAATCCCATGATCTAAAAGGGCTGGAAAAACAGGTTCTTCCTGTGTGCTCAGAGGGGAAATGAAACAGTTTAGTGAGCACAATTGCATTGTCTTTGCACAATATACTTAATCTCATGAGCATAGCCAGATTTTGGGCAGGGGGGAGAGGATCTCCTCCTTGAGTTGGCAGAGAAGTAAAATACTGTAGCAAACTCTGAGAGATTCAAAAATCACTCACTTCAGGCTGTGGAAGGATTGGGCAGATTCTGGGTTATCCTACCCATTACCCCTTTTTTTCTTTCATCTAAGAAAGTGCATCATATGGTTAGTAGTGGCTTTGAATCTACCTATAAAGGCTATTTTTCTTTTTTTTTTTTTAACCAGAACGTTTATTTTGACTAATTTTTGAAATCTAAAGGCTATTTTTCAATAAGCCATGGAAAACTTTCTATGACAACAAATTATTGAACAAGCCTCATGACAGATTGGTACATAGTGCCACACCTAAACATTATGGTTAGGAACTGCCAGATGAACCGCATCATAATAGAACATACACAATAAACAAAAGACTGTGCTGGTCATTGTTCAGTTCATTTGGCCTTTGCTTCAGCGATTATTAACTGAGCACCCATTATGTGCCTTCAGCGGCCCCATCAGAACCTTCATACCTCAAGAACGTTTTTATCATCCCCATTCTGAAGGGCCAGCTGGAGTTCATCTCTTCCCTATGGCTTTCCCTGATGACACTGACTGAAGTGTAGAGAATTATGGAAGGAGGGAGAGAGGAGGAGACAGAAGGCTCTTTAGACCTCCAGGTCTGAGGTGATATGAGGAGATTTGAGCACCTTTGCATGAGAAAGGAAGTGATAGAGCACAGTGTTAAGGAGCACGATGGTTTTTCAGATAGTGAGACATTGCACAAGTGACTTTATCTCCTTCAGCCTCAGGTTCTTTGCCCATAAAACAGATGACAGGGTTATGGCAAGGATTCGATGAGAAAATGTGTGCAGAACACTTAGTTGCTCAGTGCCTAGTTGATAATAAGTGGTAAATGTCAGTACATAGTATGGTAGATGGAGGAGAGATCTATGCATCCGTGAAACGTGATCCATGGGATAGGCTGAGGTAACTGATGAACATTATCCAAGAACCAACTAAGGGAAGGATGACTAACATGATAAAGGGAACAGACTGTCAAGAAACCACAGGGAGATAAATCGGTGAATGTTCTGCTTAGGATGAGGGCAGACAGGGAAGAAAGGGAGGAGCATGCCCAAGGCTGTCCTACAGGAAAGCTCAGGGCGTGACCCGTGTGTGCTCCATCCCAACCGTGCTGCTGAAAGGAACCTTCTCTGAGCTCAGGCCACCCACTCCATAATTTGGCCCAGTCCTGCCAGGATTCCTGATACAACGCAGCAGCTATACCACCCACAGCCTGTGGTTAGAGCAGCCCTGAAGGAGAAGAGACAGACCTAGCAAAGAAAGAAAGGAAGCCACAGAGGAAAATGGGGTGCAGGGAGAAACAACACATCCTGATGTTAGCTATATTATTAGGTACTTGCACGTAGAAGGGATAGGAAGCTGAAGTCTAGACAGTCTGCAATTATACTAAATTTAATTAGTGTAATTAGATATAAGTGAATATACAAATATAATTGATATACAGTATATTAATTCAATTAGAGAACCATGAAAAGCCTGTGCTGATAACCTGGTCTGATGGGGCCATGATTAACAACTCCAGTGATCAATAGGAATCAAACGCTAACAAGCAAGACAGACGGGCTCTAAAAATTAAGTAGGTGTTCTTCCAATACTCAGAATCTCGTATTGCCAAGTTCATTTCAAAATCCATTCACTAATTTTTGACATTCTAAATCTGAGAAAACATATAAAAATGTGTTGGTTGTTCAGGAGATATGACCCACAAAGAACAAGCCCAGCATTCTTTCCTATAGTATCTTCTCATTAAGCTCCTGAAAATGCTGCTTGTTTCACATTTTCGCTTTAGAGCCCCTTAATTTCAGGCATATATGTCCCAAGGAGAGGTAACATATTCATCTGTCCTTAGTTGTTAAAAACTAACCTTAAACTATGACTTGAAACCACCTTAGAAAACATAGGGTAGAATCCTGAGAGAACATGCAGAAAGCATGGCTACAGAGATTGAACCGTGGTAGCCCAGAATCCACAGGAGGGCATCCACACCTGGGGAAGAGAAAGAAGAGCATAAAAGATATGGAGAAGAAGGTCCAAAGGCAAATTTCTCTGTAACTTTGTGTGAGCCAAGCGAGTACAAGAGAGATGAATGCATCTATAAAAGCTGTGAATGCTGAGTTCAGATCCCATCACAAGAATGATATTATACAAACAGGAGAGATATGACCCCACACACAGGTCTAAGAATGCTCTATTCCATTGGGAAGGTCAATATTTTTATTCAATTATATGAGAAAGCTTTGGGTCCTAGTTTATAAATATGTAGAATTCTCCTGAGTGTTATAAACCTTTGTTATCTTTATCGGAATGTTTCCAGGCTGGTGGACATTTTGGTGAGTCCAGATCCTTCTAAAATCTTTCTGCAAGTCTGATTAAATCCATCTGGCTCTGATTAATTTACAATTAACCTGCCAAGTACTGTCTCAGAAGAACAGCAGAGTCCAAGCCTCTCTGAACCATCATTTTGCTAAAACTAGATCTTAGAAGAGCGTGTGAAGCCCAACAAGAGTTCAAAGGAGAGTGATGTCACTGCGGGCTGGAGGCATCAAGAGGTTCCATGGAGAAAAGGGAATGTGGGCCAGGCTGGAAGGAAGCAAGAATTTTATCCCTTTGTAGCCACCCCAGTGTTCAACAGTGTCTTACAAATGATAGATATGCAATAACTATGTGTTGACTAAAAAGAAGGGCAATAAGAACTAATATACTTCTCAATAAATCACCAACAGAGCATCTCCAAGATTTCAGTTAAACTTCATCCCAAGGTTTCAGGACCCTATGTGACCTCAGTGAAAAAAATCTGCCTTCCTAAGCACTAGCACCCTGCTGGGGAGGCCTTTGTGGTCACTGATATTCCCAGTCACTTCTGAGACTTTTGCCCAAATCAATTAGGCTACACATTGAGAGTCAAAAATCCTCTCTTTATAGGTTATGGGACAGGAAGAAGACAATATAAGAATTGGTTGAGCAAATTCATTAGGTATATTGGTGGGTTCTTGTTTTTTCTTCTTCTGTTTGCAGTCTAGCCTATTATTTCTCCAGGAAGTTTAGCCTCAGTATTCTATGCCCAAAATATTAGGGGAAAAGAGGGAAAATGTGGGGCAAACTCTTGTTTGTCAGGGACAAACCTGGGTCCAGCAGATCTCTGATGTTGTCTACTGATAATGTCTACTTGCTCCCTTTTTAACAAGCTTTTTGCTACTTCGTAGACCTTTGGTTTCATAAAGACAGATATGTATTTCCCAAAGACTCAACATTCCTGGCATTCTCTATTTTTTTCTAGTGAATGTTGGACAAATATGTCTACTTTCATGTCCTCAGTGGCTCTGACTGAAGAGTATTTTCTTCCCCAGCACTTCCAAGATGGCTCCCCATTCTTGGTCCTTTCCTCCTATGTTGTCACTTTCCAGGCTTCTATCTTCTTCCTTCTCTTACTCTACATAATCTTGCTTATCATATATATTCCACTTCTACCTTTTAGCCATAACGTATAGACTGATGACTCCCAAACTGCAGCTTCACGCAGATCTTACTCCTAAATTCTGAGTGCTTAGTGGATATATTCACCTATAAGGCCCATAGGCCCATGTCCAACTTGAAGTCACTAATATTCTCCTTTACATACTCTTTTCCCTGTGTTTCCTATTTTAGGGAATATGAATCATCTCTCCTTCCCACAAACCAAAGATTTATGAGGACAACCTTTTTCCGTCTCACTCCCCATTTCCAAGGTATCACCAAGACCTGCTGACTAGCAGGGGACTACCTCGCAGAGCCACCCACTTCTCTCTTTGATACCACCACCCTCATTCTGTCCCCTAAGCTGCACCTGGACTATTGCAATAGGCTTGACTGACCTCCCATGTTTCCACCCCCATTCATCTCCACGCCATTCTCCACATTGCAGCCAATGTGGTCTTCATAAAATTTATAAAATTCAAATGTGATTAGATCACATCCACCTACACACACACCCCGCTCTGCTTAGAATTCTTCTCTTGGCTCCTCTTACTCTGAGGATAAATACCAGAATCCTCTACACAGCCTTCAAGACCCTGCATGGCTGACTCCTACCTTCTCTCTAATCTTATTTCACACCACTTTCTACCTTTACCTTACATTCCCGCTACACTGGTATTTCCCTATACCTCCCACACTCATGTTTCCCACAACTTCATGCAGTGCTTACTCAGCCTCTTTAAGATTCTCTTCTTCAGAACTTCCCCTCCAGCAACTGGTTGATTTCTGTTTACCCTTCAGATCCCAATTCAAAGCTCTCTTGCTCAGCCTTCTCTGAACTATAGACTAGGTTAGGCTGTTATACACACACAATCCATGCCATCCTGCTCCTGTGTTTCAGGCCACTTATGATTTTATATTTGTGATTACTTGATCAATAATAAGTCTCCTGTCCATCATATCCACAAACAGGGACTAGATCTACTTTACTCACTATTATTTCCCCTGATCCCTGTATGATGCCTAGTATGTTGTAAGCAGTCAATAACTGTGACTAATGATTCAACGAATAAGTGAACGGATTCACTATATTACTCCAAACAATATGTACCCAATTTTTTTTCAATTCTACCTCTTTAACATCTCTCATCTTTAGCTCTGCTTCTCTATCCCCAATGCTGCTCATTCAGAGCTCAATAATCTCTCACCTCATCTATTACAGAAGTCCCCTAAATCCCTCCATGCTTCCAGTGCTATAGCATTACAATCCAGTGAACACCCTAAAATACAAATGTCAGTATGGCTCTCCCTTGCATAAAAATCCTTTGGATATTTCTAAAAAATGGTGCCGATTTCCATCTCAGTCTATTTGCCCTAGCACCTCCCTCTACTTCTTCCCTCTTCAAATGTGTCATCTTAGCAGTGATCCCCAACATTTTTCATGGCATGGCACGTATTTAAAAATGGCAATATTTATACAACATACTGGAGTCTGTAGAGGAGGTTCCAAGAGCCCAAAGGCTAAGGAACTTGACAACCTAACACATTTATACTCCCTGTGGCCTGACACCTAGAATGGGAAGCTCTGGTTTGGGAAATATCAGTTCAACAGTCAAGTCTCGCCGAGGATTGGCTTTCTCTATCACTTTTTCGGTCACTTTTGTGACTCTACTACTGCCTGGCAGACTTTTTAATAGCACTCTAAATACTTACTCTGTTTACATTCCTGTTTTTTCTGTGAGACTGAAAACCCCTTTGGAACAGAGAACATATCTCACCCATTTATGAATTCTCAAAATATAATGGCTGGGCCCGGATGAATGAATAATGAACAGAAAAAGGGACTAGAAAGATCCAAGAGTCCAAAAATCCTGGATGGCCATTAGGTAATTTTCTTCAATCATCACTTTAGTGTGTGTGTGTGTGTGTGTGTGTGTGTGTATACACATATATGTATATTAGAAATTAAAGTGATTTCTTTCCCTTCCCCTAAGCTCCTTTTTTCTAGAGGCAAGCTCCCAAGCTACAACTATGACTAGAGTGCTGGCGTTTTAAATTATAAATACACCAAAAAGCAAAATACAGCTACTCTGAGAAGTTGAGTCCTCAAGTACCCAATAAGGTCATTGTGCTTTTTACTGCCAGAATATTTTCTATCAGTTGATGCTTCTAAAATCAGATGTTTCTCATCAGCAAGAAGAACGAGATTTCAGAAGGTGAAGATTTTATAAACGCATTGAAAAAATGTCAACATTTTTGGTTCAAGTTATGATTTAAAGAAGTATAGCCTCATATTTTAAAATGCTAGGAATGCTCTCAATGTGGTGAAAATGTAAAAGGAGAGCTGAGGTTCCCAGAACAATGTTTTCATTTCTCAGATGGACCTGACAACAGAATGAACATGGCCAGAAGCCCCCTTTCACCTGAAAAGCTCTCAGGTACTTACTGAGAAGTCAGTAGACATCAGCAAGTTCATCAGTTCCATCTAAGAATGGATGGCTCCAATCAGCATGCCCAAATTCAGCAATTTCCATCAGATTGCACTTGGGACACTCAATTTATTGCTGCTGACCTAGAAGCCAAGGAATCATTTCTTGGTGGTAATAAACGTCCCTGCTTCTTTCTCATCCTCAGTTTCCTGGTGAATAAATATTCCAGTGCCCTCACTGGAGTAAAATGTACAGGATATAAGCTGTGCTGCATTTCTCAGTATTTCCTTCCATGCATGGTGCCAGGTTGGATTGGCAGGAGAAATTTCCCTGAGTCTTGTAAAGGCACCAGTGAAGCAGCAGCCTTTATACTCTGCAGGTTGCTAAATGACATGAGGCACAGTTGTAGCTTGTGGATATTGTCACTGATCTATCAGCTCACCTTGTTGACATGGGACTCCCCAGGCCTACATCAAGTCCAGTTCCTACCACAGAGCTTCTTTCATCTTCCTCCAGTCCAAAGCAGTTTGTCCTTGAGTCCAGTTGAATCTCATAGGTTCCATTAAATTGAAGTTTGGTTGCTCCCTCCCATTCCACAAGGAGCTTCCTGACAGCAGTCCTACAGACTCAGCAACTTCATGCCCACGTCAGATACATCAGAGTAAAGAGTCTTCTACAGAGTTCTTTACCAGATCCCACAATTGTGGTAAGCCTAATCACTATCACAAACCCCTTATTTTATGTCACTCATTGTCGTTCTCCTTCTCAAATTAAACCTGATATAAGAGAACTCCTGCTCATCTTACCTTTCCCTCTAACTATCCTTTGGAAAACAAAGGGAAGCTTTCTAAGGAAGTATATCCCCTGTCACAGGTGAAGCAAGCTACCTCCATAGGTATCATCTGACTCAGGAATGCACAGTCACCAGTGCGTCATCCACCTCATCCCCAGTAACAGGGGATCAGAGCAAACATCTATGTCCTTGTAAAACAAATGTCTTAAGAGAAATATATGATCTTCAATCTGAAGCATCCAATGGCCTCAGATCCAAAGGAAGTAATTCTTGATTCCTGTAACAGCAGATGAAACCAGGGAGGAAAGATCCTAATGCTCCTCCAAATTTCTTAAGTTCCTAAATTACCTAAACTCAACGTGACCGGAGCTAAAGGAGTTTTTCTGCTTTAAAATAGTCATACAGCATGGGGAAACTAGTCAATGCTATTATAATATGGTGACATAGAGTAACTATACTTGTGGTGAGCACAGCATAATGTTCAGATTTGTTGAATGTATGTTCTCATTCATTTGGGGAATATAAATAATAGTGAAGGGGAATAAAGGGGAAAGGAGAAATAATATGTGGGAAATATCAGAAAGGGAGACAGAACATAAAGACTCCTAACTCTGGGAAACGAACTAGGGGTGGTGGAAGGGGAGGAGGGCGGGGGGTGGGGGTGAATGGGTGACGGGCACTGAGCGGGGCACTTGACAGGATGAGCACTGGGTGTTATTCTGTATATTGGCAAATTGAACACCAATAAAAAATAAATTTATTATTAAAAAAATCATGGATACTAAAAAAAAAGATTCTCTCTCTCAAATAAATAGATAAATCTAAAAACAAAACAAAACAAACAAACAAAACACCTCATCTTCACATCCTGGACCACATCAATAGCCCTTTCAGAAACAGAAGATAAAACACATATCTGGTGCTTGCCGTGGATTTGGTGTGTTTGCCAAGTTGCCCAGGCAACCAGAACCACTGACTTCATTACTTCTGTCAAATGTTTCAGAAAATACATTTTTAACTACAGAAGATAATTTCCATAATTCAACCTTTCTTCAGAGTATCACAGCCAAAGAGCTGCTGTGTGAGCTCATGAAAGTCTAGGTGTGTTGAGAAAACTGGGTGCATTGTCAGTATAAGCACTTAATTACTGATGGTGCCTCATGTGGCTAGATCACTTGCCAGGACTCAGGAGGCTCATCACATCTCATCCCATCTGAGCCTCATAATCATCTTATTGGTCAGTGATTATAATACTCTAGTGGCCATTTTACAGAGGAGAAAAATGGTCACTCAATACTGACATGACTTTCCACAGTCACATAGCCACTGAGCAGTAGAGTCTGAGCAAGAGCCCAAGTATTCCAAGTCTTTCCACTGAGGGTGTCTACTGTGTCACACTAACTTAAAAAAGTTGTTCTTGCACAGAAATATCATTTTACAAGTAGACCAGGAGGTTTCTACCTTCTTCCCCAGGTGAAGTTTACCACATCTACTGAAGTGTTGTAAGCACTGGCCAGTTATCAGGATGAGCACCCAGGCCCAAAGAAAAGAACAAAGTGGATTTCACTGATTTGATATGTCAAAAATACACATTTTTTAGCAACTATTCCTCTGTTTTCCAGGCTTCAAAGAATTGCAGGTTGTTAAGCAGGGAGAAGAAACCAAATAGAACTTCTCCAGAGAAAGAAGGTATCTATAAGAGGCACGCTATCTCCCTGACCCCACCTGTATACCCTCTGAGAGGAGACAGAGAATCCTTCTTAACTGGCTTCCACTCCCAGCTTGTCTTGGGAAAATCCCTTTCATAATCCTCAGCTCTCTTGTGTGTAAAATGAGGAGCTTGGAGGAGATACCCCCAAACATACCTTCAGGTATTATGTTCAATGTTTGGTGGACAATGCTTGAGGGAACTAATGTGTCATGGGAGAGCACTGGATAAGGAGTCAGAGAATAGACTCCGATTAAGCTCATCTGTGCCTCTTGGTGACTACATGACATCAGGTCACTCAGTCAGCCTCTCAGAATTGAAACTGCCCCTCTCATAGATCATTTGTGAAGAGCAAATATACAAGTGACAATGGTATGGGCTATTAGTAACTATCACAAAAGAGTTACCTGCCAACCCCAGATGAGCCACTGGGACTCTAAAACCTATTTCCTGAGATGATGTAAATTAAGGAAAGGAGGTCCAAAGGCAAGAAGTTTTACTCATGGTATCTTGAAGAAAGAAGAGATGGCTACGGAAGAGGACAAGCATGGTGTATGAGTCCCCTCCCAGGCTTAGGGGGCTGCACCTACCTTTACCTCCAGGAAGCTGCAGGTAGAACCTAAAATCATCTCCTTGAGGAACTTCTACCTCAATATAAGTCAAGGTTCCTTTTAGGACCCAAGAGATCAGATTCATGCAGTTGGAGAATGGGGATATTTCTGCAAGGGAACACAGCATTGTTCTAGGCACCAAGGAGGATCCAGAAGAGCCATATTTGGTACCTAAGAGCTCCCGCCAGGGTAGCACCAAGTCTGGATGCTGCACTGTCTCCCAGAATGCCTGCAACAGTGGCTACCCAGATATTTCCTTCTGGTGGTCAGTGTAGGGAGCAGGAAGGACAATGGCAGAGGGTAGGATAAGAAAAAAAACACATGCAAGCACATAGAAAATGCTTCAGGGACTCCTAATGCCTCCACATTTGCTGGGCGATGGGGGGAAGTATATTAAGTTTACTATGACTCCATGGGTGTCCATGAGTAGAAAGGCGGGGGCTGTTTGGGTTCTAGTCCATAGACTAGACTAGGGTGGATGAGAAAAATACTTATCCCAAAAGGTCATTCAATAAGCAAACTACAAAGTAAAAATTCAAACTAAACCTTCTTTACTTGATTTTTATACTTACCAGATATTTTTAAAAATATATTCTTAAAAATTCTCCCCAAATAACATATTCCTTGGCCACTTGACAATATAAATTGACTCTCAATCCATTGTGCACACGTTAGTGTCCATTATCTAATAAGCTGGTCCCTGGCTTCCAAGCAGATGATTTAATTTTGTTGATGCCACCTTGCTCAGAGTTTCTTCTAGATGTAACGAATTTCAAGCCATCCTGTTTATAAGAGGAAAAACCATACAGGAAAAATATTTTTGCATGTGAACTGTGTTACTATGAGTCCTATCATATAAGACTTTCACAGGAGGTGACAACATTTGGACATATCAGAGTACATTTGGACAGTGTCACATAGAAATACACGAAATGTTGAGCTTTCTTATTCACCTGCACAACTGAATGTATTGTCCATGTGTTCTTCAAGGGCTTGTCCAGCTTCAAAATTGCATCTCAGCATTTCCAGCATGATGGGACCTGCAAATTCCATCCATGGGCATAAATCTCCCCCAGAACCTTTAGAACATTTTTATGTAAGTATTGAATAGTACATGATACATTTGTAAATAAAGATTTGTTTTAGATTGGAATAGTACTGACTGACTTATAAAGTTCCATTATCAATAAATAATCATGATACATGACTCCTTTTGACTTAAGTTCTGTTAAATTTCATAATACAAAACAATTTACAAAAAAAAGTTTTAAAATGGCATGTCATATTTAGAAACCATAGGATATACATAATTTTATACCTGTAAATATGTATATAAATACAAAAATTATGTATATTAAAATGTGCACTAAAATTTAACCAAATATTGGCAACAAATTTCACTTTTTCACCATTTTGTTTCCAAATTCAGAAGGAAGGTTTTATTTTTTTTAAGATTTTATTTATTCATGAGAGAGAGAGAGAGGGGCAAAGACACAGGCAAAGGGAGAAGCAGGCTCCATGCAGGGAGCCTGACATACGACTCGATCCCAGGTCTCCAGGATCACACCCTGGGCTGAAGGTGGCGCAAAACCACTGAGCCACCTGGGCTGCCCAGGTTTTATTTTTTTTTTAAAAGATTTTATTCAGTTATTCATGAGAGACACACACACAGAGAGGCAGACACAGGCAGACAGAGAAGCAGCCTCCATGCAGGGAGCCCAATTTGGGACTCAATCCTAGGACTCCAGGACCATGCCCTGAGCCAAAGGCAGACACTCATCTGCTGAGCCACCCAGGTGTCCCTAGAAGGAAGGTTTTAGACTTTTATTTGTAGACCCTCTCCACAAATATTGCTGGTATATAGTCTTTATTCTCAATTATAATTTCTCTTTAAACAGTTTTTAAAGTACTAAAACATCTCAATAAATTGTGTAATAATTTATATGAGATAAATGAAACAAATATCATGAAGAGCCTCCAGAGATTAATTTATAGAATTGTACCCATATTTCAGCATCAGTGTTATGATCCTGTATTTATCCAACAGTGCTGTTATGGATACAAATTTCAAGATACATGAGACTAAAAGTCATTTTTAACTGGACCACAAGGGAAGAAAATGTTCAGCTGAGAAACAAATTAGCTGAGCGACTGAATCTTGAGCAGCCTCCCAACAAGCTCACATATTCACTAGGTCCTGAGAGTCTTTTGCACTGATTTGTTTTGAAGGGAAAAAAAAAAACTAATGACTTTTATTTATTAAAAAACAGATGGCATTCTTGTGTTTAGTTATATAATCTACAAGATACTTTGCAAACTCCAACACTAACAGCCATGAGTGAGGAAATGTCATAATATTGAATCCTTGTCTAATCATTGTCTATTCTGGTGTAACTGAGTTCTGTTTGCCAAGATCACTAGAACTTAGGGAGACAGAGACACTCCTTCCCCACTGCAGTCCTAGGATGAGTCACAATGTGAATACACACATCATTGGAACATCTAAAATCACCTTTTGTTTTTGTTTTTGTTTTTTTTTTTTTATCAAAGACAGGCTTTGTGTCTCCTAGGAAAGACCCTTTCTTGCTAATAAATCTCCTTCGACTCTTCTTCTTGTGGTTTGTTTCTTTGGTTTTTGCAAATTCTTTGCCAACTTCTTCATCCTTCCTGGTTCTGAATTACCTATGTGGCTTGACCTGAGACGTAGCTCTCAAGCTTTCTCTTGACCTTACCTGCCCACTTTCCCAATTTAAAATCCTGACTCAGCACTCAAAACAAAAAGCAATTGTTTGCCCCTTTTCAGTATTACTGTTCATGTCTTGAAATGACAGGTCTGAAACAAGACCTCAGAGTTTCAGACAAAAGGTGGTAAATTCTAAGACAATGGGACAATATCCAGGAAGGCAGGCAAGAGAAAATTCATCAAACTGCCTTTTCTAGACACAGCTGGCATCTTTCCATTTGAGTGAAAGAGAAAATAGAATACATTCTCTTAATTGAGTCTGTTTTTCCATTTCTAAATTGTGTTCTTTTTAAGATCAAAAAGAATCAAAGAAATCTCTTGAGGCTGTTTTCTTGTCATTGATGTTTTAAAAACAGTAAAACACCTTCACTGAATTGTCATAAATTCAAAGCCACGTAAAGGAAAAATGTTGATAGTGCGTGTTCTCTTTTGTCAGAAAACATTTTTACAAATCCTCTTTATATCACTCCTGCTATTTTTTTTATTACTTCAAATACACTCTTGTTGACCTTTTTGCCAATAACAGTGGGGTCAGCCCAACAAATTTTGCTGATAGAAAGAAAACATCTTGCACGTGTAAAGCACACTTCACATTGACCTCCATCATGTACTTCACCGATGTCATCACTAGCATCGGAAGAAGAGGGTTGTCTTGCAACTACGTATACATGGAGGAGTCTAGCCCTTTAGGAAGGCAGCAAAAGGTAAGGGCCAATAATAGTGATCTCTTCCTCTCTGAAAATAACTTCAAGCCATTGATATAGCAGAAGACAGTGGTCCCACTCAGCAGTCTGTACCTACTGACAAGCATCCATGAGAAGAGAGCCTCAGAAAACTCAATTAGAGGCCTCTTGTGGAGTGGGCAGTCACAGCTTAGCATTGCAGGGTGTCAGAAGGAACACCCCATTGCCTAAAGGAAACAGGAGAAAATGTTGCCATGCTTCTGAGAGGTTCAATTATACATGCTCCAAAAGGCCATTCTAACTCCAATCAGGGATTGCAAGGGTAAGGCTTTTGGACTCAGGAAGAGTTCTCTTCTCTGATACTGTCATTGTGTTTTGCCACTGAAGAGGCCATGATATGTGTCTTTGTATAGCTCATTATTTCAGAAAAAAAATATTCACAAAGAATACAAAATGTAAAGTATAAGTGGGGGGGTGGGATTGGAGGGTAAGAAATTACATACACCTATAGCAAACCTCCCTCCATGAGAGTGAATAAACCCCAACACTGGAAAATATAGTCTTCTTTATCCCTCATAGTTTGCCTTTAGAAAATGGAAATCTCATTATAGACCAGAATTAGCCCCCTGAACTGTAGGGGACTAAAAGTTTTTTCTCTAGCCTCTTAGATTCTATAACCAGGGCTTGTAAATTAAGCTGAAAAAGACAGATTAATAAGATCAAAAACATACAAATTGTGTTAACATTTTTAATTTTACATGCACAGTGGCTTCACAGAAAAAAAAATATAGCTAGAGATAAAAGAAAACAATTAGACTTGGAGTTTTTATATACCACTTTAACAAAGGGTGATAAATTATGACATACAACTACACAAAGGAGAGGGGGTTTGAGTTTCCAGGGGCAATAAATTGTGGGAAGGTAACTGGGAAATATACAGAGGAAATTCACTGTAGATTAGAGTTATTTAGTAAGCTTTGCTTAAGAAGATTTACCTCAATACTATCTCTGCCTCCAGTGATAAAGTTTATTCTCTCTTCCTGATATAGGAGAATGGGAACAACTTCCAAAATGTGTATATATATATATATATATATATATATATATATATATATATATATGGAAGATGGAAGAAGAACAGAGAGCTCTTTCCATGCCTTCTTTTTCCCAAACATGGCCAAGTGGCATAGGTTGGGGTGGCATATTTAATCAAATCCTTCAACTCTGTCTCTGACAGGTGACATAAGCAGTGATGTGATGCATCCGGTCCACAGGTTTACAGAGTCACTTATTAAAGTGTCAGGGATTTTGTGAGCCAGTGTTAAAATAGGTGTTATTAAAAAATCAACTGTATAGCAGGAAGTGTGCTCCCCCTTCTCACTCTGTCTCTGTCTCTGTCTCTGTCTCTCTCTCTCAAATGAATAAATAAAAAGATCTTTATTCAACTATACAAAAACTTATATGAGTTATACTAAAAAACAGAGATAATAAATACTCAAAACTCCCATTTATTTTAGTATATTTTATAATAACCTACACAGTTATACACATCTACCACATCTGTATGATAATACTGTAAAATATTGTGTTATTGAACACCACCTCTTCCCAGTTTCTCTCCCAATTGCATGTTGGTAACTAGAAATCAGCCATAGTGGGAGTATTTACACCATGGAAATCAGCAAAAACTAAACATCTGGGTTTGATTTATTGTGTTATTTTTTAGTCTTAAGAAAGATGGAGAAAATGTTTATAATGCAGATTAACTTTAAAAACAAGTTAGCCATGTATTCTAAACTATACAAAATACTGAGGAAATATTCTTCCAGTATTTGAAAAGTATCTGATTCAGCAAAGAGTCACTCATGTCATCAACAAATGAGTAAAGTTCTGACATACACAGTACTGAAGCTGAAAAAATTTCTGTTTAATGAATGTGATTTGGACGAGAATAAGAAACAGCTGAATCATAGGTCATATAACATGTGTGAGGACAATAAATTTTACTGGGAAAAGAATTAGCAGATTGAGATGAAACTCTACTTGTCAGGTCATGGTTGACCTACAATCATAGACTGGCTACAGACATGAGTTCAGCAAGAATCAACAGAAGCATTCTGAGAATTGGCTATATGGAATTTACAATAAGAAGTGCTATACATGCTACTATTATTTGTAAATTGTGTGCTATGCATCTATATATCTGTAATATTACAAAATACATATACGGATATGTGTACCTAATGCATATATTTTTTTTTTTTTGCCAGTGATTAAACATTTACCAGCACATCATTAGACATTAGATGCAAGGATGGTTATGGGAAACCATGGGAGCTGACCCCCATTTATTAGCTTCAAATGTGATGAGCCCTGAACATTCCTGTGTTCTTTTTAAACTTCTTAGATGGATTCTTTTATCTATGAATTTAACTAAAACTGACTTGAATGTGCTCATATTTTTGGCCTATATGATCTCAGGGGATAATGAGTTCCACATTTCTTATTCATGCTTCATAAGATTTTAGAAAAATATCTCTTTAATCAAGCAATGTTAAAACTTCTTTTAAAATTAATTGCCCAGCATACATAAGATACTCTCAATGGTCAGTCCTGGGAAGTAAGATTGAAGAGTCAGGAAAAGTGAAGGGGTATTTTTATTTTCATTCTCTATCAGTCTAACTTGGTTTCCTGAAAAAAGGGAAGTATAAGATAAGGTAGGAAGAGGAGGATCAGAAATGTGCTATGTGGCACATTTCGTGTGGGATAGGAGATTTTTATTTATTGAGATCCCATCACAGTCAAGAAACATTTAAATGGCTTATAGAAATTCATATAATGCAAATGGACTAAAATAATGACAACACAACCAAGGTGATGGGATAATCATGGTAGCACAGAAGGGGAAGCCACAGATAAAGTTAGCATACTAAAATACATGCCCTAAGGGGTTGCGCTACTATTATGGGTAAACAGGATTCACCTCTACACGTGGGAAATTTAGAGATCAAAACAGAAAGCTATATAAACCAGCTTTTTCAGACTTGTTCACAAAGACTTCTGGGCACTAAATAACTCTTGCTCACTGTTGAGCATTATTGTAGAAGGCAAAGAGCCATTTACAGAGCAGCGTGAGGCATGAGAGCTAACAATACCATTGTGGCTTTAGCTACCAGTCCAGTGATGCTTCTTGCTCCTATCAACTGAACAGATTAGCATTCCAGCGCTTCAGGATTCCACATTGAAGTGGTCCCTGTGGAAGCTACAGCACTAAATTAGATGAGCCTCTAAGCTCTCTTGACCTTCTATTTAGTTCAAGGAGTCCTTCACAGGGCACTCCAGAATGTTCCCTTCACTCCAGACTGGGGTGTCATGTAAGGGTCATTCAAACAGTCCTTGAAGCAATTCTTTCAAACCTAGACATCTCTCTTTTCCTCTACCCTTCCTCAAATTTTCCCAACTAGTCAAAGCCCAGCTAAAGCCCCAGGTAGTCCCTTTTTGAGTATACAATAACTGATTGAAATTTTTATCTACTTTCCATGACTAACGCTAAATATTTTCCTGACCATTTCCCAGCCAGAATTCTTTGAGATGGGAGGCTTGTTGGCAATAGGCACTCCTGGCTGAATGACTAAAATGACATCGCTACCTTAGATAGGTAGAAAGGGAGTCTGAAAGCCAAGGCAGAATGGAAAAAAAAAAAAAAACAATAAGGCAGCTTTTTAAAGTACAGGTATATTGCACAAACATCACACTCAAGGCCCTGGGAAAATTATCCAGAATACATTTCCATCCAGGTCTATGTTTTTTAAAAACTACATTATAGCTGGAAAAAAACTGCTCCATTCTTTTGGAGAAACAACTGTATCAAAAAACTTAGATTTCCAGGAAGATGGGAGTAGGAATTTCCCTAACTTGAATATCAACAATGAACAATTTGACAGAATTGGCTAATTCCTCAAAAAACACAAGCCACCATAACTCATCCCCTAGGAAACAGATAATAGCCCTCAAAGAGAGAAGATCAAATTTATAATTTAAAAATTCCCCAAAAATGAAGTCTCCAGGCCCAGGTGGTCTCACTCAACAATTCTACTAGATGTTTCAAGAAGAATTAACACCAATCCTATGTAATTCCTTCCAAAAAATAAAAGGAAATAGTTCCTCCAACTTGTTTTATGAACCTAGTGTTACCCTGATACCAATATCAGACAAAGGCAATATACAAAATGAAGGAAGGAAGGAAGGAAGGGAGGGAGGGAGGGAGGGAGGGAGGGAGGGGAGGGGAGGGAGGGAGGAGAAAGAAAGAAGAAAGAGAAAGAAGGAAAGAAGAAAGAAAAGAAAAGAAAAGGAAAGAAAGAGAGAGAGAGAGAAAAGAGGGAAAGACCCGTATTTCCTTCTTAAATAACTCTTTGTTATAGAATATAAATCAATAGCAGGACTCTCCCCCAAGAGATTCAGGTTGGCATTATACACTCAGCAAACTTTTTTAAACATTTAAGTAGTATTACAAAACCAAAAAGATAAAGCAGATATAATAGAGAATCTGGATTAGGAAGATGCCATCTTGGAGCCTTTAGCAGGCTTCAGGATCCTTGGAATAATTATTAAAACACAAACCTCTGGACTCCACCCAAAGAGTGTCTGATTCCATACACCCAGGGGAAAGCCTGAGAACTCACCTGTCCAACAAGTTCCAGTGGACGCTGATGCTGCTGGTCCAAGGAGCTACACTTTGAGAACCACTGCCTTACTACTTTGTAGCTCTAGGACTATCAGGATACCACCTATATAAGTTTCAATGTCCTCATTTGTAAAATTCATTTGGCAATAACATCTATACAAACTATCTAAAAAAAAAAAAAAAAGAGTCAGCTTTGAAAATCAAAAGAAGAAAATGTAAAAAATAAGAAAAAGAAAATGTGAACAATTGTGTATTTTATCAATTAGGAAGAATTACATGAATTCCTTCATTCAAAAAATATTTTTATAACACATATTAGGACACAAAACCAAATCAATCATTGGAGCTTATTGTCTAATATGGAAGAAACCTTAAACAGATATTTAATTTTGAATGTAAATGTTGTCTTTAATAAAAACATTTGAACAAAGTTTTAAAATTTGAAATAGAAAGCAATAAAGTAAAAGAAGTGATTAGAAAAATAAACCAAGTTAAGTGAGGCCATAGGAAGTTTCCAGATAAAGCCCTGTCAACCCATCAGCTATACTTGAGTGCACTGGATTCCTTCTGTAGAAAAAATAATTAAGGAATTAATCTCCAGCCCTCCTAAATTACTGTCAAGCACGTTGAGAAAGTTTTGTGATGTCTGGAGTATAGAAGATACAGCAATCAGACCTATAAAAAGAGGCAATTGAAGAGAGGAGATACATCCAATTCCAATGTTCAGTCCCAGCACCTGCAGGAAGCAGTCCTGGCCACTCACTTCAGCTTTCAACAGTACTTTATGTTTTGCAAGTTATTACTCAGAGCCACAGCATATCGCCTTTTATTAAATCTGACTGGAAATAAACTGGATGTTTTCCTTAATCAAGTCCACACTACCACTTGAGTCACCTTTAGGCCAAAATGTATTCTCCTGTGCTCATCAGAAGACTCTCTAGGGGAGCTTTATCTTTGAGAGGGAATTTCCTAGATTTTCAAGCTGGCAGTGACCAGGAACCTGTCTGCCCTCCAAGAACAGCCAGCAGGCTGGAAGAGCCCTGTGCTGCCCATCTGCATTTAGTAGCAAGTTGGTGATTTGCTCACAAACTTGAAAATTCAGCCAAATAAATACAGGATTAGATTAGAAGTCCCTTTTTTGGCTCTCTCCTCAGTTCTTTTAAAACTAAAAATTAGGGATGCCTGGGTGGCTCAGTGGTTGAGTGTCTGACTTTGGCTCAAGGTGTAATCCTGGGGTCCCAGGATCAAGTCCCACATCCAGCTCCCTGCATGGAGCCTTCTTCTCCCTCTGTTATGTCTCTGCCTCTCTCTCTGTCTCTTCCTCTCTCTCTCTCTCTCTCCCTCTCTCTCTCTCTTTCTGTGTGTGTGTGTGTCTCATGAATGAATAAATAAAATCTTTAAAAAATAAAAATTATTTCTTTTTCTGCTCAATACTTTAAAAAGGCAAAAAAAAAAAAAAAAATAGGATTTCCTCAAAGAGCTTTCTATAAACTATGGGAAGAAGAGTTCTGTTTTCCAGAACTCACTTTCCAGGAAGAGACCAAATTTCCAATTTCAAAATATTAAAGTTTACCCTTGCTGCTCCTATGTCTCATTCACAGCAGAGAACAAGTCTACAAATCTTGACCAGACAGGCATCAGTAGGTGATGGGACAGTGTACCTTCAACTTAATTTAACATCTTGAATCTATCTTGGGATAGTTTATCCTTGAAAAATACCTGCAAATAGCCCCATCCACCACCATCTCTAATTTCCTTTATCTTTGTCATCATTATTCTTCTTTCTTTTCTACACACAGATCTAAGAATAGAATTGTATGTCTTGATTTGAGTGACCTGAAGAGACCCAACTGGCCTTGTTCACCACATGTTTTCAAGCCTAGAATCACTACCATCACATATTCCCCCATCTTTGTACTACCCTTTCCTTTGTTTAAAGTTGCTTTCAGAAGGAAAACTCTCAGGTCTATTTACATATGGAAAGAGGGGAAGACAGAGACCTATCAAGAAAACAGTCATGGGGGACAAAAAGCAAATTGAAGACTGTCTGTTGCAGACTGGGCTCTCCTGAAATCAGATTCTGATACAGGTATGTGTGCAAGAAGCTGACTGGTCACAATTTTGAGGATGAACACATGCTGGGGAGAGAAAGATGCAGATTGGTCAGGGGAGAAGTTGGGATGTTATAGCAAAGGCCTCAACCAATGCTATGGAGGGCTCTAGAGTTGGCATGGTCTTGCACAATCTTTTTACCCTACACTGTATCTGACTAGCCACTGGATACAGGATGCCCCCCCACCTTCCCCCGAGGAAAAGAATATGATCTTGATTGAGGTGGCTTTCTTCAGTGGAGGACCAATCACCAGAAGGGAACTCAACCACTAACACCTCTGGCAGCTGGAGGAATGAGTATATAAGTCCTAAAAGAGGAAATCTGGACAACACATAGAGCATCTACAACAAAGACTAACTACTATCCCACTTATTTTATAATTTTGCCTGAATCTACCAAACTTCAGGAGCTCAGGCTCATTGTTAACAAGAGGAATTGGGAGGATCAGTCAGGATCCCAACAGGAAACAGATGACACATTCATGATAGGACAGTGTAAAGAAGGCTTAATTACAATGGAGCTTTTTGCAAAGATATAGGTCAGGTACAAGAAAATAACAAGGTGGCCACATAGACATTATGGCTCCTAGAGAGAAAGAAAGAATACTGGAACGCAGCAAATACCATGTAAGGGAAGTGATGTTCTTTAAAGAAGCAGAGACCTTCAGTTGAGGTAACAGCCAGCTCAGAGTTATCATAGAGAGGAGCTGGGAGGACTGAATAAACCAATCTTACATTCTTACTAAGGCTCCCAACTGGCCCAACCCAACCTAGCAAGGGAGCCTATTGCTGGCATCCACTTAGGTCAGCCTCCTGGGACAGAGAGCCAGATGACAAAAGTAGAGAATGAATCTAAAAGCATAGATAGAAGCTCTGACAGTGATTTAAAGGGACATTGATTTGCTCAATAATTTGCTCAATAACACAACTCCATGCTAGCTCCCACTTCCAACAATGAATATATAAGGTAGTGTCAATCAGTCTCCAAAACTGAGACCACATCTTAGTGAAAAAAGTTCATAATGCAAAATACAGTAGCAGTGAGGGTCAATGAATGTTGAGATATTAGGGAGGTCATCTTTCAAAAAATTTTTTGAGCCTTTGGAATGTGCTGATAATGAAAGTCAGTGATGTGGTGTGTTTAGAAAGTCAGGATTAAGAAACAGAAAAAGAACCTAGCAACAATGAGAAGGTAACACCTGGGACTATACCAGTGACCTAAGAACCTAAAAACAAAAAAACAAACAAAAAAAATGAGCTTTATGGACACCGAGTTAGAATCAATGCAATCTTCATATTTGTATCTTTAAAAATTCCACAAGTGACCTCAATGCACAATTGTGGTTAAGAAACATTGTCATGTCCCTGAATAGATAAGCTCACTAGGGACTCCTGCAAAACATAGACAAAGAAAGAAAGCAGGACATTTTAGCCTTTGACTGATTTAAAGAACATGAAAGCATAAAGTATTTGGAGTGTCTTCTGAAGGCTAATGCCAAGTAATTTGAACATAAAAACAATTTGCTGCTTCTCATCTGATTAATGTTTATTATTCATATCAGGCTATCTACAGCTATATACTCTTTGTAAGTATGATCTCCAAAGCATATAGAAGAGAGGATATTACTGAGAGTTTTCTCAGAATACAACCCTATTGTACCATAAAGTCAATTAAGCCCCATATATGTCAAAATTATAAAAATAGGTGGCAGAGTCTTAGAGAAGATGTTAGGAAAAGGGCAATCTCAACCCACCTAATAATCTCTCCAGCCCTGACTCCACTCTGTATATTCTTGAGCCAAACTGCTGCTGGGGTCCATGGCCACCCAGATATAGGTAGGACCCCAGCCTCTGCATAAAATCAAGTAGAAAGAAATGACACTAGCATTTCTCTCTGAAGAGTTTGCCTAATGGAAGCAAGGGTAAAACCTGCTGGGTGGACTGGGTCCTCCCTACCCCTGTTGCTGGAGGAATGCAAGGAGATCTGGGAAAAAGGGTAACACAGGGGCCCTCCTCTCTACTGCCAGAAGAGCAACCATTTGTAATTCAGCACACCCGCAACCAGACCTGCAGGTCCGTGAGCCAGCAGCATGGAATAAAACTTAAGGATGCTCAGCATCCAGAGAAGGGAAAAAGTATGAGCACAAAGCAAGTATAGACATTTTTATAATCAATAAGAAGGATAAAATTCCCTCATTTAAAAAAGACTGACTAAATAATAAATAAATAAATAAATAAATAAAAGACTGACAGGTGAAGCTAAACAATGAAAATAAAGCTATATTCTATTTACAAGAAACACACTGTTTAAAAAAGATAAAGAATGGTTAACAAAGAGGAAAGGATGAGAAAATACTAGGCAAATATCAAGAAAAACAACAGTGGCAAGAAAAATACCAGGTAAGTAGAATTTAAAGACAATAACATGAACCAGAATGAAGAACATTAGTAAAAGACACAATTTGTGAAGATAAAATAGTGATAAACCTAAATACATCACATGACAGTTAAATGTATAAAACACATTAAAAAATCAGCTAAAATACAATTATAAGAAGTGATTTTAATATATTTCTTACAGAATTAAACATATCTAATTATCTAATATATCAGTAATAACTAAGTCAAGGGTAAGTTAAAGTAACACTTGATTTTAGAAAGAGGAGAATTTTAATCCTTGAATAGAATATATATTCATTCCATATATTTATAAGATATTTGCAAAAGTGAAGCACCAGGGTGGCTCAGTTGGTTAAGCATCTGCCTTCAGCTTAGATCATGATCCAGGGGCCCTAGGATCAAGCCCCACACTGGGCTCCCAGCTCAGGGAGGAGTCTGCTTCTCCCTATTCCTCTGCCCCTCCCCACACCTCAAATAAATGAATAAAATCTTTTTTTTAAGAAGACATTTGCAAAAGCAAGTTACGTATTTGACCACAGAAGGAAAGTTTAATAAATTTAATGTAATAGAAATCTTACAGGTCATGTTTTCTGATAATATAATAAAATTACAAATGAGAAACAGTTGATGCCCAAAATATTAAATTCTTAGAAGCATGCATTTATAAATATCTAGATAATCCTTTTAAAAGATGAAGCTAATTCAAAACTGGCTGAAGACCCAAGGAGTAATAGAAAGAGGTACGCTTCGTATCAAATCCTATGAGACTTAGCAAAAACTAAAATGTACAGCTTTAAATGCCTTCATATTTGAAAAATGGAGAATGTACCAACTTAGTTCTTTTTTTAAAAAAATTAAAGGTAAGCCATTAAAATAAATGAAAAATACATAGGAAGGGCAGTCTGGGTGGCTCAGTCAGTTGAGCACCCAACTCTTGGTTTTGTCTCAGGTCATGATCTTGAGACAGTGAGATCAAGCCGGGCATCTGGCTCCACACTCAGTGGGGAGTCTGCTTATGAGTTTCTCCTCCCTCCCTCTCCTTCTTCCCCTCCTCTCTTTCTCTCTCTCAAATAAATAAATAAATCTTTTTTAAAAAAATACATAGGAAGAGGGAATTAATAAATCTAAAATGTGGTATTGGTGAAGTAGAAAATAAAATTGATAGATACAATAAATATACCCAAGAATTTATGCTTTTAGAAATAAACAATGCCATTGTATAGCTAATTACAGCACAAATAGATCTGACTGGGAATGAGGAAAGGAATGAAATCAGATTCAGGAGAGATCAAAAGTATAAGAGAATATTTCATACTGATCTATGACAACAAATCTTAAGCCCATAAGAAATGATTTGCTACTACTATAAAAATAATTTTTTTACGAGATGTGGAGAACTTGGATAGACCAACAACCACAAAAAGAAATGGGAGAGGTGATTTTAATCTACTGTGAATGGGACACAGGACAGGAGGGTCAATGGCTAAGCTCTACTCAATCTTTAAAGAACAGATCATTCCTATGTAATTTAAAATATTTTGGCCATATAGGGACACCTGTGTGGCTCAGTCAGTTGAGCACCTGACTCTTAATTTTGGCTCAGGTAGTAGTTTCAGGTTCATGAGACCAAGCCCCACGTCTGCACTGAGCACAGAGCCTGGTTGAGGTTCTCTTGCTCTCTCTCTCCCTCTGCCCCTCCCCCTGCTCCCTTGCTCTAACTAAATAAATAAACAAACAAACAAAATCTTTTTAAAAATATTCTGGCCATAGAAATTACAATTCCTAATTCACTTTATGAAATCAGTATGTCTCTAAGGCCAGAATATAACAAGCAAATAAAAATAATCTCACTCTTAAATATAAAAGAAAAATATCTAAATAAAATAGAACTATAAAAAAAAGAAAAATAAATAAATAAAATAGAACTATAGCAATCAGATGAATAATATACTATGACTAAGGAAAGCTTATTCCAGAAATACAAAGGTAATTCAATATTGACAATAACTATAACCCCTCCATGAATTCTTTATCATACCTTTCCCTCTCTTACTACTATTTCAATCTTTCTGGCTCACTCTCTTTGGTACCCAACTCCTACAAGTATTTCCCCCCTACAGGATCTCCAACCCATTGATCACACAACTATATTACTTGCCCCCACTTTACTCCATGATCAATCATTATAATCAGGTCCTTACATATGCCTTGGACAGTCTTTCCATCTCTAGCTTTACAACTTTTGGAAAATGACAAGCCTGGCTATATCTAGCAACCCAATCTTCATGCCCTTACCTGAATATTTGAACATGACTAAGGAAAACACATATAACTACCCTGAATGGTCACTGAAGTTTCTTATTGAATCTCAAGTGGCTCCTTAATTGCTCAGAAATCATATTGAATTCCCTAGCACCCTCACTTTCCCGCATTACATCTCCTCCCTCCTTAAGCCTCCAATCTTCAGCTTGATTATTTTGCATTGCAGTGAGAAGGTTCATCAGAACATAATTTCAATAGATTCATACTATCATATCTACCAAGATGTGTTGACATTTATACCCATATACTCTGCTTTCCTGCCTTTTACTAATGATGCTGTCTTATCTAAAGCCAATCCCTTGTGCATTAGATCCAAAAAAACATATACACTGTCTCCAATTCCTCTTCTTCAGTGTTCCTATTTTCAACTTTTATTGAGAAAAATGTTAAGCATACTTAAAAGTTACAATAGCAGAATCAAGATCCACATAGACTCCCCTAAATTCACTTATTACTAATATTTTGA
The DNA here is from genome assembly GCF_048164855.1 of Canis lupus baileyi. Classification (NCBI taxonomy): domain Eukaryota; kingdom Metazoa; phylum Chordata; class Mammalia; order Carnivora; family Canidae; genus Canis; species Canis lupus. The sequence continues at coordinate 9,397,634 of NC_132875.1, read as the reverse complement.
CACATTTTCTTGATACATAGATGTATGTGTAAAAAATAAAATGTGGGCAGCCCTGGTGGCTTGGTAGCTTAGTGGTTTAGTGCCTCCTTCAGCCCAGGACATGATCCTAGAGACCTGGGATCGAGTCCCACATCAGGCTCCCTGCATGGAGCCTGCTTCTCCCTCTGCCTGTGTCTCTGCCTCTCTCTCCTCTCTCTGTGCCTCTCATGAATAAACAAATAAAATCTTAAAAATATAAAATTCATGCATGCATGTGTTTATTACACATGCATGTGTATTCCTTTGGCTGAAACATTTCAGAGTTCATCTTTATTATTCCTAAACACATTAGCATGCACATCCTAAAAATATTTCCCTACAGGACTACCATACAATCATACTCAGAAAATTTACCTTGCTACAATATTATTATTTAATAGCCCATATTCAATTTCCCCGTTTCTCCCAATAATATCCTTTACAGATTTTTTATTATTGATGGTAATGGTAAAAGCCATGTGGTAATAGACAGTAGTATTTTAACCTAAGATTCAATCAAGGATCATGCATTACATTTAATGATTATTCTTGAACTCTGTTTTAACTACATTACAATCAAACTTTCACCCCAACACTGCACTCCACTGGTGGCTTCTTATCAAGGTCACCAACGTGTTCCATATTACCAAGTCCAATATCCTCTTACTCAGTCTATAATTAGAATATTGACATGGCTGAGCACACCCTCCTCCTTGAAAAATGTCCTTCCCTTCATTCTAAGACACTAAATTCTCCTGGTTTTCCTCTAACTAAACTTGACCTTCTTTGTCACTCCCCAGTAGTCTTCTCTGCTCTACCACTCCACAACAACCCTCCAAAAAAAAAAAAAAAACCATGAAATACAGACTCCCAGGTCTCCCCAAGTGAAGATCATTATTTTTTAAATCTTCTTCAGATCAGATTCCAAACTAATAGGAAATAGCCAAGGGATCTATAGATAATCCAGAGAAGAACAATTCCAAATAGCCATCAAATGTATTAAAAGAAGTACAAACTCTTGGTACAGGCACTATGGAAAACATCATGGATGTTCCTCAAAAGTTAAAAAGAGATGTACCATAGGATCCAGCAATCCCTTTGGGCATTTATCCAAAGGAAATGAAAAAACTAACTCAAGATGATATCTGCACCCCCATGTTCATTGCAGCATTATTTACAATAGCCAAGACATGGAAATAACCATCGATCGATGAATGAATAAAGAAAATGTGTATACACACACACACACACACACACACACACACACACACCATGAAATATTATTAATAAAAAAAAAGAAGGAAATCCTGACATTTGTGACAACATGGGTGGACCTTGAAGACACTATGCTAAATGAAATATCAAGCAGAGAAAGCCAAATAGCATATGATCTCACTTATATGTCTAATCTAGAAAACAAACACCTTATAGATACAGAGAAGAGACTGATGGTTTCCAGAAGAGGCAGTTGGGTAGTGGGTGAAACAGATGAAGGTGGTCAAAAGATACAAACTTCCAGTCACAAAATAAATGTCATGGGGATATAATGTATAGCATGGGGACTATAGTTAATACTGTATTGTATATCTGAAAGTTACTCAGAGAGTAATCTCAAAAGTTCCCATTACCACTATGTGAGGTAATGGATGTTAACTGGACTTATTGTAGTGATGATTTCACAATATTTACAAATACCAACTCATTATGGTATACACCTGAAACTCTTATGTCAGTTATATTTCAACTTTTTCAAAAAGTACAAACTCATCTGTAAGATATGAAAACAGCACTTGAGATCTAGCAGACACACAAAAACTAAAAATAACAATAATAGCTATTACTGGCAGGGATGAGGAGGAAATGATAGAAATGAGAAATGTTGCAATCTTTATGCATGGACAGATGGGTTACTGTAGAAATATTTCTTTAGTAAAATTCTTGAATTAACATTTTTTAAATAGCCGCATCAAAACAGTGGCCCCAAAGGGAAGTATATACCTTCCAAATAGGTTCATTTAGACAGAGAAATGCCCAAGATCCTGGGAGAGGAAACAAAAGATAAAGAACTGGAGAAGGAAAGGTCAAAGCGGCCAGAAGCTCTCTCTATTCTACTCAAAGATTCCCTCCCAGCCATTTACCCAGAGCACTAGCAATTTCCTGAAGGACTAAAAACAAAAACACATCTCACCAGGAGTAATGAGTATTGATTTCCAACACAATTAAAATCCTTTTAACCAGCACTGAAAGCCACCAGCATACAAATAAGTTATATTACAATTGTCTGTAGTTTAGAATTTATTTGCCCATAAAAACAGTAAGATAAATCTCCTAAAACAGCTCAAACTTAAATCACTCTAACTAACAATGGGAAGAAAAATGTAAAATCTTGTTACTAAAGTTCATTATTTCAGCAACATTCTGTGTCTGCCCTGAAACCCAAACTCCATTTGTAATGTTTCAGTGGTCTTGGTCATCTCCCAAAGAGGTTATGTGCTCCTGACCCTCCCCTGACTCTCCAGTTGGAGAATAATGGTATCAATATCTACTACTTAACCCTGGTCAAGTTCATGATACTTTTCACATGCATCATTTAATTTAATCCTCACACAACCCATGATATAGATATTATTATCCCTACTTTCCTTAAACAAGGCAATAGGTTACAAAATACCTATCTTCTTCCCTGTAACCAATAGATGGCCGAGAGAGACATATCTGACTCTGAAGCCATGTTCTTCTTACGTGCTATACCACCAAAGTTCCAGTGTTCTGCCCCCAGAACCTTAGTTCACCTACCACTGGCCCTGGGTTCCTAGACTATGTGCCCAACCAAATTCTAGAAACACCAGGCTCCTGGACCTTTACCACCACACCATGCTTTGTTCACAACCACCAATCCAGATGAGAGTATGTGGGCATCCAAGTAACACATCTCTGTTCTTGAGAACATTCCTTTGGACAGACTGGATCTTCCACTCCAATGTACAGAATTCTAGATCCATTGGTGAGCTCCTGCCTAGTGTTTTGGTTGCCTCCATGGAGGCTGTAGAGATAAGGATTATGTTTCAATTTCTGCCCAAATTTAACCAGGGTCCAACTGGCTGTAGACGCTCCACATTCGGGAACATTTTGACTCATAAATGTCTATGATCTTGCATGCTAGCCCCACATGAATCCAGCACACAAGGTTCTTGTTTAATAGGTGACCTTCTCAAAATAGCTTCAGATATTAGCTCGCCCTGCAAGGTCTCTCTGGGGAAGCTTAAGAGACAGATTTGCCTTTCAGCTTTCCAAATCCTTTGTTTGGGGTTTCAGAAAATAACCCACAATCCAGCACTCCCTGTACCTATCATCGCTTTACTTTTTAGAAAGTTGAATCACTTGGAGCTTTGTACTATATTCATTTTCACTGATCTCATTTTTTCCCCTTTCTTCATTTTTTCCACTTAAGGGGCCATTTTCCCACAATTTTGCCTAAGGCTCTGTCTCATGAGAGGTGATAATAACTAAGTTAAGTGCTGAAAACTTCCAAGATGTTTCTTGTGGATCATTTTGGGCTGTTGCTTTTCTTCTTCCTAACACGAAAGACAAAAGGGATGGTAGGACAGAATATCTTCGAGATTCTATAACAGGTATACACAGCTTAACCAAGATGAGCTCATTTCCTATTTTGGAAGAAATGGAATTTTTAAGAACTGAATTTCTCAAGTGATATCATCATCCTGTGAGGGGGGCAGGAAAATCTATGAGACAAAGGATTCCAAGGGAGCAGGACGCTCTTCAAACAAAGAGTTCTGTAAGCACAGAGGCAGACTGACCCATGTGAAAAAGGAAAGGAAGCCCAAGGTCAAGTTGGCCACACCTGAACTCTGGAGGCTTCTAAGAGGAAGAATTGGGCCACAGCATTAAGTCAATGAAAAAACACATTCATTCATTCATTCATTCATCCACAGTAGTTATTGAACATCTACTAAGTTCCTGATACATTATGCTAGGATATCAAGATAATTTAAGACCCAGTTCTTATCACCGAAGAACCACCGCCACTCCCAGCCCCATTCAAGTGCAGTGACTTCTACTGTTTTCTGTCATGCTGTTTCTGGTTTAATATAAAAAACTTTGGTGAGGTCATGACAGTAAGTCCACTCTTAAAACCCACTGGGTTGGGAAAATACACATGCCTATAGACTTCTAGATCCCTTAGAGTAAGTCGGGGGAGTACCTGGGTGTGAAGAAGCACTGGGTAAATGAGATAATCAATAAAAGCAACATGACGAAGAATGAATCTTGCTCAGTTTGGCATGAGACAGGACTTGCTTTCTGAATTAAAAACTGTGAGTGAGCAAGAGCCCACTGCAGTCACACAAACATCTACTAATTCTTTGCCTGATGCTCTAAATTCCATATTAGTAATAGCTCTGTGACAATCAAAGTACTATCAGAATCATCATCTTGTGCACTCTTTACAGTGCCCCTTGGAGATAAGGATTATTAGCAGCAACTATGAGACAGACCGCTGAGGTGGCTTGCACAAGATCACTGAGCTAGAATGGGAGAGCTATTCCCATGATCCTTCCAACTCTGATGCTCTTCTTACTACATCAGGCTGGTCCTGCTAATAAAGGTCATGCATAATTCCCCCAAGTGTACCAAATATGTCCCATACTATAAATGGAAGGAAGGAAGAAAAGGAGGGAGCGAGGAAGAAAGGGGAAGAGACACCTAGCTAAGTGCTTCTTATAATTTTATCATCCCTTTCACCTGCCCCCTTACAAAGTTGTAACTATTTTACAGAAAATTTTATATATGTGGAAACTAAAACTCAGAGAGATTGAATCGCCTGCCCAATGTCACATAGCCCATAAGAAATGAAGCCAGAACTAAATCCCAAGTCCAACTAAATCCACAGCCCACACTCCTAGCTCCTTACCTCCCTGCCTAGTATGGTTCATGTGGGCAACTTCTGAGGAGCTCACATAACATCTGAGGATCATTTTTCCCATTCCTCAAATGGGATGTTGACAGAAACGACCTTTTTTTTTTTTAAGATTTATTTATTTGAGAGAGAGAGAGAGAACACATGTGTGCAGGGGTGCGGGAAGGGCAAAGGGAGAGGAAGAGAGAATTTTTCAAGCAGATTCCCCACTGAGCATGGAGCCACTCTGGACCCTGAGATCACAACCTGAGCTGAAACCAAGAGTTGGTAAGCTCAACTGACTGTACTACCCAGGCACCCCAAAAAACTACTGTTTTTTAAGCGTACTTTACCTACTTCTTTTTCAGAGCTCACAAATGTGCTGCATGACATGTGTTTTAGCCCCCTTTTACTGGAAAAAATTGGATCTCAAAACAACAGATCAAAAGCAGAGTCTGGACTTGAACCCAGGACTCTCTCATACCACAACCCAAGCACTTTCCACTATTCTGTGCCATCTCTCCAGACAATGGACAGGCAAATGGTGGAGAACAAATGAGATGATGAATTTGATAACCCTTCATGAAACATAAACTAGTAACACTAACATGTTATTGGTGTTAGTAATAGTTAATTTCCAATTACTCAGCTGAGATACTAGACAGAGGTTACAGGTTGAATAACTTGCCCAAGATTACATTGCAAAGAACTGAGAGTTGGGTTTATATTCCAAGTTCTAAGTCCTAGGCCAGTGTCCTATTCCCTTTCTGCTGTGACTCAATCACCTGGTGCCTCAGCCTCCTTGGCACTAAAATGAGAGCAATGGTAACTGGCTGTGTGAGAGCACATACACACCTACCAGATGTTCCTTAAAAGGATTCTTTTCCCTTCTCCCCAGCACTCAGATCATAGAGCTGCACCCTGGTTGCGTGTGGATAATGACCTGCCACATTTTTACAACCACAAAAATAAAACAGCATTTTGAAAGGTCATCTCCATGCTCCCTGGCTACTTATGGAAACACTTGCTACAATAAGATCTGTGAAAAGCCACCTCTGTTGTGCAAGCCACTTGGGGGTGGTGCTGTGGTAATTGTAGATTTGGGGCAAATGGTGTTTTTTTTTTTTTTTCATGTCATCATCCTTTCAACAAATGTCCCAACTACTCCTTCCACAGGGAAGAACTCTAATGACCTAATGCACCGGAACTTTAGTGCTACTAACACCATCTTAATAATCAATTCATGCTGTCAAGATGCTTCCAGGAATTGTACAATTCAGTAACTGAAGTTCTCAAAACAAATAAAAAGACCAAGTTCTCAAGGGTTGGATTTTCCTATGGGAGCATATAATTCAGCGGATGTTTAACAAGTGCCAGATTTATCAGGATACTTCCAACCCTGCATCTGATAAGAAGTGTCTAGAGAATAAAAGTCTTCTATTTCTCCCCCTGGACCTACACAGCTGGAACCTTACCACTCCCAGACACCGCAGAATTAGCATTAGCCTTTGCTACTTGCAAGTAGGTCATCCGGATAAGCCTGTGTATTGGCTTACACATATATTTGAAAATGAAATTCCTCCAGCAACTGTAGCTCCACCGTAGTTTTTCTCAGGTAACTCCTTCACTGGCATCGACCTTCCTGTAACATGCTTCTTTCGATTTTATAGTGATTACTGTGATGATAAAACTGTGTGTGCCCACAACAGACTATCCTCACAGTGAAGCTTCATGCAGTTCATTCAGGGTCAGGCAAGTAGGGTCCATTCCATGCTTCTTAACTCATAGGCAGATATCGGGAATGGTACGCATTGCTGATCATCCTTTCCCCTAGAAAAGCCACAGCGCGTGTGTCCTCATGCCATGTGAGAAATCAACTGTTCTTGCTCTGTGCTCCCACAGAAATTTGTTCTTGATTTGTATACAGTTGTGGTTTATCTGTGTGCATGTCTGTGTCCTCCACAGCCTGTGAGTCCCCTCAGGAGCAAACCAAAGCCACAGCTAATTGATTTCTCATATTTGCATCATCAAGCACAATGCTGGGAGTCTAGAAAATGTCAAATGAATAAACTGTTAATAGGAGCCCGAGAACATACACTGTTGTTGGTTTTCAATGGACAGGGTTCAGTGAAGGGACAATCTGGAAGTGGACTATACAGGTCAAGGGTTATGTAATTTGTGTTCCCTTCATCTGTCATTAACCAAGTGGCTGGATCTCATAAGTGATGGACAGAACCATAGTTCTGAAAGAATGCTTGTCACCAATGCAAACCATTGCAATTGTTCAGTTCCCCAACCTCAGCTCTGAGAGGAGCTCTCAGAAAAAAACCCACTAAAAGTCTAGAGCGAAGTCCCCTGTGTTTTTCTTTAGCCTGGGATAGAGCACATACATCGGTGGCTCATTGCCAATCTTCCTCTCCATTAAAACCCCACAGAACATAGTCTGGTCTCTCAGAATTGACACATCCCTTTGCTTGACAAACTCCTCTTCTTCCAACAACAGTGACTCATTCCCCACTAGTGTCACATGAAGATGACCAATTGTCCTAGGCTCAGTGGGTTATGAAAAAGCAGCTTGGCACGATGACAGCCTGCCCTCCCAATCCCCAGTCACAAGCCTATTTGGCTGTCTACCCTCAATTCTGCCTTTTAATTGCTCATCACCCGCTTCCCATTCGCTCTTCTCTGTGACCCTACACAGGGGTTCAGAGTCAGAACCAAGGGAAATGGATAAAAGAGTCCACTCAAGCATTTTATAATTACTCAGAGGCTGACAACTTTGGCCTCTAACCATGTTCCATAGTGAAATCTTGTCATTTGAAGAAGGATGAGGATGCAGAAGGTTTTTAAGTAAAATGAAAATTAAGATGAAAAAAGCATAGCAATCATCATTCTAATGGATCAATTTAGCATAAATGCACCAAAACTGTCTAGAAAGACACCCAAAGAAATAGATTCCTTTGCATGGAGTCAAGAAGATAAAGGGGGCTTCAGATTATAAAAAACATTTCATGGGGATCCCTGGATGGCTTAGTGGTTAAGCGCCTGCCTTTGGTCCAAGGGCGTGATCCTGGAGTCTCAGGATCGAGTCCTGCATCAGGCTCCCTGCATGGAGCCTGCTTCTCCCTCTGCCTATGTGTGTGTGTGTGTGTGTGTGTGTGTGTGTGTGTGTGTCTCATGAATAAATAAATAAAATCTAAATAAATAAATAAATAAAGTGTAATTCCTGTTTTAAAAAAAAAAACATTTCATGATGCTTCCATTGGTTCTGAAACACTTGTGAATCTATATGAAAGAAACTTTTAAAAGTAAGAAAAACAGGATGCTGTGGCTTGGATATAATTTTCTATTATACAAACAAAACAGATTGCCGGGGATACTAACAGAACACAGTTTAGAGAAACAACAAACAAACAACCCTCCTGTTTTCCATGCCTAAGTTCTGAACCAATTAAGAGGCACAAAAAAAGAAGTATATAGAGATGAAAAATCATCTTTTTCATCAATCTCTTTAGAGAATGTGGCTTACAGGTTCAGAATGAACTCTATGTTACTGACTCCTAGAAGCAGGCGTATGTAAGTGTGAAAAAGCACAGGCTTTCTAGTTAGGAGCTTGTCCCTATAAAATGTTCAGTGTACAGAAGCAGGTCAGAGTGTGTTTACAGGCTCCGAAATCTCCTCTCTACCCCTATCACTCCTTTACCCATTCCCACAAGGCAAAATGAGACTGACCTACTTTCTCATGTTCCTCATCCCAAACTTCCTGATCCCAAATGTATTCTCATTAAGACACTTCTTCCCAAAGAAGATATGTGTGAGGCCAGATTAGTGTGCTAATAGAAATTCCTCAACACAGAAGCAAACATCGATACTGAAGACCAGTTCTTAACCATAGGGTGTGATAATCATTCACCCCAAAAGAATCTGCTGATTGCTTAGTTGGCAAGAAACTTTGCCTTGGGCATTAAGGAGAACGGCAAAGGAAGAGGAAGAAGCTACCATTTGTTGAGCACTTGCAAAGGCCAGGAACCATGGGAAGGCACCTTGGGCATCTACCATTTCATTGAATCCATGCAGTTCTGGGAGGTAAGTATTAACATCCTCTTTATTCTTTTCACAGATGAGGAAACAAAGGCTTGGAAAGATTGTAGAGAAGATGACATAAGTTTATAGCCAGTTCACAATGCAAAGAAATTTGAATGAAACCATTATAAGGCCTCAACAAAACCAATCATCCATACTGAACACAAAGTGAATGAAAAGTAAACACCATGGTGTTTACAAGGAGAACATAATGTACAGATCGACAACCTGCAAAGCCAGAGAACAGAGGGTGAAATGGGATCACTAGCTGGAAGTAGAGACAGGGGGCTGGAGACGGGCATGGGGAATGGAGAGCAGAGAGAGGCTCCAAAGATAAGGGAGGAAGTCAGACATCTTTGAACCGGTGGCCTGGATCCTTCAGCTTTGATTGGCACCAGGCGTTCCCACTAAAGTGCACTCCTGCATTTAGGCTCCTGTCAGCACTTCTACTCCAGAGAGGCTGAAAGAGGAAAGTCAGCCTGAGAAGGTGACTGGGTGGGGAGAGAGGAAAATGAGTGTGGAAAGTTTCCCTTCTTTGTTTCTGCTGTCTCGTAACCCATACAACGAGATGTTTTATAATCCCCCATCACACAATCAGCAGAGGGATGAGCATACCCTGTTGCCACGAGTCCAATGTTAATGCTAAAGAAATATTTCATTTCAGACTCAAAAAGCTTTCTCTGCAACCATTCACAAAGGGAAGAACTTCATCAACCAAATATTTGGCTATTCTTTAAGACCAAAATAGCTTTTTTTTTTTTTTTTTTAAGCATATACTTTCTTATCCTAGAAAGAAGTAAATTGGTCCTTAAAACTTGACCAGGAAAAAAAAAAAAAAAAAAAAAAACCTTGACCAGGGCAGCCCCAGTGGGTCAGCGGTTTAGCACTGACTTGGGTCCGGGGTGTGATCCTGGAGACCTGGGATTGAGTCCTGTGTCAGGCTCCCTGCATGGAACCTGCTTCTCCCTCTGCCTTTCTCTCTGCCTCTCTCTGTGTGTGTCTCTCATGAATATATAAATAAAATCTTAAAAAAAAAAACTTGACCACGTGGATCTAATAATAATACTACCACCTACTAAAGGAATTTGGGGAATGAAGTAGATTCCAGTTGTAGAGTTCTACAAAGCTGCCTCACACGTAAAAATCCTTTTTATTCTAATTTTATAGGTAATGAAACCAAAGCTTGGAGAAGTCAATTCATTTGCTGTCACATGTCTTAAAGACAGTAGGTTAAGCTTCCAGTCTAGAATTCTCAAACTTCAAAAATTTCTCCAAATATTTTATCATGCTAGCCAAAAAAATATGACCCAAAGATACCTAGGAAATTCTTAATTGACTCTTCACATCTTTAATCAAGGGCACCTGGTGGCTCAGTGGTTGAGCATCTGCTTTTGCCTCAGGTTGTGATCCTGGGGTCCTGGGATCGAGTCCCACATCAGGCTCCTTGCAGGGAACCTGTTTTTTCCTCTGCCTATGTCTCTGCCTCTCTCTGTGTCTCTCATGAGTAAATAAATAAAATCTTTTTAAAAAATCTTTAATCAAATGTCTCTTGTTTTGGGAGTGAAACTGAGCAACCATCCAAATAATGAAGACTTTTGGTAGTTTTTTTTTTTCTTAGCCACTTGTGAACCCCTAAGAAATATTTTTTATTTTATATTTCCTTTTATAAACAGTGAAAAAGAGCACTAGGACAAATGTTGTGCTGGTAAATGTTAAACACTCAGATCTTCCAGGACCTTTACAATTCGATGGTTTCTGTGGCACCAATACCCCCACTACAGTCATTTCCAGCCACCACTGTGAGGTCACTGAACGAAGAACTGGGTAGAGATTGCATCATCAGCCATACAAGGGGGTCCAGCACACCACTGCCCTCGACCATCAAACTGAATTAACCAGAACCCTCGTAATGAGCTAGCCCTTGAAGAAATACATCACCGGCAGGGCACTGCATACAAATAACAGGCTCCAGGTGCAACATTTATCAGACTAAGTGTTGGCAATGGAACTGGTCTGACTTGCAAATGAAAATATGAGCCCTTATAAAGGAATCTCCACTTTCCAAATCAAACTAAAGTCAGAACTGCCCACTGGAGGTTTTTAGCTTGAGAAAGCAAGCCTCCAGGTGCAAAGAGATGAATGAGCTGCAGCCCAGATCTGACCTTTGGCTTTGCCCTTGCCCTTTCTAACTTGAATCCCCACTGCTACCCCTTCACTGGCCCCTGTGGTGAGCAGCCTTGCTTTCAACACTGTGGATCTCACCTTGGTTTGCATGGGCCCAGGACTCACAGGTTCTAGCCCACTGTACATTTTGAGATGCTTACCCTAAAACCCAAAGGGCTGATATAACTGGACAGCTTCCTCCCTGCTTACCTCTAACTTCTGGCCTTTTTTTCACCAAGAAGCCACCGTATTAGGCCCCACCACCTGGTTGCTCCCCCTTGGAAGGTCTCAGTATCTGCACCCATGCTGAAGACCAAACATTAGACAAAATTAATTAATTCCCACCTGAAAGCATTTCACACTCTCTCTTGTACCGTTTTCTGACCTGAACCATAACTCTTACTCATATCAGGAAAGTTGTCACCCCCCTCTGAAGATACAACCACACCTCCTATAGACTCACAACATTTTCTTTAAAATATACAATAGCCATAGCCATAGCATTCCAATAATGAGAAGTTCACAAGTACCATAATAGAGATATCGTTCCCTCCCTCCAGTTGACCTGAGGCCTAAGCAGTCTGACCCTTACTTCACCATCTCCACGTTTTAGGAAACCAGAATGCTGTAGGTGCTCCAGTCTTGAAAAGGAGATGGTCCTCCCTCTGATGTTCAAAATAAAAAAAAAAAAATTACAAAAATGCCTTCCTTTCTTGAGGATCAAGTCAAGCTCCATAGCTTATTGACCCCAAATCAGTATTCTCCTTAAAGTAGCCCCCTAGGCAGCTATGTACATACTCCCTAAAAGTCCCACTGATGCTAAGCTTCACTTGGAAAGTTGGAACTTCACTTTGAGAATCACCTTCAAAGTTATGGCTCACCCAAGATTGTCAATTATATTTTGTTTTCTCACCCATCATATACACTGTACTTGGATCTTGAAAAAAGGCCAAAGTGCTGTCATTACTGAGCATATTCAGAACAGTTGCCAGGCAACAGTATCTCCTCCACACACATATCCCCATACCACCTCACCCCATCTCAGACTGCCCCAAAGACAACTTCTAAGAACAAAGGAGCTGGGGATCCCTGGGTGGCTCAGTGGTTTAACGCCTGCCTTCGGCCCCGGGCATGATCCTGGAGACCTGGGATCGAGTCCCAAGGTTGGGCTCCCTGCATGAAGCCTGCGTCTCCCTCTGCCTGTGTTTTTGCCTCTCTCTCTGTCTGTGCCTCTCATGAATAAATAAAATCTTCAAAACACACACACACACACACACACACACACACACGAGCTTATTTTTACAACTAAAGCTTCTATCATTGTTTACTCTCACCCAATTGTTCCTTAATGAAATGGCTAGAGAATGGAGTGTAACATATGGTATGACCAAAGCACAGGTTAGTATTCCCCTTAGAAGGGCCCAGAAGCCAGGGATTCTCATTGGGAGACTGAGAGGGACCCAAAGAAGACATCTAACCCATCTTTGGGTCTCAAATCAGTTTCTTCCCACATTAGGACTGTCAGAGACTGAGCTGGACTGGATCAGGTCACAATATCCTAGTGCCAGCCCCTTGCTGTTCCTCAAACATGCCAGGCAAGGTTCCATTTTATACCATTCACACCAGCCAAAATAGCTCTTTACGCGCAACTAATTCTCTCTCCTCCTTCCAGGTTCTGCATAAATATCATTCTGATACTGCAATCCTTATTTAAAATTGTAATCATTCTCCACCCCTATTCAGATTCTTGCCAACAGCATTCTATTCCGTTTCTCTATATAATTGTTACCTTCTACCACATAGTGTATTTATTACACTTATTTATTCTCTGCACCACCCACTCCCCTATTAGAAGATAAACTTTTAGAAGGCGGAGATTTTTGTCCTTCTTGTTGACTGAATATCCAAAGTGGTTGGCATAGTAGCTAGTACAAAGTTGGTACTCAAAAATATTTGTTGAATACATGAATGCTAGCAGAGACCTTCTTATGCGAACTGCAACCTCCTCCCCAAATATGTTCATAATGCTTTTCCTTGACCACTTACCGTCCTCTGTCAGGTTCCCATTGTCCTGGAAATGGTGGGCACTAAAGCTAAGGTGTTCTCATGAGCACATGTATAGGATTTTTCTAATCTTGCCTTTTCTTCCAGAACCTGCGTAATACCTACTGTGCATCGTCAACATACACATTAACCCAGGAAGGATGGGGAAGAGGAGCATGGGATAGGGAATGTGAAACACACATGCAGGACAGAGAAATTCTGCAGGTAACAAGAGGGTGCATATATACAAGCGTGAGGGGATAAGGTGAGGGAATGCATGTTCCACTGTCCATGTGCCTGCACCACCTGGGGGTAAGGGATCCCACCTGTCAATTACCATGCTTCCCCAAGCCAGCAAAAATAAATGCATCAAAAGCTCAGCCTTACGTGAGTTTTCACCATGTGGTTTAGCTCCCTCTACAAGCTTCCCACCAAAGGGAAAAAAAGAAAAGAAAACTTTCATTTTTATTTTAAACCTTTAGGACTGCAAAGAAAGGATAAAAATGAGAAAGTAGGGTGGCTGGGGGTTTTCTCCCTATTCTCTTTTATAAAACAGCTTAAGAGTTTAAAAGATCATAATTCACTATCAGTGAATTGAAAACCATGATCTGAAATGTGCACTAGCACACCGTCATCCATAGAAGGGTTTTCCTGTGGTTGGTAGAGTTACTTCAAGGGTACATGAAGTAGGACTATAAAATGGATCCACACTCCAGAACTACCCTGGGCTGGAGGAAGAGAGAGGGAGACAATCCACTACTGGGCAGGGAAACCAAAGGCATAGGATCCATGTGTCTGCCAAGGAAATTTCTGTTCCACTCATCACCTTCCAGTACCTTCAGGACCATCAGCAGCAGGACACTGTTAAAGCACTCACCTTTCTCCATAAGCAGGTTTAACTGAGCATATATATTCATGTATCAAAAATGCTACTGTTAAAAGTTGTATTAGTTTTCCTGTCTTATTAGTATTAAAGGATGTTCTAACAGCATGATTGTCTATGTAAAAAAACCTAATGGTACTATAAAAATCTACTAGATATAGTGAGTTTACCACGGTCCCATGCTGTAAGAGCAATGTACAAAAATCAACTATATGTCTTTATACTAGCAACAAACAATTGGAAATTAAAATTTTTTAAGTACTATGCATAATAGCAGTAAAAAAATGGAATACTTAGGAATAAGTATCACAAAATATGTGCAAGACTTGAAATCTACTGAGAAATTAAATCTACTAAGTTAATAGTGAGATAGAATATGTTCAGGTGAGATATAATATGTTCAGGGGTTGAAAGACTTATTACTAAAATATCAGTTCTCACCCAACTGATCTACAGACTAATGGGTAGGAAATATCAGAAAGGGAGACAGAACATAAAGACTCCTAACTCTGGGAAACGAACTAGGGGTGGTGGAAGGGGAGGAGGGTGGGAGGTGGGGGTGAATGAGTGACGGGCACTGAGGGGGGCACTTGACGGGATGAGCACTGGGTGTTATTCTGTATGTTGGCAAATTGAACACCAATAAAAAATAAATTTATTATTTAAAAAAAATAATAATAAAATAAAATAAAATAAATAAAAATAAAATAAAATAAATAAAATTAAATTAAATTAAATTAAATTAAATTAAAAATCCAAGCAGGCTTTTTTATTTGTAGAAACTAGCAACCTGATCTTAAAGTTTATCTAGAAATGAAAATGACCTATAATACCCAAAACAATTTTGAAGAAAAAAAAAAAAAAAAAGAACAAAGTTAGAGAACTAACACTATCTGATTTCAAGCCTTGTTATAAGGCCATAGTAATCAAGACAGTGTAAATTTGGCCTCAATAGAGACAAACAGGTCAATGGAACAGACATAAGCTCCATATATGTCTTAGATATGACAACTGATTTTTGACAAATGAAAAGAAAAAGAACAATTCAGTTGGTATAGAATACTATTTTCAACAAATGATGCCAGAACAATTGGATATTCATATGTAGAAAGATAAAATTTAATTCATACCTTACACCATATACAAAAATTAACTTGATTTACAGTCTGAAATCCAAACCTAAAACTGTAAAATATCGGGAAAAAAAGCATAGAAAGAACTCTTTGTGTCCATGGGTTAGCAAAGATTTCTTAGATACAACACCAAAAGCATGATCCATAAAAGAAAAAAAAAATGATAACTTGGACTTTATCAAAATTTAAAACTTTTTGAAAGACTGTTTAGAAAATGAAATCACATGTCACTGAGCTGGAGAAAACATTTTCAGATCATGTGTCTGATAAAGGACTTGTATCTAAAATATAGAAAGAACTCCCAAAACTAAGTAACAATTGTTTTTAAATAGGCAAAAGATTCGAACAGACACTTCACCAAAGAAGATATAAAAATGGCAAATAAGCACAAGAATATGTTTATCATTAGTCATTAGATAAATACCAATTAAAAACAACAAAATATTAATACATGCATATTAAAATGGCTAAATTTAAAAAGACTAACTATACCAAGTGTTGGTGATGGTGTGGAGGAACTGGTCAAACTATAAAATGGTTCAACCATTTTGGAAAACACTTTGGCATTTCTTTAAAAGCATTCAGTTCCCTAAAAAGTTAAGCATTTATTATGATCAGCCATTCAGCTCCTAGGTTCTGGCCTAAGAGAAATAAAACCATATGTCCATGAATAGGAATGTTCATAGCAGCTAGTAGCTGCTATGAATAGTAGCTGTTCATAGCAGAATGCAATGACCAAAAGCTGGAAACAACCCAAACACCTATCAACAGGTGAATGGATAAACACATTGTGGCATATTGCTTCAATAAAAATGAATGAAATATTGATACAATCACAATATGAATGAATCTCAAAATAATCATTATGAGTGAAAGAAGCCAGACCAAAAAAAAAAAAAAGTGTATGTATTGTATTCATACAAAATTCTAGAACATGCCAACTAATCTGTAGTGACAGAAAGCAGATCAGTGGTTGCATAATGATGGGAGGATTCAGAGGCAGGTAGAAGGGAGAGAATACAAAGGGGCATGAGGAAATTTAGGGGATGATGGATAGGTTCATTATTTTTATTGTGGTGATAGTTTCACAAGCACATACATATGTCAAGACATCAAATTATATATTTCAAGTATGGGTAATCTACTGTATATAAATTATATATCAATGAATCTGGGGCTTTTCTAATTTGTTTGTAATAAAAAGAATGTTCTAAAAAGATGTTAATATCCCTAAGCCTTTATATATGATCTCTCTCTTATCAGCTAATATCTTACTGTAGAAAGAGAATGAATGATCATTAAGGACAAAACTCCCAACTTTTCCAAGAACTTACCCTAATGACACACTAATCAGGTAACCCAAAACTCTTGACAAAAGTCTTGATGATGGTGTATAATACTGAATCCACTCAGGGATACTTCCTTTTTACTCAAAGTTTCCACACAAGCCCATATAAAATTAAGGGGTGGTCACTACCTGGATGGGAGTAGTTTTTCTATTTGTGACCCTTACCCTTTTATTTCTCTCCTCTCTCCACCCAGGTCCCCAAAGTTAGAATCAAGCCATTCAAATCAGGACAAAACAACAGGACAATTTTCTGGATCCCAATTAGCCATCCTAACCTCTTGGGGCTTCTCCAAAGCCAAGAGAGGGAACCTTATATAGTGGGGACCTTGGCATGCTGTGTGACGATGGTCTCATCTTTAGACCACCCCCAACTTGCTGAACTACAGAGGACATTTGGTCCTCACTGAAATTCTTGGGCTTGAGAAAGTTCAGCTCTACCGTTCATGTCAATTCAAGCAAGTACTACTGATCATAAATGAAGAGAGTGCTCTAGAGACTGGGGAAATGGAAATGTGTCATGTCCTATAATTTTGCAAATAACCTTCTAAAGTTTCCCCATGCCATGGGTTGACTAGCATATGATGCTCATCATTGCATGGGTGCCCAGTGCTGGCACCCGACCAATTCAACTGGGAGCATTCCAAACACCAAGCTGAATAATGGAAGAAGAGGACACCGAACCTCTCTGAGCTCTTTCCATTAACAAGGTGAAGGGTTTCTGGCAGAGTCAGATTTCTGGAGTGGAATCATCAATTAGCCAGCAGAGACCATTTCAAATCCTGCTTCCTGTCAGATAGCATCCTAACTCATGACGAAATGGAAGGCAAGTTCCAAAGCTACTTGGCCGCCGGCAGAGTGTGGGCAGCCCTCAGCAACTTTGACCTCCTCGCACTGAAATGAGAGGAAACTGTGATCCAGGGCTGACATTTCCGCAGAGCATCGCCCAACTCTCCCAAGGGGGGGACCACAACTCACTGATAATGGGGCTTTGAAGTGTCTGGCCCAGGGCCAGGAAACGTTGGAAGTGTCCTTTGGAGAATATCTGTTTTAGATTACTCCCAGTTTATAGGAAGCCACACATGCTAACTTTAGCATTTCTCCTGCCTTCAGAATGCAGGGGCTTTAGAAGATTGAGCACAAGCCTGCTCTTTTGGCTCCGACTTAAATGGCAGGCCTACTGGGTTTGGGTGGTTTACTTTGGATTTTTTCCCCTTCTGTGCTACATTCTAACCCTACATACATTTCCCCTCCAACTGTCTTAATTCTCATATCACAGGGGACATTTTATTTCTCCCTTTTTTCTCTTTTTCAAAAGGTATTTCTACAACTGAAACCTAAATCTACCTGACAATTAAATGCTAGCATAAAGTGCCTCCTTATAATACCACTTGGATTGTGAGATGGGTCAAACGATGCGCCCCAAAATGTGCTGAAGCAACCCTCTCATTATAACTTTAAAAATCCCAATGTACTTTATTTTTTTAAGATTTTATTTATTTATTCATGATAGACACAGAGAGAGGGGCAGAGACACAGGCAGAGGGAGAAGCAGGCTCCATGCAGGTAGCCCGACGTGGGACTCGATCCCAGGTCTCCACGATCACACCTTGGGCTGAAGGTGGCTCTAAACCACTGAGCCACCAGGGTTGCCCCAAGCCCAATCCATTTTATAATGGGATTCTGCTCCTTGGTCAAAACAATCAGAAATTGGTTCTGCTGAAATGTGTGCTGTTAATTCTACCAACAGACCCAAATTGATTTGGCCCTGATTGCTTCTCTCTGTAGCAATTGCTTCTGATGAATAAATCCAAATTACAATCTAAATCCTCCCCCCTAAAGTGTGGTTTTTGAGCTGCCAGCATTGCCATCACCCTGGGAGCTGTGAGAAACTCCTGCTGCTCTCTTCCACCTGAGAAATTAGATTTTCTTCTAGTCTATTCTCATCTTTGGGTCTTAAACTAATAATCTTATCTGCCCATTAAGAAAACACCTTTTCCATCAGGTTAACACTCCTAAACCCAGCCCAGCCCTTCCCCAGCTTCCTTTCCAGCTTTATTGCCCAAGCACCGAAATCCCAGTAAATTTTTGGTCAAGCCTCTCTGTTACAAAAGAGGTTGTCAAGTGTCTACGCTCCTGGCCATCCATTGGCTTTGCCAACTCCTGGTGTATTGCACACAAACACAATATATGGCATGGAAAATACTATATAACTGAAGGAGACCAAGGGCCAGGGTCCCTCTCCTGGAGTCTGGACACTGGTCTCTACCCTAACCCAGAGGGCAATGGACAACAGGTCACCTGTGTTTGTTCATTCATAAATTCAACAAGTATTTACTTAAAATAAGATTACCAAATATTTACGTGTTGCTTTCATGTGCCAGGTAGTAGTCTAAGGATTTTTACCCTAATTACCCTATTTAATCCTCACAGCTGCACCGCAAGGTAGGTATTAGTTCCCCCACTGCCCACTGAAGCATGGCTCCAGAGACTTCGCTTTTTACCACTATTATCTTACTTCCTCTACCAAGTGCCACTGTGTGCTGAGCACTGTGTGCTGAGCACAGGACAGGGCACTAGTAGTGCAACAGCGAAAAGCAGGCATGATTCTTGCCAGGTGGGGGGGATGTTTGGGAAACGAAACATACATTAAAGACAATGCCCAATTAATCAAGAGTGAAAAGAGAAGTACAAGATGGAGTATGAGCCTATAACAGGGATGATCACCTACTGAGGGGCTAGGGAATGCTTCCCTGAGAAAATGACATTTAAACTTTTCTATGGACCTGGAAATTAGAGGTTCTACCCTGAATGACACAGAGAAATCCTAAAGGTACAAGCTTCCTCAACTGCGTCTAAAACATTTATACTGCCTACCCACATTGCGAAAGGGTAAGACAGAATTTTGTTAAATGTCTACTACGCGTACTTAGCTCAGAGCTACAAAGAACAGTCCTGCTGTCTGGCCTCGAGAACACACAGCATAGTTGAGGAAATAAGATTCACATCCATTCACTGATATTTATCACACAAATTGAAAGTCCGACTCTGGAGACACAGGACAAAGCAGAATTTCCAAAATTATGATGACATACTATCTAAATAGCGGGTAACGTGGAGTGCTTACTATAACCTAAGTGCTCTGGGTACATGAGTCATTTAAAGTTCACAAAACCATGTAGGGCATATTCTAGTCTTATACATTTTTTTGGAGATGAATCAATTCAAGTTCAAAGAGTTTGAAGAAACTTGCCCAAGGTAACATGATCAACAACAAATGGGAACATGGGAATTAAAACACAGGTCAACTCCAAAGCCCCTATGCTCACCACTTCAAGGTTCCCAAACTCTAGTGCCCCCAACCAACTCGATATGGACTACAAGTCAGGGAAGCAAACCTGAGAGCACCTGCCTTGCTCCAACTGACAGTAGTTATGGAGCAATGGAGTCCCTGGGATGCAGACCTTCTGTTTTTTTTTCTTAAGATTTTGTTCATTTATTCATGAGAGACAGAGAGAGAGGCAGAGACACAGGCAGAGGGAGAAGTAGGCTCCATGCAGGGAGCCCTACGTGGGACTCGATCCCAGGTCTCCAGGATCATACCCCGGGCTAAAGGCAGGCGCCAAACCTCTGAGCCACCCAGGGATCCCAGACCTTCTGATTTTTAAAGAAAAGCCAGAAATTTGATTTCTCCCTGAAATCTCTTTCCCAAGTTGGCAACTAATTGTTTAAAGCTTTAAACACTATGAAAGGCATATCAGCCACCTTTGTAGAACCATATGTGGCACCACTCTACCGTATCTACACTTCCCCATATCACTCCAGATGCCTAAGGAATCCACAAACAAATGCCAATAAGTCCTTCACGTGGGTGAGTGGAATAACAGAGAAGTACTACATCTAAGATGAACATAAAAGAGGAATAGATTAGATCTATTTGAGGCAGAAAGAGGCACAGAGAAAGCTCCACAAACAGAAGCATCTGAGTTGATGTGGCTACTGAGTAGCATAGAAGGCAGGGAGGACAGCATTATGAAACCTCAAGAAAGCACCATATTCTCAAGAAGTTATAGCAGCTTGGGGATCCCCGGGTGGCTCAACGGTTTGGCACCTGCCTTTGGCCCAGGGCGCAATCCTGGAGTCCCAGGATCGAGTCCCGTGTCAGGCTCCCTGCATGGAGCCTGCTGCTCCCTCTGCCTCTCTCTCTCTCTCTGTCTCTCTCTCTCCCTCTCCCTCTATCATGAATAAATAAAAAATCTTAAAAAAAAAGAAGTTATAGCAGCTTGAAGTTCATAGCACTAAAAAGGAGCTTGTGAGAGAGTATTAAAAGGCCAGATGGGTGTGGTAAGCAGAGGCCAACTCTCAAGTGATTCTTCCTGCCCCACTGAAATGGTTGCTCCTTATCCAATGTTTTCATGCATATGAACCAACAGTGCATGACCTAAATCTATCAGATAGGCATTTTACAGAGATGCCTCTGGCAAGAAGAGAGGGACCAGAAGCAGGAAAATCAGTCAGAAGGAAATTGCAATAGTCAGGAGGAATGGCAAAGTCCTGAACTAGTGAAAGAGGAAGGGAGACATAGAGGTGATAAGAAAGTGGAGTCAAGAGAGCCAGGTTACTAATTGCATATGGCGGCCAAACAGGGGAGGAGAAGGGTTGGCTCTCAGGTGTCTGGCCTCTGGCTAAATGGAAAGTTAAATGCAACATGAGGCAGCACCTGGCAAGTGACTCCCCAGGTAAAATTCAATAGTAGCAAAGAAATTTATTAGCTCTAAAGAGCTGAAGACTGGACAACACTCTTAGTGACTTATTTATAATAGAAACTCCAAAGCTGCTCTAAAATTAGTGGAGGAAATGGAGGCATATTGCAATAAAAACTCGAAATACATTCAGCAAGTGTAACAAACAAAAATCAGAAAGATGCAAAAATAATCTAAGCTAAAAAGAGACAGGTGATTCCACAAGAACTATAAAGACAGGGGATCCCTGGGTGTCTCAGCAGTTTAGCACCTGCCTTCGGCCCAGGGCGTGATCCTAGAGACCCGGGATCGAATCCCACGTCGGGCTCCCGGCATGGAGCCTGCTTCTCCCTCTGCCTGAGTCTCTGCCTCTCTCTCTCTCTCTCTGAGTCACTCATGAACAAATAAATTTTTAAAAAATTAAAAAACTATAAAGACAAAGATTACGACCCACGAACTTTAAATGAGGCTATGGCATATTGGTGGCTGAGGCAGGAGAAGGAAAGCCAGAGCCTTCTGTAACAGACAGCTGGAGGCTTTGACCTGGTAGGGAATGCACAGGCTTCAGAGTCTGAGGGACCAGGGTTTGAATCTCAAGCTAGTTACATACTGTATGATCCAAGATTCATGGTTTAGGTTTTCTGAGCCTCACTTCCCTCTTATGAAAAACGACAAAAATCATCTCGGGGCACCTGGGTGGCTCAGCTGGTTGAGCATCTGACTCTTGGTTTTGGCTCAGGGTCGTGAGATCAAGCCCCGAGCTGGCCCAGAGCAGGGTCTGCTTAAGATTCTCTCTCCCTCCACTCCTTCCTACCACCTCTCTAAAAATATATATCTATCTACCTATCTATATCTATCTTTAAAAAGAGAAAATCATCTCTGTACTGAAGATGTGTGAAGCATCTTGCTCATCATAGGTCCTCAAGAGATGATCCTTACTATTATTTTTCCTCAGAAGACAAAACCTTTCCCTGGCATTAAATTCTCAGAGGAACTGAAGCTTGCTCAGCAGAGACAGGTAGACAGATGCACACTTTTACAAGCATTAGGTCACCCAAGCAAATGATAGAATAGACTGTGCCTGAGCAAGTCAAGAACAGGAGGCTCCCTAAATCTGGAAAATCTTTCTTCTTTCAGGGAGGTCTCAGTTGGGTGGAACCAAAAGTTTGGAAACCTCCTGTTAAATAGAAGGTGGAGAAGGGTCGGAAACATATCCTCCAGGCTGAGGAGGCACTTTAAGATCGAAAATGAAGCAAGCCACCCCACACCAGTTTCGTTTAAGATAACTTATGGATAGAGGGGGAAGCAAACAAGGACCCAAACTACACAACTATTTTCCACAAAGTCCGGACCTTAATCCCCAGCTTTTATAGACCAAGGGGTGGTGTGGTGCGGTCAAAGGGTAGTTACCTAAAGTGGCACCATCTGCGTACTAGTCATCTCTACTAATCATCTAAAGTGCGGCTGTCTTTGCCCATCCTCTCTACTAATTAGCTAAATAACACCTTCTGTGCACCACTTTAAGGAACATCAGAACAAGCCTTCCCGCATTTGGTCAGGGCATACTTTAAGCTTCAAGGTACCTAAAACACGTAGCCTGAAGGGAGGTCATTGGGCGGACATGAATAAGATGGAGGGCCAAAGATGGAGGCAGTGTTGCCAGCACTCTTACATCTCCCTACAGATGAGCCCTGGATTTTTCTGTTTGGGGTCCTGTGGGTGATGTCAATGCAGTGCTGGGAAAGTGTCTACCAGATGAAAGGCTCCATCCCAGAAGCCTTCCATGGGATTCACTGATGCATACAGTCTACAGGTCAACCCCAGGACAGGACCAAGAAAGATGAAAGTTTCTCACTTGAGCCTCTTCGTAAGTTATAAAATCCTCTCCTCCAGTAGAAGTTTAGTCCAGGGGAGTTTTCTGGAAGACAACCAAATACTGGTCTTGAAGTCATCCTCCCTCCTCACCAACCTTTACTACTTCTCTTGTTACCCAATTACCTTATAAAGTCAGACACATGTCTCTGATACAGACATATCTCTGTGTCTCTAAATGAAGGAGGGCCATGCTCCACCTTCTCTCTTCAGAAAGGAAGGTGTGGGGATGCCTGAGTGGCTCAGAGGTGGGGCGTTCTGCCTTCAGCTCAGGGAGTGATCCTGGGATTCCAGGATCAAGTCCCACATCAGGCCCCCTACATGGAGGCTGCTTCTCCCTCTGCCTATGTTTCTACCTCTCCCTTTCTGTGTTTCTCATGAATAAATAAATTAAATACTTTTTAAAAAAAGAAGGAAGGAAGGAAGGAAGGAAGGAAGGAAGGAAGGAAGGAAGGAAGGAAGGAAGAAAGGAAGGTAGGTAGGTAGGTGTGGGGAGAAAAGGTAGCCATGGTTTTAGAGGAAGTTGGAGACCTCAGGAAGTGAGAAAATAAAATATGGCCTTTTAGCCAGAAGATGGCTCTGTGATTGGATCTCCAACATAATCATTATTACCATGGATAGAAGGCCCAAACACCCTTCTAAAACCTAAATCTGTTGGAAATTTAAAAAAAAAAAAAAAAAAAAAAGGAAAGATGGAGAGGTGAGAAGAAGAGAGAGAGGGAAGAGATGCAAAGTGATTAAAGAGAGAACAATAATTAAAATCTGTACTCAGAATGAGTGTGCAAACAGGAGTTCCAGAACAGATTGGAAAACTGCACTACTGAGAGAGCAAGCAAAGTCAATCATTGGAACTGAATTAAGTCTGAATGATATTAATTTTGTGGAGTAGTCTGAAAAAAATTGTGTTTGAGAGTTCAAAAGAGATCAAAAAAAAGCATAGTATCCATTTTTCTTAAATAAGAAAATATTTTTAAGGAATTTTTAAAAATGAAGTAACAAATAGTGAAAAAGAACCCAAGAGAATTTTTGGAAATACAAAATCTAGTCATTAAAATAAAAAAATTCAAATGATATGAAATGACATAAGTTCAAATGTTAATATGCAAAGATTATCAGATAGGAATTAGAAATAAAAATTCCAAGGTAGAAAAATATGTTGGGGAACCTTTATAATATATTCCTAAATAACTCATGAAAAAAGTTACAAATGAAAAAAATCAGAAATGCAAGATGAAAAAAGTACAATATATGTGAAAAAAAAACCTTGTGGAATATAACTAAAATCATATTTACAGGGATATTTGTAGCTTAAAATGTAATTATTTAAAATAAAAAGGAATAAAATAATGCATTAAGCATCCAACTCACAAAGCTAGGAAAAAAGAGAATAAATCTAAAAACCAAAACAATAAAAAAATAAAAAATAAAAACCAAAACAATAGAAGAAAAACCCTCTGAAGTAATAACTAATGAAGTAGAACATAAAAAATAATAAACAAATAGAATAAAAAGTAAAATTTAAAAATAAATACTAAATAAAACAAAAGAACAGCGAAGTTAAAGCTCATACTTCCAAAAAGACAATAAAAGAGGCAAGAGTTAGCACAATGGAGCAAAAACAGTAGAGGAAAGTTATAATTAAACAATATTTAGAGGGAAAAAATGATATATCCATAGACAGAACGAAGTTTAAAGATCAAGAGAATTTAGGCCTACCTTTATACCAATACATTTTTAAAATTTAGCTTAAATATAATGTATATATATAAGTATTATTATATATAATATATAATAAAATATATATAAGTAACAAATTATACATAATAAATAATATCTATTATCTCCAAAATTTGCTTAATAGAAAACCTAAATAAACAAAAAAAATATGAAAGAAATGGAATTAGTCATCTGAAATACTTCCCTTCAATGGACACCAGGGTCAAAGGTTTTTATGGGCTAAATCTACTGAAACTACAAGGGAGGGAAGGTTTTATAGGTTAAGTTTTATAAAATAAATGGAAATATAATATATCACCTTTGTTTCTGATGAAGCCCATTAGTGGCTTTGTTCTGCTTCTACAGTGTTTTCATGAAGCCAACTTCCCACATTTATTATTTTTTTAATAATAAATTTATTTTTTATTGGTGTTCAATTTGCCAACATACAGAATAACACCCAGTGCTCATCCCATCAAGTGCCCCCCTCAGTGCCCGTCACCAATTCACCCCCAAACCCCGCCCTCCTCCCCTTCCACCACCCCTAGTTCGTTTCCCAGAGTTAGGAGTCTTCATGTTCTGTCTCCCTTTCTGATATTTCCCACACATTTCTTCTCCCTTCCCTTCTATTCCCTTTCACTATTATTTATATTCCCCAAATGAAAGAGAACATATAATGTTTGTCCTTCTCCGACTGACTTATCTCACTCAGCATAATACCCTCCAGTTCCATCCACATTGAAGCAAATGGTGGGTATTTGTCATTTCTAATGACCTCCCACATTTAAACTCACCCACTAATTACAGGCCCAGCTCAACACCTTCAGAGTCAAAAATGTGCTCCGTTAGCAAGAGGAGCTGTTTGGGATGTTTCAGCAGATAGGTGGCAGGGCTGATAAGATTTGCTTGGCACCAATGAACAGGACAAGTTGGAAGTCATAAATACCTATGGCAGGGAAAACCCTTTAAGAAGAGATAAGGTTGTGAGTTAAGTAAGAGCAATAAAAACACAAGGGTTTAAAAAAAAAACACACACACACAAGGGATGAATGCAAGAGACTGCACAGATAGAAGCAACAGGATTTAGCAATTGATATGGTATTTGGGGAAAAAAGAGGCTGCAGGGAAAAAGGATTTCACTCTAGGGAGCAACCAGGAGTGAGTTTGTCCCCTAGGGAATATTTGTCAATGTCTGAAATTAGTTTTGATTGTCACATCCGGAATGGTGGAGGTACTACTGGCATCTAGTGGGAGGAGGCCAGGGACACTGCTCCACATCCTACAATGTGCAGCACAGCCCCCTACAACAGAGACGTATCCAGCCCCAAACGTCCACAGTTTGGGGACTGAGGCTGAGAAACCCTGCCTTAGAGTTATGGGAAGAAAAGTAGTACCTTTAACCAAACTACAGAAGTTAAAAGGAGATAAAGAATTTTTAAAAGAATAGGATAAGCTCTGTGTTATACACATTGCGTTCCAGGAATTCATAATACATACAGGTTGGAATGTTCAACAACCAGTAATGCAACAATTATGTAAACATAAGCTTATCAACTCGGTTGGCTTCAGCACTATATTGGCAAGACTTTGGATTTTGAAACCTTACCTGAACACAAAGAGTGGTTCAAAACTTGGCTCTACTGCCAGAGGTATTTTCAGAAAACATTTTAGATTCCCTGATCCTTGGCCTCCTCAGCACATTAAAATTATTCTCTGATACTTCTAGTGAGGAGTAAATGAAAAGTATGTGGGGGCTCCAACCCGATGTCTGGCACAAACTTGCTGTTCAATAAACATTATTTTTCTTCACTATTTTTAAATTAATGTTACATATTTGTTTCGTAGAATATGTGTATTGTGTGCCTGGTATGTGCCAGACTAAATTCCAATTAGAAAAGAAAGGAAAGGACTATAGAAGGAGTTCTGTTAATTAGCTACGTTTCAGTATTCAAGTTCAGGAGACTAAATGAAAAGGCCACTCCCCAGATGGCCAGCTCCAACATACCCTTCCAATCTAGGTCAGCCCTGGAGATCCCACCCCAGATCAGTGTCAGGTCAGCAAGTCTGGGGTAGAGGGGTGAGGGGGAGAGCCCAGTCCAGGCCAGAAAGACACCAAAATGATTCATGAGAGGCCAGAGCTTCATGTACTTTCCACTTTCCTGAACTGGAACTAGAACTGGAGCTGTCCCATAAAAAAAAAAAATAAATTAAAAAAATAAAAAACCAGTTTTGCATAATCCTAGACCCAGAATAATCCAGAAGCAAGGAGTGTCCTGAAACGGATATAATAATACCCAGTGGTCCTTATATATATATATATATACAACTGCTGTTATCAAGAGAAAATAAATAGGGTATCCCTTATAAGAAAATGAATCACAAAATTTAGGGGAGAAAGGCAATTATGATTACCTATGTATTTCTCAATTTCAGGTCCTGCTTTACGGTCTTCCCAGGCAAGTGTTAATCTCTGGGTACTCAGCAGCCGTAAGTATGGCCCTGGGAATAAAACTAGGAGGCAAGGGCCCTGCCGTTGAGAAGCTGAAAAAGATTCAGGGAGATAGGACGTGGAATTCAAAAGATGAACAAAAACCATGTAGGCTGCACAAAGTGTAGTGTGCTAAGTCTCCCGCGCAGCCCACACCCCCATCAGCTTTCTCTGTGTCACCACCCTCTTCAGCCTCTGCCACGGTCCTGGGGCCTCTTCCCTGAAAGACTCTTTGTTCATCAAATGCACCAAGTGCTGAGTTCTCGCTACGCAAAATGGTTGAGTAAGAAGGGCCAGAGGCAATCCCTGTGCACAGAGTTTCCAATGCTGGAAATAAAAAAGCTAGACGAGGACACACAGAGAAACATGTCATGATCGTGACTTGGAGGAGACACTGAGTTCATACATGGGCAGCAGAATGAAAGTCCCTGCGCCTTTTTCACGCTCTGCCTAATTGATTCTTGCCCCGGTAATTAAGGAGCTTCTTTGACATCATGTTGGATTCACGAGAGAACAATTCAAAATCACTTAGTAAAAACAATAGCAAACACAGCAGTTTCCAAGACACACAAGGCTCTTTCTAGCATCGATATAGACATAGATGATATAGATTATAGATAGATAGAGATAGAGATACAGATATGGATAGAGAGATATGGGTAGAGATAGAGATAGAGATAGAGATGATAGAGATAGATAGAGGTAGAGATAGATAGATAGATAGATAGATAGATAGATAGATAGATAGATATAGAGGTAGATAGATAGATAGGTAGAGATAGAGATAGAGATGATAGAGATAGAGATAGAGATAGAGATAGAGATAGAGATATGGATAGAGAGAGATATGGGTAGAGATAGAGATATGGATAGAGATAGAGATAGAGGTACAGATAGAGATAGAGATAGAGATAAAGATATGGGTAGAAATAGAGATATGGAAAGAGATAGAGATAGAGAGCTAGAGATAGAGATAGAGAGGTAGAGATATGGATAGAGATAGAGATAGATAGAGGTAGAGATAGAGAGATGATAGAGATAGAGATAGATAGAGATAGAGATATGGATAGAGATAGAGATGATAGAGATAGATAGAGGTAGAGATAGATAGATAGAGATAGAGATAGATAGAGGTAGAGATAGATAGGTAGAGATAGAGATAGATAGAGGTAGAGATAGATAGGTAGAGATAGAGATAGATAGAGGTAGAGATAGATAGGTAGAGATAGAGATAGAGATATGGATAGAGAGAGATATGGATAGAGATAGATAGAGGTAGAGATAGAGATAGAGATAAAGATATGGATAGAAATAGAGATATGGATAGAGAGAGATAGAGAGCTAGAGATATAGAGAGATAGAGATAGAGATATGGATAGAGATAGAGATAGATAGAGGTAGAGATAGAGAGATGATAGAGATAGATAGAGATAGAGATAGAGATAGAGATATGGATAGAGATAGAGAGCTAGAGATAGAGATAGAGAGATAGAGGTAGAGATAGAGAGATAGAGAGATAGAGAGAGAGAGAGAGAGAGAGATGATAGAGTTATCCTCTGATTCTATGTATTTCATTCCAGGAACTAACAACACACGCACATCTTCTGACTGCTGGTTCTCTTAGGACGAGTCTTCTGGGAGCATTTGGACTCCTCCCCGAGGAAGGCTCCGCATGTTGGCCAGTCTCATCTCTAATGAAGAGTGTGACCGCCCTGGCATGCACCCCCTCGAGGCTCCCTCACCAAGATTGTTTGGCTTGGCTGATGTTCACCAGTGGCTTAGCAACTGCAAATCCCCCACCGTTCATGTCAGCACTGGGCTGGGCTAATTGTTTTACATGATGAGTCATCCGGAGCAGCCAACTGGTTGTCGGTCATCTCTCCTACCTTCCATGGGCATCTTGAGGCAGCGCTCCCACATCTGGTTCTTTTTTTCTTTTTTTAATAAATTTCTTTTTTATTGGTGTTCAACTTGCCAACATATAGAATAACACCCAGTGCTCATCCCATCAAGTGCCCCCCTCAGTGCCCGTCACCCAGTCACCCCCACCCCCCGCCCACCTCCCCTTCCACCACATCTGGTTCTTCTTCCTGGCTGACGCTAAGGGTGCTGTGTGATTTTCACCAACCTAGAACCTCCCTGAGCTTCTGCATTATCACCAATTAAAGGGTAATAATCATCCCCTTTTGCGAATATCAGGGTCTAACATTTACTTAGTGATAAGATTATAATTTGACTAAGGACTTTAGAATCAGTGACCAAGATCTCTATTACTAGGTAATCTTCCAACTGCCTAGCAGACTGTTCTCAGACGTGTTACCCACCTGGTCCACTGGCTTCAGGGTTCCTATCAGTTAGACGGTTCCTGTACCTTTCAAGCACCAGCCCTAAATCATGGGCATGACTGCGGTGTTGGGCTTTTGTGTTACAGTTCCCCGTGGATTTGTTGCCATCAGTTTTTTCCTTTTGCATATTTCTTTGCATGTGTCTTAGTTAAAAATGCCTTTTAATGGGGGCACCTGGGTAGCTCAGCCAGTTAAGCATCTGCCTTCGGCTCAGGTCATGTTCCCAGGGTCCTGGGATCAAGCCCTACATTGGGCTCCCTGCTTAGAGGAGAGTCTGTTTCTGCTCATGCTCACTCTCTCTCTCCCTCTATCTCTCAAATAAACAAAATATTTTCTTTTTTAAAAAAAAATGCCTTTTAATGCTTGTTTATACTATGTAAGAGGGTTAGAAATACGTCAGGTCAGTATTTCATTGTTTTGGGTCAAGTGACTGAAAAAGGTTCAGAACAAAGCCTGGGAAGAAAGCAATCACCAGAGAGGATCACAGAGTCAAGACAGAACCACTTTTGTGCACATATTTCTGAATTTGAAATCAAGCTCATCTTTATGCAAGTTTAACTTTTGGACTTAAAATCACTTGAACTAGACAATGTAAAAAGAGAGATACTAGTAGTCTCTTTGTCCAGTCTTTTCTGGAATGGTTCCTTCCATGAATTCCCAAGAACCTTGCTATGTGTTTTTACAAATGAAGAGCATGTACTCCGTTGAAGAAGAGTCCAATGGCATCTGCTTCCCATCAATACAACAGGAAGTAGATGGCCAGAGCTTTATTGGAGACAATTCTGTTGGGGGTCCAGTAACCCCCCAAATGACAGTGATTGTCTGGCCTGCCTCTTTCTCCAGCTTCATCTCACACCACTAGCCCACATATCCTTTTTGTTCCAGCCACACTGCACGGTTTCCAATTCCATTAATCTGCTGTTTTTTAATATCCCTGGACCCTTGTATCAGTACCACTGTCCAAATGCCTTCCCCATAGTCCCCTTCTCTGCCAGGTTAAGTCCCACTTGTCTTTCATCTGTAAAATGAAGATAGTCTTCACACATACTTCAGAGAATTGTGAGAACCAAAAAAGATCATCTATGCTACATTCTGAGAATGGTATCTGGCCTGTTCTACATACTCAGTACCCTTTAGCTGTTATCATTACTCTTGTTTCCAGACTCAATTCAAACATCATCACTTATAGGAAACCTTCCACAAAATCCTTTCCTGCCTATTAGGTACCTACCCTATATGCATTCCTTGCACACTGAACATGTCTCCATCACAATGAAACAATAACAAGGAGTGGTGGGATGACTGGGTGGTTCAGTGGTTGAATGTCTGCCTTCGGCTCAGGTCGTGATCCCAGGGACCTGGGATCAAGTCCCCCATCGAGCTCCCCCGCAGGGAGCCCACTTCTCCGTCTGCCTATGTCTCTGCCTCTATGTGTCTCTCATGAATAAATAAAGAAAATCTTAAAAAAAAAAAAAGGAGTGCTATGTGCAGACATTGCTCAAAGTTCTTACAATATGAATCCTCACAATAACACTATGAGGTAGACGTATTATTATTCTCATTTTAGAAAAGAGCAAACAGGTTAACCTATTTTTCCGACAACTGACAGCTAGAAAATGACCAAATCAAAATCTTGAATTCTGGGGTACCAGGGTGGCTATAATCAGTTGAGCATCTGACTCCTGGTTTTGGCTCAGGTCATGATCTCAGGGTGGTGACATCAAGCCCCACACTGGGCTCCACAATGGGCTCCACACTGGGCTCCGCACTCAGCGGGGAGTCTGCTTGAGATTCTCTCTCCCTCTCCCTCTGCCCTTCCTCTCCATTCTCTCTCTCTCTCTCTCTCTCTCCCTCTCTCTCCCTAAAAATAAATAAATAAATCTTTTTTATTTTAATTTTATTTATCTATTTGAGTGATTGATCAAGAGAGCACAAGCAGGGGAGAGGCAGAGGGAGAGAGAGAGAAGCAGGCTCCCCACTGAGCCGGAAGCCCGATGTGGGACTCGATCCCAGGACTCTGACATCATGACCCGAGACAATGGCAGACGCTTCACTGACGACCCACCCAGGTACCCCAATAAATAAATCTTAACAAAACAAAACAAAACCTTGAATTCTCTGCTTTGAGCATAAATTTCTTATGCTTTATCACATTGAATTTTATTTGCTATTTTTTGTTTTGTTGTTATTTCTCCCCATTAGACGGCAAGTTCTTCAAGGATAGAGATGTGTTTATTGTGACTATCATTGTTTTTGCCAGAACCCTGCTTTCTGCCTGGCACAAAGTGCTTGTTCAATAAATGTTTGACAAATTAACATATATTCCAATTCCCACCACATAAAGAGGAAATGAAGACTAGAGAGTCCTAGCAAAATAAGTCAATCCGGGAAAGGCAGGAACTTGTAGTTCCCATTTCCTGCCTCCATTTTATGGTTAAGATGAGGCTCTAAGTTCTGCCTGACTAGAATTCAGCTGCATCCACAGCCTTATATTCCCATAAACAAAGACACGGGGTGGTCCAGTGCTGCATAAATCCAACAGGGGAAAGTAGTTGGATGAGAGACAGCTCTTCCCTGTGAAAAATCTATTTAGCAAGGAAACCAACCAGAGCATGACACTTGCCTGGATTGCCTTACCTCTCCCTCCTGCCAATCCATCCACATGGCTCCCCTGAACTCCAAGCGGCCCTCCAGGTGCCCCCCACCTCCCCACACCCACAGGAGAACACAGTATGTGCTGTCTCTGTGTTCCCGCAATTCTTGGATAGAGTATTTGAACCACCTTAGTGGGTCTTCTTCATGTGTTAGTCACAATTTGTCCTCTCTGTGGCATGGTTGTGGTTTTTCTCCTGGATTAGATTTAAAGCAACAAAAACTCAGTTGCCTAGCCTGGCACATGAGAGACCCTCAGCAAATACTGGATGATTGGTGGACTGGGTGAGTGGATGACTGGATGAGAACCAAAGAATAGAACTAATTCAACCTTCTGTTTCCATCCTACCCAGATGCTGGCTCATCAAAACCCACTGACAAATACTGCGACCTACATCCATCCCTCCCCTGTAATTTTTCAGTATCTTATAATATAAATATAATTATGCCTCAGTCTTCTTTTTGTCTACCACAGCTAACATAGAGCTGGGTACATAACAGATTCTGAATGAAAGGGAAGTGAAATCATTCATTCATTCAACAAATATTTATTGTTCCAAGCTTTGTGCTAGTATATTGCAAGACCTACATTGACATTTTTGACATCTCTGAGCCTCTCACGGCTCCCAAAGTCTTAGCTATAAGTTCTCCTTCTCTCACCAAATATGACCCCCCAACATAGGAGGGAAGGCTCACCACCACCACCACCCCTCCAAGTCCTCTATCAGCCAGACCAGCTGCATTCCACCCAGCCCTCAACCCTAATGGATTCCCCTCTCTAGTAGCCCACAAAGTATTCAAGGGAGCCAATCTCATGCTACTGACGGAAACAAGAGTCATCTCACCTGCTTGTCTCTACAAAGCCTGCCTCCCATAGCCCCTGCTGGTTCCCTATTCCTGCGGCCAGCCCCCATGTGGCCCTGCATGGCAGGAGGTGTCTTGTGCCCCAGAATGTGAATATATGTAACTAATAAACTCCTGTCAATCTTACTTGTCCAGTGTCAAGAGTTGAGTGTATGACCATCTCATACTATTTTATAACAGGCAATCACTCCTTTACTAATTGAAGTGAATGAGATGTGATTAGAATAATTTCAGCCATGATCAAGATAAACAAGTCTCCTTGCTGAAAACTGGGATTCTTATTCCAACCAGATGCCAAATGTACTGGCTCCCTCCCCTGAGATGAAACCTGACTTCCTAAGAGAGAAGCTATTACCATGAGAGAGGAAGGTAATAAGCCTTTGAAGAAAGTTCCTGGGATTGGGCGAGTCCTGCTGGGGGAAGCTCTAGCCTGAGCAGGAGTTAGCCAGACAGAGTTCTAGTAACCAAGGATGGAGTTCCTGCTCTCAGGTGTCCTGTGTCCCAACAGGGGAAAACAAAGCACAAAAAACAAATGAACAAATAAGACAATGTTCAGCGACATGAAAAATGAAGGAGGGAGATACACTAGAACTTCAGTTAGTAAGTTACAGCCTTTGGGTCAAGGCCTACTTGGGTACAGCCTACAAACTAACTTTTTAAATGATTGCAAAAAAAATCAAAAGAAGATTAATAATTCATGACATGTAAAAACTGTACACAATTCAAATTTCGATGTCCATAAATAAAGCTTTATTGGAACAGAGCCACACACAATTCACGTACGAATTGTCTATGGCTGCTTCACCACAAGAGCAGACATTGCAGGGATTACAAAGCTGTAAATAGTTACTATCTGATACTGTGCAGAGGTCTGCCCACCTCCGAATTAGGGTCACAGGGGTGGAGACAGGGAGCAGAAGGCCGGCAGGAACAGGCTGCTCTGAGGAAGTGGGTTGAATTAAAACCTGAAGAATGACAAAGGGCTGCCAAGTGGCAGTCTGGAGGAAAAGCATTCCAAACAGAAGAGAAGCAAACATGGAGATTTTGACATGGTAACCAGGTTGATGAGCTCATGCATTGGACAAAGCATCTCTGAGACCAACTCTATGCCCAGCACTGTTCTAACTATTGAAGACAGAGACTAACAAGCAAATAATCCTTGCCCTTGTCGCTTAAATTCTGAAGGAATGAATCATAAAAGACTATGAAATAGAAATAAATGAATGTATAATTCATTTCACATAGTAAGATGAGCTCATAAGAAAAATAAGACAGCAGGTTACAAACTAGGGAGCCAGGTGGCTGTTTCCTGTTTATTGACAAAGGTCTGTTTAAAGCAGTGTCACTCGAGATGAGGTGGAAATGAGGAGGAAAGACATGTCCTGGGCCACCCAGGTGCTCCAGGCAGTGGAAACAACAAAGTGCAAGGGTCCAGAGACGGGGATGGGTTTGGCGAGCTCGAGGAACAGCGAGATCATGGGACCCACGTGACAACAGCAGTGGGGAAAGGGGCAAAAGCCAGACCTGGATGGTTTTGTACATCACTATCACGTAATCTGATTTACATGTTTGAAAGAACCCTAGACATTGGTAAGTGAGCCATGGGAGGATAAGAGTGGCAACAGGGAGATGAGAGAGAACACTGGCAAAGCTGTGAAGAAATGACACCATCAAGTAGATGAGATCATGGTGGCAGTGCTGAGCAGGGGCTGGATCCTGATGGTTTCAACGTAGAACCAACAGAATCTAATAAGAGACTGAGGTGCAGGAGCCACACAGGGAAGGACCAGGGTCAATCAGAAGACAGAAAAAGAAAGAAAAGGCAAGAGCTTTTTCTATGGCTTCTATGCAAAAGAATGGGCAAGGCAAGGTAAGTCAGTTTAGGATTGGCTAGTTTGAATAAACTCAGCAGGCTCTGAGGTATAGGCGCTGTCCCTAGTTGTCTGGTACATGGCCCTGGGGGATTATGTCAGAGGAATATTGCCCTGGAGTATAAGAGCTGTGTGAGTAAAGAAGGTGGTTGGGGATATGGGATTGAGATCAGGTGGTTTGCATTTGAAAGGCACACTCAGGGCTGAGTTGACTATTACCTAACCCTGGGAGGAAGAGTCCCTTCATTCTCAGCAAGACCCTGAAGGTCACAGCACCAATATGAAAAGACCTAGTTAATACAAAGGATCATCCAAGGAGATGAGAAGTCACCAATAATGTGGGAGAAAGAGGGGAAGTGTGTGGTGGTGCCCTCAGAGGACTAGAGAAAGTAGACAATCACACTATAAGCTAGTGATACACAAAGTGAAGTCAAAACAGAAAATCAACTACTAGATTTAGCCAGATGGAGTCACTTGTGACTTTGCCCAGTATCGTGCATGGTGGGAGATAGAGTCTATTTAGAATGGGTTGAGGGGCAAATAGGCAGATGACAAGTATAGACAGTGGTTTCAAGAGGTGCTCTTAAGAGCATCAGACATGAGGCAATAGTAAGTGGAGGGTGTTGGGAAATAGGAGGGCTTTTAAAAGATGGACCTTAGGGATCCCTGGGTGGCGCAGCGGTTTGGCGCCTGCCTTTGGCCCAGGGCGGGACCCTGGAGACCCAGGATCGAATCCCACGTCAGGCTCCCGGTGCATGGAGCCTGCTTCTCCCTCTGCCTATGTCTCTGCCTCTCTCTCTCTCTCTCTCTCTCTCTCTGTGACTATCATAAATAAATTAAAAAAAAAAAAAAAAGATGGACCTTATTAAGACCAGCTTATGTGCTGATTGGAATGACACAGGAGAAAGGGACAACTGGTGGTGGAGACAAGGAAGGGGTAAATGACGAGCCAAGTCCTTTAGAAGGCAAGAAGCAATGGGATCCAGAAGGGAAATGGAGGGAATATTACCTGTGGTAAGAGACCCATTGTCACACGATGGTCTGCATCACTGTATAGATATAGATGCAGGGGCACGGGTAGAATTGAAGAAATTCTCACCTGGCTCCCACTGTATTGTCTGTGAAGTGTAGGATGGGATAACTGCAGGATGAGAATGGGAAAGTGAAGTCTGGTAGGATGATCAAGCAGAGAGAAGGGCCCTTTGGAGATGTGTCATCATCATAGATACATAATTATCTCCAATAACATTCAGGGGCTCAGATGCAGGTGCGGCACCATCAGACAGTTGTGACTCTGAGCTCTAGATCCCACACTATAGGCTTGAAATCCAAAAGAAGCCAAAATGCTCATCCCTACCTTTGGGGAGCTTCGAAGGAGCTTGAGAAAGCAAAATTAACCAACACCTTGAAAACAAACACAGCAATGTATAAAACAGGAGGTGTTGTTCGGGTCCCTTCACTCATGATTGCCTTTATTAGTCATCAAATATGAAAAATGCACTGCAGACAAATAACAAAAAGGACAGAATCAACTAAATTATACTTGACTTTGTGCTTTATACTTGTATTCTTTTCACAGTAATTTCTGTTAATTGAAATTAGCTTGGAATCCAATCGAATGCCAATAAAGAGGTGAGGCTAGAGGTATGATTGGTAGAAAATTTAAAAGGAGTCTTAGCTTTTAACTTTTATAGCAAATAATCTTAACAATGAACAGACAACACATTCTTCTGGATTCTAAAGAATCCATGAACTTTTTCTGTAAAGGGCCAGATAGTAAATATTTTAGGCTTTGCAGGTCAGACAGTCTCTGTTGCAAGTGCTCATCTCTGCCATTGTGATGTGAAAGCAGGGTTGAGGGGTGCGTAAGAGAGTGAGCGTGACAATCTCCTGATAAAACTTTGTGTGTGCGCGCTGAAATTTCACCTTCATATAATTTTCACATGTCATGAAATGTTAGTCTTCTTTTGATTTTTATTCAACAATTTAGAAAATGTACAAAAACATTCTCAGCCTGCAGGCCATAGAAAAAGCTGGTGGTAAGCTGGATTTCGTCCATGGCCGGTAATTTGCCAACCCCTATTTTAGACCACAATTAGGCACTCAAAGCTGGAGGGGAACCATCTAGCTAAATGAAAGCAAGCATGTTCAGTTCACATCAGCTCAGCAATTATTGAGCACCTGATATGTACAGGCAGTATGCCCAAGGATTCTAAGTTATTTGGAGATCATGTGAACTTACTGAACAAAAGCTAAAAAGACAACTCAACTGGATTCCCATGTGACTTATAAAATGATCTCACATTTGCATCAGTTAAGTATACGCTATTAAATTCTCCCACCCATGAAAGTTACCGGCTTTACAATATAGAGCATGTTTCAAAGGCAAAGGAAAATAACACACAGTGTCTGCTCAGTGCAGTATTTTTAAACATCCATAACTTTGTTATTTCAAAACCAAATTTCTTCAAACAAGGCAAAGCACACATTCCTTACTCAGGGTTATGTACCAGGGATGCCAAGTTTGAAATTTCCAAACAAAGCTGCTTTTGAGTAATCCAAAGACAAAAAACTATTTGAAAAATCTCTGAACTG
The DNA here is from genome assembly GCF_048164855.1 of Canis lupus baileyi. Classification (NCBI taxonomy): domain Eukaryota; kingdom Metazoa; phylum Chordata; class Mammalia; order Carnivora; family Canidae; genus Canis; species Canis lupus. The sequence continues at coordinate 9,359,906 of NC_132875.1, read as the reverse complement.
CTGAAAAAATAGCATTTTTTTTTCACCTTTAGATAACTCTGAAATGGGTAAATGGACTTTCATTTACCTTCCAAAGTAAATCCATTTGGGAATGAAACTGAGAAAGAGAAGCCAGAGAAATCTTCCATAGATTCCATTAATTGCTATTGATGCTCAGGGGCTTGGGCGGGGCGGGGGGGGGTGGGTGGGCGGGGGGAAGCACTAGGAATCAGAAGATTTAGATTTCTAACTACTTTTAGTTGTCTGCAATCCTCTCTCAATATCACATATTCCGTTTAAGAGTGGGCCCCAAACAGATTCCAGTAGGATATAGGAATATCACCATGCAAACTTCTTGAATAATGCACTGTCCCCGTTAACCCAGGGTGGGAAGTCAGGGCTTAAGTCAGAGTTTAAGCAGTGAGGAAGATGGCTTGGCATGGTGTGGAGGCCAACCAGAGTGAGGAGAGTACCCACACGGGAAGTGGGGGGACAGGATTGATGAACTAAGTAAATAAATATAGTAGGATGAGAGCCAATGCTCTCAATGTAGGAGAAAAGATAGAAAGAGAAAAGAGCATAATATACTCCATGGTGTTGAACTGGAATTGGAGAGATTAAAGTAAATTCGTGGTGTTCGGTGTACATGGTAGATACAGATACAAGTATAGATATGAGTGTGTGTACGCACATGTACGTGTGTGTCTGTATGTGTGTATACATGTGCCCTGTCGCTCTGTCCACTGAGGGGGCCTGGGAGCAGCAACACCCCCAAAGCAAACAGCACACCAAACGTTCTAATCTTCTGAATACTATTCTCCACTAAAAACAATCAAGGCTCCTTGGAGAAGTGACTGACTCCATGGCTAGAATAGGAGCGAGGAAAAGTAGAAGATGAGCCTGGAGCCAGAAGCAAGGAAATACTCAAAGAAGGCCAGGAACACGCTACACAGACATGGAAGCCAGATTGAAGGGGTTCCCACCGGCCAAATCTGGGATGATTTGAGTATGCAAATAAATATAGTAATGAATGATAACCCATTGAATAAATAGAAAACCATGTGAGTCCCTTCAGATCTTAATTAGCTAAAAGTTTACATAGCTTCAAAGCAACTCCCTACAATATATTTATTAATTACAAAAGGGAAAAAATGTTTACAGTGGAGAAGTCTGGCAGATACCAACTTCATCAAGTCATCAAGACAACGGGCATCAGTAAAGGACGAAATGGAATCGTGCCCCACATGACAGGACACAATAAAAAGAGGAAATAGTCTTTTTCCTCCCTTCCCAGCACATGGTACGATTGTCCTTCCTCTGTTTCTTGAAGCTAGGCATTAGGATGACTTGGCCAATGAAATGGGAGCACAAGTGACACAAATCATTTCCAGACAGAAGATTTAAGAGCCAGATTCATTATTTCTCTCTCTTTTTCTTTTTTTAACTCTGTCTTAGTGGGTAGAAGTATGTGTCGAGATGAAACCTCTGTTGGTCTCAGTCCACTGATTACAAGAAGAGCTCCATGCTTCCTCCAATCGGCCCCACCCTGTCTGCTTTGGACATGTAACATGACAGAAAAATAAATCTTTGCTGTATTAAAACATTATTGTGGTGGTTGTTAGCACCACATAATTCACTGACGCATACACTGGTTGATAAAGTGGTTTTATTTGCATGTTTGTCTCCTCCATCAAACATAAATTTCATCAAAGGCAGGAATGACACCAATTTAATTCCCCCCTGCCAAGAAAATCTGTTCTTTCTTGTGTCTTGTGCCCCCCCCCAATTTTTTTTTCTTTTTTTAAATTTTTTTATTGGAGTTCAATTTACCAGCATATAGCATAACACCCAGTGCTCATCCCATCAAGTGCCCGTCACCCAGTCACCCGCACCCCCCGCCCACCTCCCTTTCCACCACCCCTTGTTCGTTTCCCAGAGTTAGGAGTCTTTCATGTCCTGTCTCCCTTTCTGATATTTCCCACTCATTTTTTCTCCTTTCCCCTTTATTCCCTTTCACTATTTTTTATATTCCCCAAATGAATGAGACCTTTGTCCTTCTCCAATTGACTTATTTCACTCAGCATAATACCCTCCAGTTCCATCCACGTCGAAGCAAATGCTGGGTATTTGTCGTTTCTAATTTGCCCCCCAAAATTAATGCCAACAACATCCACCTAATTCTTGAAGCCAGAAAACTGACCACACGTCTGTGTCCTTCTAGATCTTTCACCTGTCCACCTGATCCTGTCCATCATACCTTCTTAATACCTCTGAAATCTCTCCTTTTTTCCCCCCAAGCTACTGCACTATCTAAAACAGAATAACACCTTCTTTTCTTGCACCCATCTCTCTAGTCTCCTGGCTTCTAGACTGCCCTGCCCCAACCATTCTCCACACTGCTCTCAGAGCTGGGATATCTAAAATGCAAATCCAACTATGTCACTCCCCAGCTTTGACCACTTCAAAGGCTCCCCACGGTCTTTACACTAAAGCCCAAACCCTTTATTATGACAAAGGAGGCATATTATGACCAGGTCCACTCTAAAGCATATGCTCCCTGGGGGCAGAGGCTTTTATCTGTCCTGTTCACTGCTGTATCCCTGGCATCGCTCAGAGTCTGGTCCATGGAAGGCTTGCATGAATTGTTGTTAAGCAAATGGTCTTTGCTTATGTCCAGCCTCACTCAAACTATTCCCTCTTTCCCTCTCTACCTCCCAGGCCCCAGTCACACAGTCTTCTCTAAGATGCATTCCAGTTCCCTCTTGCTGGGAGGTACTTCCTCTGGTAGCACCAAGGACTCGCAGGGCAAGTTTCAAGTCTTGGCTCAAATATCACTTCCTACGAAGGTAGGATAAGATCTATTCCTTATCCATCTTATCTCAAGTAGCCCCCACCCCACCAAGTTCCTCACTTATCAGGTCTTCCCTTTATATCCTTCTTAGCACATTTCATAATATATTATTACCTATTTATGTTTATTTTTATGTACCATTTCTCCTCCCCCCAGAAGGTAACCTCTTGAGGACTGTCTTGCTTTTGCCTGACATGTAAGAGGCACTCAGTAGACAAATAAATGAATGCCTATTTGGCCCCCATGCCCTCTTTTTTCCTATCTAATTTGGGGTTGCACTTCCTTTTCTACTAAGTGATCCATGTGCAACTTCAGATTTTAAGATTATTGTTGGCTTTTCTCCCCTTACTACCAATTACCAAGCAAATAGGTGTGAATGAGATTTCATTTATTAAATGTCACTTGCAGTTACCTAGAATTTTCTGACACTGATTTTTCCCTTTACCAAGCCCTTCTTCCGACACACAAAACAAAGCTTTTACTATAAACACCACATACTGTAATGGAATTCAAATGTCCCCAACATAAAAAAAAAGAAGCAGTATTTTTAATGAACCATAAAATTTTCTGACAAAATTTTGAACTGGATAGCCGTTGACAAATCCAAAAATCAACTTAGAAGTGTGCTAAGCAGCACAGGCTGCCCACGCCTAATGCCTGAGGCAGTCAGATGTCCCCCCCTTATTCCCTGAGGGCTCACCCCACCCTGCCATGTTTGCATTTGACTCTTGATCACAAGGAAAGAGATCTGCTCTAGTTGCCTTGGGACATGAAAGTTTATTGTAAGGATGTACACAGTAATAAAGAAAATGGGAATGTCAGCCAGACATTCTTTCTTCCAGAAAATGGAAGCTAGCCCTTCAGTACAATTCAGGAAAAGATGAACCACCAGGATCCTGGGGAAAAGTAGAAGTGGAGACACTAACTAAAGGATTGTTCTAGATACAAAGCAATTCTACAGATCTTGGCAGAACGATTTCTGGACGATCCCTCTGCCCTCAACCCCACTCAGCTCCTTGGCTTTTTCTGTTTCCTGTGCATTAGCCTGCCTCTCTCCCCATAACAAGTGATTTATTTATTCACTCTCTTCTCTCTCATAGCGGCTCTTCCTATTCATTGACTCAGCTTCCTCAGACCCTCATTTGCTCTGGACATCTCATGATGACATCAAGGTCCGCTTTTTGCTTTGCTTCACCTTCAGTTCCCAGCCATATCTGAAATCAGTCCTGCTTCCCAACTGTACGTTCCTAAAAATGATCCACTGACTGGGACAGTAGTTTTGGTCAAAGCATCTCAGTTGTTTGAGATGGAACAGCAGCCTCTAGATCAGTGCTTCTGTATCTTGACTCAGCTGTGCCTGGATGGACCAAGACATGTGGTTCAAAGCATGGCTGGCTTAAACCTCCCCCACACCCCCAAACAGCAGCTGAGAAATGACACAGGGTCCCTGAGGAGGAGCCGTGGATAGACATGGACCATGGTTACATGTTCAATACTTTGCACTGAGCATGGATGTATTTGTTTAATATTTTGATGACTGTACTGTATTATAACTGGTTTCCTTTGTATGTGCTCATTTTATACATCTAAAAATGTTACTCTAAGAAGGCTTCCATAGATTTCGCGAAACTGCCAAGGGAGTCCATGGCACAAAGGTTAAGATCCCCTGCCCTCAACCCAGATCACCCTGAGAGCCATGTCTCAAACTCTGCTGTGCCCTTAGGGTCCACTATAATGCCAGCATGGAATAGGCATTGAGACATGAAACAATGAATACTTACATCCCCACCACCCCCAGTATCAAAAACTATGCCCAGCCCATGGAAGACACTCAAAGGAAGTTTATAAATGAATAACTCAACATCTGAAGCCCCAACTTGTGAGCCCTTTGCCTCCCTGCTCCAGTCTCACCCAGCTGACTCTGCATTCTGGCATGCTGAAGCAAGGAATCATTTATCAAGTAGGCTGGTACACTATCAACAATCAATTTTTACAACAATGCAAAATCCTCAGTCACTCATAAATTACTTCAAGATAAACTCCAGGCCTTGAAGTTAAGTGCTGCCAGATTAATGAACAATTCCAGAATGTAATGAGAGGTTTCTAACGTCTGGAAGGCCTCTTCCAGGGAGAAGTCTCTAGATCTAAGGATAGGCCTGTTATTTAGCCACCCATGTTCCCGGGCCCCACAGAGCACAGTTTTTCAAGCCAGCTGGTGAGAGTCAGTAAGGCCATCCGAGGACTTGGACGGATTTCTTTGTCTGCAGAGTTAATTGGCTCATATGGAGACTGAACCCATGACCTTGATTTCCTTAGCCCCATAGCCTAACCAGCTGAGCTCATCATCTTGACCACCTGAATGGCTTCAGAGCCGTGCAGAGTAGGAGCATAGCACAGAAGAGATACACAGGAAGTCAGAGTGAAACAGAATTAAGCAGAGAGAGAATTCTTGAATAACATCCTTGATATTTCACTTCCTGCTCACAGTAATGGGCAAAGGGCTTCAAAGCTACTACCTCCTTCCTACACCACCCAAACCCTGACCCTTGAGTGCATGACCATAAAGGGCAATGAAGGTCATGTCCTCAAATATCTTGCATGATTGTTGGCAGTGATACCAAGAACTAATCCGGATTTTTTGCTACGATATATTTTGAGTTTTCTTTTGCCAACTTTTTATGAGCTTCGCTTTTGATCCACCCAGAAGAATATAGGAAGACCAGGGTTCACATCCTTCCCACCCCCTCCCCAGGAAAGCCCTTCCTGACTGTGTACAGGGACTTCCCAAGGCTATGATGTGCTCCATGGGATAAGAACTTATCAATGGCTTTGGATGTACCAGAAATAATACTGGGCATTTTATAGCCATTATTTAATTTAATTCAGAGGGATGGATGTTTAAAAACTATTTTAAACACCATCCTTCTAAACTGCCGTCAGAATTAGTCCTTAAAATAAGTTAAAGAATATATGAGTTGGATACATTCATTAAGTGAGGAGAATGAAAAAGTTAATAGAATAACTCATCTGCCAGGTAATTCTTACTAGGGATTGATTTATCCGATTACCCATTGTCATTCCTGCCATGCAGGAAAAACTGTCAATGGAATACTGGTATTTTAGGGTTTTCTTTATGGAGATATTTCTTCCAGGAATGTAGTTAATAGTATTAGAAGCATAATAAATTTTGAAGTTGACAGGAGTAGATGAGAGTTCTGGGAACCATGCCACCAGTGGGATGTCATCACGTGGGGTGATGAGAAGGCACATGATAGGATGACTGTACATCCCCAAACAACCCTGGTTTGTGCTAGCAATCCTAGCATCCTCTTTCACTCTCAGATGTATCCCAGTTTATATGATCATGGACCAGACTCAATATTGTTAAGATGTCAATTCTCCTGAAATTGATGTATAAGATCAACAAAATTTCAATCAAAATCTCAGCAGGATTTTTTGTAGAAACTGTCAGACCAACTGTAAAACTTATATAGCCATTCAAAAGACCTAGAAGAGCCAAAATGACTTGGAAAATGAAGAACAAAATTGGAAAACTAACAGTACCTTAGTTCAAGGCTTATAATCCAGAGCACTGTGTGGTATTGATGTAAATATAAACAAAACAACAACAAAACAATGAAAATAATGGAAAGTCCAGGAGACCCACACACGTGGACAACTGATTTTTCACAAAAGTGCAAAAGCAATCTAGCAGAGAAAAAAAAAGTCTTCAACAACAGGTGCTAGAACAGTCAGCTATGTATATGCTAAAGAACCGAACTTTGATTCACACCTCACATCCCTTCATATATAAAAATTCACTCAAAATGGATCATGGGCTTAAAGATAAACCTAAAACTATAGAACTTCTAGAAGAAAAAATAAGAGAAAAGCTGACTTTGGATTAAGTATAAAAGAACAAATTGATAAATTGGATTTCATCAAAATTAAAAACATTTGCTCTGGGAAAGATACTGCCAAAGAATGAAGAGGCAAGCCACAGAAATGGAGAAAATATTTACAACTTTGCATCTAATAAGGGAGTTGTTCTCTAGCACATATAAAGAACTCTCAAAACATAAGAAAAAAAAAACATTTCTTTTTACTGGGCAAAAGATTTTAATAGATACATGATGGCCAACATGCATATGAAAAGATGCTAATCATCGTTCATCATGAGGAAAAAAAACTAATCAAAACCACAATGAAATACTAGTATACACCTATTTAAAATAATGATCATACCAAAAATAAGATAATATAATGACCATACCAAGTGTTGAAGGGGATGTGGGAGGGAATTAAAATTCTTGTACTGTACACTAATAGTGGGAATGTAAATTTTACTTTAGAATTTAGAATGTAAAAATACGGGATCCCTGGGTGGCGCAGCGGTTTGGCGCCTGCCTTTGGCCCAGGGCGCGATCCCGGAGACCCGGGATCGAATCCCACGTCGGGCTCCCGGTGCATGGAGCCTGCTTCTCCCTCTGCCTATGTCTCTGCCTCTCTCTCTCTGTATGACTATCATAAATAAATTTAAAAAATAAATTAAAAAAATAAAAGATTTAAAAAAAAAAGAATGTAAAAATACTTCAGAAAATAATTTAACAGTTTCTTAAAGTATATCTATATATATATCATGTGAGCCTACCATTCTACTCCCAGATATTTACCCGAGAGAAAAGAAAATATATATCCATGCAAAGAATTCCGTATAGATGTTCATGGAGCTTCATTTCATTTGTAACATCCAAAAAAGTCCCAAACAACCTAAATGTCCAGCAACAGGTGAATGAATAAACAAGCTGCAATTTATCCATGCAGTAGAACGGTAGTCGGCAATAGCAAGGAATGAACTAATGATATGACACAGAATAAATTTCAAAATAAAGATGCAGGGTGAAAGAGGTCAAGCCAAAAAGAGCATCTATTGCATAAGGTCATTCATGTAAGTCTTTAGAAAATGCAAACTAACCTATAGCTACAGAGAGATCAGTGGTTGCTTGTGGCGTGAGGAGTGGGGCTGGGTGGGGAGAAGATCCTATCAGGAAAGGGACAGCAGAAACTTTGGTGGAAGGATGTAGAGGTACATTATCTTGTTTGTAGTCATAGTTTCATGGCTTCATGGGCATATTCACATATCAAAACCTAAAAATTGTACTTGCTAAGTAGGTATGGTTTATTATATGGCATTTGTACTATGATTATACTGTTAAGAAACCTGACGAGTAACTTGGCCCAGATCTCACGTTAGTAAGTGGCAGAGTTGCAATTTGAACCCGAGTTTACAGCTTCAGAGTCCATGCTGTTATGTCTCAGCCACTAAATATACAAAAGTGTAGTTGCTACTATTATCATTATTATTTACCCAATCCTAGGCCTGTCCTTTATGGAAACCAACACTAGCCCCAAAGAAACAATAAGACTTGCCAAATTTCCCCCTAGGAGTGAGCAACAAACCCAAGACTGTGCCTGTATGTCCTGACTCCCACCTCGGAGCCCAAGCCCTATTTCTCTGCCATGAAGCTCCTCACCGGTCACTATGGGACACCAGGTGATACATTAAGGAAGTACCCATCCCCTTACAACCTGACCCCACCACTGGCTGAGTGAGTATGGATTCTTCATGTGACATCTTAGTTTTCTATTGGTATATGAGATCATAAGACCAAAAATGCCCTGGTTTGGATGACAAATTATAGGGTCACTTTAGTATTATTTGATCCTGCGGCCCTAGGAGATCACTAAAAGGAGTAAAAAACATTAAAAGCAGAGGGGAACACCCAAAGACCAGTGTCACCACTTGAGGACTTCACCCAGCCTGGACTCTGAGAATGGTGTCACACATAGGAGGGGTCACAGCAGTGTGTTGGCCTATCCAAGGACACTTCTGGAATCCCTCCCAAGACATGCTGAGAAACCTAGCACTCCAGCCACCCCAGCTCTCGTGTTGATGGGCCAGGAAGTGCCCACCTTAGAAAGCCTTTGAGAAAGTTCTCCCCAGGACTTCAGGGAGCAGTACGGTAATAACAGGATCCAGGCTTTCTTGTTTTAACAACAGTTATAGGAGAAAGTCTCTCTGGCATCTTAGGTATTCTCCTTCCCCTCCTCTGTATTTCTTTCATTTTATTCCAACTACCTAAGTAGACCGTGAGGAGGCCTCCCTTAGGTCCTTCCCAAATCTATATGACATTGTCCCTCTCTCTCTCTCTTCCTCTCTCTCACACACCCATACACACACAGAATGCGAACTATTTAGGCAACTTTCTATTTTAGTTTGGAGCTCCTCCTTAAGAAGATCCTAAAACACAAAATCAAGTGTAAACAGTTTATTTGAGAGGAAATCTCGAGAAACACCATCAGGGGAGTTTTCAAGGAAGTGAGAGGGCAAAGGGAAGACAGCCAATGACAGGTTTGTTATCAAGCGAGTCATCGCTGCAGACAATTAGAGCTTAATCCTGCTGCCATCACTGGGAGCCAGTGTAGAAAATGCACCTCGGGCTCGTGCCACCTGAGCGGTGACGGAGCAGAGCTATTAATACACTCCTTCCCATCAGTTATCGATCAAGTCGATGCTGCCTTTAACAAGCTGAACCTAGGGAGGGAGACAGAAATTTCAACAGTATAAACTCCTCGATGGCTGCTATGTGTCTTATTCAACCTGAATCTCAGCCTGATGTAGAGCGGTTCCCTGACACTGGGAGCCTCCGATGCTAAAGGCAAAGCAGGAGGCCAAAGCAAGCTCCAGCTCCCCGAGACAGACTTCAGGCAAAGAAATGCAGCTGCTGGCATTGGGAAGGTGGCAGGCACACACTGGAGGGGCCACAGTGAGGGTGGGACACCAACACTTGCTTTCCTAGGGCATTACAGCATCCCTCTGCAAGCCTGACTAACATATTTAGCGCAGCATGCTCACCGGATACTCATGGGCTCACCCATATTTCCCAGCCCTGTAACCAAAAGGCTGTGAGCAGGAGGGCCATGCATCATTTCCAGGCAAAAGCATTTATGAGTCAGTACGCAACCCTTCCACCCTCCCTTCCTCTATAAGAGCAACCCAAAAGCTATATGTTCCAGGTCAGCTATAGGATACAGCCATCCCGGATCCCAGTGTTAACTGGAAAAGGAGCTGATCTGGAAGGCTGCAAGACCCACAGCCAACTTTGCGGAAAAGAAAAACAAACCTCTGTGCTCAGGCCCTGAGATTTCCAGATTTACTTGTTACTGCCGCATAGCTTCACCGAACCTGTCTAATATGTTAAGGTGTTTCGTCCTGCTTTCAATTTTTTGCATTTATTCAACAAATAATCATGAATAAATCAACATGTAATTACTATGTCCCAGACGGTATTGTTGGCGCTGGGGAGAAATAACAATGAACAAAAGGACAAAAACAGATCTGCCTTTACGGGGGCACCGTAAAGTGGGACTAGTGGGAAGTCACCCTTGCCATAAAGGGAAAAAGTTTGTTTCTCCGCACAGTCATTGTAAGAGGCGCGACAGGAAATATGCCTCTGGAGAGAGAGCTGTTCTGGTATTTTGATGGGATGAAGTCCATCGGCTGACATGTGTAAGGCAAGGATGTTAGAGAACAAGAAAGGAGGATATCGTGGCAAACTGCTCTTTGCACGTCATTGTTTCAACATGTGGACCAGGCTCTGTGCTAGATGGCAGAGATCAGAAGGTAACTAAGAATAAGGCCTTGCTTCACAAGCCAAATCTAGCGAAAGGAGAGAAATATACACCAAATATAAATTCTTTTTTTTTTTTTTTTCAAATATAAATTCTTTGATGGCTGCTCTGTGTATTATTAAACTTGGAATCTCAGCCTGACACACGGTAGATGCCCAACAAATGTTTATAAAACCTACTAATAATTACATGATATTGTTTCACTTGATCTGAAAAGAAAGACTGCATTAAAGCAACAAATCAACCCGTATCTCTGCAGATCCTCGCCCTCAGCTTTTGAGCATCGGTGCCTAAGGAGACCAAGGCTATGACTTCCTACATCACTCCAGGAGTGTGTGGCACATGGCTCTGCAACAGGCAGTCAACTGAAAGATTGGGCTCTGGGGATATGAGCATCAAAGACCTAACAGCTGTTCAGAGCTCAACTTGAACTTGAAAGCTGGATAGAGTAATCCGTAAGATGGAATGTTAGCCCTCGGGACTGACACTCAGTCAGCAACCTCCCATCTGAGGCATGTCCCGTCTACATACCTCAGTGCAAATCGCAGCAATCCATTGCAAGGACTTGCAAACATTTCAAGAAATGAATACCTCTAGCAATGCCCCAGGTTTAGAGAGAGGTAAAGGTACCATGTGCATCCAGAGAAGAATTCAAATTGGTGCATTTGTTACGTTTTGGGATCTCTTGTTGCCAGATTCTCACCTCCAGGGATGTTCTCTGCCATCCACATGCCTCCATCCTCCTGCGACTCTCTTGGTGTCGATTATAGGTAATATGGTACCTATAGCATAAGTACCACAATCAAAATAAATCCAAAAAAAACCCAAAAAAACAGAAAATAAATAAATAAATCAATCAAAGTTGTAGAAATGCATGAACATTTACCATTTAGCAACACAACTTACAGCGAGGTGTTCTTCCCCTGAAAACAGAGCCCCCTCAACCTCTTCTCTTTTCCAGGAAATATTAAAGGTTTGAGAAATCTCAAAAAAAAAAAAAAAAGAGAGAAATCTCTGTCCTAGGAGTCACCACACATCCAGGGGTCCTTAGAGAAGAGAGAGTACTAATTTCCCCTGTTGGACACCATCCCACTACCCAAATGGTCTCCAGTGTGTCGCCTTTGCCCATCTTTGTACTCACTGGGCCCTGTTTCTTAATGACTGTTCAATTGCTTGTGGATTAGCACTATTTAAAATATAGGATATCTGCAGTGACTGCCACAAGTTACCAGCCCCTTCTTCCTCCCCTTCCCCCCCCCACCCCCCCCCCCCCCGGGAAATTCCTCTTACTTGGCAACAGCTTTGTCGAGGCAGTAAAGAGCTCCGTGAAATCTGATCCAATGCACTGTGAAGTTTAGCAATCTCTTTCTGTTAGGTACACAGCCTACCCTGTATCTTACCCCAACAGTTGGAAATAATATTAACTGACCCCCTTATAAGCATCAGAAACCAGTTGCTTCTCACCACTAATCATCTATTTTTGGAAATAACTGCAAAACAAGCATATGGTCAGTCACGGCTCTAACTCTAAAACAACGCCTCTTGATCTTTCATCTCCCCCCCCCCCATTACTTGGTTCTCTTTTCTACCAACCCACCCCCTCCCATGACTTTAGCCCTAAGGATTGTTTTTCCTCTCTTCATTCCCTCCCCACCCCCAATCCTTACCCTTGTACCACAGCAAACCACATCTTACCTATGTGGAATGCAGAAGAAATGTTTTCCTTTTGATATTAAAAAGTCCTCCCACCAATTAAGTAAACATTGGCCACACCGCAGAGCTGGTATGTTATTGCAAAGCACAGGAGAGCACAAAGCCAGAGTTTTCGCAGAGCTGTGTCAAAAGGAACCTCAGGCTTTGGCCTCACCTCCAGGGAAGAGATGAAAACACGCTATGCACGTGTCAGAATGCCAAGTGCAACCATGTGCGTGCCTTGCTACAGTGTTAGAGGACGTGACTGAACAACAGGCCTGTGGGATTCCCTCTCCTCTTCCCAAACAGGATCCAGGCTGAGATCAAATGCCATGCTCTAGGAGGTTCCTCTCTGGCGACAACAGGCGACACTGGAACCGTGTGGTCCATGGGGCGCCTTCACGGTGCTCGAGGAATTGCAGCACAAAAGGCCGAGAGCCAGACTGTGCCACGGACATCAGCCAAGTACACATCTTTCCCAAATTTCTTAGGGTTGTGACGTTCCGAACCACAACCGTAAAACAGGAAGATGGGACCAGGAACCATTTAAAGGATTCTTTTCAGTGCACCTGCGTTTCGGTATGGGCAATTTGCAATTGTCTAAGATGAAGTTTCAACATTTAGTCGTGCATCATTGAGCTAAGGCCGTCCACTCTGAGGCTTCACAGAGGGAATATGGCATGCTGCTCCTGATCTGTGTTTGATGTGCCTAATGGTAACAGGAGGGCCGTTTCAACTCCCCTTCTCCATTTCCGCATCCCTTAAAAGAGATAATTCCAATTCTTCAGTAGAGCATCAAAGAGCACCAAGAAATCATAAGGCTTCCACGTGAAAAGTCTCCCACTGGGATGCCTGCATGGCTCAGTGGTTGACCATCTGTCTTTGGCTCAGGTCACGATCTGGGTTCCTGGGATTGAGTCCTGCATCAGGCTCCCCTCAGGGAGGGCTCTCCCTCGGCCTATGACTCTGCCCCTCCTGTGTGTCTCTCATGAATAAATAAATAAAATCTTTTAAAAAGATTTTAAAAAGTCCCCCATTGTACCCATAGGGATTCAGTCAGTTATTAATAAAAACACCCCACTGAAGGTTTCCATTTTTGCCTGGGATCTGAGTATGTGGTTACTTTTGTCCACGGCATCCAAGGGCGAGTTAATTTTATTAAGAACATTTTGAGCAAACTAGCATGTCAGAAGTTGACACTACTCTCTCTCCAGTCCCTCTATTCTTGGTAACATGGTTAAATATCGCCTGGCCCCAAAAGCCAGTTGCGCCTTTTTTCAATCTAACAGCCATTCTGTGGATAGCATTTGTTTTCCATTGCTGCCAAGGAGACAATCTGGCTCTCATTTCCTTTGAAGAAGAGCCCGTTCTGATGAGTCAGGTCTACATTGGGAATAATTAGGTCAAATAAATGAGCCCTTCCAGCTGCCTGTGGCATCACTCAACACCCCCATGTTGCAGATAAAGGAGACAGCACTGGAGCAAAAGCAGAGGTTATCTGTTGTGAGTTATACCTACCTCTTGCCCAAGGGATGTTATCAAAACGTACGCAAGGTAATTACGGCTCCTCTCTTTGCATCTGGAAAAGTGAAAACTGATCCATAAAATCGTATGGTGGTCCCACTGCCTTCCCAGCCTGCAGGAGAAGGCTCCTATCCCATGAGGAAATGCAAACCAGCTGGAAGGTCTCAAGACAGCCTTCTGCCTTGTGTCACATTTGCTCCCGTGGTCTCCCAGTCACCTTATCCTGAGCTGTCATGTCCACTGGCAGGAGAGAGAGGAAACTCGGTGAGGTTGGAGGCCTACGCCAGCTCTTGCTAATGTTCTGCTCAAGCTGATACGTGCAGCTCATCATTCAGGCAAGACTCTCAGGTTAATTTACCAGTTTGCTCAACAACGCGTATGCACGGCAGGAGATCCATCTGGGCTCGGATTAGAAATGCGGAGCTGCTACCCCATTTGGGAGCTCCCCCGTCCAGATCTGGGCAGCGGGAAGTGGAGAATGGAGAGAAAAACCTTTACAAGGTAGTCTTTCATCCAAGAGGCTCATTACTCAGGGAAGGTGGGGAGGACTCTTTGTTTCTCCCTCACCTCTCTCTTTTTTTTAACTTTATTAAACCATTTGGAGCTCTCAAAAGTTGCACCACCAAATCCCACCAACCTGGGATTTTGTACCTAACATTGACAAGGGTCATGGACTTCACACGAGGGTTAATGATGCATCTCACCCTACATCAGGCTGACCAGACCAGGTGCTCTTTCCCAGCAGCATGTTCTCACAATTATCCCACCACTACTTGTTAAATCAAAACCACCATCCGAAGCCTCTCGTGCAAGTGGATTATCTTGAGTTGTGGTTGCTTTGTTTCCCCACGGACTTCACTATTTGAGTTATGCCAGTTCTACAAAAAAAAATGCAAAACTTGCTCCCTTAAAAAATAAGAAGTGAGAGAAATTCAGCTTATGTTGAAGTAATAGGTAGGAACCAAAACACTGCTCCCCAGGCTTTCCTGCCTACAGTGATTGACACATCTCACGCCTACCAGGTGGTATGTGATGCCCGAGGAGAAGCCTGGGAAGGACAGAACGGGACAGCTCTGAGCTTCAAAAATGAGCCCATTTTCAACTGTTCTGGGGCAACAGACTGTCAAAGTCAGTGTATCATAAAATATCTTTCATTCAGTCACTCAATAATCAATCACTGAAGACTGGTGGGTACAAGGCACTTACTTTTGTGTCCCTGCGCCCCTACCCCAGGTGTAAACACCAGCCCTGCTGGCCCTCCATTGTACAGCAGACCCTAAATCCAGGCGGCCTCCCAGATGCCAGAGCGATTTGCAGTGATGGAAGGTGAGGAGGGCTTGTACCAGGACACTCAGTTGAAAGGCAGCAGGGCTGACTCATAATTCAGGTCCTCCGTAGAGTCCCATCATCCTAATTTCCTCCTATATGAAATCTCCAGGTTGAGGCCAGGAGCCCTAACCCCATGCTGCCTGTGGATTCACCCAGGAGAGAGGATCTCATATCCCTAAATGAGGAGGAATTACCTTTTTTTTTAATCTCCTTGTAGCCTTGAAACAATCTCACTCACTTGTCTTGCTCTAGTCTAACTTCCTCTCCTGGGATGTGTCTGCAAGGCTCATTACTAAGAAATGCTGGCATCAGCCACATCATAGGCTTGAGACTCCAGCACCTCTGCTTCCATGAGCAAACCTCAGCTGTTGCAGAGTGAAGCTGTATTTCACCTCCCCCAAGAGGCTCGATCTAAGCCATCCACAGACCCCAGAAGCACAGGCAAAGGTGGGGTAAGAAGGGAGGTTCCCTCGCTGGGGCAGGGGAGCGACCGCAGGTCCTTTGCCAACCCAAGGAACACACAGTCGGCTTTGTACTGCCATCCCGGGCCGCAGGTGCAGCACGGTTCATGCATGCACCAAGTGCAGGATGTGCTTTGGGTCAAGGGCGAGAGTGGTGTGCTCACACCTGCAGCCACTGAAGCCTGGGGCTGTGCTCAGTGAGGCGAGGCGAGGGAGTCGGAGTCTAGCAGGGTCCGTTAATCCATCCGAGTGTTGTCTGAGCTGGCTGGACTGGAAACGAATTCACAGCAGGGCGGCCTCATGGTCCCACTGCCTTAACTGGGGTGGAGACCACAAAGACTTTTAATTGCTGGTAATACAAATGGAACAAAACTTTAAAATGTAATTTCCTCCTGTTTCTCCCCTACCCTGTGTCATCTTTAATCTGTGTTGGGGACGATATTGGGTGTATCAAGAGTACAGAGGAGAAGGAAAATCCTGTGATGTGAAATATCCTTCAGCAAGAAAAGCAATCGGAGAAGTGACTGTAAATCCACTTCAGCTGTTTGCTCTCTTCTCTTTCTCTCAGATTCCCCCTAGTAAGTAGTAAAAAAGACGATGGCTTTGGAATGCATGTTTTACTGGAATTGGAAGGAGTTTTACCAAAAGAAGTCCAGAACACTCCTTTTGCACCTGAAGAAGGACAAGACCCCCGCCATTGCAGCACCAGATTGGGGGGCGTGGAGCCCTGCTGATGAGATCTTCGCTATTTCCCTATTTGCAGACTCTGAAGCGCCTTGACTTGAAAACTGATGAATAAGTTTTCTTTTGTGGCATAAGAATAGGTGACCTCTTCCCCCTGAATTCCCATCCTGGGGGCCAGGGAAGAGAGCCCGGGATCCCTTCTCTTGGCCTTCACACCGTGGGAAAGAGTATCTAGAGTTTAAAAGCCTGATAAATGCCCTCCAACAGCTTTGAAAATCACTCAGCGTGAGCACTTGCCCCCTGAACAAACATCCACGTTGTATCGCGACAGGCATGCCTGGGGTCTTTGACCCAGTCACAGGCGCAGAGCTGATTCCCTTTGTCAATAGATTCAAGCCACTTGTCTCGCTTCTGAAAACAGTTTCTAAAGAATGATCTGGGGACGTCAGTTTCCTAGGAGAATCCATCACATCTCCCGAACAGATATTTCCAACTCTTGCAAACCATTAGATAAACTTAAAGAACAAATTAGTCCTCACGGCCGGCCTCCTCAGCCTGCCCAGTTCACCACTTAAATCACGCTGCTTTCTCAGTGGATTTGAAGCAAGCTTTCAGATCAGAGCCCTCCAACCAAGAGCCCGAGTACATAACTCATAAGAACAATTGCCCAACAACTGTTTCTTCAATTTCTCACATCTGGTATCTGCTCCCTTGTGAATGGGACACCCACCAACCTGAAGGGTTAGGGTGGGGGTGAGTTAAGTCTCGAAAAGAAAGAGGTGATGGAAGAGCAGTGAGATCAGAACTGTCCCAGGAGGCAAATGTCAGTCAAGGGTTCTGAGACCCTGCACATAGCTATTTCGACTCTGTCTTGATCTTGTCCACATCTCCAGATATATATCCCTGCCACCATAGACACTATAAGCTATGCCGAGCCACGTACAATCAACTGCAAGTAACTTTACAAAAGAGTCTGTTCCTCGACAGAATCAGAACAAAACTTACTTGGATTCAGTTAATATCCCTAAACTGAATTAAGCATCATAACGGCCCAGTATGGTGTGGAAAGCAGACTTCGATGTTAGGTAGGATAGAGTTGCTGTACTTTGCCTCTGCTGCTCATCTGGTAGTGTGGTCAAGGCAGGCTACTCGCTGAGTCTCTGCTTTCTGCTCTGCAAAACTGAAATGATGACACTTAACCTTATATGAGGCAAACAAGAACAAAATGAGAAAAAAAAAGAAATGACAATAGGTCTTTCACACACTTGATACAGCATCATAAATAGCATCTAGTTCCCACTATCTTTTATGTACATACAACCATAACTGGGACCCCATTACTAAACTGGTTCTGACATTTTGACTTGTCTTGGTTTCCTTTATAAGAATTAATGAACAATGCCAGTATCCAGGCCGGTTACCATAATCGTTGTAATATTGATGCACCAAACTAATCACATGGTAAATTATAAGGGCAAGTTATTTCACACAAAAGGGAGAAAGGAATGGCTGGAAAGAGATGAGAAGTAAATTCACAACTTTAGCTACACATTCTCCCAAAGAAAGTTTTACTATATTTTTATGTCATTTTAATGTAGAGTATAATATTATAGAAGAACATTTTATTAAATTATAGAATTTCAGAGTCATTCAGCCCAAATCCTTCACTGATACCTGAATACCATGTGAAATACTTTTTATTTTTAACTTACTCTTCAGAGTACTTTTTTTTAAAGGCTATTAGAGGATTCCCTGAGTAAGCAAGATTGTGGCAACCTAAGAATAAGAGGTTCCAAGTCATGAGGGCAGGTAACTTTAGAGAATCCTCTCAGTTGACATGTTCTGAGCTGTAACTGGATATATGTCCTATAATTTCTCTTGGAAGAGATGAGAGAGAAGAAACTTAAAAATCTAAATGTCATGGCTGCTCCCACATGGGCACAGCCACTGCAGACTGACCATGCAGTCAAAGGCCAAGTCAAAGGCCCATAATCCAATGTGTCTAAGTCTCTTAGGGAAGATGGGCTATTGGTGGTAGATATTGAAAATTGGGCCCCAGGGGCACCTGGGTGGCTCAGTGGTTGAGTATTTGCCTTCCGCTCAGGTCATGATCCTGGAGTCCCGGGATCCCAGTCCCTGACTGTCTCTGCCTCTCTCTGTATGTCTCTTATGAATGAATACATAAATAAATAAATATTTTTTAAAAAGAAAGAACAAGAAAATGGGGCCCCAGCCCTAAACTCCTGAACAGAATCTTTGAAGATGATTCTGAAATTCACATTTTTCATAAATTCTAAATGTCTAACCCTTTGTAATGCAAAAAAAACTGATGAGACAAAGCATTATACTCATCACTGAAATCGGCAAAGTAGTTTATGTATTAATGGAGAGAAAGAGGAAAAACAGAAAGCCAGTCATCTTCTTAATGTGCAGATGTGTCATACTGTGTCATTTAAAAAGTGCCCATGTAACTCATCCCCCAATTAGAAATATTACCCTATGCTTCTAAAATGATCTCAAAGTTTAGTCACATTTAAAATAAAAGGGTAGAAGCAGAAAATATTTGCCTCAATATAGCACTCAACACTCAATACTACATTTTTTGTAAGGGTCCAAATATGACGTTTTTTGGAGAAAGAAAAGCCTACTGGGAAAATAATATGGTTTTGTTGGGTCTGAATGCATCTTTCCAGAAAACCAACTATGCTGCATTCAGCCACAGGAGTATAAATTCTTCAGAAAGTTTCTCAGGAGATAATAATGGTGAATAGACTAACTTAAAATCGCAAGCAGAAAAATTTTTTCAGTTTCCAAAAAGAAAAATCAGCACCCTCTTCTAGTTCACTGAGAGATGTAGAAAGTGTGTCATATTTACCAAAGGCTAAGTGATTCCTATTCGTTCTAATGAGAGCTCCTGAGAGCCTAATTTTTAACTTTATCACAAGTTAAAATAAAAAGAATAAAGATATGATAGAAATACAAATTCACACTACCCATGAAATGAAGTTTCCACCGTGGTCCACCATGCCCATTAGACTACATAACCTTATACCTATCAACAGTCCCTTCTACCTTCCTCATTCCTATGTCTTCATCACACCCTTAACAACATGCCATCTGCCTAAAACTGGACTGAGGGGATTGTCATCCTAAAATAATGAGACAAAAGTTAATATATACAAAGTACTACAGAATCTTTAGAAATTAGAGGTAATATCTACCTGGGACAATCAAAAAAGAGTTCATAAAAATAACATTTTTATCAACAGAGATGACCAAGAAAGGATGTTATGGAAAGAGAGAGAGTATGAGTCAAAACATGAAGATCAAAGATGAGGGACACAATTAAAGGGAGGCCTTGCCTCTCTTGCCACTTTCCCTCCACATATTTTATCAACCCTCATATCTTCTATTAGACTCCTTCAATATCTCTCCAATCTTTGCTTGACATTCAATTCTCTTTATCGTTATTCTAATTTATACACTCAGTATTTTTTCTCCACTTAGACTCCAACCATTTGTTCATCTTTAGATTAATCTATTTACTCCTTAGTTTAAAAGCAGGATTGGCTCCTTCAATGCCTATTGTATAGCCCCCTAAACCCTTACTCTAGCATTTAATGTCCCCAGTCTATCATTCTAGTTTTTGGTCTCAAAGTTTCCCTTAACACAGATACACAGAGGTCAGTGAACAAGTGAAGAAGTCAGGTGACAAGAGAACTGAATCTCAATTAAACAGCCACTTTAACCTTTGAGAGCCCAGTCTCAACAGAATGGTGGGCTATGGATATAGTGATGAGCCAGTGATGAGCCAGTGATGAGCCAGTGATGAGCCACAGTGGATATGGGGGAGGGGGGAAAGAGGCATAAAGGTGAGCGAAAGAGGTAAAAATAACTAGTATAGATAATTCTTTGGGAGCAGTTAGACAATAAAAGTAATATGAATAATAGGATGCTATGCTTGGAGAATCAGGAATGCCAAGGAATGGCTTCTTGGTGGAAGTGGGAGTGGTAGGTGATAATAGTAATAGTAGATGGAGGTGGTGGTGTTACTGTTTGTGGTGGCTGGGATCAGGAGAGAAGAGACTGCATCCCCAGGTTTCCTACCCAAAATCACAGCAAAAATGAGAGGTGCTCACCCGCAACCAGAGAAAAGTGAGGAACAAGTCAAAAGCCCTTACCAAGCCAACAATCTACAAAGAAATCTTAAAAACATTTGTAAGAACCACAGCTTTGAGTAGAAAAATTATTTCAGCATATTTTGGGAGAGGAGGAGGCAATATCAATTAAATATAAACTTATTTATGTATTTGTTTATTCCCCAAACTTGTTCCAGAAAGAATCTAAGGCAGCCGCAAAGTGCTAGGTGCTGGATAAAAGCCACCACATCCTGGAATATGAGCTAAACTCCCTTGGCCACCAGTGCTATAAGACCCGAGCAAATCGTAAACAAAGAGCTCAAAGCACCAAGCTCTTAAACAGAAGGAATAAAACTGAAGGACCATGATGAGAAGGGGCAGGTCCCCCAGGTGTACCTGAGTGCTGAACTGGTTCCCACCACATCAAAAGCAATGGCACAGCCCCTAATTCCAATTGCTGAAACATTTTAACAGCTGGGAATTAAAATAAGCTGTCAGCCAGCTCAAAAAGATTTTTTAATTCAAAATAAATCAGGCTAACAACCTGCAGATGTTTGGAAAGAAAATGTTTGGGTGACTCATTTTCAAAACCCAATTCCCTAACTTTGCCATTTCAGGGTTTCTGAATGACTGCTACCTGCCCTTCGTGTCTAATCATGAGACAAACTGTTATGCTGGCGTTGTCAGATTTAACATTGGTCTAACATGTTGACGATCGTGGATTCCATCTGGTAAACTAGGCTAAAATCAGAACTCAAGAGCAGAGTTGGTCAGATTACTGAACGTGTTACCAAGTCTCTGGATCTCCAGAAATCCTTCCATCTTTAACAGTAGATAGAGATACTCAAAAGTTCTACCCAAAAGTCTTTGTACTTAGGTTTATGCCACATTTGTGCATACATTTCTTACAATGTATTAATTTCTGGGAGGTATTTCTTTGTGCCACATTTCTTAGAAAAAATCGGGATCATCTCAGGATGGGTCGAACGACAGAATAGAAACAAGGAGGGAAAACAAGAAGAAGAGGCTGCAGGAGCAATCAAAAATATCACAGACTCAAGATCAATGGCCAAAGAGAAATCAGCACCTCAGAGTCCCATCTAAGGACAACATGAGAAGTGCACGTGTCAGTGAGCTGCCCATGGAGGAAGAAGAGGAGAGCATCAGCTTTTCCACCTGAGAACCATCTAGGTCAATTCCATTCGGCCTCTTTTAACTGGTAGATATAAAACAAACCACAATAATACAGTACTAAATCTGGTTCTAAAATCTGGGAGCTGTTGGTCATCAAAGCGATGAGATGAAGGTATTAGATTGCTGCCAGTGGGAGGGGAAACTCTTCACCCATTCATACTCAGCAGGTGATTTTGCCCCCCCTCCCAAGGCCTTCCCTTCTCCTTTACCTTCCCAGAAGTTCAGGCTGCTCTAATGTAATGCCATAGATTGGGTGGCTGATAAATAACAGAAATTTATTTCTTACAGTTCTGGAGGCAGGGAAGTCTAAGATCAGGGTGCTAGCATGATCAAGTTCTGGTGAGGATCCTCTTCTGGGTTGTAGATTGCCGACTTCCCAGGTATCCTCATGTGGGGGAAGGGGCAAGAGAGCCCTCTGGGGTCTCTTCTATAAGGGTACTAATCCCATTCACGGGGGCTCTGCCCTTATCATAACCTAGTCGCCTTACCAAAGTTCCCACTTCCTTATTCTATGACATTAGACATTAGGATTTCAACAAATGAACTCCGGGGACAAATTCAGTCTACAGTACTCTCCTGGCTTCAAGTCGCCAGTGATGGGAACTATCTCTGGCCTCAGTTTCCAACTCTTCTGTACACCCACAGGCATTTGCATGTTCCCCACTGAGGGTCTCACACCCAGCAAGGACAAAATGATCTGCCTCCAAGTCCATCTCCCACTTCATCCTTGAAAGCAAGAGCTATGTCTTGTCATCTTTGTATCCCCAGCACCCAACATGGGGCCTAGCATTTAGTAAGCAGTCAATAGCTATTTGCTGAATTAATCAAGTTCATTAAGGAGAAGATTATTACTTTTAAAGAGAATAAACTGAAAAGTCTCAAACAATGTCTAATAGGTACATTTTCCCAAACTGTTGATCAATCTGCCTTTTAAGACCAGAAGCTGAAAAAATAACAGAATGTCTTTAGAGGTTGTTTGATCAAACAAAAAATGAGAAGGAAGATTTCTTAGAAACACACACTTATTTCAACATTTGGAGCTTCCTCATATCTCACTGCCCGAGCCAATATCAGTCTCCCTGAATCCCTTTGAGCCAGAATTCAATACAAATAAAACGTAGAAGGTCCTAGATCCTTAGCTCTAAGAGAAGGAAAAGTGAACAGAAACGATGTTTCATTCCCATTTCATCCTATTTCCTTTTCTCATCACACCGATCTCATTGAGAAAGGGGTAGAGTCCCTACTCTGCCATCTTATGCATAGTTCAAGACCATCTCACCAAAGAGTCAACATCCTTGATAAATGAAAACCACATGACTATCAAGAGTGTATTCCTTTTCAGCAAGGATCTATGGCCAAAAAGACATAAACTGAGCTTGATTTGCTTCCACATTACAGAAATTAGACTTTCTCTAGCCATGATTATATCCAATCTAAATTGTCAAAATCAAGTACCTTTGTACTTGACTCCACTACTTACTAGTTATACCAACCTGGACAACTCAGTTCATTTAGTTAGCAAATGTCACTTAAATTCCTGCTATGTGCCAGGCGCCATGCCAGAGGCTAGCGATAGAATGGGTAGATGAATAGAAATGGTCTTTGACCTCCCAGAAATTAATCCGGTTCTCCCCACCTTAGCACCCCCTAATGGCAAACCTCTGTTCTTGATACAAAGGGTTCCAATTAGGAATAAATGAAGTAACCTATGTCAGGTGCCAGATGCAGCACCTGGTAAATAATATGGGCTCATCAAGCGCAAGAAACTCTTATTATGATTAACGAATAAGTTAATGTTGAAATTTCATAAGTTATAAAATATAATACAGTTGTTACTGTTATCATTTCTCTAATAGGGAATTTTTAGACCAAGTTGTTAAAATAAAGCCAGTATTATATTTCCATTGATCAAAGATGAAGCATTTTATATAAATTTAAACTTCAAATGTGGCTGTTCTGATAGCCTAGGCACACTCCAGACCTAGAAGATATTTTTAGGTAGCCCCATCTCCTACCATTCTCTGTAAACCTTCTATGCACCAGCTACACAAATGGCTTGCAATTACCCAATATAACAGGGACGTCCACCCTATACTCCAATGGGGCCCCATGCAGACTCCAGTTTTGTGCCCCTGTCACCGTCTGTCTCCTCACCCAGAGCTCAGGTATTTGAGGACATGGAATCATGTTTTATCTTAACTTTCTATCCCTCGTGGCTTCTTGTTCAGTTCTTGGCATGCAGTAAGGATTTGGTCCAAAAATGCTCATTATTTTAAAAGTAATGATTAAATGAGGGCTACCTGGGTGGCTCAGTCAGTCAGATCTGCCTCTGGCTCGGGTCATGATCCCGGAGTCCTACAATCGAGTCCCACATCGGGCTCTCTCCTCATCGGGGAGTCTGCTTCTCTCTCTCCCTCTGCTGCTCCCCCTGCTTGTGCTCTCTTGTTCTTTCTTTCTCTCAAATATTAATAAATAAATAAAATCTTTAAAAGTAATGATTAAATGAATCAACCAGAGGGAAAAAATAGAATATGTTATTTATGCCTTAATCATCTTCTTAAATGTAAAATAAATTACATTAAAAGTATATTTTCTATTCAGTTAGAATTCAAAAAGCATTTCATAAATGCACAATTAACTATTGTATGCCCAACCATGTGGGAGACCTTATGAGTGATGTAAAAATGCTATAAACACTGCACACACGGTATACAAATTTTCCAACTTTGGAGGCTACAAAAAACTTTGGAAGTCATACCATTCAAAACTGTCATTTTATGGGTCATGAAACTGAAGTTCACAGCGTTTGACTGGCCCAATATAAAAAACAAAAAAAAAAAAAAACAATGACAACTAACATACCCTGTACTCTTACCAGATGCCAAACACTTCACTGGTATTATTTCCTTTAATTCTCAAAACCACACAATGAAACAAGTACTATTATTAACCCCATTTCACTGATGAGGAAACTTAGCATTAAGGAGATTCAATGACTCGCCCAAGACGAAGCCAGGTCAGAGAAGAAGGCTGTGTGACCCACTGCCCACTTCTCGTGCCACCTGCCCATGATCCGAAGGCAATACGTGCACAGAACTCCAAGTAGGAGCGGGGCTAACCTGGCACCTCTCACCACTCTGGACAGTGACATCAGCAGTGACAGAGCCTGTGGCTTCTGCAGTCCTCCCAGGCCGGCGTGGGACTTCTCATCTGTCTTGTTATTTATTCAATGAGATTCTGGTTACTTTTGTAAAAGCAAAAAGGAAGGTGTTCTTTCTCTCTCCCTACCCCCACTTCTCTCTCTCTCTCTCTCTCTCTCCCCACCCCCTGCCTCTTCTTTCCTCCCCTTCTCTCTCTCTCTTTTCCTCCCCCCCCCCTTTCTTTCTCTCCCCTTCTCTCCCTCCCTCCACCCCCCATCTCTCTGTCTCTCTCTGGTACAAAAGTAGAGACAGAAAGAACATGTGTGGGGCCACAGACTTGGAATCAGACCCTCCCCCAAGCCACTCACTTCACCAGAGCAGGACCTGCCACAGTCCACTGTAAATAATTGCCTTACTGCCCTCCTTCCTTCTCCCCCAAAGGCGATCAAAGTTCTTGGTGAGGGAATTAAACTCCTCTATGAGCCACTCCTGCCACCTAGTGTGAAGAGATCTAGAGAAAAATAATTTGAGCTGATAGCAGAAAAAACACAATTTAACCTCCATATGGCAAAACATTTTCAAATAAACACCATCTACTTTCCCTGGACTCTTCTATGAGCTGCAAAACAAATGAGCGTCTATAGGTCAGATGCAGTAGATTGAGGCCATGATTTTATTTTTTTTATTTTTTTTTTTTGAGGCCATGATTTTAAACAAGCCAAAAGCTTCTTGACATTTTGCAAAAGAATGTCCCACGAGCACAAATTCCAAGACATGCCACAGTCACTTGGAGATCAAAATCACGTGTACAAACTATGAAAAATTTCAAATCAGCAGGGACCAATCCAATGAGATTGTTTATATATAAATATATATAAATATTGTTTATATATAAATATATTTATATATAAATATATATATATATATATTCTGCTATGAAATTGCTTTTCCTAAGATAGCTCAGGAGAAGCACATTTTCCCTAATGCTGAGACATGAGAGCATCTCTTTGCTTGTTTGTCCTGTTGTTGTTAACCTGATAAAAATGTCCCTGTGGCGTATAAGATAACGTTTTCAAAAACTTCCCTACAATAAATATCACACGTTTCACACAGCTTTCCCTATATCATTGGTTGGCATAGGCTGGAGACCACCGCAGGGTGAAATTCAGTGCAAGTATCGATTGCAAGACGCCAAGATATCTCCCCAGCACACAGCTTTCTGGTGCTGTGGTTTTACTCAAAGGTAAAGTAAGGTGTGGAAAGCCTGATTCTCTCTTTCAGAAAATCTTCGATAAAAACTTTCTCGGGGCACCTGGGTGGCTCAGTCCATCAAAAGTCCCACATTTTAAAAAAAAGAAAAGAAAAGAAAAGAAAAGAAAAGAAAAGAAAAGAAAAGAAAAGAAAAGAAAAGAAAAGAAGAAAAAAAAGAAAAGTCCCACACTTGCTTTCTGCTCAGGTCATAATCTCTCGGGGTCGTGAGATCGAGCCCCACAACCAGCTCTTGTGCTGAGCCTGGGGCCTGCTTGGGATTCTCTGCTCCCCCACCACTCGTGCATTCTCTAAAAAAAAAAAAAAAAAAAATTAAACAAATAATTTCTCACAACTGGCCGTGGTAAAAGATTGGACAGAGAGAGTTTAGGTTTTTATAACTTCTGGAAAACCCTTGGAGTACGGACAGTGATTCTGATTAATGAAATACTGATTTCCTTCAATAATCAACCAGGAAAAGCATCAGGCTACTGTTCTTAATGGAAACTAAAGAGCCAAATAAGCTCCTTGCCGATGTGGATAAACCACCCCCATCCGGAAAAGAGGGGGTTAGTACAGTCCCTATGAAATCAGAGTGAAAATCGGTTGAAATTCACAGCACTTGAACCCCTGCCTCAGCACCTGCCTCCTCAAACGCACAGGCACCCGCGTACAAGCAGAATGTACTGATCCCCAATCTCTCAGAGCATCTAGTGAAGGAAACAGAGACCCTGGGGAGAATTGCTGGAAACCAGAGGGGCAGTCAGATCGGGTTCCCCGGCTGCAAACCACCAGTGACTAGTGTGAGCACAAGGGAGTATGAGAAACAGCCTCTTCAGGCCTCGCACCGGGGATCCAGTTACATCACAGAGGGTGAAACCACTTCAAAGCCCAGATATTGGCAGCCTGAAGCCCACTAAGGATTGAAATGAAATACTACCTATTTCACCAGGCCTGGAGCGACGAATCAAACAACTTAATTCCTCCGCCGAGCCTTGGTTAATGATCAAGAGGCTCGTCTCCCCCTGGCTGGCTCGGCGTATTGAGTGTAGTTTGTCTTTATGTACGTGTTTCATTTTTTTGGAAAGCTATACGAGATGATGGAAAGGCATAAATTAAAGAAGTATTTTATGGGGGGTAAGGCATTTATTTATTTTTATTTTATTTTATTTTATTTTAGTACTGCCACCTGCAAAGTCCTTTTAGGGCCACAACCGATAGAAGCTAAAAGGCCAGGAGGGAGAGAAGCAAGAAGAGAGAGTCTGCACCGTAAAAATAGGAAAGGCTCTAGGAATGTGGCTCTAGGCCCAGGAATCCAAACTGGTTATCTCGGACTATAATTCTTTCAAATTATTTTTCCAAGAACAGAGGCTCGTATCCCTAGACTGAGATTGTGCCGGGGAGCTCCTAAACTCCATTCCAGCATCTCGCCTTAGAAAGGTCTACAAATATCAAGGAAAAATGAGTTCAAAAACACACAGAAGTCCTACTAGCCAGCTGCCCAGTGTTCCTTCTACTTTTTTGTTACTCGTCATGGGCCTCGGGGGCTGTTTCCACCTCTCTGGCACTCCCATGGCCAGTTCAGAGTGCTGGTCCTCTTCCTTGACAACTGCTGAAAGCCCAATTTTGTGCCCAACACCCATAAGAAAATTTCTCTGCAAATCCCATAGATTTATAAAGCCCTTTCCAAAAGCCCTACTGGGCTTCTAAGTCACCTATTACGTACCTCAGTTTCTTCATTGTTCATGTGTTTGTTCTATTTCCAAAGAGATGATTCATTCTTGAAAAGTCTTAGGGGTGGTTATACTTCAGGATTCCCCAAGCACCTTTGTAGCCTGACAACATAGTAGCTACTCAGTAAACAGTTGAGGATTGACTTTAAGGTCTAGATAATCTATTTAAAATTGTGTGCGAATTGGTCCTCGCAGCTCAAAGGTCTTGGGATGTGACCAGGGTGGGATGTGCATAGGAAAATGATTGTTTCATCTGACACAGAAATGGAGGTGCATGGTTTTTATAGTTTACTGTGGCCTAAGCTAGAGATTCTTCTTGTCTTGTGCTCAAAGACTACATGTGACATCTTTTACCTTTAGAAAGAAAAGAATAGCTGCTTAAGGAAAGGGCACAAGAAATAATAATAAAGGACTTCCCACTCCGTTTTCCCCAAGTCCTCAGAATTGGAACCATCGGCCAAGCACCACACAGTGTGTGTATGAGAAGGCCTGCAGAATTGAGATGGTTTTAAGAAATCTGTGCATACTTGATGGGATGAGCACTGGGTGTTATTCTATATGTTGGCAAATTGAACACCAATAAAAAATAAATTTATAAAAAAAAAAGAAAGAAAAAAAATCTGTGCATAAGGAGAGCGGGAAGGCTTTTCAAGGCACGAGTCTGTGTCCCAGAATGTCTTGGAATCTAAGATGCTGCTGCCACTTGCTATGGGACCAGGAACCTTGCCACAGAGGAGAATAAGCACAGCAGAAAAATTGACGTGACTGAGAAACCAGACTCAGACTGAGTCAGAGCCAGCGTGAGGCACAATTTGCAAGCAGGCGAAGTTGGCCGGGTGTGCTCTTGTGATCCCCCTTTCTGCACCTGTCTTTCCACTTCCCATCATCCATCCTCCAGGTGATCCTCAAACAAACTGCTGGATTGCAGGACCCTGAGCGCTGGGGCCTCTGCAGCACTGCTTTTCACAATGGTCCCTGACACTCTGAGACTCTTGTTCTATATATCAAGTACTTGGTTTGGAAAGCAATCAGATCAACTCATGGAACCGCAAAATTTCTAAGCAAAAGCTTACTTAGAATTATTTCATCTGACCCCCTTACACCAAACAGAGGCCACAGAGCTGAAGTGATTAACCCTATCCGGCACAGCTAACTAGTAGCAGGACCGGGACCACACCCCCCTCCCCCAGAGCTTCCTGATTGGCAGTCCTCTGTCCCTCCTGCCATACCACTCAGTAACTCAGCCAATAAATATTCACCGAACACCAACCATGTTCCAAACCCTGTGTTAAACTGCCAAATTGAGATCACCAAAAGGTTACAGACTAAAACTCAGTATTATTCTTTAAATCATTCATTCATTCAATAATAATTCATTGAAACTTCTAGAGGAAAAAATAGGCAGGAAGCTCCTTTATATCAGTCTTGGTGATGATTTTTTCGATTGGACAGCAAAAGTAAAGCCAACAAAAGAAAAAAAATAACCAAGTGGGACAACATCAAACTAAAAAGCTTCTGCACGGCAAAGGAAACCATCAACAAAACTAAAAGGCAACCTGTGAAATGAATGAAAGGTGATAGGAGGAAATACTTGCAAGTCACATATTTGACAAGACGCTAATATCCAAAATATATAAGGAACATAGAAAGAACTCATACAATTCAATAGCAAAAAGCAATCTGATCTTAAAGTAGGCAGAGGATCGAAACATTTTTTTCCAAAGAAGACATACAGAAGGCCAAGAGGTACATGAATAGATACTCAATATCAATTTATACACCTATCTATATATACCACCATATAGATATGTAGATATATCACTAGATAAATGAACATACACACAATGAAATATTATTCAGTCATAAAAAAGAATGAAATATTGCTATTTGTGACAACATGGATGGAACCCGAAGGCATTATACTAGGTGAAATAAGTCAGACAGAGAAAGAGAAATACTATACGGCCTCATTATATGTGGAATCCGGAGGGAAAAACAGCTAATAGAACAGATTAGTGGTTGCAAGAGGTGGGGGCATGGAGGATGGGCAAATTTGATGAAGGGGTTCAAAAGATACAAACCTCCAGTTATAAAATAAATAAGTCATAGGGATGTAATGTACAGCACAGTGACTATAATTAATAATACTGCATTGCATATTTAAAAGTTGCCAAGAGAGTAGATCTTAAAAGTTCTCACCATCAGAAAAAAGTCCTATAACTATGTATGGTGATGAAGGTTAGCTAGACCTGTGGTGACCATTTTATAATACATACAAATATCAAACCGTTATTTTGTAACACCTGAAATTAGTATGATGCTGTATGTCAATTAGACCTCAATTTAAAAAATGATTTAAAAATAATAAAAGGGGCGCCTGGGTGGCTCAGTCAGTTAAGCATCTGCCTTCAGCTCGTGCCACGATTCCAGGGTCTTGGGATGGAGCCTGATGTTGGGCTCCCTGCTTGGGGGAGCCTGCTTCTCTGTCTCCCTCTGCTGCATCCCCTGCTTGTGCTCTCTCTCACTCTCTCACTCTCTCTGTCAAATAAATAAAATCTTTAAAAATAATAATAATTTACTAAATATACACTATGTGGTACTTTCTGCTTATATGTTCATGCCAAGAGTATCTAAAACTTAATTATTATGATAGCTTTGCTGAATCAACTGAATCAACTTAGCTAGTCTGGAACTAAATTTCCCAGAACGTCCTCCTCTGTGTGGTGTGGGTTAGGGCTGACCTCTCAAGGGAAATTTGCCTGGAATTCAGAAGGCAGGAGTAAATCAGTGGCCAGGACATCCTGAAGGTCGGTGTGGGTGCCAGGCACTGCTGTAGCAGAGCTGCTGGCTCATCTTGCTGGCTGGGGGCAGCAGCCCCACCTGCAGTTGGTTCCGCTTCCAGCAGATCTGCAAGTCCTATATGCAGCTCGGGAGCAAAGAGTCCGGCTCATTCCATAGGTCACCCTTGCTTGTTCAATTTGGAAGTGGTAGGAGACAGCCCGGGGGGGTTCTGGACTTTCCTTGGATTCTCTGCATTTGCCCTTGTCCTACTGTGCTATCTCATACCCAGCTGTTTTCCCCAGCTCTGCAGAGCGACAGGCTGGCCATCAGGCCAGACACAGAGACAACAGCCTTCCACAGACTTCTTCAACCCCCTACCTGGTTGAAGATCAAATCCTTACTTAAAAAAAAAAAAAAAAAAAAAAACAACTCTCATTCCAACTGGCTCATGGTGGTTCCCCTTCACTAACTGAACCCTGATACAGAAAAGTATTCTTAAATCTCCTTTAATCCAGTATTTCTGACACAGAGTGACATATGAACTCTTAAGAACAAACTTGAAGGGCGGCTGGATGGCTCAGCGGTTTAGCGCCACCTTCAGCCCTGGGCTTGATCCTGGTAGACCCCGGATCGAGTCCCACGTCGGGCTCCTTGCATGGAGCCTGCTTCTCCCTCTGCCTGTGTCTCTGTCTCTCTCTTTGTGTGTCTCTCATGAATAAATAAATAAAATTTAGAAAAAAAACTTGCAGTTTCCTATGGTTGACAAATTATTTTTATCATGACCTAGATACATATAAATATTGATCAGATAGGTACAAATACTGATCTATAACTATAAACTAAAATAAGCCTTAAGTTTTACATATAAATAAAACTAAATCCCTAAAAAATATATAAATAAATAAATAAATAAATAAATAAATAAATAAATAAATAAAACTAAAAAGCAGTGAAATTGAAATCAGTTACATTAATTTAATGTGCCTAGCAACGTCATTTTGCTGAAATGAAGTCATGAATGAACCTTCAGTACAGGTTCTTTTAATATCTCAGGACTGTACCACCAGGTGCCCTGCGATGATTTAATACTTATGACCCTTTCTTCTACTCAGATTATTACAAAGCCTTCTTTTATAGTTTTCTGAGATGCCATATGCCTGTCACTTAGTGCAAACACGTCATTTGGTGATAAATTTCAATGATAATAAGAAGTTAACTCTGCCACTGTCCGGGTTTCCCTCCTCCCTCCTTCCCTCTCCATCCCCACCCCCTACCCCGTTCCTCCCTGGGGACACCATCCTGTCTGGGCTTAGCCAGATTCCTCATTCTGGCAGCTAAATCAGTCTTCCCCAAGAGAACAAGGCTTTCCAGCCTCCTACATACAAGACCTTCTGGCCAAGGGAAAGCTGGTGTTCCTTATTGAAGATAAGAACAACACACCCAACTCTGCTATATGTTGGAAAATCTCAGTGAAAGGGGCAAAGATGCTGTCTCTGCTTCCTCAGAATAACCCAGAATAATTCATACTATTGCCACTGCACCATAGCTTTCATCTGGAAATTTCATCCTGGAAGACCTAACCCTGGCATAGTCCACAACCACACTAAGAAGCCTGCAACGCGAACGAACACGTTAGCATCTCTCCCTGAAGTTGCTTAACTCGAGCCTCGGGCACCACCAAATTCATGTAATTCCAGCAGACGCTCTTGCAAAGACTCAGACACCCAGTACATTCGTGTAATGGTTATTTCTCAAGGCTGGCTTATTTGCGACATTTCCATATGTGAAGGGTGATTAAAATCTGTGCTTTAACCTAAAAATCATTCCTTCCTTTGTGTTCCCCTGGGCCAACTGATCATCAGTGGAACCAGTAAAAGAGCTTATGGGACTCAGCCACCTCCCAAGATAAAATTTTAAATAAGAGCTAATCTTCTCAGATAACATAATGGACGGCAGACCCATAATGAGGTTTTAACAAAAATAAGAATGTGAGGAGGGCGGCACCCAACCTCGGTGGCAACCGGGCCACTCCCTACCCGCACACCTACCTTCTAGTCTCACTCTCAGACACAGGAAGGCACTGGGGTGAGGACTCCCAGAGCTGCATTGATAGGTGCTCAAGACAAACAAGCACGGCTGTTTCCCTGGAAAATCCACTTACAGGGATGTCCAGGCACCTCTTCCAAGACTTGTTCTCAGCGTGGGAAGTTATTGAACTTGAACGATGAAACACAAAAGAGGAGGGTGATTGCTATCATCGTGACAACTGCCCTTCCCTTCTCCTGGGCCAGATAGGGACGCAGCCGCTTCCTGTTTAATATTCACAGGAACCCTTTATTTTTCAAATAGGAAGCTAAAGCCTAGAAAGGTGAAGAATGTCGCCTGCCCCCTACATAGGCGAATGAAGAAGCTGGCCCTGCCCGACCCCAAAGCCCAGCCCTTGACCACTACTGCACCATCCTGCACTCAGCATGACTTCACTCAGCACAATGCCACTCTTCTCTGGCCCTCTTTCTGAATTTTACTATAACTTTGAAACCTCTATCACCTGCCCATTCCCAGTTACATGATTAACAAACCTCCTTGCATGTATTTTCTGTATTTCTTCTTAAATGTCTTCTTAATGTCTATAGCCAAGAATTGTTGGAATCCCAACATGTGCCAGACGAGGCACATCTCCCCTTGTCTTTTAGCACCCTGCTGACATTTGCCTAGTTTGGTAGGTGCGCTGGTTAATCGTGTGACTGTCAGGCATACCCTTTCATTGCTAGTAATTTTCACCCGGGCCTTATTATTTTGTAAACCGTGTCAGCAGGGACTATATGCTCCCTAATGCCTAGCTTGGTGCTTGGCTCAAGAAACTCATAAATGAATAAAGAAAGGCAGAGAGGAGGAGAAGAGAAAGAGAGATGCTTAAATCCCTCCATTCCTTGAGTGCCAGCTGGAGAAATATGTGGCAGCTGCCCTAAAAGAGCTCTAGTCCAATGAGGAAAATGGACTTGGAAGCAAATAATTAGAATACAACGTGAGGGACGCCTGGGTGGCTCAGCGGTTGAGCATCTGCCTTTGGCTCAGGTTGTGATCCTGGGGTCCTGGGATCGAGTCCCACATCAGGCTCCCAGTAAGGAGCCTGCTTCTCCCTCTGCCTGTGTCTCTGCCTCTCTCTGTGTCTCTCATGAGTAAATCAATAAAATCTTTTTTTAAAAAAAAAGCACAATGTGAGAAGGACTATCAGAAAGACACAAAGTACTATGAGATCAGGATCAGGGAATCTGGAAGGCTTCTCAGAGGAATGAAATCTGGCATCGAAAAACATCGAGGACCAGCTGCTGAGGAAGGCTGGAAGAAAGCCAGGCCAGGTGCTCTTCCGTGCTCTTTGGTTTAAGTCCTGCAGTAACCATAGGTGAGGGGCAACATCAGGACCATTTTTACAGAGAAAACTGAGGCCCTCTAGGAGGGTTAGCTGATTTGCCAAAGACCACAGCTTAAAGTCAGGAGCCCAGAAGTCCTCCGCTTTATTGTGGATGGTCAAGCCAGCAAGCTGGCCGCTTAAGGCCTAACACTCCTCTGTCGTTCTTAAAAGTTTCAGGTTTTGCGGATCATTTGATGATTTGGCCTCTCTGTGAACAAAAGGGAGTTTGTTTTCAGGTGCGTTTTCCTTTCATTCTTTAGACTCTCCTGCCCTCCCGTGGTTAGATAGAGTTATAGCCACCTGGGCTTGCTTTGTGCATCACGGTGCACACTGACCCAATAAGGAGGGGTAAGAGGGGAGAAAGGGAAGAAGCAGGGGTATATTCAATTATATTTATTTGCAAAGAGGTAGTGCACCCATGATTGGAAAGCCCAGCTCAAGGGGGGGCTGCATGTCAGGTAGATCATGGAAACCCAGGAACAAAAAACAGTGGGAAAAGGATTGCTCTAGACAAAGCTGCTATGTCAGGTTCTGGATCCCACAGACTTGCCTCCCTCTCTACATGTCAGGTTCTGGACCCCACAGACTTGCCCCCCTCGCTACAGTTTTGCCATGTGAAACTATGTCTTCAGTCAGTGATGAAACAGAAACAGCCTGTCCCTGCAGAGAGGACATCTGTGCGAACCCCACGTGTCAGAACCAGATCTCATCCTTGGTCTCAAATGAGTATTTGAGAAATACCTACAAACAGCAGAAACTACTAGCTTTGCCTTTTATTCTTCAGAATTCTTGCTACTTTCAGATAAGAGCCAGGGTGAAATGGGCATGGCCCATCCGAGCAGAGGAGAACACGACACACAGCTAACAGAGGGCATTCCATTATTCAAGACAAAAGGCCTTTTATTGCCAGGAAAAATGGCCAACCCTCACCGCTCTCAGTAAAGATGGGAAGAAACTGGAAATAGAGCACAAAGTGAAAAATATTTTATTTTATTTATTTTATTTTTTTTAATTTTTTATTTATTTATGATAGTCACAGAGAGAGAGAGAGAGAGGGGCAGAGACACAGGCAGAGGGAGAAGCAGGCTCCATGCACCGGGAGCCCGACGTGGGATTCGATCCTGGGTCTCCAGGATCGCGCCCTGGGCCAAAGGCAGGCGCCAAACCGCTGCGCCACCCAGGGATCCCTATTTTATTTATTTTCAAAGTGAAAGATTTAAATCAGATGCAAGGAAGAAATTTCCAAAGGGAATGTGAATGGCAGTGTAGTATGTTGCAAAGAAAACTGAACTCAAAATCTAGAGGGCTGGATGTTAGTTCCCACGCTGGCACAACCCAACAGGGTGACCTCGGGAGAGTCGTGTCACTGTTCCCAGTCCCCTCCTCTGCAAAGACAGTGTCACACTCAGCAGTCTCTCTCTGTCCATTCAATACCAAATGTTCATAAGCCTAAGATTCTGTGATGCTTCCCTTTGGAGACTGTCAAAGGGAGGCAGGCGGGGCGGGGGGGCGGGGGGGAAATATTTTAAACCGTTTCCATTGGTTTGGACACAGATGTACTCGCCACCAGGGAAATGCTACAATGGCCTTTTGGGATGACCTTCTATTCCAAAATCGAGGGAATCTGAGGATGCTTCCCAAATAGAAGCATTTCACCTGATGGATAAAATCCTAGCATCTCAAGATTTTAAATGTTAATGGTCCTCTAATGCAACCCCCTGGCTGATGTTTCAATCCTACCACTAGTATTCGGGCTCCTCCTTAAATACTTCCAATGCCAAGGAACTGCTCCTTTTCAAGGCAGTTCAAGCAGTCTTTGAAAAGCTGGTCTTTAGAAGGGATTTCTGCATCCTTAGCTAAAGTCCGCCTCTCTATAGCTGCTAATCACTGGTCTGAGCTTTGTCTTTGGAGTCAGAGAGAAAGAAACCTAATTCTTCTTTCTCCTAATAGTTATTCAAAGATTAAAGGGTATTTACCAGGTTCCTGTGACTCTTCTCATCCAGCATGCACAGTACCTTCAACTACCCTCCCGTCCAGCTTGGTTTGAAGTCCTTTCACTGTTTGGAGTGTTCTCTTTCAAGTGTCTGATAAAATAGTTGAAGCGTTCATGCAGGATAGTGGTCAAGAGCATTGATTCTGGAGCCATACTACTTGGGTTCAGTTAGAATTTGCTGGATCTCAGACAAGTTACCATCTGTGTAACCATGGGTAAGAACTTACCTGGAGGGTATGATGCTGAGTGAAATAAGTCAGTCGGAAAAGGACAAACATTATCTGGTCTCATTCATTTGGGGAATATAAAAATTAGTGAAAGGGAATAAAGGGGAAAGGAGAGAAAAAGAGTGAAAATATCATGAGGGTGACAAAACATGAGACACCTAACTCTGGGAAATGAACAAGGGGTGGTGGAAAGGGAGGTGGGCGGGGGGTTGGGGTGACTGGGTGATGGGCACTGAGGGGGGCACTTGGCGGGATGAGCACTGGGTGTTATGCTGTATGTTGGCAAATTGAACTCCAATTAAAAAATTAAAGATTTGGGATCCCTGGGTGGCGCAGCGGTTTGGCACCTGCCTTTGGCCCAGGGCGTGATCCTGGAGACCCGGGATCGAGTCCCACATCGGGCTCCCGGTGCATGGAGCCTGCTTCTCCCTCTGCCTATGTCTTTGCCTCTCTCTCTCTCTGTGTGACTATCATAAATAAATAAATAAAAATTTTTTAAAAATTAAAGATTTTTTTAAAAAAGAACTTATATTTTGCTATGTCTTCTTTTTCTCATCATAAGGTGTGGGTTAAATGAGTTAATATGTGTGAAGCACTTAAAATGGTGCCAAGCACAATGAAAGTGCTTGACAAATTGTAGCTAGTATTATTATTACTGAATTATTACTGAATATTATTACTGAAATATGGCTTCACAAAGGAGAATAAGTAAATCACCTCCTTCACTGCAAACATTATGCCTTTATTAATAAACCCTTAAGAATTCATTAGGTTTCTTCGGGGTCCACCAGTACACTAAGGGAAGTACAATGAACTTCCTACCAATTAAATCAACTATCACTTAAAACCTCTAAACCGGTTTTATAGACTCTACTTCTACACTTTTTCCATATCATACTTGGTCAGAAGGGGCTCTACAAAGGATGTTTTCAACAAGGCAAAGATGAAAGTATACCTAATGTGTTTCAACATCCTGAGTGGTTTTGACAACTGGGGTAAGTGTTTGGGGTTGCATTGGTGATATGTAAATAGAAATCTAAGCAAACCAAAAAGGAAAAAAAAAAAAAACAATTTCATTAAATCTAGGAAAAACAAAACATTGTGCAAGAAAGGAAAAATACTCGTTTTCGCCACCATTAGAAGACCAGCCGCTCTGTTTTGTATTTGTTTTGTAACCAGCGGATTGAGGAATTGGAATTTCAAATCAGTGGGAAACAAAAAATATTTTTAATCACTGTTTTTATTCACGCTCTGTCAAATCTTTCTCCCCTGCTTGATAATAAATCCTTTAACACCTCGGGCAGGTCCCACAACTTCCCGTTCCTTGCAGTCATTAAGACCCAGGCCCATCCTGTAACAAGTCTGGGCTCACGTCTGACTTCCTCCTGCCTCAGTGCACGTCAGATCCACGGCCCGAGGGGCTGGAGACCAGCCTGCCCTGCAGCACCTCCTCCCTGCTCAGACTCCAGACCCTCTGGAGAAGGGGTGGGGGGGGACCCCTGAAAGGCAAAGCATCTCCCTACTTAGCTCGAGTCACCCTCGCTCTGGCCAGTGAGACCAGGCCTGTGGGGCCCAGGCCCCAAACTGACTCTTCCATGGGGTTCATGAGTATCCTGGCTAGAGGATTCGAGAAGCTCCTCCTCACTCTATGGGCTGCACTGCATGGATCCCCTGATGTGGGGGTGCTGCTCTAGCTCCATCTCTCCTATCTTCCCAGATCCCAGCCTTAGAGGCCCCCGCATTGTGGGGTAGCCTACTTACACGGAGTCTCAACAAAAGGGCTCAAAGCCAACCCCCTCCCTCAGAACAGCCAACCCCCTAGAGATCAAGGCCCCTCCGGAGCCAGGATGAGTCTGGCAGGCCGCGGCCCTGCTGCCCCCGCTTCTCAGCCCTGCGGGCTCCCCTGCCTCTTCCCCCTTTCTCAGGGGCCCATCAGCAAGTCTGATGCCCAGGGCACGAGATGCCCATCTCCCTGCCCCACAGCCGCACACCCCAGCTTCCCAAATGACCGTCTGAGGGGTCCCTTCATTTGATGTGAGGGAAGGAAAAGCACCCCTGTGCTCCCTCTGGGGGGGCAGCCAGCCCCTCTTACCATGAACACCGCAGCCCCCACAAGGCTAATCATAAAAACTCCCCTGTCTCTGGGCACCTTATATAAAATGACAGATCAGATCCCCCCCTTCCTACCCTTTCATCCTGTGGTGGCTGCAAATTTCTATCAGCACCTACTAGGTCGTGGAGGGAGGTATCTGTCTGCTTCCCTCCGCCTCTTCTTAAAAAGCAGGAGTCTTGGGGGCACCTGGTGGCTCCGTGGTTGAGCGTCTGCCTTCGGCTCAGGTCGTGATCCCAGGGTCCTGGGATCGAGTCCCACATCAGGCTCCCTGTGCCTCTGCCTCTGCCTGTGCCTGTGTGTGTGTGTGTGTGTGTGTGTGTGTGTGTCCTTCATGAATAAATAAATAAAATCTTAAAAAACAAAAAGGGTAGGAGTCTCTGAGCTTCTTTCTATCAGACTGGGGTTTTAGTCACAGTTCTGGGACAGCATCTGTTTCTGCATCTGTCTCCCTGACTGAACTGTGTGCTCGGTAAAGACAGAGGCCATGTCTCACTCGTTGGTGTATCCCAGCCCCTAGCACAGCACCAGGCAGGGAACGGGCAGGCCCTCCATAAGCGTAGACTGAATGAAGTGGGATCGAAAGAATAATTAATGGATGGATGGATAAATAGGCAAATGATTTATAGATAACAGATGGATAGATAGGTGGGTAGATAGATGGGTAGGTGATTGATAGATGATGATGATGATGATAGATAGATAGATAGATAATAGGACCCCTTTCCAACTCCCACTGATGGTGACAAAAATAAACCACCGCTGGTCTTGTGTGTTCTCTCAGCCTGAGATGTCACAGGCAGGACAGTGAGAAGTTTATTGAAGAATCCCCTGGAAGGGACGCCTGGGTGGCTCAGTGGTTGAGCATCTGCCTTCAGCCCAGGGCGTGATTCTGGGGTCCTGGGATCGAGTCCCACATCGGGCTCCCTGCATGG
This sequence comes from Canis lupus baileyi, assembly GCF_048164855.1. Taxonomy (NCBI): domain Eukaryota; kingdom Metazoa; phylum Chordata; class Mammalia; order Carnivora; family Canidae; genus Canis; species Canis lupus. The sequence continues at coordinate 9,320,782 of NC_132875.1, read as the reverse complement.
AGCCTGCTTCTCCCTCTGCCTGTGTCTCTGCCTCTCTCTTTCTCTCTGTGTCTCTCATGAATCTAAAAAAAAAAAAAAAAAAAAAAAATCTCCTGGAATTGATTGTTTCAGGTTCTCTTTTCATCCTCTTACATCCTATTCTTCCTCCTTCTCTCAGGTTTCATTAAGCTCAGATACAAGGATATTTACACTATACTAGGAAGAAAAAACAAAATACTCTCTTCTTTTCGTCTAAAACATCTGAATGAGAGAAGTGTGTTAAATATCCCTGGTATTTATAAGAAGTGAGATTTGTCCAAAAAGTCTCAAAAATGTCCACCACTCTGGAATGGTATAAAATAACAAATAACTGTCTCACTTAGAAACACTTTCTAAAAGTCAGGTATTGGGGTGGGGTGGGGGGGACAAAAAGCCTGGCCTGCCCATGGCTAGTGCTTCTCCTTTGTTTCTTCCTAAAGGCCCACCATCCCAAGGACATAATCCGTCCCGAGCCATGAAGAAGAACCAGAAATCAAGAAACACGAGATGCAGCCTTGACCCTCCCACCAACCTCCATTTGGTTTCCTCATCTGTGAAATGGGGACTTTGAACTTTAGGAATCTTAAGAAGCTGTCTACCTCTAAAATTCTATAATTTTAATTTAAACTCTACGTACTTGAAACCCATGAACAATCTGACAACAATGAAAGCTCTTCTTGAAAGAGAAGGTAATTTCCAAATCAACTGTGGTAGGCTGAATGATACCAACCCCCAAAGTTGCCCGTACCCCACTCCCTGGATCCTGTGAATATGTTACATTACGCAATACAGCAGACATTGCAGAGATAATTAAGTTTACAGACCTTAAGAGAGAGAAGTTATTCTGAATTATCCAGGTGGGCCCAATCTAATTGCATGAGCCCTTAAAAGCAAAGGGATGTCCTTGGCCAAGAGGCAGCAGTAGGAGAAGTCAGGGAGATTTTAAAAGGTGAGGAGGACTCCACCCACCCCCGAGCCATATGAAAAGCATGAGGAGGCATGCCAGCAGCCTCTAAGAGCACAGTGAACCACCAGAAATTGGGATGGGGGGACCTCAGTCCTATGGCCACAAAGAAAGAAATTGGGCAGCAACCTGAATGAACTTGGAAGCAGATTCATTCTAAAAGTCTCCAGAGGAGGAGGGGCACCTGGGTGGCTCAGCAGTTGAGCATCTGCCTTTGGCTCAGGGCGTGATCCTGAAGTCCCGGGATCAAGTCCTACATCAGGCTTCCTGCATGGAGCCTGCTTCTCCCTCTGCCTGTGTCTCTCATGAATAAATAATTTTTTTAAAAAAATCCAGATCTGCTGATTCAAGTCCACACTCTTATCCATACGCTGTCTCTCTTTAACAGAACTAAGAAAACAAGAAGTCTTGTTCAAAGCTATGTTCACACCTATTGACAAATGGCCTAATACATAGGGACTATACATAAATATCCTAGACTAAACTCCCACTTGCATACATCAGCCCTGCTTTCCACTCTTGCAACCATTCTGCATAAATCATATTTGGGATAAAGATGGGTTTGTAATATCTACAGAAATTGGATGTGCAGAAATGACAGCAAAGCCAATGAATTAGCAACAATATTTTTCCCATTGTTGCATCTAGCCCTTCACGTGGAATCAGCGTCTCTCTCAAAGGATATTCGGACTCCTTATTCACTATTCATGTCATCATTCCATGCCCCACAGTGATTCTCCCAAACCACATTGCACCCCCCCAACTCCCTCCTCCGACCCAGCTGGGCAGGCAGCTGGCATGCTGAGCCATGCAGTCTTGCAAGTGGCCGGCCACCCTGCCGTGTTCAAGCTGTGCACTCACAACCACCCCCGAACTCACCCACACGTGCAGCAGTGGAAATGGAGACACGCACTCCAAAAGACTTCAGGTGTCTTTTGTAAATTGTACACAATCTTAGAAATAGCATAGAATTCTCTAACATCCCTTTTCTGCTCTACACTTCCTTGTCTGTCTCCCCAGTTTGCTTCTCTCAGTTGACTTCAGGAGAACGTGGTGGAGCAAATCCAACACACATAGCCATCAAGCCATGCTTGGATTTCTTCCTCATGATTTCTAGCATTGGCATTAGAAATAGAGGTGGAAGGACGCCTGGGTGGCTCAGCAGTTAAGCATCTGCCTTTGGCTCAGGGCGTGATCCCAGAGTCCCAGGATCGAGTCCCATGTTGGGCTCCCTGCATGGAGTCTGCTTCTCCCTCTGCCTGTGTCTCTGCCTCTCTCTCTGTGTCTCTCATGAATAAATAAATAAAAATCTTTAAAAAAAAAAAAGAAAGAAAGAAATAGAGGTAGAAAACTGTTTTTTTTTTTTTTTAGAAAACTGTTTTAAAGAAATGTGAAGAAATGTGATTTCTTTTTCATGATATTATCTTCTAAACTTTCCTCTTTTTTTTTTTTTTTTTTTTTTTTTTTGTGGAGAGAAACATCCTACGGAGGGACATACTACAAAGAAACTTCTGGACATCCTCTGAAATTATCGAGTCTCAACTGGCAAATGATGCGGATTGCCATAGAAGTAAAACTGATTCTTTTCCCTGTGCTGTATGGCAGGTCGAATGGCTTGTTGGCTTTTGCAGATCTGACCCCGGTAGATAAAAATGAACTGTAAGTATGATTCCCTTTACACTCCAACATGACTTCTGCCACTTTGGAAGGATTAGAGAAAAAAAATGACAAACTTGCTGTGCAACCGGGGCTTGGATCAAGGTGACCAGCCAAAGGACCTCACCCCTACAATAACAAGTGAAAACAGGAGTAAAAACAGAGCAACTCAAAGCATGGCATTTGGCACTTGAGTTCTCTGGATGTAAACGAAGCAGTGTGTTCTTTTAAATTACATTATGTTAAATGAGCCCCTGATTCCTCCCAATCTTCCCACAGAGGGTTGTAGGGGACAAGGGAGCCCCTTTTACATAAACTGAGGAAGTCTTCATTCACAGCCAGAGACAGGTGCAGCCCCACTGCAGAGCCAAAGAGCCTCACTGCTACAGGGCTGCCCATCTGGGATGCGGAATTCACCACCTCCCCTGTCCCCAAGAGCCTTAGTACTGCAGTTAGTGAGGTCGCCATAAAAAAACATCCAAAAATCATTACAAGTCCTCATGGGTTTCTCCCCTGAGTAAAGTGAATCTGTGAGTCCTCGTGCAGAATGCCCCACGAATGCTAGGTTGAGAGAATAGGATCCTTTCTGGGCTTCAGAGCTTTCAATCACCATCCCTGAGTGGCCTGGTAACGATCTGGATGCAGTTACCGTCCAGCAACTGGTTCCACCATTTTGACCGACGCAAGTTAGATTATTTGGCCAAGTACAAATCAATCAAATCTGATGTTCAAAATTGATCAATCAGCTCAACCAACTCAGCACGGGCCAGTTGAGAGCCAAGACACATCCTGGGTGGAATTCAGGAGGATAACAAATTTCTCCAATATGGGACAAAAAAAACAGATTCTGATACAAAACCAGTGGAACATTTCTGGTAGCCAGATGGCCCGTAACCATCGGCCTCAAGACCAGCGATCCATTCCGTTGCTGCTGCCTGGGGATTCCTCGGGCTATGCATTTTAGGGAGTCACCACCCTTGAAGTAACTGGCCTTACTCTGACCTCATCCTCAGGCTGCCTGGACCACTTCATTTGTTAAAAATACCCCCAGAACCGTCCCGATTTCAGAAAAAGCAGTGCAGTTGTGGCCAATGCTGATGTTGCTGAAGAAGCCAGCAAATCAGGCCACTCGGATTCAGGTCCAGCTACTCCACTAACTGGGAGAGCCTTCTGCTCCTTTCTGGGCTTCTAGTCCTAAGGGATCTGGGAACACACCTCGGGGTCTTTGGGGGGGGCCATCCAACCCTGTTATAGCAATGAATCTCAAAAAAAGGAGAAATAGAATGTAGGTACATGGTTCATCCCACTGACTCTCTGCCTGCTTTTCTCTCCTACCACACGCAGATGAAAACCAGAAGCATAGGCTTTCTTAAAGAAAGGAACTAAAGCTCCAGTCGTACCCATCAGCTCTCATCTTAGCACTACTCTAATTCTTCCAGAAATGAAGCATGACAGTTGAGCCTGCCAGCAACTTTGCCCCCCCGACCTTGGCAGCATGGAAAGAGTACTACTTTCCCACTGATCCGAGAGTCACTATTTGAATAATTACTCGAGATAATCACTACAAATAAACTTTCTCTCTATAATAGTAGCTATTCCACTTCTGGCTTTAATGTTACTCACCTTCTTCCAAACAAACATCATTTCCCAATGCCTGGAAAGTTCCAATCTGGTTCCAAATTTACATATTACTTTTCCATTATCTCAGGGCAGCAATAATAATAATACTAACAGTTACAACATCTTCCTTCTCCAGGAAGAATCCTGGCCACTTCTTGCACTTTTCTGGTCTGGAATTCTCTTATGGGCTTATTTTTTTTTTTCTTTCTCCTCCTCCTCCTTAGTGGAAAATGTTACTTCTAGCTGCTGGATTTAATTTAATTTAATTTAATTACAGCATTTTCCACACATGCCCACGGGCTCTTGGTAATAGTTGCATTTTTAATAAATCTAATATATAATAATGACTTTGTTTTTAATTTTCCACTGAGAGTTGGATCCTAGGTTGAATACAGAACTCCAGACAGGGGCGTCTGGTTCACTCCATGTGATTGGGTTTCAGGGAACCGACGGGCTCCTAATTGGAAAGTGACTGAGCCTTCACCTTCTATCCCTGCACACCTGTGTTTAATGTCCTCAGCAAAGGATGTGAAATGACCAGTCATTTCAGTCAAAATGATCAAATAGGTTGTTCAGGCATCCCCCAGGCTGGACGATGAAAGGCCAAGCGAGGTGTGTAGGCAGTCCCTGGCCAAGACCATTATGCACAATGATTTTGATGAAGGACCTCCTGCTCTCCACCTGTGGCCACGTCACCGGGCCAATTCAGAGACGTAATTAAATATAATCCAACCAAAAGATGACTCCTGTGACCACCGATCTCTCCTTTACAAAGACAATTCCATAACCATTGTCAATGTTCATTGACTGGCAGCTCTATGACTATTGGTCCAAACTCAGTTAATTCAACTCTGTGGTAAATTAACAAAGCTTAGGGTTTTTCTTCCCTTGTCTTCCTCCCCTACCCCGAGTGCTCAGTAGAGAACACAATACTATAATATGTTCTCGAAAATATCTAGGGTTACTTTGATTGGGTACTACCATGGGTCAGACACCATTCTAAGTGTGTTACTCATATGACTTCGTACAAGCTTCTCATGCTATTGTCCCCATTCAATAGCTGAGGAAATGGAGACCTACAGGGTCCAGACAGCTTGCTCAAGTTCATCCTGCTGGTAAGTGTCAGAGTCTTCCAAATGCAGAGTCTAAGCTGTCCACCACCAGGTGTGTTTACCAAGTAAAGCCCAGTACAGCAAAATCTGAAGCCAATCAGTGGGAAAATCCTCTACTTTCTTTTTTTTTTTTTTTAAGATTTTATTTATTTATTCATGAGAGACACAGGCAGAGAGAGAGGCAGGCTCTATGCAGGGAGCCGGATGTGGGACTCCATCCCAGGACTCCAGGACCATGCCTTGGGCTGAAGGCAGGCACTAAACTGCTGAGCCATCCAGGGATCACCAATCCTCTACTTTCTTAATCAACTGGGCACCCTCTTGAGGTCAAGCATCACAGACCTCTGGTCTCCCAGCCAGTAACTGAGATCTGTCCATAGAAAACTTCACTACGGATTCCAAGCAGCTCTGAGAAAACTGGACCAGCAGGACAAGCCACAGCTTCAGAATGAAACCAAAAAGGCTGCTACACTCTTTCTCACTTGCCCGTCGCAGGGGGCATTTCTCAAAAAGATGGTGTAGGGGAGCAGTTTCACCACGGCGCCCTGGCAACCTTCCACATATCCCCTAGGCCGTGCAGGCAAAAGCTTGAAGCACAGATCATCTGAGGCATCCCAAAATGGCTCATGCTTTTCCCAGAACACAAGAGCATGGGAGGCCCATGGGGAGCTGCTGGGAGGCCATAGCCTGCTCACCTCCCTGCCTCCCCTGAGAGGCTGTCATGAGACAGCTCATCACCGCCTCCCAGGTTCTGATGCGATATGGAGTCTTTGGCATGCCTCCCTCACAGCAGAAATGCAGAATATAAATCTATGTAGCTGCAGTTTAGGATTGGCTCTTCGGTAGTGGGGAATCCATAAGTCAGGTTGCAAAGATCCAGCCCCTTTGTCTGGGTCGTACTTTCCGGTGTGAAAGATAAGGATCACAGGGAGCTGCATACCTATTGTTTCTTCTGTTGTATACGTAATAAATGGTCTGAATCTGAAGGTGGTTTGTTTTATCTCTACCAGCCCAATCAGTCAGGCCTTGGCCTTACATTGTGTCTTGTGTGTGTGTGACGAACTGCCCCATCAAATTGGTCACCTACTCAGACAATGTAATGAAAATGAACCAGAAAGAGTATGTTTAAATAGGAGCTCTCATTTCAACGGACAGGGTAAGCTGATACCACCACCCCCAAATTTATATATATTTATCAAACACACACACATTTCTATTAAAAATATCCCTGAGAGAAATTTTTTAAAAAGTTGCTAATCTAGGAGCATTTGCTTCTATTTGCCTTTTGTTGAGCAAGCTAATGGATTTGGGAAAAATAAATGCAAATGCATACAGTTTAACAAAATTAATATTTATTTTCCATAAACAAGCTCAGGAGAATTCTCAGTGGGCACATATTTCCACATCAGACTTTAAAATTAATTATCAATTCTGAATTTCAGAATCTGTGTGAATCCAAATGCTAAGATGTGTCTGAGGATAGATCTCATTTACTCATCAGGTCTCATATGGGCCATAACAATAAAAAGAACGCGGGGAACTCCCTGTTACATGGCAGGATTTGAAAATGAACTGTTCTGGTTAATAAATACAGAGATGGCCAATTTTCAAGTAGTTATGTTCAAAGAATTATGTGGAAAAAGGATTAACATTAAAAGTGCCACGAACTTATTTTAATCGATTTGTGATGATTCAAGAGTCACTTGCAAGACAAAGAAAATGAATAATTATTAAGTGATTTAATTACCAAAGAATACGGGAAACACACAAAAAAAAGTAAAGGAGATAATTCTCATCCTAAAGACCCAAACAGTCTGTTGGAGACAAGCTGTTGATTAATCGCACTAGAAAACGAGGCAACAGCATCAAACACCTCAGACTTCCCTCTGGGAAAACCAGTTCTCATACACCAGGAAGGCAAAGGGCAGTTGGAGATCACCTGATGAGGGAATGACAACCATATTCTTCTTTTTAATTTTTTCAAGTGCCTTCCTGTTTCACTAAACTAATCAGTTGTTATAAATCCCAGGTATAATTGGCTTCATGGACAGCATAGACAAAGGAAAATTAAATCACTCCCTTCTGCAAAATATAAATGTGTCTGACACACCTAATCTCACTGGTACACTCACACAAAAAAAGTTACTACAAAGTCATCAACCTTTCCAGTTGGACTCCTTAACTCTGTTTTATTAAGAATGATGTCATGCACTACTCCTTAGTTTCTTTAAAAAAAAAAAAAATTCTCCATTTCTTTCCCCATAGAAGCATCTAACCATAAAGATAGTCTTCAGACTGTAGCCATTTGAAACTTATCCAGTTGGTTTCAAACCAACCAACCACAGGAGGGAGAAGGCCAGAGAGGGGAGGAGGGGAGGTTGACACGGATGCTAATAACAGTACTCCTGGGTAGGAAGGCCGCCAGTCTGAAGGCACTCTGGCAAACACGTAACCAACGTTGCATTTCATTTTACAACAAGTTCAAGGCACAGAGTTACTTATCTCCAAGCAGTGATTGGGAAGATAGGCTCGACGGTGGGGTAACTGACCCAGGATCACCATGTTTCGCATGTCTTGCCAGAAGTCCAGCCACTGGGCACCAGTACCCAGAGCCCAGTGAGCGTCTGCAGGCTGCAGACCGTGCCAGGGTCTTCGGGCAGGTGATCAACACCTCTGAGCTCCTAAGTCTCACGGCAGGACAAGGGGGCCTGAAGTGGGGGAGAAACCAGCCAGCCACGGGGAGACCTGGAAGAGGCAGGCGGCCACAGTGGACTGGCCTGTTTTTCCCTCCCACTAAACCATTAGCACTTTAAGGACAGATGTCCTGTCTACTTAGTTATCATCCCCTAAGTTCCAGGGATGCTGCTCCGGGCACAGGGGGCTTGAAAAACACTTTGTCACACTGACCGCTCATATGACAGGTTTATCGAATAAGTTGGCACACAATGGGGCGTCACCAAAGCAGGGCTTTATCTGCTCCCCTATTGCTTCCACAAACCAGCCCCATAACCAAGTCCTCTCTCTCACCCCAGATGACACCCTGGGGAGATCCCACAGCTTTCCCAAGCACTCTTAGGGAATATAACATGCAACTGATAAGCACCCAACACCAGTCCAGATGAATATTACATCCAAATTCCTGTACAGTGGGAAATTTGTCCTCCTCCCTCATGACCCCCCAGCTCGGGCCCAATCCCAGAGGCCATTGGGGAGGAGGAGACACTTCCCATTGTTAATCTACCTCCTCCGCCATCTGGTACCTGCTGTTCCTCTAGTATCAGGCCTAGGAAGAAGCGATAAGAGGAAGAGTACAAAAAAGTCACATTTGACAGGCACAGTTATATATTTGGCACCCAGCATACTCTCTTTTTCATAGATTTTTGTATGTTCTTTTTTTTTTTTTAAGATTTTATTTATTTAATTGAGAGAGACAGAGTACAAGCAAGCACATGGGCGGGGGGGGGGGGGGGAGAGAGACTCCTGGGCACATTCCACCCTGAGCACAGAGCCCAACAGGGAGGTGGGAGGGGGGAGAGCTAGATCTCATGACCCTGAGATCATGACCTGAGCCAAAACCAAGAGTCAGACCCTCAACAGACTCCACTACCCAGGCTCCCTTTATGGGGTCTTTAAAGGCCTCTCCTTAGCAAGGGCCATGCTTTTCCTCCTGCTGTCCCCCTAGGACACTTTCACGGGCATGGGGGGCCTGGGGTTGCTAACTACCAACCCCTCTGTGCAGTTCCTGTGCCTCTGCAGGAGGCTCTCCCGGGAAGGATACCTGTAAAAAAAGTTGCTTGCATTGATTGGCTCCACACTGGGCCCCAGGAAACCTGCCCATTTTCCCAGCGTTTGAGTAAACAAGCTATTCCCAGCATATCTGTCTCCCTCCACACAGGTACGGATTCAGCCTGCACCTGGTGACTTCAGACTTCCCCAGCAGGGTTAGTAACCATCCCTTTCATTTTCTGCTGTCTGATGCTGGGACATCGAGGACTTCCTGACCCTGAGAGACTGGGCCTCCAAGGGGTAGCCAGTTCCTAGAGACCATAAACAATTTACCCGCGAGGGCACCTGTCACATATAAAACCAACCAATCTAGAGCCCACATCCCCACACACCTCCTCTATCAGGCTCTTACCCTCCACACCACTATTTACCTGCACCAATCACCCCAGAACCAGGTACCAATCAAGTAGGGAGAGCCCCTATGACCAGAGCCCACGACGTTTATTCACCCTGGCTAATTCTATGTCTGCTTACTGTGTCACCATTCCTTCCTACATAAACCATAATAAAGCCTCTTATTCACAGTTTGTCCCTCCACCTGCTGACTGTCCTGGTGCTTCCCAGTGGACACCCACCCCCAAGGGGTGCCATGCCCCATTCTCAGGAACTATAACAACCTATCTTTTCTTTTTTTGTTTTTAATTTTATTTTATGATTTTATTTATTTATTCATGAGAGGCACAGAGAGAGAGAGAGAGAGAGAGAGGCAGAGACATAGGCAGAGGGAGAAGCAGGCTCCATGCAGGGAGCCCGATGTGGGACTCGATCCCGTAACCCCAGGATCACGGCCTGAGCCAAAGGCAGACACTTAACCGCTGAGCTACTCAGGTGTCCCAACAACCTATCTTTTCAATGATAGGAGTCTCCTGATCTGTTGGCCTTACTATACCTCACATTTTCTATTAATACACTATATTTTACATAGGAGGGCATCAAACACCAGACCCTACATTTTTCCAAGCTCCTGGGCACATTGACTCAACCTTTTGAGGCCCTGTGCATGGCTTAAGTTGTGGGGACTCTCTACTCATGCCCCTGAGAAGGAGTAAGGACAGGCTACAACCCTCACCAGAGGAATCCGTGCCCTCCAGTCTCTCTATGAATAACCTCCAACATCTTTTATAACCTTGAGGTGGGTGATGAGTGAAAGGTAATGGAATCATGTTGAAAGTCTGTCACACATACCCTGAAGGTGCTGTACCACCTGTGAAACCATTCTCAGCTCTGGGCATCGGTTAAACTAGACACACAAAGAGTCCTATTTTAATATTCCCTCACACAGGCCTCCTGGATCCACGGGTCTCCTCATTTTCCAGCCGTTGGAGAGTCACAAAGTTGTCAAAGTTGTGTCTAGAAGGAGCTTCAGTCATCAGCTACAAACTCACTCTTATTTTATAACTGACAAGGCTGAAGCCATCAATAAGTGAAGCTTTTTATTTCAAAGCTTTATAGGAAATTAGAGAGAAGAAAGCATAAAGAAAGGAAAAGACAGGGGCACCTGGATGGCTCAGTTGGTTGAGTGTCTGACTCTTGTTTCTGCTCAGGTCATTGTCTCAGTGATAAGATCAAGCCCTGCATTGGGCTCCATGCTCAGCACAGAGTCTGCTTACAACTCCCTCTCCAACTTCCCTCTCCCCTTTCTCTCTCTTGAATAAACAATTCTTAAAAAAAAAAGGGGGGGGGGAGAAAGATAAATAAAACCAAAGCAAAACAAAATAATCCAATGATAGCAATAATAAAAATCTCACCTAAAATCTGGCCATATATCAATGTATCAAGGTAGACATCAGCTTCACTGAGGAGGGCGCAGTTTCTATGTTCCAACACACCCCCATGCACATGTCACCATGATCCTGTATTGTCACTGTTGTCCTGCTCCTTGTCTCCTCCCTAGACCAGGAGCCACTCGAGGACAAGATCCAACTTGGCTTCAAAAATCCATCAAAAATTACTTCCATAGTCAAGACCCTGGAATAAAAAATATGAATAAGGTGCAGTTCCTGCCCTCAAAGAGCTTACAATCTAACTTCAGCAGGTGAAGGATGAGGGGGATGAAAATAAACAGATAATTTCATTTAAATTTAATAATTTAAAACAGTAAAAATAATCACTGCAGGATGTCTAAGATCATACGAGAGTGTAAGAGGCTAGCCAAACAGGCAGGGAACGTCTTCCTGCAGAATGACAGCTTTGTCTTGAAGGATGGAGGGAAATTAACCTGTCACACTTGGAAGGAAGGGATGACAGAAGGGCGCTTGCAGCAGGAGGCAGGGCCTGAGCCTAATGTCAGGCTGTGTGCCCAGAACCACCAGTCATTTGGTCTCCCGGAGAGTCCAGTTTAAGACCAGAAGCAATGGGAACCAGCGAGGAGGCAGCCTGGGTAGAGGAAGGGGGTGGTGAACCACATGAGAGGGAGCTTCAATTTACTTAAACCGAAGTTCATGGGGAGTTGCTGCAAGATCAGGACGTGCTGGGGAGACCTGCAGGTGCTCAGAGAGAGAGCAGCAGGAATAGGGATTTGAAGAGGGTGCTACAGATTGGAACACGCCTGCACAAGCATGGAGTCCCAACAAGCTATGCTTTTCCAAATCTATCAGGTCAAATTCCCATTCTTTGTCCCACTTCACTTAGCTCCATGGCTTCTAGAACCTGCAAAACGGATTTGATCTGCCAGGCTTAAAATTAAGACAATCTCTGACGAATCAGGCCAACCGGTCACTCTACCAATGTTGCTCATGTTGAGAATATTCCAACCAAGTGTTGTACGTGAGCCTCCTGGAGGCACCAGAACATAACCAGGAAGGAGAACTCTTTACTGAGCTAAGATCTTGGCAAATCCTTTCTGTGCTGTTTTCTATGTGGTGAAAAATAAAATGTTTTTAATTACTTGCTAACTATGCTAACTATAGCATCTCCTCCTCTAAAATATTATGAAGATTTGATCGAGGAAGTTCAATCTGGCCTATATTTATTTTATTACATTTCATAGGAATGGATTCAGGGAATAATTGTACTCGGTGGTGGAAATGAAAAAAGGATGCAGGCCCGAAACTTCAAACCCCCTAGGCCAGCAGGCAATTGCTTTACAGCATGCAAATGTCTTAGTGGGCATCCCCATGGATGTCATTTTCTCTTCTCCACTTTGCATTAGTCCTTTGGAGCTTTAAAACTTCAAATCAGAAGTTCCCTTTCACCAAGGGTCAGCCCTGCAAAATTGCTCCCTATCACCACAAACCATACTCCCTTTTGGGATTTCCAAGCTGAAATCGATTTCCTGAATTTACCAAATGCTTATTCTCATTACTGTTTTATATCCTCTAATTGAGGAAATTCTCTCTTTCCAAAGGCGTAACTATTTCCAACAAGATCCCACTGTTTCTCTGCAAGAAGCATGCCAGGAGAATTGCTGCTATACATTTCAATACTTTCTTATTTCTGCCAGCCAAAGGAAGGAACTTCACCAACATCATCCCCTCCCGCAATCAAGATTTATTTATTTCCACATCATCACAGGAAGCAACAGAGGTAACCTGCTGATTCCCTTGGAGCAAGAGGCTTGCAGGCCAAAGTTTTAAATTACTGTTATTTATTTATTCTTCCCTCTATTAGAAGACCTCTCTGCAATGGTCGGTATCTATCTCCTCACCCACCCAAGTAAAAACACTCACTTAGGGCCAAGTGTTGGGGGTGGAGGGGTGGGAGGGGGGAGCCATTGTAAAGGAATGCCAAATAACCAGAGCAGTGTATCTAAAGTGAGTGGATGCTCTGGACTGGTGTCATAATTACAACTATTATTATCTTATTAGATCTGTATAGGAAACACCGTGCTTAGACAAAAGAAAAGCTCAGCGGTAAGCTGACTTCCCCATGGTTATATAGCTAGAAAGCAGCAAATTATGGAGCTGCAGACTCGCAACCTTGAAGCTGCCAGACTCCACACCCAGTATTTTTTTTTTTTTTTTTTTTTTTTAGAGAGAGGGAGAGTACAAGCAGGGTGGGGAGCAGCAGAAAGAGAGGGAGAAGCAGACTTCCCACAGAGCAGGGAGCCCGATGCAGGTCTCGATCCCAGGACCCAGGATCATGACCCAAGCCAAAGGCAGACCTTTAACGGATTGAGCCACCCAGAAGCCCCACACCCAGTGCTCTTTCCTGTGTGTCTGCCATACTGGAGAGGAAGTGAACATTTTCCGTGCTAAGATCTGATTGGACCTATGGCTGCATTACAACAACATATGGCCTTCAAGAGATAACAAGTGCTGGCGTAGATGCAGAGAAAAGGGAACCCTTGTGCACTAGACAACTGTTGTGCAATCCAACTTGTTGGATTGTAAATTTCCACGATGGAGGATCTTCAAAAAATTAAAAGCAGAACTACCCTATGATCCAGCAATCCCCTTCTGGAAATAAATCCAAAGGAAATTAAAACACTAACTCAAAAAGTTATCTGCATCTCCATGTTCATAGCAGCATTATTTACAGCAGTTAAGACATAGGAACAAACTAAGTGCCCAAGTGCCCATCGGTAGATGAATGGATAAAGAAGGTGTGGAGTATATATACTAGGGAATATGATTCGGCTATAAAAAATGAGGAAAACCTACCATTTGCAGCATGGATTCCCATTCCCAACGTGGATGGACCTTGAAGTCATTTTGCGAAGTGAAATAAGTCAGAGAAAGACAAATACTATATGACCTCGCTTGCATGTGGAATCTAAAAAAATAAGACAAAACTCCTAGAAAAAGAAATCAGCCTTGTGCTTCCCAGAAGGGGCAGGTGGAGGGAGAATTGGAGGAAGGTGATCAAAAGGAACAAACTTCCATTTATAAGATAAATAAGTACTAGGTGTGTAAAGTACAACATGGTGACTGCAACTAACGCTGCTTCCTGGTACATGGGAAGCTGTTAAGAGAGTAAATCCTAAGAGTTCTCATCACAAGGAGAATAAATTTTTTTTAATTTTCTTCTCTCTTTCTTTGTATTGTACCTAAATGAGCTGATGGATGTTAACTAAACCTGTTGCGATAATCATTTCCCAAGATATGTAAATCAAACCATCAGGCTGGATGCCTTAAACTTATACAGTGATGTACGTCAATGATTTCACAATAAAATTGAAAAAAAAAGATATAGTCCTTAATAATCAGTGCTTTTAAAATTATATAAAACTTCAGATTTGTAAAAACCATCCCAGCCATAGTGTCTTATGATACTACTTTATACCTTGTCAAATAAATCCTTCCTAAATTGAAATGCAACCCTTCCATAGCACTATTTCTCTATTCAAATAATTCCATTGACATCCCATGATAAAGTGTAAATTCCTTGGTGGGTTTCAGAGCCCTTTGTTTTGAAACAGGGACTTTGGGCACTGAATCTCTATGGCTTCTTCTGGTTCACTAAGCTGGAACAGATTGTGGTGGACCAGAGGGCAGATCTAAGCCATCTGCTCTATCATAATTAAAGCTGAATGATAGGTACCCTCTGGGTACTTCCGGTATGCTTGAAATTTTGCCATAGTAAAAACTTCTTTTTTTTTTAATTACACACTCACAGTACAGTGTTTCCCAAACTTCAGGTTCCATGGAACACCTTCATAGTTTTGGCCATCTCTTAATTGTATTATTATATAATAGCATGTATAATATTTGTCTTTATATTGACTTCAAGCTGATCCACTGTTTTAACAAAACTTGTGCTAATAATAATATTAATGAAATCCTAGGTTTAATGATATCATTTTCTACTATACATTATAATTGATTTGTAACTATCAGAATGAAAATATTCCTATATATGCCATGAATATCACTCATACCAACAATGGTACACAAATCTTACTTTGGGAAATACCAATAGGAGAAAAGCATTGAGCCTTGGCCCTTCCTTATCAAGAACATCAGGTACTTGGGGCATCTGGCTGGCTCAGTTGGTAGAGCATGTGACTCTGGATCTCAGGGTTGTAAGTTCAAGCCCCACATTGGGCGTAGAGATGACTTTAAAATACTTTTAAAAAAGAGGGCAGCCAGGTGGCTCAGCGGTTTAGCACCGCCTTCAGCTCAGGGCGTCATCCTAGGGTCGCAGGATCAAGTCCCACATCGGGCTCCCTGCATGGAGCCTGCTTCTCCCTCTGCCTGTGTCTCTGCCTCTCACTCTCTCTGTGTCTCATGAATAAATAAATAAAATCTTTAAAAAAAAAAAAGAACATCAAGAAGTTCTACTACATTGAAACAAAAAAGATGTTGAGGACAAGAATAAGTACTGCCTGTGTAAAGTCTGAATTTGGCCAAGCTGAGAAAGATCTTGAATGCCACTCCACTCTGGGCATTTCTGTTATTCCATGTTTTTCATGACCTCAACAGTTTTGAGGAGCACTGGTCAGGCAACTTTTAGAATATACTTCAGTCTAGGATCATTGAATGTTTTAATCCTAGTTAGACATGGGTTATGGGGTTTGGGGAATTCACAGAAACAAAGTCCCTATGTCATTACTCAGGGGGTATATGACGGCAACATGACATCACCAGGGGTGTTCACCTTGATAATTTTGGTTAAGGTTTCTCTACAGTAAAATTACTGTTTTTCCTTTTCTATATTTTATGCATTGTAAATGAGTCACTAAGTCCAGCCCACACTTGGTTGGGGTGCAAGGGTGCAGGAGGATTAAGCTCCATTTCCCAGGGGGATAGGACACCTACATATATTCTTTGGAATTCTTCTGAAAGGAAGATTTCTCTCTCCTCCATTTATTTATTTATTTATTTATTTATTTATTTATTTATTTTTATAAATTTACTTTTTATTGGTGTTCAATTTGCCAACATATAGAATAACACCCAGTGCTCATCCCATCAAGTGCCCTCCTCAGTGCCCGTCACCCAGCATTTATTTATGTATTTATCTCATTATCTCTAGCTGTATGGGCTCATGTATATTTATCTCATACTCTGGGTTACAATTCAATACTATACGTATTTTTTAATTATTCAACTTGTCCCAGCTTTGGCCATCAGGAGCTCTTTCGGGTTGGTGTTTATGTCCCTTTGACAAGCCTCTATCCTTTAGTGTTTTGAGCACTTCTTTATTTCCTGCCACAACAAGATTCTCCAGGTAAGTCTTGTATTTTCCAGGCTCTAATCCTAGAACCAGCTATTTCTCCAAGGAAGCCTTGTTCATTTTATTGGAGAACAGTATTTAGAAAACAAGATCTGGGCACTGGGTGTGCTTATGTTCTGGAGTGTCACTGCTTCTAAACCAGGAGGCTTTCTTTTAAAACATAAATAAGAGAGAGGAATGGGGGCAAAAGGGATGCAACAGTCACCAGGTTTTTGTTGTGCTGATCCCAGTAATGGGCAGAGCAGTGATTTACATTCTGGCTCCTCTTGGAAAACAAAAGAAATCCCACAGATTAGTTAGTTGGGAGGGACAGTGAAGGTAGATGGCTCAGAGGATGCCAGAATTTGAGAGAAATAGAAGATGGAGCAGTGGGAAGAGCCATGGATGACAATTCATCCCCATTTGCTGAGTACAGGCCTGCTATAAGCCTATTACTCCAGTGTAAGTATTAATAGCACCTCTTTCACTTTTAAAAATGTCCCAATTTGGACAATAACTAATCTGGTCACCCTAGAAACTGCCTTGAGGATAAGGTTGTGGTGGATAAATCACCAATGAAAAATTGAGGGTGTTTCGCTATGTCAAACAATGTAACCATTCCTTTTGCACTCTTACAGAAATTTCCGTGAAGATTTAAACCATTTCCCAGGGCACCTGGGTTTCTCAGTCAGTTAAGTGTCTGCCTTCAGCTCGGGTCATGATCTCAGGGTCCTGGGATCAAGCCCTGCATTGGGCTCCCTGCTCAGTGGGGAGCCTGCTTCTGTCTCTACCCTCACCCCACCCCCTGCTCATGCATGCACTTACTCTCTCTCATGCCCTCTCTCCCTCTCTGTCAAATAAATAAATAAAAATCTCAAAAAAAGGGATCCCTGGGTGGCGCAGCGGTTTGGCGCCTGCCTTTGGCCCAGGGCACGATCCTGGAGACCCAGGATCGAATCCCACATCAGGCTCCCGGTGCATGGAGCCTGCTTCTCCCTCTGCCTGTGTCTCTGCCTCTCTCTCTCTCTGTGTGTGACTATCATAAATAAAATAAAATTTAAAAATATCAAAAAAAAAATTTAAACCATTTCCAACATTCCTTGGATTTCAAACAATGTTTCTGTTAAACTTTCTGGCACCCACTTGGCCTCCCTGGGCAATGACCTCCAAAGAGGTCAAGAGTGTCCATCCAAAGAGCCCATGGTCTTCTAAATCTATTAATCCAGCAACTTTGCTGGCTTATCTCTGAGCTCCCCTTTGGTGCCTTAAGGGCAAATACTACAAATGGAAAGGAAAAAGTTTACCTTCTAATCATCTTTTCTTACCCTCGCAATCGTCCTTGAGCCTGCCTTATAGATTACGTGTTCACCTTCTGGCCACACCTTCCTCCACAGCATGTCCTTGCCATCCCTCGAGCCGTCATCTTGAAGGACACAGTGGAGTACAAGCCGAACTCCATCCTCTAGGATTCAGATTTTGAAATTTGGAACTGACATTTGTACAGCAAAAATGTTTCCCCTTACATAAGAAAGGCAGAGAAAATCATACAATGTAATTTGAAAACTCCAGTTGTCCACCCAACGAGTAAAACTTCCAGTATTTCCTGGCAACAGCAGAATGCAGGGAAAATGCGAAGTGCTAAATTTGGAATCTAGATGAACACTCACTCTTAAATAGGTTTTATAAAGCAAGACTAGCTCCAGGAATTGTGGTCCTAGAAAATTTAATCAACTGCAAAAGAGCCATAATAGTTTGTGCAAGTTTGAGAATTAAACGGTTTGAAATATTTGGACTAGAAGGGTCTCCTGGTTTCTTTCAAACTAAGTTGCTCCAGCAAGAGTTACCTAAGTGCAAGCAAGCCCAGGTGACATTTTTATATTTCCAGGAAGGTCTTGTGCCAAGATTCAGCCCACAGAGAATGATCAGGTCTTCATTAAAACTCCCAGAAGTAGGAATTGAGAGCAGGAAATAAGACATGCTCCCTGCACCAGCATGTCGAGCACCAGGACTCAAATTGTAAGAGCTGCTCAGGAAACAGATCCCAGTCCTGGCAGAGGATGTGTTACAAAGCCCTTGGCTCCCACGGCCGCTTCCCTACTTCCTGCAGTAAGGAGAGAGGGTCGGCCCAGAGGTCAGAAGGCAGGTGTGAAACAGCCTTGCTGGAGTGGCTCCCTCGGCCTGGCGTCCCGGGAGTGAGAATGTGGGCCAGAGCCAAACCCAAGAGTATGTAGGGGGTTGGCCTGAGGTTTCTGGGTGGTGCCCCTCCCTCCCCACCTCTTTCTTGGCCTCAAGGTCAGGCCCTGCCATGGGCTGATCTCACGCCTGGTGGGTATTGGAATCACCTGCAAAGGCTTTCAGACTTCACATGCCTGCTTTCACAACTCAGAGCAGTAATTCCAACAGAGTTTCATCAGCTATGTTCATCACTGATGCCCTGGTTGTTGGGGTTTGGGCAAAATGAGAGAGGAACTAGGGTGGGTGCCGGTGCTGGGCTGTAGGTCAAGGGGCTTGCACTGTTTTTCTGATACCGCTCTTGACATACCACGTGATTTGAGATACATTGCTTGGCCTCGTTGGGATCCAGTTTTCTCAAGTGCAAAATGAGAGTTAGGAGTAGGTAAGTATAGTATAATGGGACGTACTCAGAACCAGGAGTGTCACAAGTCCTGATTTTAAAGCCAAAGCGCATGATTTAACCTCCCTGCACCTCAGTCTTCTTGCCTTGGAAATGCAGGTGAGAGATGCCAACGCCTTTACTACAAGGCTATCTTGAGGGTCAAATAAGATGATGTGGAAGGTCTTGAAGAACTAGGAAATGATGCATAAACATACAGCTGGACTCCATTGTCGCTGCTCTTATCATCTAAGCTCTCTGCATTCTAGAGTCATGATTTCAAAGGTTTTCAAAATGAAACCATAGTTAACTATCCATGACACCTCCATGGCTCGTCCACAGTCTTATTTCTATTCTTCTTTGAAATGGGATCTTAGGGCAGCCCGGGTGGCTCAGCAGTTGAGCGACGCCTTTGACCCAGAGCATGATCCTGGAGACCCAGGATCGAGTCCCACGTCGGGCTCCCTGCATGAAGCCTGCTTCTCCCTCTGCCTCTCATGAATAAATAAAATCTTTTTTAAAAAAAAATGGGATCTTAGAATAAATGAATGAACCAAAAGCTAGCACCAATAGCCACCTTGGGTTTTAAAAAAAAAGCACTGATGGGTCAGGTGAATCAGAGTGAGGGACAGCCTCTTAAGCCCCAACTGTTCACCAGCAGCTGGGTGGTTTTTTTTTAAAAGATTTTATTTATTTATTCATGAGAGAGAGGCAGAGACACAGGCAGAGGAAGAAGCAGGCTCCATGCAGGGAGCCCTGATGTGGGACTTGATCCCGAGACCCTGGGATCATGACCTGAGCCAAAGACAGACACTCAACCACTGAGCCACGCAGGTGTCCCACAGCTGGGTGTTTAAAAGCAACTTTTCTCGTGTTAAACCCCATGGAATGCGGAGTGCGCACTGAAAATACTTATGCACTCAACTCAACAAGTGTGAGAAGTAGAATTTGGATTTGGGGATATTCTGCATGTGTTCTTAGAAGCACAGAAATGGGTCAAATGTCTCCATCACTGTAGAGCTAGAGGCCCCAAGTTGGTGTTCCTGCTTTTAAACTTTTGGGGGTGGGAGATAGTTGGTGTGGGGATGGTGTCACAGGTGTGGGCCTTTGATCTGATAGGTCAAAACCTAACAGATTGTGCGTTTCAAATATGTGCTGTTTATTCTAGGCCAATGACATCTCGGTAAAAGTATTTTTGAAAGAGGGTGGGTGGTGTTCGACACAGAAAAAAACATCTTAAAAGATAGATGCATTCCAACTGTTAACAGTGGCTTTGGGAATAGAGAGTTTGGTGGGCATGAAGGGAGTAAAAAGAAAGCTTTGCTTTTCACTTTCATACACTTCCGTATTGATTTATTTTGTTATCACGATCGTGTATTTCAAATTCTATAAATTAATTTCAAACTATGTCACTTAAAATTGAGATTTTTTTTTCAAACTGCTTATTTTAACATATTGCTTTCCAACTGTATAGACTTCTGGAAGGGAAGGAGACATAGAGAAAGCCATTTTGCTTAAGAGTGGGGAGGGAAGGGGAAACTGTACCACAAGGTACTGCACGGGGAGGGGCAGGCCCAGGTGGGAGGCTCCAGAAGGAGGCTGGGATCATCCAGGAATAACCCGAAGAATTGCTTCAGAACAGCTTTAGGAAGAATCTTCTACACAGATTCCACCACTAAGTGCTGATTTGATTCCCAGGTGGGCCTCGGGTAGGGCCCAGGAATCTGCATCATGGCTCTCAAAGTGATTCTGACCTGTGGCATCTAATGATACTAAAAGTTCTAAAAGTCTGGACTGGTTGATGCTCAGTTTTACTTAGAATAAAAACTGTCCAGTAGATGGTGCTGCTGTCTCTGAAACTAAACTGAGAAACCATCCAATATAAAATGCAGGCCTGGGGTATCTGGGGAGGCCAGGCTGTGGAGAGCCTAGACTGGCAACCAAAGAAGTGTGAGTTTATTGTCTATTCACTCCAAGGTCAGTCCATGGGGTGAGCAAGAGAAAGGAATGATGAAAGGCATTTCTCAGAAAAGTTAATAGGAAACCAAAGGATGAGTTGTAGAGACAGTGGTTTTTTTCAAGGGTGAAAAAACAGAAGGACCTTGAGCTTCTAGAGTCTACAGACAAGTCATAAAATTAACAGTTATGATGATAAGTAATTATTATTGTATACTGTATATAAATTATTCATATAATGTGGTATTATTTGTTTATTATTACTATTGCTACAAGCACTCGGTGCCAGGACTCTTAAGCACACCACATAATATTAACTGTTGAGTCCGCACAACAGAGCTATGAAGTAGGAATTCTTAGTGTCCCGTTTTTACAGACAAATAAACTGAGGTTGAATAACTTGGCCAGAGTCACCCAGTTGATATAGGTGGCGGGGCTGCAGCTCAACCTCCAGTGGTCTGGGTCCACAGCGTGCTCTGATCGTCTCCACCGCGTGGTATCAGGTTTTCCAGCCTCAGCGGCAAATAACAACCATGCCAACAATAATAATACCATGGCACAAAGAGGGTGATCATGAAAGCTGTGATGGGAGAAGAAGGTGACATAATGAGCCTGGCCTTCCTCTCATTG
The DNA here is from genome assembly GCF_048164855.1 of Canis lupus baileyi. Taxonomy (NCBI): domain Eukaryota; kingdom Metazoa; phylum Chordata; class Mammalia; order Carnivora; family Canidae; genus Canis; species Canis lupus. The sequence goes on along the minus strand of NC_132875.1, from coordinate 9,299,331 downwards.
GATTGAAGGTGAGCCCAGGGCACCTGGCATTCAAACTACTGAGGTCATTTGGGCATTGAAAAGTGTGCAAGTCACTTCTTCCTAAAGGCTAGACTCTCTAGTTGGCCATAAATTGGCAAAGCGCAGAGGTGCAGTGAATGGCAGAAACTTGGCAGGAAGAGAAAAGAGAGAGGAACCACGCGTGGACTGTGACAAAGCTGCCCGAATAACAAGATAGGAACAGGAAGTCTATGGAACTTCCCAATCCCAAGAGCTGCTCCTTCCGTACCATCAGACAACAAGCAAATTCATGGTGAGCTCCTGAATGAAGATCCAAGGAATCACTAGACATCCCAATCTATTTTTTTATTTTTTTATAAATTTATTTTTTATTGGTGTTCAATTTGCCAACATATAGAATAACACCCAGTGCTCATCCCATCAAGTGTCCCCCTCAGTGCCCGTCACCCACTCACCCCAACCCCCCGCCCACCTCTCTTTCTACCACTCTAGTTCGTTTCCCAGAGTTAGGAGTCTCTCATGTTCTGTCTCCCTTTCTGATATGTCCCACTCATTTTTTCTCCTTTCCCCTTCATTCCCTTTCACTATTTTTTATATTCCCCAAATGAATGAGATTTAACTTGAGGATTTTCTGTTGAAATACTACCACACACAAACACACACAGATCATCTTGGACAAGATGCTTAAAGTTCCTTTGCCTTGGTTTCCTTGTCTATAAAAGATTACTTCCCACCTTGTAGGAGAGTTGACAACAACCAACGCACGAACACATGCGAAGTGGTTAGAACGAGGCCTGATACATAATCAGCGCTCCATACATTTTAGCTCTTACGTTCACGTTACCTATTATCTCATTTGAGTCATAACATCCTTATGAGATGAGATGGGTACACAGCATTATTTAAATCACTTACAACTGGGTTTCACAAAGGCTTTTATGAGGCTTCCCCAGTCACACAGCCAGGCAGTCCCTGAGAGAGAAGGAAAGCCATCGACATCCGGTAGATGGCAACCAATGTTTGCACTTGCTGTCACTGTCATTGAACAGTGCTCACTTCAGTCAGAGTTTCTGACTCCAATCCCAAATTGTATTTTCTTTCTTTTTTCCTTTGTTGTTGTTTTTTTTTCCCCTGTACTCAAGTTCCTATGGTGAATAGCAACATAATTTAAATCTGGAGTCCTAGCCAGATTCTGTATGTGACTCCTTCATTTGTAAAGGACTTCAAATGCCCAGATTATCCAAGTCTTAATAAAGCAAAGTAAACATAATGCCTTCAATTAAACCGAAGGCTTAAATATTCAGCTTACATGGAGTTCATCTTCATACCTTTGATCAACTTCATTTTTTACATTTTTTATTTAGAGGCAATGCTTTTTTTTTTTTCTAACTTTCAGAGGCAGACCCAAAATGTTCATACTGATAAATAATGCAATGTTAATTTTTAAATTATATTCTTTTAGGGTGTTGGTGGGGTGGGAAGCAATGAATATTAAGGGATGAGGAGAATGTGGAAGAAAGGAGCAATGGGAATAAAGTTAAATAAATGGAAGTTGGGTTCAAGACATAATCACTCCTATTCATAATTTTGAGAAGACACACTGGACTCTATATCACGCTCCACTCAAGGACTCTTATATTACAACTCTGTACATGTTTGAAAATTAGATACTTTAGGTTTCTCTGAGAATCAAAGGGGAATATATATTTACATGAATTTTGATGCTTTAAGTTCAAATCAGTGGAACAATAAAAAAAATAAGAGGACTTATTTTAGGAAGTCTTCTTAAAAATAAATGCAATAGAAGGGTGCCTGGGTGACTCAGTTGGTTAAGCATCCAGCTCTTGTTCTCAGCTCAGGTCTTGATCTCAGGGTCATGGGTTCAGGCCCTGTGTTTGGCTCTCCATGCAAAATAATAATAATAATAAATTAATGTTTGAGTTTCTCTGTCATGATACTTTATTAAATTTTTAAGTCAATGCAGAATTTGGTTCTTTAAGCAAAGTATAAATTGAATTTAGAACGAATCTTCAGCAATATATGTTTTTTTCCTGTGGTGGCAATTTTTGTAGAAATAAATAAATCTACATCCTCCATTTTCTATCATTTTTTGAAAAGATTTTGTTTATTTATTCCTGAGAGACACAGAGAAGCAGAGACATAGGCAGAGGGAGGAGGAATAGGCTCCCGGTGGGGAGCCTGATGCAAGACTCGATCCCAGGATCAATCATGACCTGAGCCAAAGGTAGGTGCTCAACCAGTCATCCAGGTATGTCAATTTTCTATTATTTTTAAATGTTAGATTTTGAGTTTTAATCTATGGGTAAGAATCCACATGCAGGACAGTGAGTGCTCAGAGATATCCCTGGATAGATGGGGTCTGAGGACTGGGATTATAGAGGGTTCGGAGAAATTCATCTTCTTTCCAGGATGGTTATGACAGTGTAGGAAACCAAGGTAGAGAGCTTAGAGTACATGTTCTGGGAGAGTGGGTCCCAACCCCAACTTTAATGTGACAAAAACCTAACACTGTGCTGTCTGCCACTTGGGCTGCAATGTCCGCCATAAATCAGCAGTGTGCTCAACACTGACGTCAATGCCTCCTCATAGTAAAACGTAGACTCACTTCTGTCCCTTTTGTTGAGGGAAGAGGGATGTGTCTGCTTGTTCATGTGTTTGCTCGGAATTTCCACAATTCAATCAAGAAATGAACTAACACGAGCTACTATCAGTAAATCCAACAAAGTAGCCAATATTTGTATGCTCCCATTCAGCAAAAATAAACCAGAATATTCTTCCCTTTGTTTCTGGTAACCTTGGAAGCCACCCCATGAGCAGAAAAGGCCTTCTACCCTACAGGGCCAGACATTCCCTCCTGCCTGCTCACAGGAAGCCTCTGGGCGATCCTGAGCTTCCCTCTGCTGACGTGTGTCTCAAGAGGAACAAGCCCCAGAAACCATGAGTTGTGTCCAGAAACAAAGGCTGGTGTGTAGACTGTGTCCCTCCAATTGCCAACAAACAGGAGAGAAAGCTTGGACACTTAAAATGACCCTCTTCGGATAGGCCCGGCTGTGACATAGGCTCTTTAGTTTGAGGCTGTTTATAGGCTGCTCTTTGAAAATATTTGAGTCATCAAACAATAGGAAAAGCACAAGAATTCCCCTTATTGATCTGTCCCTTCTACCTGAGTATCCCAGGCTAACTCCTCCTTCCCCAGAGAATTGCTTTCAGGAAACACCTTTAAGCAGAGTAAACGGACGGCCAGACTCTCAATCCTGGGTCACTCCAATTCAGCAGCTTTTATGGGGCTGTTATCACACTGGGGTCTCACACCTAAGGTTACCAGGTTTGTCTGCTATTACTCTCAGTATTTGCTTTGGCAAACCCTGGTTGTGAGGGTAATTTAGCTACACATAATCACAGTCTAAGTCGTGTGTGTGTGTGTGTGTGTGTGTGTGTGTGTGTGGCAAGAAAGAGGAATTCACTCTCCACAGTCAAGGATCATAGTAATATCCCAGATGGTAGGACCTAGGACACACACACCCTTGTAACGCCCACACGCCCCACCAGCACCTCCAGTGCTCAGCACAGCATTTTCTGGACAGGTGATAGTCAATGTGCAGAGAAAGATTAAATAACCGAGTCTATATTTACAATTAAAAGAAAGGACTTATGTTCAGCTTCCATTTTGTTTGATCAACAGATAAAAGTGCCGAGTAAATCATGTTTTGCAGTGGCTCACACATATTTTACATAATCCTGCCCTAGGATTTTTAGAATCCTGGGTCCATATTGTAGAGGAGGAGGTATGTATGGTTGAGTTGCAGTAGCATCAGCAAGTCCAAGACTGCCAAGTGGAAGAATCGGAAACCACTTGACTGATGGAGAAGAGGAGCTCAAGATAGGCGGAGGGCAGAAAACACATTGACTTTGGCATCAAACCAACCTAGAGCTGAATTCTAATTCCAGCTGGGTTTTTTTGAGAAGGGTAATCTCACTGAGCCTTACTTTCTAATGTGTTAAATGAGGAGTTAATGATGCCTCATTTCCAGAGATGTTGTGAGGATTCAGTGAGCAAACCTGGAAAAGCATGTGACATATTTCCTGACTAGCGAATCTTTGGAAAGCTTGGATTCCTTCATGGTGGAAAGCTTGTGGGAGGCACAGAGTGACACGTGAAAATATAAAGGTACATTTCCTTTAAAAAATATGTTTACATTGAAAGGAGCACATGTAATTTTGACCTAAAGTATTCAGTTTTTGCTTCTTTGTACATTCAGATGGCTAGGCTGTGCCATCCTGGGACTAGACCTCTTGCCTCAGCTACTCGCCCACCCCCCCCCCCCAAGCTTTGGAAGCCTGTATCAGCAGCTAAACTCACCTCATGCACCCTCTACTTTCTCTTCTTAGGCCCTTTATTTCCAGCGACGTGGTCTATTGCCCATCTTGGGTTGAAGTGATATCAAAATCTCAAAAGTAACACTTCTCAACAGAAGTGCTGAGTCCTCTGTTGAGTCTTCAACAGAGTTCATCAAAGTGTTGTCCCAATTCTTCGTGGCTCAGGAAACAGATGAGTAAGTTGCCTACCTTTCTGATTGGTGGTTCCCTACTTAAACTTTATGGTCAGACAAGAACTACTTCTTTAGCGGTTCTCAAAATAATGGGATTCAAACCCAAGTCCACATGTCAATCGGGCAAGTGTAATCTCTATTAATCTGATTTACCACAACATTTATTTATCCAGAAAGTACTTATTACCGTTTGTGAAATGGAATTGCAAATTTATCTCATTCTACAGTTTGAATTTGCAAAGGAGAAAACACAGATTCTTGGGCAGCCCAGTTGGCTCAGAGGTTTAGCGCCGCCTTCAGCCCGGGGTGTGATCCTGGAGACCCGGGATCGAGTCCCACGTCAGGTTCCCTGCATGGAGCCTGCTTCTCCCTCTGCCTGTGTGTGTGCGTCTCTCTCTTTCTTTCTCTTTCTCTCTCTCTGTCATGAATAAATAAATAAAATCTTTAAAAAAAAAAAAAAACCACACAGACTCTGGTTTCAAATGGCCTAGTTTTGAATTCTGGTTTGGTAAGAACTGTGCAACCTGGGGGAAATTTCTAAACCTCTCTGCTTTAATATCCTAATTTAAATTTAGCACATGCCTCATGCATAATAAGTATTCAATAAATATTAACCTCAGTATTATATTCATTTCAATATTGCTTCCCTTCTTATTCTACTTCCCCTGGTTAATGGGAATAATGTCTTAAAGACATCTCCTTTAAGTAAATGTTGGTCTCTCCAGGAAAAATTGTCCATTGTCTTAGATTGTTTGGTCTTTCACACCATCATCCCCCTTTCTTCTCCAAGGCAGCGTCATGAAGAGGTGTGGCCCACAGAGCCTTGTGACAGAAGGGGAGGATCAGGGTCCTAAGGCGTGATTTCCTTTACTTCTTCTGGCCTCCAAGGAATCTATCTTTTGTGCAGGTGCCAGGAGCCCTACTGGGCACAATGTCAGTTTGGAACTAGTAAACTCATAGTCAACGTCTTGGTCCACAGAGTCAGGACCTGCTCCCGGGAAGCCAGGACCATCTTCCTTTCATGATTCTGTCTCATCTCCATGCCTTCCTAGCACAACTGATCTCCTAGAAGGCCAGATGTGACATCCACTCAGCTCCAGCCTGGACCATCTGTCTTGCAGGTACTATAAGAGCCACCTTGCACCCATCACACTAACTCATTCTAGCCAAATTGCCAGCACCCCCTCCACACCATTTGGTCCTATCCTTGACCTCTGTAGACCATGGGAAGCTCAGAAAAGTTAAGGCCAAGGATGTCCCTCTGCCTCTCAATACAGTGATCCTAAGCTTATAGGGCCTTTCAAGGTTGATGCCAGAGCAGCCCATGAGACACTTTCCTCTCTCAGACAGTGAGGACAGCACCCCTAGGTCACTGGTATTCTCTTCAATCTATCTAACACTCTGAGGGCAAATAAAAACCCACCCATCTAACCACTCTCCTCACCTCCTCACTCTCTTCCCTTCCCTCCTATCATAATCCTCTGACCTTTGATGTCACCAGTATCATAGCAAAGCAAGACCAATGGCCATGCTGGCTGGTGTCCCTTCCTTTTACTATACAGTAACTCTGAGAGCCTGGCCATTCATCATTTTAAAAGAGATACAAAAGAATTGAGAAATCTCATTTTGATATCAGAAGTCAAATATTCCTTCTCCCCTAGACAGGAAGAAGCCCCAGGCCGATCAGTGAGGACAAGAATTCTGAACACATTGGAGAAAAGCTCATAAATATATCCCGAGATGCACTTTCACTTTTTTGTGTAGACACAATGTTAGAGGAAGGAGTACACACAAGGATAAATAAGGGATGCTTCTTGCTAAGATTCTGATCCAATGATAAATCTAATCACCAATTTCAATGCTATGGGGAAGTAGTTCATCACCATCACCAGGCATCAGCTGCGTCCTACAACTTAACTCAGTCCTGACACTATCGATCTAGAGATGATGTCAGATCCCACAGATTCTGGATCAGTCCTACAGGATTGGCCCCCTCCACTTCACACACTGATCACAAGCTCGGGTTGTCCCCTGTGCTTCTGACAGGAGGTTCCAATGACTCTCTCCTTGGGTTCAATCAATCTACTAGAATAAAAGCAGCTCACAGAACTCAGAGAAACATTTTACTCGGTGGGTTACAGGTTTATGATAAAAGGCTGTAACTCAGGAACAGCCAGATGGAAGAGATGCATAGGGAAAGGGCACAGAGCTTCCACACCCTCGGAATATGCCAGTCTCCCCACACCTCCACGTGTTCACCAACCAGGAAGGTCTCCCATCCAGTCCTTTTGGGTTTTGTGGAGGCTTCATCACATAGGCACAGTTGATTAAATCACTGCCTTTAGATCATTGAAGTTAATCTCCAGCCTCTCTCCCTCCCCAGATCAGGGGACTGGGACTGAACCCTTTCAACTTTCTAATCATGCAGTTGGTTGCCCTGGCAATCAACCCCCAAGCTTAGGTGAGATCCAAAAGTCACCTCACTAATATAACAAAAAACACCTGCCTCTCGTGGCTTAGAGAATTCCAAGGGTTTTTAAAGCTCTGTGTCAGAATGGAAGACAAAGATCAAATCTATATTTCTTCTTAGAAATCAAAATATCACACTTGCCCCCAAAAATCTCCTAATAAAGTCACCTGCCTGACTCACAGCTGACCTTAGATTTTTGAGCCCTGCTGAACCCGACTCTGAGCAGCAGAACCAGCAGACCCTCAGAGCTGGAAGCAAAAATAAATGTTCACTGAAGTGTGTCACTGGGGTTCGATGGTTGCTTATCGTGCAGCACCGGTGCAGCAAGAGATAACCGATTCAGAAACTGGTCACAAAAGGGTAGAACTGCCATCGCAAAAACCAACAATATGTGACATTGGCTTTGGAGACTGGAAAACAGGAAGAACATAGAAAAAGCAGTAGGAAACCACCATGAACAGCCTGGGAAAGTGGAAATCCAGGTTGTGTGGTGGAAAAACAGTGGGTAAAACTGTGGCAATTTGGGAAAAACCGTCTGCATTTGAGCAAGATGATTTCCAGGGCCAAGTGCCCATAGTGTCAGCTGACCGCTCCTAGGTGCGTTTGATACAGTATGGCAAGAAAGAGATGAGCTAAAGGAAAACTGGCCTGGTTGCAAGGATAATGTTCAGGGACTGGGAGAGGTCATAACTTGCTGAGTTGCAAAATAAAAGAGGTTTCTCGGGGCAGCTGGGTGACTCAGCGGTTGAGTGTGTCTACCTTTAGCGCAGGTTGTGATCTCGGGGTCCTGGGATGGAGTTCTGCATCGGGCTCCCCGCAGGGAGCCTGCCTCTCCCTCTGCCTGTGTCTCTGCCTCTCCGTGTGTATCTCTCATGAACAAATAAATAAAATCTTCCAAAAAAGAGAAGAGTTAAGACAATGCCTCGTAGCCCCTCTTCCCCAGACAAAATGACTTGTACGAATGTTAAGGATATTGTCCCAAAGAAGCCCAATCCCTAAATAACAATAAATAAGTATTCAGAGGCACATCGCAAAAATAATTATGAATATGGCTTTTATTGACTGGAGTGATCTTGGAATCACATTCATAAGAAGGCTACAGTATTTATAAGGGCATCGCATTGGGTCAAGTGCCACCAGCCTGAACTAAAAGTGAATGAGGTTGCTCAAAACACAAAAGGGTCTCTGGGACTTAACATTCTTAAATCAGGTTGAAAAAAATTGCTTAAATGACATATTTTCCACTGCCCTCTTTAGAAGTGGTGAGTAGGATAGAAAAGAAACTATATCTCAGAGGGCAGAGCTAAGAGACATACAGGACAGTGTTCCCTGGGGAAGCCACCCCAAATAGCAGGAGCAGGGCCTAATAAAGAAACACTCCTCACTCCAAGAGGATCTGCAAACATCTTCCCAGGGGGATTTCAGTGGCTGCTATGTGACTCCCCTTTTTGAATGAGAGTGTTTATTGTCATTATCCTCTCCGTGTATCACTGTTGAATTTGGGACAGGTGTGGAGGGAGGCAGTGGGACAACACATCTTTTCATTCAAAGATCTTCAGGTCAAAAGGAGATTTTGACATCCAAGAAAACAGTAAATGGTTATAATATAGACAATAAATGGCCAAAGTCTATCTCATAGAAGGTCCAGTGAAACCATGGACTGAGAAGCCATGAAACCTTCCACTTGTTCCCCTATTTATAGAGCAAGGGCCATTGTGGGAGGAAGAACAAAGTGAAAGCCTCTGAAACTGAAGGACAGTAAATCAGAAGCAAGATCAGCTTCTTCAGGGCGTCAGAGATTATCACCACCATCGAAAACCTGGAGGATGCCAGAGCGTGGAGCCTCAGCATACCCACCTTCATTCATCTATCTGACGTCTGTAACCATGAGAGGGATAGTGGCAGGTAACAGCGAGCTGCCATACTCTTAACCAGGTGAGAGCCCAAACCTCAGTGGCCATGTTAAAGCTGTATCTGAACAGGAGCAATGAGTAGACTTTGTCACTTAATATGTGCCTACTAGTTGGGTGAATGCTTCTTATCAACAGCAATCTGGAGCAAGGATGGAAAGCAGTTTGCCCTTACATAGAAAGGGCAAACACACTGTCCTGCCTTACGGTAAAGACAATTCTCCTGCTCCTTGTCATAATACATTCGGCAGGGATCCTGCTCATCTTGACATATTACAGAAATTCACCCTACTTCCATATGCGTACAAAATCATGCTAACCATATCCGTTTATCAGGAAGTGGCTACCACACTGGATGCTTTAGTACAGAGGTTCTCAAATGTTTTTGATTTCAGCGCTCTCTTGACACTATTAAGAATGATCGAAGTTGCCAAAGAGCTTATGTGGGTTATAGCTTTCAATTGTTATCATATTAGAAATTAAAATTTAAGATATTTTTAAATATTATTAATACATTGAGAGATAACACACTCAATACATGATAAGTAAAAACCATATTTTTATTAACAATAACCATGTTTTCCAAATGACAACGAAAAAGTAAGAGTGGTGTTGTTTTACGGTTTTGCAAGTATCTGGCTTGATAGAGAACAGCTGGATTCTCTGAGCTACGTCTGCATTCAATGTGTTGTTCTGGCTGAAGTATGAAGTCCATGGAGAAAATCTGGCCTCACACAGATGTAGTCGGGAAAAGGAGTATTTTGATAGACATTTCAGATCATCATGGATAGCATTCTTTTTTTTTTTAAGTTATCTCTATGCCCAACGTGGGGCTTGTGCTCACTAACCCCAAGATCAAGAGTCGCACACTCTACAGACAGAGTCAGCCAGGTCCCCCTGGATATGCTTCTCTGATCCTACACAAAAACACAAGAAATGATCATTTATTTAAAGTTAGTTGCAACATAGAATCTGAAAACTTACCAATGAGCTTTTACTCTATAACATTAAAAATCAATATCTCATACTTTACATGAGTCTTTGACTTGTGCCTGATTTTATAATATCATTGATCATGTGGAAAATATTGATTGAGTTACACAGATATTTCGAATATTGACACGCTTTGTTACACAATATCAACAAATTGAAATCATTAACATTACCACCACTCCAATCAGGAAAATATTGAAGTATTGGGAAATTTTCACCCCTGGGTTAAAGTGGTCTTACACTGAGCTCATTTTGATACCTCAGTAAGAAACCTTAACTATCATGGGGTCCATGATCCTCTATAACAAATAGAAGAACTCTTTAATGCAGATATTACTTTGCAAAGTTTCTTCATTTTCCCATGGTAATAGTATTTAAAATGGTGGCCAGTTTCCAAGGCTAAATCACAAGAATCTGCTTACTTGAACATCAGCCAAAAAAGAGGTGGAGGTCAGGAGGGGTAGGCAATAAAGGGAATACAACATTGTTATTATGATATTAGCATTTAAATGTCTTGAGGAAGATAAATTCAATTCATACATATTATCTATTCATTGTAAGGGTCAGTGTTGAATAAAGGAAAGTTTAATTATAGAAAAGTAAGACAAATGGGGACTTTTGTAGAATTACTTTTGTGACTTTCTGGACACTTGCAACTGACCACATGAAAGTTCTTTATTATGCATGTTAACTCTAGGAGTCTCACTTTGCTTTTCCGAGGGGGAGGTACCTGATAGAGATGCTTAACTGACACAATCTTAATGATCTACTCCGATCGCACAAGGTTATTTATGAGATTCTTTGTGTGGCAGCTAATAACCCTTTAACCCAAATTGTTTTCTCAACTTTAAAACACTAATTTGAAAGTCTTATTAAATAAAGTACAGAGGTTTTTTTTTTTTTATCTGAGTTCCTATCCAATTACAAGATAGATTATTCAAGCTTAGAAAGTAAAAATTAATTAAACCCATATTTAAACCGTATGTATCCCAAAAGAGCCCTTGGAAACACACAAGTGTTTCCCATGGAAATGATATCAAGAAAAGCAATATCTATTATCATCTAGTATCTAATATGTTGTAATGCTTTTCTAAAAACAACAGGAAGTCATTCCCTAATATGATGTTACACGACTCCTTTTCTCTGACTCCTGTGGAAATAGAAAATCAGGAACACGCCTGGTTGCCAACATTGTTTTAATGAAGCCTGTGTCAACTACGAGACTGGTTTATTATTTATAGCCAGATTTCTCCCACAATGAGTTCAAGGCAGATTTCAAATGAATTTATTAGAACCTGACCCTCGAGATTTTAGTTCCTGATGAACACAATGAAGATGATGCCCCAGTCATACTGAAATGAAAGTCTAAATTAGGTGGAGATCTATTTTCAGGCGTAAAAGCAAAGACCTACGTGAATTTAAACTCTTGCTTTTGATCAGAATCAGCCTCTCCCTAGCCCTGTCTTCTTGCCCAGCTGCAGTTAAAAGCTTTCTGGCTTCCTTATTTTGTTAAAGCCAGGAAATTTTGACCTATGGAAAAAACTAACTCCTCCAAAACACATTATGCATTCAACTCAAATAGAACCACCTCTGGTTCCTACAGGCTGCGGAACATGGCTCAACTATTCTTCCCTATTCCAGAAGTTTCAGATGCTGACCTTTGAAGGCTGAAATCTGGCCACATTTCAGACACGGGAGTGCTGAGCTTGGGCACCCCCAGGAAGCCCTCCATGGTGCTCTCAAGGAAGCTATTATTAAACATTATGCTCTTCTCCAATCTGACTACATCTTGAAATGTTAAGAATAATGACTACTGAAAACTTGGCTGCACAACAGCAAAAGATCATTCCAAGACCTTAGATAACATCGCATACGGCAGGTTCTTTATTTTTTTATTAGAGTAGCACAAAGAATGTCATACAACTTTATTATTTTATGATCCTTTGAACCCAAGGACCTCTTCCGCCCTTGTTGCATGAACCCATTAAACCCTTCCAACATCAGTGGATTGGTGGCAAGTTTTCGGTTCCATTTGCTTACACTGTGCTGCTGATAGACACAGGGAAACTGCTTGTTCACCATGGTCATCGAGTTCAATGGGAAGGTGGAGTGGGTGGCAACTTGGTAGTGTGATATCTAGAATTCTAGAAATGGCAAGTTCAAAACAAAGACCACCTCCTACTGAATGGTTCAGGGCAAGGGTGAGGCAAGTAGGACACTGGGGGCAGGCAGGGGCAGGTGGTGGGGCATGCAGAGCCAAAGCTAAAAACTTAGTAATCAAGATAAATCATATTTCCAATACAAAAAGAAATAGAAATCAATGCAAAAAAAAAAAAAAAAAAAAAAAACATGATGAGCAACCTATTGACATTTTAAACACAGATGGAATTGGACCCTCTACTTGACTCATTTGGCCTCACTCACCTCATCCTAATCTTGGCCCTTCTGTACTCATTCAGCGATCCCTGAAATCCCACACTTCACAAACCCCCTTTTTTACAGCACTGCCTGCAATTAAAATGCAAATCTCCCCAAGGGAGCAGCATAATAAATCTCCGCACGTTATATTTCAGTGTAAAGTAGTCTTTACATTTGGAAATGCCTTCCAAAAAAAAAAACAGGAGGGAGGCTGGAAAGAAAACAAACAAGAGATTACTGGCACTGGGTCTTCAGGGGGCAGCGGGGCAGCCAGTGAGACACAGCAAGTTAAAGCCATTTCTGTCACTAACAGTCCCAGACTGAAGCCACTGGTTTTGGCTTCTCACTCAACCAGATTTAGGCATTTGTTGTATATTCCAGAGCCTGAACATAGGGGGCGCTACCAGGACGGAGATGAAGGTTCAGAATTAATTTCTGCTTATAACTACTAAAACTCACTAGAATCTGTTGCAGTCCTGCAGAGAAAAGCACAGAATTTTTCTCAACAGGTATACTCAGCATTTACAGACTTTTTTTGCTGTGATTGTGAACTTAACCAAGGACAGAGGATTCGTAAAAACTCATCCAATTCAAGAGGACCTATGGAAACTTTCTCTGGGCCGCAGGGTGAGTAACAAAGCCAGAATAAATGTATATAGTAATAACAATAACAATAAAACTATCAGTTTTTTCCTTCATAGCCATCACTTGCAAACAATATAATTTTTTAAGATGGGTTGCAGTATTTTATATGAATCCGAACTCCCTTAAAATTTTAAAGATGAAAAAAAAATTTAAGATGCTTATTTTCAGTTAAAGTACTCAATAGGCTACTTTCTCAAGCAATGGTAAGAGTATCTCAGGCCACCAAGGCCAAAATAATGTGCAACAGATAAGAATTTACTCAAAACATCTTTGTAGCTTCAGTAGGATTCCCCTTCTAACTCTAGATACATGGTTTCTCTTCTCCAAACCAAAAGTGAGTGTTTATTTTGTTTTTAACTAAATCTACTACAACAAATTTACATACTAAAATATCAAGTAGTCTCTTCATTGCATTTATGGGGATTTTTCTCCTTTCTAAAGTGTCTAGAGATGAAAGAACATGGTGTTCATATCTCAACCTTCCCTGTTTTCATTGTTCCTGGTCCTGCAAAAAAATATGCAAATATACCAAGAACATATAAAATACAGATCTTATGAAACCAACAGCTAATTTTAAGGTTTGATGCTTACATGAGGGGCAGTCCTTTTTCTGGAAGAGAAGAAAGTGTTTAAATCAATGCCAGAAAACTCAGACTCTCCCCAAATTAAATGAAATGGGCAAAATCAGGTCCTGCCACCAGGAATATAATCAATGACAATAAATCAAGGAAGGAGAGAAGTCTAGCAATCACTCACAATCTTACAAAACTAAACTTTTAGACACAATGTGATTTGTGTGTAACATTAGCTTTAATAGCAGAAAATTGCAAAATATGGGTATAAATTCAGAGGGAAAGAGGAAAGAACGATCAGTGTCTTCTGTAATGAGAGAAATTAACTTACAGGTCTATATTATACCTTTAGTCTTAAGGAAATCAGAGACAAAATGTATGCATAATATACACATTTCTTACAATATGAACTGGGTGAAATGCAGAAAATATTTCAAGCTGATGAAGGTAAAAACGAGTACTTAACAAATATTAGTAAAAGTAATACACTAAGAAGTAAACTTTCAAAATTACAGGTTAGCCAACCTCTGGAAAAATAATGTCTTAGAAAACAATTGAATAGAGGTGGGAGAGAAGCATTACTAAATCTAAAATTTGAGAAGATCTTGGATGCTTTTGATGTTGATCTTGAAATCACCTCTTCTGTTTTCTTTATTCTAGAAACTTCGCTGGTTTTATATTGCTGCATATTAAACTCAGCCATGTCAAAAAATTATTAAGCTAATCAGTGATTTATACAAATGTTTTCTTTTTTTGTTTTTATACTCTGCATTGATAAATATGAACTTATCAATTTTGGACAGAAATGAACTCTATTAGACTAAAACAGTCAACCTTGGAAATCCTGAATTTGCTCAGATAAATCTCATGACAAACCTGTAAAATAGAAAGCACAACCTTAGCTCACACACAGGACCTAATCCCAGGCGAGACTTCAGAATTCTGTAGTCCTTCTGTGAGCAATTAAAGAGTAAGCTCTTCAAAATTTTTTCTAAGCCAATTTCTTTTTTCAGAAAATTTTCTCTGTAGCTTAAGGAATTACAAGGTGCTAAGTGCCATCAATAAAATAAAAATATTTTATTTACTAAAGGCTTGAAAAGTTAGCATTTGATATTAAAGAGTCCTTTTTAAAAAAAAAAAAAAATAAAAAAAAAAATAAAGAGTCCTTTTTTTTTTACAATTTGAAAAGCTTTAACTCTTTGTGAGTGGATTAATTAATACACTAAGGTTTCATGTTACAAATATGTTTTCATTAACAGTCACAAAACTATAATCAGATCAGAAAGATTATTTTCTTTATCATGTTATCAAATAGCTCTTCAGATTCTTTTTTCAAAGAAAATCAAAGGGAAAAAATTCAAGATATATAGATATTTCATTGCACTGTAACCAACCAGGTAAGCTGGTGAGTTGCTCACAGTTTAAAATATTGAGCTGTTCAATCATGATCATGGGCAGGTCATTTCACTGCAACGAGAGCATTTTCAGAATAAAACCAAGTCCAGCCCCATTACTCACTCGACTCAAAACCATTAAATGAAAGAATGTGCTAAAAAAAATTTTTTAAGGGTTACATCCAATTTTGTGATGTATATAAATTTAATACTTCAGGAATAAATAACACTGAAATAGAGAATTACCCTGAAGAGAAAATGTTGATACCTTGGTTTCACCAAGCTTAGTACAACTGACCATTCCTGAACTAAGGCAGAAGGGAGTCTAAGGATTAAATATATTTAGCTTTGAATATCACAGTGAATTCTTCTAGATGACATGAGATTTCAAATGGGAGGGGATAGATTCCCAAGAGAATAAACAAGATTTTAGGAGGTTTAGGAAGAAGATACTGAATTTTATATCCTTCCGTTTGTTTCTATTCCATTTTATACACACAGAAAAAACCTACTGAACTCACAAATGTCATGTCATCTTCCTGCTAGTTTGATGTCAAGTTATCATGCCAAAGGTCTAAAAATTGGTATCGAGAAAATAAATAAACATGCACAAGTTAAATAATATTTAACCTGTAATCTTCTTATTAAAGCCAAGTGTATTATTGATTCTACAAGAGGAAATTAAATCCCTGAATAAGTACTTTGTTAGTTTGGCAATCAAATGAATGTTTCACTTTAAAAATATTTCAAGCTTAAAATTTATTAGTGAGTGTCATGTTTATAAATCTATATTGAAAATTGCCTTCTTAAAATTTCCTGCCTTAGGTTCCAGGCACCGCTGGATAAACTAAAGGTTTTAAGAAATGTAACAAGATTATTGTCAGCATGAAATTTGGAAGTCAAAAGCTCATTTGCCTAATACAATTCTCCTACAATCCTTTACCACTATCAGTGATTTGTTTTCCCTTAGCCATTGAATCAAAATGTTTGGTTAATATTCTTGGCCGCTTTGCAAATCAAAAGTATCCAAATAACATTTTACATTGATATCAATTCTCTTACTGTGTAACCAATAACCACATCTAATAAATCCATTTACTCTAATATAAGGAAATGTCTGCCTTATGTATAATGTTTGTTATTTGGGGGTAATTTTTAATGGCATCTGCATCCTTATTATTTTATGAGTGAATTCGATTATGTAATGTTGGAAAAAAACATTGAATGTGCCCAGGAACTAATTAAAGCTTAAAGCTGAATGGAAATTGTCTATGTTCTGAAACATCAAGAAAACTAAAAATCAGGATTTAGGTCTATCATTTGGAGACTTTTTGTAGTCTTTTTGGAATAAAACTAACAGAAATGTTTTTCTTTTGCATCTGGTGATTTTTCATAGCCATTATTCGAGCTGATCTTTGACAGGAAAAAAAATCAAACTATGTAGCCTAATCAATAACGTAGGAAAAGGTATGTGCCCATGAACCTTGTGCCTTTTGTATGGGGCTTTTTGGTGGGGGAAGGAGGTTGATTTTCTCTGTGTCTGATACCAGTTTTTCATTGGACTTATTACATGCACCTTTCTGTGTGCATCTACAGCTGCTAACATGCATTGATAATAATTATCTCTGTGTTTAAGCTATAGAAAGCTAAAAGTAGTTTATTGGCATTATCTCTTGAATCCTTTCCACTCTCTAGAAGAAAAGATAATAAGAAAGACTCTTTCTGCAATGATGATAGTGTACTAATTTTCTTTTTCAAAGAGTTACTGTGAGAGCTGGGTCTTTAGCTAATATTTGAAGATAAACAGTCTTTGATATACTTGCTGGCATCTTTTGAGAGGCAATGTAGCCTCACAGCCAAGAGCAAAGGCTCTGGAGCCAGACCACCTGGGTTCAGATCTTAGCTTTGTTACTTGCTGGAAGAATTTAGGCAAATTACTTCATCTCTCCACAGCTTGGTTGTTTTCATCTGCCAAAGGGGAAGGAATGTGTGCTTGCTATTTTTTTAAATGATTATGTGCTTTTCATGAACTTGCATCTAATCTTCCCGAAGCGGTTGTTTTATTTTCCCAATTTTGCTGATGCTCAGCATCGTAGCTCTACTCTTGTTATCGTTCATCTTTAATAGCTTGCAGGGGCAGAAGGCAACAACTGAGAACTCCCAACTTTTGTTTCAAATCTCTCCTTTTTCCTTTGCAACTGACTGACCTGTTTAAGTCTTATTGTGAAAAGCTACTAAGTAGTAACTCATTTGTATTTTTGCTTCTTATGTGACTGGCAACTGCATTGGAAATAGGATGACTATCAATTTATGATGAAAAGCAAAGATGCTTGATCCTAACATCTTATTAACAAATGTGGTTTTGTTAGAGAATGTAATTTTGTGTGTGTCTTATTCACCTGCTATGAAAAAAAATCCAGTTTAGGGTTAAGGGCTTTTCAGGTTATGAGATACCTGCCAGTAAATGATCAAAATAGAAAAGTATATCCCCCTGCCAAATAATATACCAACATAAAGTTTATTGGGAAGATATTGTGGGGGAATGGAAGATTCATTCATTAATCTATTCAAAAAATATGTAGTGATTATCTCTTATTTGCTGGAATAAACTAGAATTCAAGCAGGTCCTATAGCAGTGGTGAAAAAAAATTTTATAGTATCCAGGAGCAATTTTATGAACCCAAATTAAACCTTTTCTTTCTTGCCCAGGAGTCAATCTAAAAGTCTATGAAAGTGACATTCAGTGTGTATTCAACCCTTATTAAGTTGTCAGAGGGCTATCATAACAGCTGTAGCTCTCTGCACCAAAAAGTCGAGCTCACACCCTTGCTGAGTAAACCAAGAAATAGGAACGGATATATAAGGAGGCAATAAAAAGCTCCCTGGGCAACTTCATGTGTCTGTATCACTTGGATGCCCCAATTTGGAACATCCTCCACCATCTCAGTGAGACAGTCACTGCATCTACTCATCTTTGTCCTGTAAGGAAATACATGCAGCAAAGGGATGGGTGTCTTGCAAACCTGTAATCATGAAGCGAAAAAGCACCAAGTTTCTTTAAGAATCACAGTGCATTCCCTCTCTTCCTGAACAAAATAAAGCCGCCTTGGGAAGTGATCGAAAAGCTGAGATTCTGCTTCTACTCTTCTCAGTTACCCAGGCAGCTGGAGCTTTTTCAGCCAAGTCTCTGAGAATCCCTCAAATGCAGTCTTTTTAGCCAGGATGAGGATAATTCTTTTGAGTCGTACCATTAAGTGCTCTCTACAAGCAAAAGACTGATTGGTTAATGCTCAAGGGACTGAAGAGAGAAACAAAGATCCTCTTTCTTCTGGATAAGAGAAAGAGGTTTAAAAAAAACCTATACCAATACGTTTTATACTTGATTAACAGACAAGAATAGCACAAGAGGAATTTTTTAAGATGAGAGGAAAAGGAAAGAAAGATTATCTTCAGAAAAGTAGAACAATAGATGAAACAGCAAAAACCAGAAGATAAAGGAATAATATATTTAAATTCTTTTTTTTAAAGGTTTTATTTATTCATGAGAGACATACAGAGAGAGAGAGAGGCAGAGACACAGGCAGAGGGAGAAGCAGGCTCCATGCAGGGAGCCCAACGTGGGATTCGATCCCGGGTCTCCAGGATCATGACCTGGACGGAAGATGGCACTAAACCGCTGAGCCACCTGGGCTGCCCATATATTTAAATTTTTAAAGAAAATGACCACTGACCTAGAATCCTATATCTGATATAAAGACTTTTTATAAGACTTTAGCAATTAAAACAGTGTGGTACACACTGCAAGGATAAATGAATAGACCAATGTGAAAGGACAGAACAATGAAACAGATCCACGTGTACAAGAACACTTATCTATAACAAAGGTGACCAGGGCAGAGCAATGGACTGATTTCCAATAAATGGTTAAGGGTACCTGGGTGACCATTTGCTTCAACGTGGATGGAACTGGAGGGTATTATGCTGAGTGAAGTAAGTCAGTCAGAGAAGGACAAACATTATATGTTCTCATTCATTTGGGGAATATAAATAATAGTGAAAGGGAAAAGAAGGGAAGGGGGAAGAAATGTGTGGGAAATATCAGAAAGGGAGACAGAACGTAAAGACTGCTAACTCTGGGAAACGAACTAGGGGTGGTAGAAGGGGAGGAGGGCGGGGGGTGGGAGTGAATGGGTGACGGGCACTGGGTGTTATTCTGTATGTTAGTAAATTGAACACCAATAAAAAAATAAAAAATAAAAAAAAAAAAAAAAAAAAAAAAAAAAAAAAAAAAAAAAAAAAAAAAGGGTACCTGGGTGGCTCAGTTGGTTAAGTATGTTCCTTCGGCTCAGGTCATGATCCTGGGGTCCTGGGATCAAGCCCCATGTCAGGCTCTCTGCTCAGTGGGGAGCCTGCTTCTCCCTCTCCTCCTTCTGCCCCTTGCCCTGCTTGAGCTCTCTCTAATAAATAAATAGAATCTTTTTTTTTTTTAAAGAATCAATTCGTTAGCCATATTAGAAAATAAGTGAAACTTAACCCCAGCCTCACACCATATCCATACATTAATTCCGGGAGAACTGTATACCGACATGTGAATTGTAAAACAGTCTTTTGAAAATACCACAGGAGTGGGCACCTGGGTGGCACAGAGTTGAGCATCTGCCTTCGGCTCAGGTCATGACCCCGGGGTCCTGGGATCGAGTCCCACATCGGGCTCCCTGCAGGGAGCCTGCTTCTTCCTCTGCCTGTCTCTCTGCCTCTCTTTCTGTCTCTCATGAATAAATATAAAATCTTTTTATTTTTATTTTTATTTTTTATTTTTTTAATAAAATCTTTTTTAAAAAATACCATAGGAGAGACTTTGTGATCTAGACGTGGGAAAAGATGACTTAAATAACAACTGTATAAAAGGGGAGGGGGAAACTGATAAATTGAATAACATTAAAATTAAGAAGATCTTTTTAGCAGAAAACATCAGTGAGAGTGTAAAGGTAAGCCCCTAGTGGGGAAAGATGCTTTTAGCACACATAATTAGAAGAATAGCTGGTGTTTGTCAATGATAAAATGGCCACATTTCTTTACTCCCTTGCTCTGTTCCATTGCATCTGCTTGCTAGCCAGCCAAACGGTAGGGGAAAGGATTTGCACACACTACTTCTACACACGTTACATGCCCCCACCTGACAGGCCATGTTCTGAATCCTTGATTCCTTGATTCCTTGATTCCACAGCAGCCACCCACTCTTGGGACCAACTTTTCACCCAGAACTCTTCTACTTCTGCAATCTCAGGCTTCAATTTCCCACTCTTCGAAATTCATCTGTCATTCCCTGTGCACTCTGGTCCTCCTCTTTGACCTCATTGAGCCTTCCCTTGGGGTCATCCCCAGTCTTCCATCCTGCAGAGCAGCTGTGTATATTCTCACTACCTTCCTCTGGCCTCACCTCATAGCTTTCCTTCCCAAAAGCACACCACTTCTGAGTGAGATAGAGACAACATAAGGGGACACTCTCCTCTTACTTTCCCCCTACTACCAATTCCCTTGGCTCTTTACTTCTTTCTTACCTCAAGATGTTTTTCCTCCTAAGCAAATGGATATTCTTATTCTCATTTTATATACTAGGAAAATGGAGATCAAGTCCTCTTCTCAAGATCCCCACAGCTAATCTATTGAGGAGCTGTTATTGGCAGCCAGGTCTGTGTGATACCAGTCTGCAGGTAGGAATACAGAAAATGAGGACTAGTAAAATAAATCACCCTGCTTCTCAAGTTCTGTTAAGATTTTGGAAATAACATAAGTAAAGCATGACAGGAGAGCTTGTGTTATTTTGGTGCCTAGATGATTTGGAGGTGGTGATGTTACTAAGAAAGTTAAGGGGGTCAGGAAGAAGAGATGATTTGACATAAAGGATAATGGGTTTGTGTTTAACGTGTTGAGTTGGAAGTGCTGCTAGGATCTCCAGGTGGAAGTTGTCCAGCAGGCAGTTAAGAACAGAGCTCGAGAGCTTACGAAAATAGTGACGTGTGTGGAGATGAGATTTGGAGTCATTCATGGAGTGAAAACCACCACACAATCAAGTGAAAGCGTAGATTAAAAGAAGGAAGGGGGGGATCCCTGGGTGGCACAGCGGTTTGGCGCCTGCCTTTGGCCCAGGGCGCGATCCTGGAGACCCGGGATCGAATCCCACATCGGGCTCCCGGTGCATGGAGCCTGCTTCTCCCTCTGCCTGTGTCTCTGCCTCTCTCTCTCTCTCTGTGACTATCATAAATAAATAAAAATTAAAAAAAAAAAAAAAAGAAGGAAGGGGGATGCCTGGCTGGCTCAGTCAGAAGAGCATGCGACTCGTGATCTTGGGGTGATGAGTTTGAGCCCCATGCTGGGTGTAGGGATTACTAAAAAAAACCCAAACTTTTAAAAATATTAATTAAACTAAAACAAAAAGAAGAAGGAAGGAAGGCGGAGGATAGGGAAGGAGTTGAAAAGGAAATGAAGTGAAGGAGACAGAGGACAAGTAACCAGAGAGATTGGAGCCACAAAGCACAATATCGTGGAAACTGAGGAAAGAATCTAACTCATCAATAACCCACAGGCAGGTCATTGAATTTCTCTGTAACTTTTTTCCTATCTACAAAGAGATGAATAGTAACATCTGACCCTGTAATATAGGTCATGCTTTGCCTTGTTGCATACATACTTTATGCCAATATTTTACACTTTATTCAAGAGTACTTTGTAAACTATAACATTCTCTTCAGTTTTACTGTTATCAACAAATTGTTAGCCCCACAAAGTTGTCTTAAAACACAGTAATGACTTGATCTCTTGCATGCATAATTCACTCTTGGCAATATTT
This sequence comes from Canis lupus baileyi, assembly GCF_048164855.1. Lineage (NCBI taxonomy): Eukaryota > Metazoa > Chordata > Mammalia > Carnivora > Canidae > Canis > Canis lupus. The sequence goes on along the minus strand of NC_132875.1, from coordinate 9,277,508 downwards.
TCATTATGTTAATGTCTTTCTTAAGAGAAAGGGGGAAAACACATCCTCAATTAATTAATACCAATTTAGAATGTGTAATCATTTGACTTGAGCTAAGCTAGTGACCACCTTTACATGAGCCGTGGAGCATTCACTTTACACACACTTCAAAAATGATAATACTATCCAACTTTAGAAAATGAAATTACCTTACTTATCATGCCAGTCCTGCCCTATACTCAACACTCAGCTGACGCCACCCCCCTCTGGAGGCTTCCAGTCATTATTATAGCTTCAAATGCCTCTAAAATGACAGCAACATTTGTGCCACTCATTTGACAACAAGGCATTCATTCCCACTCTAGAATCTGCAGACTCAATAGACTTAGACTAACTGCCAATTAGGCTAGCCAAAAATGGGATAAAATATTTTCAACAGTTGAATGAAGAATCCAAATTCCCATTGTGTTCAGGGCTGGGGGGTAGGGGGGTGTCTAAGGCTAAGTTTGTCCCCGGTGTCTCCCAAGAACAAAGTTTCACAGGTGGGATTCAAACCCCACATGGTGGGAGGGCCTCCTGAGCTCTTTCCACCACTCCCTTTGCCTCCTAATTCTCCAGCCAGATAATAAATACCTGATCACAGACAACTTTTAAATTCTATGCATGGCACCTTCTACAGAAGAGGGACTCAATAAACATGTTTGCTGAAGAAACAGTTGGGAACATGGAATTGATAGAAGAAAAACTAGTTACGCAATGAACTGACTAAAAGGAGGAAAGGGGACCACCTGGTCAAAGATCCCACTAATGTTATTTCTCCACATTTACTCCTTTTTTTTTTTTTTTTGCTTCCCCCATATTATAAAAGTTTGTTTTAACTTTGCATCTTCTTCAGAGAAGTTTCAAAATGTATTGAAACTGAAGCCTGATTGCTAGATTCAACAGTTAAATTAGGAGTTATGACCAATGCAATTTTCTAAAGCTTTTGCAACTAGCCAAGTATAGATATTAGAATTTCTTACCATAATGGTTTCCTATACCTAATCAGTTAATCTTATCTACCCATAGAAGCAGACCCAGCAAAAACCTGTCTTCCATAGGGCCTGACTCAATCAGTTCTTTGGAAAGGCTTTTCTTTTTTTTTTTTTTTTTTTAATTTTTCTTTTTTTTTTTAGTTTTTTGTTTGTTTTTAATTTTTTTTTTTTGGTTCTTTTTTTTTTAATTTATTTTTTATTGGTGTTCAATTTACTAACATACAGAATAACCCCCAGTGCCCGTCACCCATTCACTCCCACCCCCCGCCCTCCTCCCCTTCTACCACCCCTAGTTCGTTTCCCAGAGTTAGCAGTCTTTACGTTCTGTCTCCCTTGGAAAGGCTTTTCTTACCTCGTCACATAATGATCAGTGTGCTACGAATCTTTACTTTGATTTCTCTGTGACTTAGCTGTGTTCTCTGACTCAGCTCATAAGGTATGTTGGTTGGTTGGTTGGTTGGTTGGTTTTATTTGTTTGTTTGTTTATTTGTTTATATCAGAGACCATTTGAAGCCTGAATGAAAGCTCTGGATTCTCCCTATGGAAAGTTTACACACATGCACATACGTACAAGCCCTGACATCTGATTTCAAGGACCTTGTGACAACACATTTGTAGACTCCTTAAGAAGCCTGTGAAAGCCCAGGTAAGAGTGCCTCTTCTAGTTTTTCCTTATGCATTTGGAGCATCACGCACCCACATTCATGTATTAAACTAAAGGTCCATTAGGGCTACCTGGGTGGCTCAGTCGATGAAGCATCTGCCCTCAGTCAGGTCTTGATCCCAGGGTTCTGGGATCCAGCTCAGTGGTTGGGCTCTCTGCTTAGCAGGGAGTCTGCTTCTCCCTCTCCTTCTGCTCCTCCCCCGACCCCAGCTCATATTCTCTCCTGAGTGCACGCTCTCTCTCTCTCTCTCTCTCTCTCTATTACATGAAATTTAAAAAAAAAAAAAAAAAACTAAACTAAAGGTCCATCAAAAGCTTCCTTTGTATCTCACCTAACATCTAGGTGAGCCCACGGGGCAGGCCTTAAAATTACTGTTTTCAGGGATGCCTGGGTGGCTCAGTGGTTGAGCATCTGCCTTTGGCTCAGGGTGTGATCCTGGGGTCCTGGGATGGAGTCCGGGAGCCCTGCTTCTCCCTCTGCCTATGTCTCTGCCTCTCTCTCTGTGTCTCTCATGAATAAATAAAATCTTTTAAAAAACCTTCCTGCTTTCATAGGAAAAACATAATAAAATAGTGTTAATATTTTAAATTACTTATTTTTTCCCTATTTTCCCTAGCTTTCCCCCAATGGATGAGATTTCATTTTGTGTTTGCAAAATAAAACAAAAATGAGCAAACTACTGTGCTTCTGGAGCCGTCAAGGCTTGAACTGGACAAGGCTGAGCTTCACAGTCTCCCTACCCCTATACAACTTTGGAGTTAAGCTTTAGGGAGGCAATAGGAAAGCTCCATGTAACTTGGAAGGGGAAATTGCTTGACATCTAGTTCCAAGACAGGGAATAACAGAATACCTTGCATTTTGTGGCATTTCATAGTTTTCAAAAACACTTTCACAAATATTATCTTACATGATAACACCTACCTTCATCCCATCAGGCAGACAGGGCAGGTATTGTTACCCTCACTTTGTTGATAAGAAACTCAGATCCAGACAGTTTTGTGAATTACCCAAGGTCTTAAATGGAAGAACAGGGATTGGAATGTAGAGTTTCAGACCCAGACTCTGCTTTTTCCTACAGTATGAAAGAAGAAAAGGAAAATGAAAACACACACACACACACACACACACACACACATTTATGAGGGACGGGGCTGGGGTGGGCTTTAAAAACCCTTTCAACTGAAATGCATGAAATTTTGTTTTCAGCCACAAAATCAGGCCATCTATTTTTTAAATGCTGAGCAAATCAATCTTTTTCCTTAAAATGCAATTGTCCTTGTATTAGTCACAGGAGTTTAATCATTTGTGAGGAATAAAATGGCCCTATCTTTGCCAAATGCCATTGTAATCACTTGGGTAAACAGTCTGGAGCCATTTATATTATTCCTTATGGGATAATGGGTTCAAAGCTGTAAAATCTGGAAATATTTTACCACAAGACTGTTGCTATAGGCATTTCCCATTTTGAACCAAAGCTGGCTCTGCCCACAGTTACATCTTACAGGTCAGGAACGTCACTTAACGAAACATACAGCAAACAAACTACTTGTGAACCTGCCCACATATGGACTCTCAGAACTGGAAGGGACCTTGAGAGATTGTCTTCATCTCCCACTCCCTTCTCTTCTGATGGAGACACAACCCCTTTCCTATCAGCTTGTCTCCAATCAAGGAATGCACTCTCCTCCTGGCTCTGGTCACCCTGCACTCCATGCGACCCATGGGGAGTTTGACATCAGTGAAATTCACCAGGCTGATCCTGTGTTGGTCGCTGGGGGGAGCAGGAGAGCAGGGTCTTTCCTTTCCCTTCTTGGGATCACAAATGTCAGTGTCAACTATGAATGGCCACCAACAATAGAAGACCTGTACTTTTACAGACACCTGCCATGCATTGATAGCTGTTATTTTCTTTCTTTCTCTTACTTTCTTTCTTTTTCTTTCTTTCTTTCTTTCTCTTTCTTTCTTTCTTTCTTTCTTTCTTCTTTCTTTCTTTCTTTCTTTCTTCTTTCTTTCTTTCTTTCTTATTTTTTCTTTCTTTCTTCCTTTCTTTCTCTCTCTCTCTCTTTCTTTCCTTTATTTCTTTTTTTTTTTTTTTAAGATTTTACTTATTTGTTTGAGAGAGAAAGAACACAAGCAGGGGGAGTGCTAGGCAGAGGAAAAGGAAGAAGCAGGCTTCCCAGGGAGAAGGGAGCCCGATACTGGCCCCATCCCAGGACCCTGGGATCATGACCTGAGCTGAAGGCAGACACTTACTCAACTGAGACACCTAGGCGCCCTGCTGTTACTTTTTCTAATATTCTCCATATTCACTGATTGTGATGTTTTGCCAATGAGAGAACTGAGATTCACAGAGAGGAGAGGGAATTAATGTGTGTTAACACTTACTGTAGGAGGAACACTTTACATTTTCTCCATAATTTTATTTTTTTATTTTTTGAAGGCTTTATTTTTTTATTCGAGAGAGAGAGAGAGAGGCAGAGACACAGGCAGAAGGAGAAGCAGGCTCCGTGCAGGGAGCCTGACGTGGGACTCGATCCTGGGACCCCAGGATCATGCCCTGGGCCGAAGGCAGGCGCTAAACCACTGAGCCACCCAAGGATCCCCCCTCTCCATCATTTTAATAAAGGTTTAGTGATGTGTCCAGAAACACATAACTGATCAATAACCAATACAGCATTTGAGATTTGCCTGACTCCAAAGCCCATGCCCTTTCCATCACATGACTACTTCCTAAACCTCAGTATCAATCTTCACTAAACCTCAAATATCATCTTCACGATTTCTTTGAAAATCCTGTACCATGCACTCTATTATTTCCTGAGAGGCAGTATGGTTTAATGGGTAGAACATAATCCTGAAGTCAATGTGCCTAAGTTCCAATCTTAGTAGCTTTGTGATGTTAGGCAACAGATGTGACCAGTACATGTTTCCTTGTACTTAAAATGGGGGGTGATAGCACCTACCTCATAGGGCTGTTTTGAGGATCAAATGAATAAATATACATTAAAGCACTATAGTAAGTCCTTAATCAAAGTTCACTAGTATTATTTCAGAATTTTCTTTAAATCAGGTTTTTGCAAATATATTGAAAGGAGAGACTGCATAACACAACTGTGAAATTACAAGTTTGGTGTGATAGTTATATTTCAATAAACTTTAAAATAAATTCAAAATATTCAAATAAAAGATGTTTGTCCATGTATTGCCTAAAATCATTTTCCATACCTAAGTCCTACTTCAGGAATATGGCTCCACCGCACACTGTTTGCTATCTATAAAGAACAAGAAAGAAAGAAGAACAGGAAGGAAGACAGATGGAAGGAAGGAGAGAGAGGGAAGGAAGGAAGGAGAGGGAAGGAAGGAAGGAAGGAAGGAAGGAAGGAAGGAAGGAAGGAAGGAAGGAAGGACTATATGGTAAAAGATATGTTAAATAGATTAAATATGTGCATTTCTGTGAGAACCTACCTGTCCACATCCCAGGGTATTTTAAAAACCCAGGAAAAGTAAGTCTAGAACTTCTAGGACCTGTTAAGAACTTAAAAGATTAAGAAATGCTTAATCCTAACAGATTGCAAACGTTCTACTATTGCCCAAAGTCTGAGTTGCTGTGAAATTTTACATAAGAGCTTTTACTATTTGAGTCTATTTTTCCATCTATAAACTGGATAGAACTTGGGCCTGCCCCCTTGCATCAGCGTTTCAGAATGAAATGGGATTTATACTGAGATTGTTCAGCTCCAAGTACAAATGAGGCTATGATAACTCTTGACAAAGACACGTTTTCCCCCTGACTTTCATGAAATATCTTTTCCAATATCAAACACTAAAGATAATTTTGGATAGATGGAACAGCTTATCACGGGGAAATTTTAATTGAAAATACTGCGATTCTTGAAAACATGACTTGAGAATACAGGTCAAAACTGAAACAATGCTCACTATTCATAATTACTGTTCAGTATTGATACAAATCCCATGAACAGGCCAGTGTTGGTCAATGAAGACATAAAGAAATTAGGATACTATGAATCCATTAGGAATGCTTTTCCCTTTAAGTAACAAAAAACTTACCAACAATATGTTTAAGAGAATACGGGCTTTTTCTTCTCATCTAAAAAGCCTAGAGGTTGGCAGCTACTGCCTTTGGTTTGGTAGCACAATGGTATCAGGACCTGAATTTCTGTATGATTTTATTTCTGTTGGAGGCATGACGTGGGGAAACTTGACTTTTCTTGACCATGACAAGACTGTCACAGCTCACTGCATCCAATCTGTATTCAGAAAAAGAAGAGAGGAAGGGAAGTGTAAAAGCTTCTTTTTTTTTTTTTTTTTTTTTTTTGTCAAGAAAAACAAAAGCCTTCTCAGAACTTTCCCCACCCCCACCCTGAACTTCCTATACTGGTCCTCAGCCAAATCTGCCATATGGGCATCCCTAGTGGCAAGTGAGGCTGGGTGGGTAAGCCCTCAGCATTTCCAACCTCTACAGTGGAGGCAGGCCAGAGGGAAGGAAAATGGGAATGTGCATCAGGGAAGCTCAAAAACAGATTTTGGTAAATTATTATGATGAATGTCTCCGCTCAGCCCAAACTACTTTTTCCTTTTAAGTAAAGGCTGCCCTTTTCAAAATGTTTGTAAATGAAGTTGACCTGGCAATACTGAATCGTGTTTTTTCTTTCAAATCCATGACTATCTTTTGCATTGTTATTATTTTGATGTTATGAACCATTCATAAAACAGCATATTCTCCTCAAATATTGGGGCTGGGTTTCTAAAAGCTCTCAGAAGAATTCTCCATTGAAAAAACTTAAGCCCTTATTCATGCAAGTTGAAATGAGGGGCCTCTGGGTGGCCCAGTCAATTAAGTGTCTGACTTAATGGTTTTGGGTTCCATGTCCCGATGTCAGGGTCATAAGATCAAGCCCCAGGTCGGGCTCTGTGCTCAATGTGGAGTCTGCTTAAGACTCTCTCTCCCTCTTCCTCTGCCCTTTCCCTCTGTGTGTTTGCTCCATTTCTCTCTCTATCTCTCTCTCCACCTCCCTTCTAAAATAAATAAATAAATCTTTAAAAAATATATAAGTTGAAATGAGGCCAAAGGGGGAAACCTCTAATAAATATTTATATACACCAAAATACACCTATGAAGAAAATACCAAATATAGATAATACTAATGTTTATTTATATGCTGTAAACAAGTATTAAGGTGCCATATTATGATTTCATCATATCATCACTTGCTTGCTAGAAACTGTTCGTTTTCTCAGCCCTTCCCCTGGTCGTTTATTCCTCAGCCCTGGCCCCTGTCAGACACACCAGGGATGTACAGTTTCAAGGCCACAGTTAATTTTCCTCCTTTGCTTTTCTTTCCTAAGACATCCTTGCAAGCAGCTCTAATTCTGCTCTGTCAACTGTTTCTTTTTTCTCTTTCTAATACCTAGCTCCCCCTTTTCCCAAATTATCTCCACTGGAGTTGACATAAACTTTGCACGTTCTAGCATCCAGATTCTCCCCAGACATTGAGAAGGCACGCAGAAGTAAAACTCCTTATGTTAGGATTTAATGAAATGAAAACTTCAATAAAGTGTATATCTAACATACTTAGAGATGCTCATAAAAAGAGCACTAGAGGAAGAGAAAGAAAGAGAGAGAGACAGAAGGGAAAGAAGGAAGGAAGAATGAATCACAACTAAACTGCAAGACATGACTTGCTTCCCGGGGCCTGGATAAGATCACCATGAGGTGTGGTTATTTTCCTAAGGAATAGCACATCAAAAACATTTTAAAAATCCAGAGATTTTGCTTTCCCAGCACCCGGCAGTTCCTAATGCAAGCCCTCTTTTGTGACAAAACAGTTCTGAATTCTAATGAACAACTATTAGATAAGAGATTAATGAAGAGTCACCCCCACATCTCAGTATCAATAACCAGGGCTTCATAGTAGTCATGATCTAGTAGTCTGATCCACTGAGCTTTACCCTCTGTCTTATAGCAAACGTTTTTGTTTCCGAAGACCACTATACCTTTTCCCCAGCTGCCTCTTTTCCTTCCATGTTGTGATATCTCAGGTCCAACAGGCTGAAGAGAATTCAATCGCTAATGCTGTAAAGAAAGGAATTATTAGTGGTCAGATCATGTTGTATAGACTTGGCCTTTGAGGAGACTGGCTTGGGCATGCTGGCGGGGGTGTGTCTCTAGAAGAAGTATTGACTTGCACCATATTTAAGCCAACGAGTTGTAATTACACACATATTGTGTGTCTATCCTTGCACGGATTCTGAAGTAGGGAATAGTTCAGGGCAATGAAAAGGGCCAGGCACTGGAGCCAAAGTGGCTTAAAATCCACTCTCACCACAGCTGAATTGAGTGAATCATTTTAACTCTCTTGAGCCTTATTCTCCTTGCTACTAAAGGAGTGAACTGATTTTGCAGTTTTGCGAAGATTGCACGAGATCAATCAAGTACAAGTCAAGTATCTGGCATGTAGAAGTGTTGAGCCAGTGTTGTTATTATTAAGATACAATCCATGTTCTCAAGGAACATACTATTTATTTGAAGAGATGAGACACGTAATCAAATCTTAGGTGGGGTAGTAGGAACAGTAAGTATTACTGGAATTCAGAACTGAGCAAAATATTTGTGAAACATGTACTATCTTAAATAACTTTTCTCTGATATTATTAAATACCATATACTCATTATTAAATATTATGAGGGGGTGCAAAAAGTAGAAACATTTTAATGACATTAATTCTAAATTTACACACACATGTAATACCCATAAAATAGTAGAGTAATGCCAGTGGAACTTAAAGTCCACATGATTTTCTAAAGGAAGCAAAATTTCTTAATAGGAGTACAGATTTTACAGTCATGATGGAATGCTATGTAGCTGTTAATAAAAACAGAGTAGATTTTTATGTCCTGACTTGGAAAGACAGTGAGAATATATTGCTAACCGAAAAAAGCAAGTTGAAGAACAAAACATATAGTGTGAAGACTTATTTTGTTAAGAACGTTTTCCTTGGAGATTTAAAATGATCTCAAATCCTTTATATGTATCTGTACTTTTTTTTGCTTTATTACCATCTAATAATTTTTGAAAATGTTCTAAAGCAGAAAGAATAAATTCAGTCTTCACAATGGAGAACTCTTGGCCAAAGTTTTTTGGGGGGAGGGGAAAGAAGCTGGCTGTGGTCAAAGTAAACACCAGATGGTGCCCTTCATCGGTTTCTTTTTGAAAAACACATACTGTGGTCTGATAAGATAGCAACTGTCCAAAATGGCTAAAATAGATTCTAGAATCAGACAGTAGGTATCTTGGTTCATTTTCAAAATCAGACTGATTTTTGAAACTAATGTTTTTTTTTTTTCATCAAAACTAGCTTTCTAGGAGGAGTATAATGCATGCACCACTGTTTTAAACCAATTAGTGTGTGTATGTGTGTGGTTGTATGATTAAGCCTATTCATCATAAATCTAAATGCATTAGGATTAATGTACCCATGCAGAGTAGCTAAATAGTATGTAGATGTGATCTCCATTATAATTAGAAAAATTCCATAAATCCTGTATTACCCCCTAAAAAAAAAAAAAAAAAAAAAAGGGAAGTGAGGAAGAAGGAAGAACAAGAGACATCAAGAGTCCCAAAGTAGTGGCACCTGGGTGGCTCAGTGGTTAAGCATCTGCCTTCAGCTCAGGTCATGATCGTGGAGACCTGGGATCGAGTCCCACATCAGGCTCCCTGCATGGAGCCTGCTTCTCCCTCTGCCTGTGTCTCAGCCTCTCTCTTTGTGTCTCTTATGAATAAATAAATAAAATCTTAAAAAAAAAAACCCAAAGTAGCAAAGGACACTATCTTATCAAATGAGCAATGGGCCTCAGAACCTCTGTTTCAGCTGTTATGACCTGCAGTGGATGCGGGTGTGGCAGCCCAAGCCCAGGCGTTGTCCAGAGGAGATAGGAGATCTGCTCCCCCAAACCCTGTTGACTCTTGGAAACCACAGATATCTTGCCAGTGCATTCTTTGCATGGAAGTCTTGAGCGTGAATTGTAATCTGTACAATGGAGTCTCATTTGAATGTTGGTGTCAAAGACCGAAAATACCTGCTTGATAGACTGCGAGGTGAGAGGTGATCTACATTTCACCATTTATACTCATTCATTCATTCATTCATTCACTTATTCATTCATTCATTCAGCAAACATTTATTGACAGTTGACAGATACCTGGGTGTCTGGATAATAGTCTGGCCACTCACAAGTTGCAATACCACACACACATTCGCCAGACTCTTTAATCCTTCTTATTTGACACCGTCACAGTGGTGGTGGTGACAGTGGTGGTGACTGCGGTGACATGAGAATATTTTCTATGAACACCTACAAACAACTAAGGCATCTGCAGGTCTTCTAATCATGGCATTTAAAGTTATGGTATTAAAAGATATTATTAATTAATGATTAATTATTATGATTAAAAAATCATATTTAAAGATATTTTTAAAAGATTTTTTTAATAGTCCCATGACACAATGAAATAAAATAAGGCAAAATGAGAGTGCATTTGACTCATGTTCTAAATTGAGCCAGTCATGGAGGCAGTATACAGAGGGACTCACCCAAAAATAGCTAACATTTTAACATCACTGACTCTGCCAGGAACTTGCATGATTTCACTTAATTTTCACAACACCCCAGCAGTAGGTATCCTACCTCAGGTAGAAGGTGTGAGGGATACTGATGTTCCAAGAGATGAAGGAACTGCTCAGGGTCAAACAGCTTTTAGGTAGCCTCTTAATCAAGACTTAAATGCTCACAGCCTTCTTCATTAAAACACACAAATAGGGGCACCCGGGTGGTTCAGTGGTTGAGCATCTGCCTTCGGCTCAGGGTGAGATCCCAGGGTCCTCGGATCGAGTCCCACATGGGGCTCCCCACAGGGAGCCTGCTTCTCCCTCTGCCTGTGTCTCTGCCTTTCTCTCTGCATCTCTCATGAATAAATAAATATTTTTTTAAGAAAACGCACAAATATATTAAGTATGGAAAATATGAGAAAGAGACAAAGACCTCTTGACATCTGGAAACTGATACTTAGAGCCCAGCACTGGTGTTGCTAGGACTGCCTTGGAACTCACAGCTGAGCCAGGGTGTTCTCCTGTGGAGAACTATACAAATATAACATTGTGTGTCAACTATACTTCAATGAGAAAGAAAGAAAAGAAGAAAGAAAGAAGAAAGAAAAGAAAGAAAGAAAGAAAGAAAGAAAGAAAGAAAGAAAGAAAGAAAGAAAGAAAGAAAGAAAGAAAGAAAAGAAAAGAAAAGAAAAAAGAAAACAGACAAGAGGCCACTCTGTGCTCTTGTCTAAGTGCAGATCAAAACAAAAACACACTCTGCTAAGCACACCCCCTCGTCCTGCACACTATGAGTGACTGCTGCTTTTTTTTAAAAAAAAAACAATTAACGTGTGACCCTTGATTTATCCTTTCTACCTAATAGATAGGATTTATTGAGATACCCAGTCATACAGAGAACAGATTGGTGGCCGCCAGAGGCAGAGGTTTGGGGATGGATGAAATAGGGAAAAGGAGTCAAAGGGTAAAAATTGTCCAGCTATAAAATAAATGAGCCCTCAGGATCCAGTGCACAACACAGTGAGTGTCATTAATAATACTATATCGGGGATCCCTGGGTGGCGCAGCGGTTTGGCACCTGCCTTTGGCCCAGGGCACGATCCTGGAGTCCCACGATCGAGTCCTGCATTGGGCTCCCTGCGTGGAGCCTGCTTCTCCCTCTGCCTGTGTCTCTGCCTCTCTCTCTCTGTCTCTCATGAATAAATAAGTAAAATCTTTAAAAAAAAAAAAAGACCCAGTCATGGAATTATTACCATTGGGGTAATATTGGCAGCACCCCATTCAGGACAAAGCCCCATTTCCTTGAGTCTTCCCCCAATCACCTAACCAGCCCAAAGGCTGTACTAGGTCCCAGTGAACACCCCCTTTGAAGCACTGCACGGTCCCCGGGGTGTACAGTGTCCCCTCTGCATCGAGCATACACCCCCCATGTTCAGCCACAGACGTGTCCCTGGTGGTCTCCGGCTGGAGGTCAGGGACAGAAATGGATGTTCACACAGATTCACCTGAAGCCCTCACTGCCTCTGACCTTTGAACCCTGGACCCAGTGATCCTGCAGCAGTAGGATACTGTTAGGGTCCTTTGGGATTGAGCCCTGGTGTTGATAATGAAGCCCTTCAGCACTGAATCTATTTTATTTTCCTGGGAATAAGATGTCTGGGATTTTTGGTCATGTCCTCAGGTCTGTGTTATTCTCCGGCGATGTCGGGCGATGTGGCCTCCTCCCTCAAGGACTTTCAAATCTACCTGGCTACGGACACTCAGGTTGGTCTACACTATACATTTTTGGCATTTCCATTGTGAGTAGTGAGTTAAAATAAGAATAAAGCCACTCGAAACCTTACCTATGAAAGTGGGCATTTTAGGGCACCCGGGTGGCTCAGTGGTTGAGCATCTGCCTTTGGCTTGAGTCACGATCCTCAGGTCCTGGGATCGAGTCCTTCATCGGGCTCCCTGCATGGAACCTGCTTCTCCCTCTGCCTGTGTCTCTGCCTCTCTTTCTCTCTGTGTCGCTCATGAATAAATAAATAAAATCTCACACTCACACACACACACACACACACACACACACAAATAAAGTGGGCATTTTAAAGATCTAGCATTCCTTGAGCATGTTCAGCTCCAGGCCCTGTGCTGAGCCTCCGACGGGCAGTCTCCTGTCCCCCTCACAGCAATCTCGAGAGCCAGGAATTAGGATATTCCCCAGTTTTACAGATGGCAACACAGGCCTCGAGAACTTATTTTATTCACAGCATGTAGTCTTCCTAAGGTCAAGCAGCTCATCAGTGGTAGAGCCAGGATTTACCAGCAGGCCAACCTGGAAGCCACGATGCTCAAACTTCAGGCTATACTTCACAGGATACGTTACTTTGTGTAACAAAATCTCCCCATAAAGCTCTTTTCTGTAGCACAGGTTTAGTGGTACAATGGGCCAAATCACGTCTCCCCACTCAGGCCGTACCCTGCTTTGCAAGTCTAGCTATAAAGCAAGCACCAAGCATCACTCCTTCCAGAAGTGACACTCCAAATACCTCTGAACGTCAGGTGACAGCCACAAACTCACCGCGCTCAGCATGACTTTCTTTAGGTCCCAGCTTTCTGAGCAGGTGCCAGGCCTGGTTATTACCACTCCCACTGCAAGCCCGCGTCCACGCGGCCACTCTGAGAATGCTCCCCACTGCCCAGGTTGCAAGCAAAACACCACCAGCCCCCAGGTATAAACCCCGTGCCAGTTGCCCTCTTGCACCCGCAAGCCTAAAAGAACCAGTGCGGCGTGCCAGATGGTTTTGCTCTATGTTGGAGCTCACTGTCACCGCGAGGCCACGTTGGTGGTCATGCGGTGATACTATGAGCCAACAGAGGCCTCCCCCGCTTTTGCTTTACAAAAAAAGATGGGAAAGATCGTGGCTCTGCTTCTGGGCACAGGGTAGGCCCGTTTCCGAGTGGGCTCCTGAATCAGGACACCGGGCATGTAGGGCTGCGGCCTGTCATCCACAGGAAATCACCTCCCGGGCACGGGGCATACTAACAGAAAAGGAGGAAACTGGCCAGAGAGAGAGACAGACAGACAGACAGAGACAGAGAGAAAGCAGAAAGGAAGTAACGTGGTGGGTGTAATTGCAAACTGGAAAAAGTAAAAATGACTTTGGAGCACACAAGGACCAGGTATGATTTCACCCCCAACTCACGCACCACTCTATTTTACATCCTCTGCTGTTCTAACTTCTTTGGGTTTCTATGTGCTTCTCATCTGCTGGGGAAGATAAGGCTGGGGCGTGCAGGTGGGAGGCCCCAGTGACAGGCCAACTCGGTCCTTCCAGGACAGTTGACAGGGACCTTGGAGGTGGCTGGTGGGCAGGCTCCCACCAGATGTGAGATGATCAAGCCGAACCTGAGAGTCGGGGACAAGACTGGAGAAGCAGGGACTGACATGGAGTCCTTGAAGTGGACTTTAGTGCAGCCCAGTGACTGGGGAGACCCAGGATGAGCTGGAGGCAGCGTTACGCATGGCAGCAGGGTCGAGGCAGAAACGCACCCAGGAAGGCTGATCAGGGGACTGGGAGAAACTGCCCAGGAATCTGGAGGAGTGAGGACACTCCCCCCACCCCAGGGACATGCACAGCAAGTGCTCAGCCACAGCTGGGGGCGCTCAGGATTCCGGGCAGGACAGGAGACAGCTGATGCTCCAACACTGACCAACAAAGCACCAGAGCAGGGTGGGGAAGCCTCTGGATGAAACCGTTCCCTGTGAATAGGTAGTCCTGGCTTTTCCCCCATCTGCACCCCGCTCCCCACCAAAGCTCTGGGGCCAGCTGCCTAAAGAAGGACGTCCAAGCCTTCAGGCTGGGTTGTCCTTTCCACCTCTCTCCACCCACTGACCTACTCCAAGGCCAATTCCAAATGCCAGATCTTCTGTGAAGCCTTTCCTCCTCGTCTTCACTCGCGTTGATTGTACCACTGTGTCATGCCAATTCGCCTTAAATGCTGCTTAATTGACAAAATGGAATTACCGAGATGGGAGGAAGCAGGATAAGAACAGGAAAAATGTGAATGCCAGGTTGAAAGCATAAGATAACAAAATCACTTGACATTTAACTCTGCTCTCCTGTCTCCTAGGACTCCTACAACAGCCCCACAAGGAAGGGAGCACAGGCCATCATTATTAAAAAAAAAAAAAAAAAAAAAAAAAACCTGAAGCTCAATGCTGTTAAATGATTTATCCGAATCCTGTAACTGTTAACACCAAGAGTTGAACCTATTCGTTCATTCATGTGTGTATTCATTCATTCGTTTGATAAATATTTATTGGTGCCAGGTCCTGTGTCACTGTTCCCAGCACGAGATGGGGGCTGAAGAACACAGCTGTGGATCATACACAGACTTATTCTAGTGGAAGAGACAGGAAATAAGTGAGTGAATGTGTGACATGATGTTCCAAAGTCACAGTGCTGTGAAGAAACAGCACGCAGGAAGGAGACCCAGAGGAGGCAGGTTCCCCACTAGATGGAGTAGTCTGACATCCTGGACTCTGAGCCCCCAGCTGAGTCCTCTGTTCCATCCTGCAGACTCATTGCTGACAGAAGGGGACAGTCATGAAATGTGAAGCTCTGTTCTTGTCCTGATGCAGCCCAGGGCTTGGGAGGTGTGCCTCTGAGCCCCCAGACCCATTCAGCACAAGATCCTCCACCCCTACCCCCAGGCTGAGAGTGGGCCTCCTTAAACTCCCACAGAGCCGGACTGCCTTACTTAGCTTCCAGGGCAGGCTATTAGCTTCCTGGAGGCCAGAACCACTTGCACAGTTTCTAGTAAGTGTATGCTGGCTATCAGTTGATTGGTTGATTCGGTTAAAAACAGTTGGAAGAACTGAAGACTGTGATCCCCTTAAAATCTATAGGACTTCTCCAAAATAAGCCTAGCCTCTCCACCGTTCCCTAAATGCCAGGAGCTCCCCTTCTGCACAAACCCCCTTGGGCAGCCCTAGGCCACACAAGCCCCACTAGAAACCCAGGTCAGTCCAGGCTACAGAAAGTAGTCAGCTGGGTCAGTTTGGGACATTTGTGCCAAGATGGGCCTGTGACACTGCAGGTGGGGAAGAGTGGCAGAGGGGCACAGAGAAGACGGGAGCGAAATAGAGATGGAGACAAGCCCCACAGCAGTGGAAAACCGATCTGAAGCATTACTGAGTAATAAAATGACTAGAGTAAGAGACAAAGACAAAATGAGTTCAACTCTCTCGCGTATCCATCTGATTTCCACAAACACCTCAGTCATGTGATGTGTGTGTGGTGTTTTTTTTTTATTTATTTATTTTACAGCACCATTGAACAACTTTCACTGTTACAGGTATGCAAATGTGCACACATTACTGGGGGCATTTCACATGCAATTAGTAATGAGTTATTTAAACTTTGTATCTTAAAGTTTTAGTAGTTCCCACAAATGTGACAATTAAACTTTGGCAAAATCGCCTGTGAGGACGAGAGGAAGACTTGAAGCAACAGAACTCCATCATAATACTGTAACATAACTTCAGACCTCCTGGAAGGAAGAGCTCACCTTCCAGAAATCATCGTCCTCCCTGGATTATTCCCACCAGAATTCACAACAGGTTCATCGTCTCATGGCCTGGCTTTGTACCAAGAGGAGACAGTTGATCCATCCAGCAATGTTCAAGAAAGTTCCACGTAAACAAAAAGGTCCAGAATAAAACACTTGAAAAGAGAAGCTCCTGAACATGACACATCGCATTAGCTAAACTCCAAATTCCTAACATTTAGATTACGGTGAGGATTGGGGTCCGAGGCAATTTCCATTGGAGCAGCTTAGTTTCTTGATGCAATACTTTCATTCCTACCCACGGCGACTCATGTGCAAACACACTCAGAAGCACAAACAGGTAACAACTTAGCAGGTGAACAGCAGAGCTATAGAAAAGGCATATTCATGATTCAGTCTAAATTCAAAACGTAAATCAGGTCACATTTCCTCTTTTTTTTTTTTTCTAACACAGTCCTTTTCTGCAGTCTTCAATTGCAAGAGTGTAAAGATACATTTAAAAGCGAGAAATGTAAAAAAAAGAAAAAGAAAAAGAAAAAAAAAGCGAGAAATGTCTCTTGACCTCCTGGAAAAAAAACGGTACGATTTGGCAAAGGGTTAAGGTAACCACAGACAATTCCAGAATTCGTTTTAGCATCTGAACTTGTCCTTGGCACCAAGATGAGGGGCTTATCTGGAACCAAAAGAAGAAACACCATCATGTTTAAAACTGGTGGAGAATTAAATACTTGAGCCCCAGGAATCAATCCTCCTGGAATCTTTTGGTCTCATTTTTTAGTGAATTCATCAGACCGAGGACATTCGTGAGTTGAAGGGGTCACGACATGACAGTGAGAGCAAATGCTTTTCATCTCATTCGCTGTTATACTGACTCATCTGCATAATCCGATTTGTAAAGCCTTTGCTGCCCCCACAAAATTATATCATTTCTTTAAATGTCCAAAGTTCCTAAGTAGAGATGACTGTCATTTTGATGAACGGTTTGATCTCTGCTTTAAAAATATTTTTTGAAGAGTGAATTGTGCAGAACTGATTCTATTAAAATGATTACCGGGCTCTGGAGGGACTTTTACCAACAATAATTCTCAACTACTCTTAGGATAAGTCAGTGGCTCAGAAATAGAGGCCAATTTGCCCTCAGAGGACTGGTGGCAATGTCTGGGGACATTTTTGGTTGTCACAACTCATGAGTGTGCATCTAAGTGAGCAGAGGCCAGGGATCCTGCCAAACATCCTACAATGCACAGGACGGCCCCACACAACAAGGAATTAATCCAGTTGAAAATGTCAATAATGCTGAGAAAGCATAACAAAGACTCTTACTGCCTACAGGGCAGCTGCCTTATTATAATCCCAAATCCACCTCAGTGATTTCTTTGATCTTGAAAGCACTCTATCCTACTGAACTTTGGAGTTCCTGATTTACCCCCACTAGGGTTTGGCCAGCTGGTGGCAAAAAGGAAAAAAAGTAACCAATACAGAGAATATTTTTAATTCTTCCTCAAACAATGTCTCCCTATTTTATTGATACTTTAGCAAAAATTAGAGGGACAATATATCTATTGTCCCAAATATCATGGGACATTTTGGCCCATGAGACATGGGCCAAATGTCATGAAAAAAAAACCCTAATCTCTATTTTCACAACCAAAGTTGATATTTGGAAGATAAAGCAGACACAGTGCTTCCCAGAGCCTGTGCTGAAATAATGTGGAAAGGACTCTTTCTATCGAGATAGGAGGACAGAGGGCAGCAGCAAGGGCCATTCTCTATGTCCTCCAGGTTAGGGCTCAGGATGGCTGGTCCCGACCTGACACACAGAGGTTGCCCTCAACTTTTAAAAAGTTATTTTCATTCCCTTAAAAAAAGACAGAAACTCGGAGTTCGTAAAGCCACTGTTCATCAGGCCTACTGCCACCAGGCAAGGCTGACTCAAAGAGGGAAAGAAAAGTCTGCTTTTCCTTGGGAGAATTAAAATGCAAGACAACTAAAGGGAGAGCAAAACCCAAGTAAAGGGATGCATGGGTGGCTCAGCAGTTGAGCATCTACCTTGGATTCAGGGCGTGTTCCTGAGGTTCTGGGATCAGGTCCCACATCAGGCTCCCGGCAGGGAGCCTGCTTCTCCCTCTCCCTGTGTCTCTCTCTCTCTCTCTCTGTGTATGTCTCTCATGAATAAATAAGTAAAATCTTTAAAAAAAAAAAATAAAAATACCATACTGCAGGCATCACAGCACCAAAGAGGACAAAAGAAACCACCTAACCCCACAGAAAAATATTGCACTTAATTAGCTTGTTGGAACACATTAAACGCACTCAAACTGTCTTCAAAAGGGATTATTTCACATTAGCTGTATGTGAATTAGTGTCCATCAAGCAACTTTTCTGAGGTCAATTTAGTTATACTGGAATTAAGTGCCTTTTCCTTTCCTAAAAAGAAACTTCAGAGACTTACAGAACATTATTTAGATGCAAACTAGCGTGTGTTTCTTTAGCCAGCTGCACAGACACTATAAACTTATTATCTTCCCCTTTTAATAAAAGCAGAACGATGTGAAATCAGATTAGACCTTCAAATTTGGAAGTGAGGGACAGATTTCTTCTTTGGTTCCAGTCAAGACACCTCAACCAACATCTGTCTAGAATTTGGTTCACTCATCACAGGGTGAGCTTCAAAGAGATTCTCCCGTTTTTGTTTTTGCTTTGTTTTTGTGAGTACATGCTGTACTTTTCGTATTAAATATAAAAATAAAAATGCTGTCTTATAGTTTACCCCTCACTTGGCCATACAGACTAGTCCAATAAACTCCTAGGACTAAAAATGGGATTTACCTAATTCATGGCAAATTTAAAAACAGATTCTAAAATTTCAAGGAATGAAAAAAATTCCTATCCTACTGATCACAGCTGCTTACTTATTTCAGCCTTAGAGTGAACACAAAGACATTTTTTAAATGGTATTAGTGCTGCAAAACGTGCGTCCTTTTTCCATTAACAACCCAGCATTTCTGTTGACTATTGTTTAGATTCTAAATAGGACCCAGTGCCTGCAACCTGAGAGATGATCATTGTCAATTTTGCAACCCATCAAGGAAGACTCTAGTTCTCTATGAGGGCATCTCCCATTACTCAGACCTATTTTGAAACTGTTCTGATTAAAATTCTGCTGCCTCAACTTGTTCGATATGTGACAGGTGGTTCTCCACTACTAATCCATTAGTATGTCGATTATGGATCCAAATCAAATTATAATAAATTTATTTGAAATTGGTAACATGGGTCAGAGTGGAAAAGGAAGTAAAGGAAATTGGAAGCTCCTCAAAATGCATTAAAAGGCAGCAATTAAATTAATTCTCATTTTTCCCTACACATACACTTCTCCAACAAGTTACTGGTTGGCAACTATAATAAATACTTCAAAATATGTCTAGGGAAAGAAAAGTCAATCTAGCAGGAATGAATACTCAGGGCCATATATGCTTCTCTCCTAGGGATACCCATTTTCTCCTGGTAAATGCTACATATATTAATGTGATCATGGAAAAGAAGACCCAAGGGAAATTTGGACAAATAAACTGTTAAGCAATAAATGAGAACGATCCCAACTGGACTGGTTCTGCAATATTAGTATTGCATCATACTTTAGGAAGTGCAAATATTCCCACACTTCCAAGTGAAAAAGAAAAGTATTTTATGCATGAAACACTTGAAGCACCCTATAGCTGTAGTTCATTTCACAGCGGAAAGTAAACACTCGTTTTCTCTCCACCTCACAAAATGAAGAGGTAGTCAGAAAGCATTTTCTTCCTCTCTTCCCCCAATAAACTCCACTTCCTCTAATGTTCTGAGAATATTTTCTACTTTAATGGGTATTCATTTTACATGTATTCGAAAATGAGTCAAGGAAAAAAAAACTTCCACAGTGACGGGACTGTCCAACTTTTTCCTCTTTTATGATCCTGATAATGGAATGGGGGGGGGGGGAAGCTATCATGGCTTTTAGGCTTTTTCAGTGTACTGGGCTATGAGCTCACCTGAGAGTCAGCTACAAGTTCCAATCACTTTAAAACAAGAACCACTTTGAATCCTGTGTCCACCACCACGGGGTCCCAGCCCTCAATGTCCCCGACACGTATGCGAGTGCAGGTTGCTTCTTAAAATAAATGCTCAAACTAAAACAGCCAGTTTGTTGAAGAGCAGCATGAGACCCCCAGCACGACCTAAAGGGGTTCTCAGGCACAGAGGAATTAACAGACACATGCAATTAACATCCCAAACAACACAGAGCGTGCGCACCACGATTTTGATCAGTGCCTAGAGCCCACAGAGGTCTTTCCAGAAACCAGAGCGCCTCGTCTATACAGTCTGTGTATGCGGGGACCAGATTAAAAATGCGTGCTGTTGACATAATGTGGGTCCTCCTGACTTTTGCTGGGGGCTTGTCCATGCTCACTCAGACAGCTGTCCAACGATACTTCAATAGCCACTTCTGTTGTTTCTCGCCTCCTGAGGCCATCACTTGGGTACGTGTCCAGAGGGGGACAGCCGTTGTGCTCCGCACAGCCATTGACGTGGGCCAGAGGCAGGGCCCCGGGGGGGCAGCACAGCTGCTTCTCACAGCCCTTGGAGATGCAGGGGGAGCTGCAGAGCAACAGCAAGTCCTTCTGCTCCACGGGGTCCTTCAAGTCCACTTGCTCAAACTGGATGGTCACGTTGTGGATTCCCACACTGTGGAAGATCTCTCGAATTTTCCTACTGGCGTCCTGATAGTCCCTGTCCTTCTGATACTTGATGTGCAGGGTGGCGATGATCTTTCCGCTTATAAGTTCCCAGATGTGCACTTCATGTACACTGCTAATCCCGGGCACGGCCGAGAGTTTACTCACTACAACGAGGGAGAGCGAACAATTAGCTAAGGCTACTGGAAACAAGGTACCTCTATGGGAGGGACATGGTCCCTGAAGGCATTCTCAATGATGGATTTACAACAATGGGAAGAAAAAGAGCTGTACCGATCTGGGGACATGTTTCCATACTCTTCTTTCTCCTCTCCGAGTCCCTATACCACCCATCATGAACCCATAAAGAACAATCCAAGAAAATAACTTTAACAACACCCCTCAAAATTTCCAAGGTTGTTGAGTTTACAAGGGAAGACACCCAGGGTGTGTCAGGAGTATAAAGTAGGATGCCGATTTGAAAGAAGAGAACTTGGCAACGAGGCCCAAAAACTTTCACCTGTGTGTCTAGTACTAGGAAGTTAACCTAAAAGGAAATACCCAAAGATTCATGTACAAAAATGGTTTGAGCAATGTTCTTTGTATTAACGAAAAAAAAAATGGAAATAAGGAAATAGCTAAATCAATTATATAAAAGAATATGACAGCCATTAATAAGTAAGTTGCATATTTCAGGATATGAGAAAAGGCACAGAAGGTATCTTTAAGTGAAAAAGCAAATAGTTTTACTGTATATACAGCACGATTTTTTTCTTTTTTTAAAACAAGCATCAGTGTATACACACACACACACACACACACATTTTATACAGATAAAGCTTTGTCTTACTGATGGATTGATTCAAAATTAAAAGTGGTAATTTCTGGGTGACAGGATTATGAGAGATTTCCTTTTTTAATTTAAGTCTTCTATATTTTCCATAGTTTCTCAAATGAGCATGTATTTAGAGAGATGATGTTGAATGATGATTATGAGCAAAGACCCTGTAGCCAATTAGAGTTTGAATCCCAGTTTAGACTGGTCTTGGGTACTTTACCTAACCTGCAGTGCCTCAGTCTCCTTATCTGTAAATCGGGAATAATAATGATAGTTCCCCATAGGTTTACTTTCAGGATTTAAATAAGTGAATATAAATAAAGCACCGAGAACACTACTAGCACGTAATAAGTGCCAGAGAAGTGTTGCTACTGCCATTATCATCTATTTTTAAATGTGTGTATATAATATAATATATATATCTTACTTTGTTAAAAGGCAAGATAAGCCATTATATATCACAAATTGTTTTGATATGTTTATCTTGTTCCCTCAGCTGGGAAACAAGTTTCTGGAAGGTGGAGACAATGCTGCGTATCTGCTCCCGGTATCTCCTTCCCCACCTCCTAGCTCCTCTCCCTGCAGCACTGGGCAGACTGCAGGAAATGAAGGCGGATTACTTTACCTCTGTACAGTAAAGCAGCCAGAGCGCTGGCCACACCTAACTGACTCTGAGACCGTAAAGTAAGCAATGCTGCCAAAGATGAGGCTCCAAAACGCAAAAAGAACATCCAGGGGGAAGGACTGTAGAAGCACCAGCTGTTAGCAATGGCTGGACCAGCTGGTCCCAGTGCATGCTACTGAACAGGGGGCTGGGAGGGCTACGACCTACACTGACCACCATAAATCACACCCTCCCAGGGGAAAGCCTAGCTGTGGCCACACAATGTATTAAGACCCATTCACACCTCATTTCAGGGATCTGACATGATGTAAGGTCTTCCAACTTTGAGCCTCATAGAGGGCTGGGCTCTATCTGCATGGTTCCTGGCTCACTGGTGAAGCAATGATAGAGTGTAACAGCAAATATGCAAGAAAGCTTTTTTTCTACAAAAACATAATCTCCATTTAGAACCACTAGAAATAAAGGCGCACATTCAGTTTCTTGTCAACATCTGGATAGTTCTCATTTAGAACTCTGCAAAGTCTCCAAAATATGGAGGGACAGATGCGCCTGACTAAGGTAAGAGTTTGATTTTCTGTTTGAGCAAAGCAAAGGAACAGATTTCATTACTGAACGAGGTCATGAATGATCTGAATTTAAAACACGGTCCTTTTTATGGTATTAGACATGGTGACATGCGTGCCCATAAAAAAATCAATTAACAAGAAAGCAGGATCTAGAATACGAATCAGTGATTCATGTTTTCAGAATAAGGAGATTAAAGATCAAGTTCTTGGCAGGGTAATCTTATTGGAATTAAAATAAATCTTTGACATGAAGGTAAAAGCCGAGGAACAGGTACTGCCCAAGCATTATATACTCAAAACTTTGCAGTGGAATCAGTCATGGGTTGCAAAGGACCTTTGGTTCTTGGAGCTGTGAGTCATCCTACTAGGCTACAAAACATATGATAGATGTTTCTTTTGCCAGGTGATTTAAAGTATTTCAGGATACATAAATCAAACACTGCTTTGAAATAGCGCTGGCCCTTTGGCCTGAAGAGCATTAAGCGGGCATGGTTCTAGATAAGAAGCATCTGACTTACTCAGCTCTTCCATGTTAACTCCTTTGGGGACCATCTGCAGCAGAATGGCAGCAGTCTCCTTGATGAGTGGGAAGGCAGATGACAAAATGATGATAACCATGATGATAGTCAGGCTGGGGTCGATGTAGCACTGCCAGTTACATGGGTCCTCAGGTTGCAGGGGACGCACATAAAATATGATGGCCGTGATCACCACCACCACCGACCCCAGGGCATCGCCCATCACATGCAAAAGTACACCTGCCGGGGAGAAAGAAAGGCCACTAAAGCACAGATCCAAATTTGGGAGCTGGGAACACGCAGTGACCCGGGTTCCCAAGTCTAAGAATATATCAGTTGTTATTTGTTTTCTTTTTGGTTAGGACAGCAGGATGGATTCAAATGAAAAAAAAAAAAAGTCAACTACTTCATAGAAAACAAAGCCCTAGGCCACCATCCCAGAACCCAGAGAACCTGCAACAGCCTCGGAAGATTCTGAGCTGCAGACACGCGTGGGAAGAGGGACCGTGCGGGTTCCTAATGCTACACCACTGCCACCTGCCACTCATCAGAAGCCACCAAACCGGAAAAGAGGCTATGCAAATAGTTTCTTATTCTTTGAGACAAATATCTGGTATTAAATTGTTTTAAGCAGGGATCCCTGGGTGGTGCAGCGGTTTGGCGCCTGCCTTTGGCCCAGGGCGTGATCCTGGAGACCCGGGATCGAATCCCACATCGGGCTTCTGGTGCATGGAGCCTGCTTCTCCCTCTGCCTATGTCTCTGCCTCTCTCTCTGTGACTATCATAAATAATTAAAAATTAATTAATTAATTGTTTTAAGCATTTTGAAGAGGAGAGGGAACTAATAACAAAAGAGCGGTTCTTATTATTCCTTGTCTTCTCTCTTCCTGAGTCTGTTTCCCCTTTCCGTACATGCCTCTGCTACTCCCCCCTTAGCCCGAGTCATTCAAACTGGATCTGGTTCAAGGCGTCCTCGGGAAGAGCCTCCGGCAGCACTGCCACTGAAGAAAGAGCCATTTGTCACAATAAGATTCAAATCAAAGAGACAATAACCCAAATTGTGGCTGCCCTTAACGCAGGGAACCACTCTTAAGGGTTTTAATTATGATCCAGAAAATATGCAATCCTAACAGAGAAGATCCGGTGCCCCGAACGCCTGGGTGGCTCAGCCGTTGAGCGGCTGCCTTGGGCTCAGGGAGTGATCCCAGGGTCCCGGGATTGAGTCCCACATCGGGCTCCCTGTGAGGAGCCTGCTTCTGCCTCTGCCTGTGTCTCTGTGTCTCTCATGAATAAATAAAGAAAATCTTAAAAAAAAAAAAAAAAGATTCATTTTGCCTCTCCAAGTATCCCACAGATCCATTCAGTAGAATTAATAATAATCCAAAATTCTAATAGCTCACTCATGGTTACAAGTAATGGTCTCACCTGGAAAATGCTTTAATGAAGCTAAAGCTTCCTCTTGGCAATACTTTTTAGGATTCTGAGTAGCTGAGTAGCATCGGAGACAAAATGGCATTCTGTGGACATACTAAATGCGATTTGTGGCCACGTTGCCCCAAAATAATATAGGAGTAAAATGTATCTCCTTCTGGCTGAGTGTTTAGGTATTAGAATAGGATCCTGATTCAATAAATACATTAAACAATTCCATTCTTTCTAATTCTGTGTCCCCTTTCCCCTCACACCCCTGAGAGAGCTTTTTACTCCCCAGGCCCTGTTCTGAGCCACGAAGAGAAAGTCCCGAGAGTCGATCCATAAGGAGACTGAAGTTCAGAGACATTAAGTTACTTGTCCAAGGTCACTTAGCTTAGTAAAAGGCAGAGGCTGAACTTGAACTGAGCACTTCTCATCTCACTGTAAGTGTGCACTGGATGGGAATAGGGGCGGGGGTAGGAGAGAGACAGTACAGGTCTCGGAGATGATGGGGCAGCCAAGGAGAAGAGGGCAGAAATGCCTAGAAAGGAGTGCTGACACTGGCACAGCAAGCCCGCGAATGTCAGCAGTGTTAGGACCTTATTCTGGAGGCGGTGAAGATCTCTGAGCAGATTCTGAAGTGATCTGATCACCTTTCTGATTCAGAAAATAAGCCAGGCAACATTACCTGAGAGACAAAGATGGATTGGCAGGCAGCTCAATCATCCAATTAGTCAAACTGCTCCCAAGGTAGCTTTACAATGAATGACAGGACATCTTAACAGCTGGCCCTCACTTCCTGTCTTGAGATTCTTTAAAAAACTCAGAAAAACTGGCTTATAACACAGCAATTTGACATAAGTTGAAATCTGATGTGTCCCAGCATTTGGAAAAGCCATCAGTGTCGTTGAGTTTGTTGGTAAACCAGAAACACAGCGCACTAGCCCTGGGCAATAACAAGTGGTTATGGAAAGATGAGAGATCTTTCTTATTGGAAAAAAACAATCAGAAAGAAGCATCTCATCCAAGGAGACTTATTTTCAAATGATGTCAGGGTTGTGGTGTATCTATTTATACTTATACTGAAATACAAAAAGTTAATTATCTTTCTGACATGCTGTTGCAACATTTTTTAATGTATCCCTTTTGATCCCATCAAATAAAACCAACCGCTACAATTGACGAGAATCTTTAAAGGATTGTGCTTTCACTGTGCTTTGCAGAAGATGGACTGTGTTTCTCAGAAGGCATTTGTTTTATTCCATTGAAATAAGAGAAACACTAATTAAAATCCAGAAATGATTTTTGTTCACGAGAATCCCCATCAGTCGTTTGCTCCCCTGCAGATCTGGGAAGACAGTCGTGCTTTCTAGAGCAACCACTTAAATGGCAAAAGTGTAACCACTCAGTGGACTGTCTACACTGGAGAAACAAACCATCTTTCCTGGAGCGTACAGGCAGCGTCCAAAACTGGGAAGCGGTGGAAATGTGAAGGCAGGTGCCAGACTTGCCTCTGCTGCTAGCCTGGGTGACTTGGGAAGTCACCGGACTCTAGGGACCCTGTTTCCTTGCAAAGGAAACCTTCCCACCCTGCAAAGCGAGGGGGTGGAGTCCATTCCCACTAAGGCCTTTCCAGCTGTAACATCCTGTGGGCCTTCTCTGAATTGTGGCTCGGAGATGAGGACGTAGGACCTAAGCTGAGGCCAGCCTCCCCCTTGGCCTGAAAGTGGAAAGGCCACTGAAGCAGAGGCAGCACAGGGTTGAGCCCAGCAATTCCTCTCACTACCTGAGAGACAACAGCTCCCACCCGGTGAGATTCTTACAAATGCTAAGCAACTCACTCATGAATGGTGCCTGGCACAAGCATGCACCCCCTAAACAGGGTAGCTGCTTTTCCTCCCATATCACATCCTTTATCTAACAACCACCTGTGAAGTAGATACTATTTTAGAGAGAGAGAGCTGGAGGCTTAGAGAGTCCAAAAACTTTCCCAAAATCAGAGTTTTAAATGACAGAGCCAAGATCCCAAACCCAGGCATCTTGAGCCCAAATCCCAATCTTTCAGGCACTGCATTATTCACCTCTGCCAGAAACCAGAGATGGACACTGGTCAGTACCTGTGGACCACAGGGCTGAGCCAGGTACAGTGAGGTGCTTTACCCCCCGATTTTTCCACCTAGGAGTTCCAACAGCTTTAAAGATTAGCCAGATCATACAAATTTGCCATAAAACATGCTTCCCAAACAGGGTCACAATATGTACTGTCCCACTCTTCATTCCTCTTAGCATCTTTCCACCTACCTGTTCTCCTTCTCTGCAACATAAGAATGAATAATTAACTGAATGTTGTCTGAAAAGTTAAAATGCTATGGAAAATCTATGATACATATATAATATTATAGTATGTATTTGATACACACTATATATAGCATATACTATATACATATTTTTATATTGAACCCAAAGAAAGATAAAGGGTAGAGATTTTTCATTTTAGATGTCTCTTTCCAGAAAGATTCACCACCAAGCACTTTAGAAATTCCCCTGTTGCTGTTCAATTTTTAAAAAGTGATTCATGTGGAAATTTTTAGAAGCTCGTGTATGGCTGTTATTGTTGTTGGGGTTTTTTCTGATTTTGCCCTAGAGATCCATTCCAGGTATCACACTATAGAAAAAGCCAGGAGTCTCTCAAAAATGAAAATGTCTCCCGATTATTACTTTTTAAAAATATTGTTTCCACTGAAGCCTTATCATAGGCTTCCCCCAAATCATCTGAAAGTAAAGGTTTGCATAATCTTTATTGAAATCCTCAAAGTCGAGATTGGGGACTGACCCTTCTGGAGTGAATCTGAAGTAAAGCCTCTGCTCAAGAAGTTGGAAGAGATGCTGCATACAATATTGGTGTCTAGTGAGAGATGCACCTCTGAACTCCCTGAGCTAACCTTTGCCCAGCGCTGGTGACCTTGAGCGCATGGTAGAGAGAAGGCTAGTAATGTGCCTTTCATGTGCCTCACCAGACCCTCCCCTTTGGGCCTGGAAATACAGATTCAAGTAAGTCAAGAGATCCATCACAGACGCAGATTTCTGGCAGAAATACGTTGAGGCCTGAGAGTCAATCAGCAATGTCATGTTGGACAGCAGCCACCTACCCTCTTCTCACCTGTGTCACAATTACATTCAATTAAGACAGGCCTCGTTTTACGTTAACAATATCTAGGAGTGGACAAAACCAAGTAAAGTAATAGCATGCCACTGATCTGTGAGGCTCTGAAGCAGGTAGCACTGGCCTGGCTCTAAGTGGAGCAAGGATAAATCATTAGCAACTAGTGTGTCACTCAGAATCAATGCAATGATTAGGCAAGAGGCTAGGGTCATAGTCTATTCGTGCAACCGGCCTCCTTTCTAACACACGTTATTAAAAGGCAAACAGAAACGAAGGGTACAACACAGTCATTATGTATTACAGAAAAGGGTTTCAAATCGAGCCAAAGTCGACCCTACCTCTGATATTCAGGGCTTCAGACTTTTTCTCCTTTTTCATAGTCTCTTCTGGTTCATTCTGGGTGTTCAGAGAATCACCTGCATTCAAAGAAGAAACCTTGTGTTGTGTATAAGTTCTACAAACAAAAAGAACCAATGGACTCAAAAAAAGTTCCGTTATTTTAAACTCCTAAGCTCCTCAGACCCCCTCCACACACACGGCCCAGAAGAGTACATTTGGGCCTTGACATGAGCCTTGTGAGCCACTTTTACATTCCATTCACACTTCCATCCAAGTTAAAACAAACAAACAAAAAGGAGCAAAGTGGGAGCCCACCCCCATCCCCCAACCCGTTAACTCCCAGGGGGAAAAAACGATGTGCAAAGGGGGAGGGAGAAAATAAAGTGCAGACAGCATCCAATGAGGGGCTAAGGGTTGGGGGGGGTGCTATCTGTTGCCCAATAATAACTGATTTTTGAGAAAATGAATGCTCCAAGGCAGACAGAATAATGGGGAAGGGGAAAAGAAGGAAAGGAAAGGAAAGGAAAGGAAAGGAAAGGAAAGGAAAGGAAAGGAAAGGAAAGGAAGGAAAAAGGGAAAAAGGGAAAAAGGGAAAGGAGAGGAAGGAAGGAAGGAAGGAAAGATAGAGAAAGAAAGAAACAAAGAAACAAAGAAAGAAAAAAAAAGGAAGAAAGAGGAAGGAAGGAAGGAAGGAAGGAAGGAAGGAAGGAAGGAAGGAAGGAAGGAAAAGAAAGAAGAAGAAGAAAGAAAGAAAGAAAGAAAGAAAGAAAGAAAGAAGAAAGAAGGATGGAAAAGACAGAAAGGAAGGAAGGAAGAGAAAGGAAGGAAGAAAGAAAGAAAGAAAGAAAGAAAGAAAGAAAGAAAGAAGAAAGAAGGATGGAAAAGACAGAAAGGAAGGAAGGAAGAGAAAGGAAGGAAGAAAGAAAGAAAGAAAGAAAGAAAAGAAAGAAAGAAGAAAGAAAGAAAGAGAAAAAGGAAGGAAGGAAAAGAAAGAAGGAAGGAAGGAAGGAAAAGAAAGAAGAAAGAAAGACAGAAAGAAAGAAAGAAAGAAAGAAAGAAAGAAAGAAAGAGGAAAGAAGGATGGAAAAGACAGAAAGGAAGGAAGGAAGAGGAAGAAAGAAAGAAAGAAAGAAAGAAAGAAAGAAAGAAAGAAAGAAGAAAGAAAGAAAGAAAGAAAAAGAAAGAAAGAAAGAAAGAAAAGAAAGAAAGAAAAAAAGAAAGAAGGAAGAAAGAAAGAGAAAAGGGAAGGAAGGAAAAGAAAGAAGGAAGGAAGGAAGGAAGGAAAAGAAAGAAGAAAGACGAAAGAAAGAAAGAAAGAAAGAAAGAAAGAAAGAAAGAGGAAAGAAGGATGGAAAAGACAGAAAGGAAGGAAGGAAGAGGAAGAAAGAAAGAAAGAAAGAAAGAAAGAAAGAAAGAAAGAAAGAAAGAAAGAAAGAAAGAAAGAAAGAAAGAAAGAAAGAAAGAAAGAAAGAAAGAAAGAAAAGGGAAAGAAGGAAAAGAAGGAAGGAAGGAAGGAAGGAAGGAAGGAAGGAAGGAAGGAAGGAAGGGAGGGAGGGAGGGAGGGAGAAAGAAAGCGAGAAAGAGAGAAAGGAAGGAGGGAAGGACGGAGGTCAGGCCTGAGGACCCAAGAGAAACAAAGGAGACCGTGGGGAAGACGCTACGTTAGCAGCGGAGAATAAAGCTGCAGAAGGCATAGATTTTTTTTTTCCCCCAACAAAATAGAAGCAGCCGCAACGGCCAGAAAGAGAAAGAGGGCGTGGATGCCGAGCTCGGGCCGGGCGGGAGGAGGGAGGGCGGAGAGGCCCGGAGGATGCAACCGAAAGGCACCTGCTACGTTGGAGAACACGGTGGCCGCCTGCTCCTCCTTCCCACCGGCCGACGCGCGGGCGGGGCCGGGGCCGGGGCCGGGGCCGGGGCCGGGGCCGGGCCGGGGTCCGGGCGCGCCCCGCGGGGCCCCGAGGTCGGCCCGCGGTCCCGGCGGCGGGCGGCGGCGGCGGCGGCGGCGGGGCCCCCAGCAGGCGAGCCAGGCGCCGCAGTCCTGGAAGATGAGCAGCCCCAGCACGTTGACCGCCAGCCCCAGCGCGCCGACGACGAGCACCAGCGCGGGGTCGTCGATGCGCTCGGGCCGCGCCAGGCGCAGCACGGCCTCCACGGCGATGGTGAAGCAGAGCGCGCTGAGGAACACGGCGTTGCCCAGGGCGCCCAGCACCTCGGCGCGCGCGTAGCCGTAGGTGGCCCCCAGCCCCCCGCCGGGCCGCCGCGCCACGCGGCCCGCGCCCAGCCCCACGCACAGCGACAGCAGGTCCGACAGCATGTTGAACGAGTCGGACAGCAGCGCGATGGAGTTGCCCAGGTAGCCCGACACCAGCTCGGCCGCGAAGAAGGCGACGGTGAGCACGAGCATGAAGAGCAGCCGGCACGTCTTGCCCGAGTAGCGGCCCATCGCGGCCGCCGGCGGGGGCGCCCCTGCGCGCCGAGCCCCGGCCGCCGCCTTATGAGGCCCGCGCGCGTCCAGAGTCCGAGGGAGGGGCCGCGGCCGCAGCCTCCGAGGCCCCCCGGCCGCCTCCGAGGCCCCGCAGCCCGGCCCGGGCCCGGCCCCGCCCGGCAGGTGGCCGCCGGCCAAGGTCTGGCCTCCGAGGACCGCCCCGAGCGGCGGGCGCAGGGGGCGGGTCCGGAGCGCCCCCCCGCCGCCCCGACCCCGACCCCGACCGCGACCGCGACCGCGACCCCGACCCCCGCGGCCCCAGCCCCTCCCCTCCCCGGGCCCCGATAAGGCCCTGCAGCGCCGCGGGGCGGGTTCGCCCGGGGGACGTGGACAGCCTGGCCTACGTGCCCGGACGCCGCTCGCCCTGCGGATTCCGCAGCCACCGGGTGGGGCCCCGGGCCAGCCCCGCCCAAGCTGCAGGGTGCTGGGTGCCGAGCCCTCCCTCGGCATCGCCATCCGCCCAAGCCTCCCGCGCACCATCATCATCATCATCACCATCATCATCATCATCGCTGTGTCACCCCCCCCTCCGCGCCCCAGGGCACACAGCCTTCCCTGTCCCCCGGACCCCTCCCAGCGCCTCCACTCACCAGGCCTCCCTCCCCAGGTGAACTGCAGGCGGAGAGAGCGCGCACATCATACCTTGATAAGCCTGGACTTCCCCCCACACACACCCCCCCCCCAAGCGCTCAGAAATCAGTCCCCCACCCCCACCCCCAAGGGTAGACCCAAGTCGCTTGACCACCAAGAAGCCCGGGCGGGCCTCCTCTGTGCCCTGGTCTCGTTTTCCACTGCAGAGAATATTCTCTTCATCCCCCCATGTGTCCCTCACAGCACATGACCTGATACTCAAAGTTCAATCCACTGACCTCCGTGAAGGCTTATTCCAAATAAAGCCTTTCCTGTTGACAACAGGCTCTGTTCCAAGGAAAAGTTATCCAGAAAGAGAGCTGTCCCCAGGACGCTGGGAGAGGCCCAGCGCTGGAAGCCCTTGAAGAAGGGTGTTCGCTGTTGGGTGTTCAGGGAGGCCCCAGTGGGAGAGCCCTTGCTGTTTTCATTCTTGGTTTGTTTTTGTTTTAGATTCTGTTCTCGTTCCCCAAAAGGATCTGACTGTGAAGTTGTGATCACTAGTCCCCCTCTCCTGTCCCTAACCCCCAAACTTTAACCATTCCTGAAACACATGCCAGGTTTGGGCCTGGAAACAAATGCGTCTGTTAGTAGCACACTCTGATTCTCGCCGCATCCACTGTCTTAGCCTTATAAATGACAATCTTTTGTCTTTCAGGGCTAAGGGACCCCAACAAACATGCTAAAATACCCTTGACCTGAGGGCCCTCGTTATACAAGATGAGCATCCTAACTGGCTCCCTGCCCGCCTCCGGGAGAATGTCCCTACATCGAGAACTTGAGGGAACTGATCCTCTGAAGTGCCTCTGAAAACGAGTATTAAAATAGTCAAATCATTTAAAAGAAACAAAAAGATACAGATAGGCCGAGGAAAGGTTTGAAGCTGTTTGGCCTTGGACAAGTTCCTTAATTGTCTGGTCTGGCTTTCACTCCTGTAAAAAGAGGAATAAAAACAGTGTCTCCTCATAGGTTTGTGAGGATTAAATGGGTTAATATGTGTAAAGTGGTTATAACAGTGCGTAGTAAGCACTCAACAAATTGTTAGCTGTTTATTTAAAAATAAATTAAATAAATAAATAACACGAAGGAAAAGAAGGTGTGAAGGGAGGAGGAAGAGACTGGGCAGGAGGAGGCAGGAAGGGCAAAGTGGTCCGGAGGCCCCCCTGTTATCATCAGCCTGCTAGTATTGATATTAGCACTTGGGCACATGCGTACCAGAATTACTGTTGAACTGCAGCTGTCACACTCTGTTGGGGAGAAAGATATCCCAGTTTCTGGCTTATCCTGTCTTCAAACTGTGAAGCCTCTGCAACATGAAACATAGGACAGCAAGCAAAGCAGTCGAAGCAAGACAGGGGGCCTGGTGGAAACCACTTGGCAGTGCTCACAAGGTCCCTACTGATTGCATTTCTTTGTCATTCACAAATGACAGAAAAACCCAAGGTCAGCAGAAATCTATCACTTGTGCCTGTTACCCAGTCGTCCTCCTAACAGAAGGCAGATAACGAGAATTATGTCACTGCCCCAGGAGGGTAGCTGATGGAACTAGAAGGTTCAGCGTGAGGGGCCCTGCCCAGAGCCTCGTTATTTGACTTCCAGACAGGTTGAAGGTATCAACAAAATGCACTTAAGAAAAATGCTTTGGCTAGCTACCCATGACTAGATAGATAGGTAGACCTATAAAGTTTATATATAGAGAGAGAATATATATAATCTAAGTTAATTGACAAAAATGTAGACTGCCTCTTATGCATTCTTGTAGATGATAAGGTTTTTTTTATAAAGATTTTATTTATTTATTCATGAGAGATACAGAAAGAGAGGCAGAGACACAGGCAGAGGGAGGAGAAGCAGGCTCCATGCATAGGAGCCCGACGGGGACTCAGCCCTGGGACTCTGGGTTCAGGCCCTGAGCCAAAAGCAGACGCTCAACCGCTGAGTCCACCCAGGTGTCCCGATGATGAGGTTTCAACAGCTTCTGTCTGTTGGGCTTTGACTGCCCAACCCTGTGCTGAGCACTTTACAGGCACAACCTCATTGTCATCCGCACAGATGACTCATAAAACTAGCAACGTCTTATACATGAAGAACCTAGAGCCCAGAGATTTTAAGTAACTTGCCCAAGATCACACAATATATAAGGGATAGAATCTGGAGATCTGATCCAGGCATCAAACTCTAGAACTTAACATTCTTCGGCCCCACATTATACTTATTTGATCATTTTCAACACTCCTTTTGTTCTAAACAAATGAAAGGATTCTTTTTAAACTTACATTTTTTATTATTATTATTGGCATAGACCTTGATGCTCTACAACTTATAGAGATGATAGCACTAAAAGTTCTTCCTACACTGGTATTGACCCAGAAAGTAACAAACTTTTTTTTTTAAAGAATTCGAAAAAACAGCTGTTTTTGTTTTTGTTTTGTTTTGTTCTAAGTGACCAGAGATGATGTTCCCTTCAAGGAAGAAAATAGACATCTCATCCAAAGCACCAAACTGTTTTTCAAAAGAAGACATATGGGCAGCCTGTTTAGTGCTGCCTTCAGCTCAGGTCGTGATCCTGGGGTCCTGGGATCGAGTCTCATGTCGGGCTCCCTGCGTGGAGCCTGCTTCTCCCTCTGCCTGTGTCTCTGCCTCTCTTTCTCTCATGAATAAATAAAAACATCTTAAAAAAAAAAAAAAAAAAGAAGAGGTAGTTCTTTTTCCCCATAGCTCCTGCCTCCAGATTTTAAATACATCATCAGAATCTGGGTACTCTCACCTGTAGCCCAGCTGGAAACCCGCAGAGCCTGATAATATGTGTAGACTTTCCGAAAGGAAATTACTTCTCCAGGTCACTGAGGCATCTCCCGTCCACACCGGCTCCTTGTTGACAAATTTATATAATGTGTATTTTTGTAACACTTTGTAACACAGATACTTTTTGCACCCCAAAATATGTATTTTGTCCTTCCATGTTTTTTAGAGTACATTAAATTCAAGAGATTCTTTGAGATGACTACACATTTTTTTGATGATAGAGGCAGGAGGTATAAAAAAATAACACATAAGTAGTGGTCAACTCCCTTCGGAATGGGCTGTTTAGGGCGAGTACTCAGCGGTGTTGTGAGTTGAAGCCCACTTAGAAAGAGGCAGCTCCCACATGAATTTAGAGCTCTGCCCATCAGCCTGCCAAGTGGCACCACCAAGGCTCCTCCAAAATGCCACTTTCTTGTAGCAAAGTGGTAGCTAGGCCAGGAAGTGGTAGGAATGCAAGCCTCATCACAACATCAAATACTACAATTTGCTTATTGAAAAAAAGAAAAAAAACAGACTCTAGATAATATTAATTTTGCACTCACTTAAAGAACACTTGAAAGGTTGAAAAGCACAGCAGTTCATAATTTGACCTTTGGAATCAGACAGACTTGGAACCAAATCCCAGCCCTGTTGCTTGCTTGCGTGACCTGGGACAAGTTCCTTACAACCTTCTTTTTATACGTGTGTGTGTGTGTGTGTGTGTGTGAACTAAGGACCATAATAGTATATATCTCATGGGGTTATCACGAGGCTTGAGAAAATGTATGCAGATTACCTAGTGGAGTGCCAGGCTCATAAGAAGGGCTCAATAAATGTTAACAAACTTCTATTTTTTATAAACTACCCAGTCTGGGGCACCTGGATGGCTCAATGGGTTAAGCGTCTGCCTTCAGCTCAGGTCACAATCTCAGGGTCCTGGGATGGAGCCCTGCGTCGTCTTCTCTGCTTGATGGGGAGTCTGCTTCTCTCTCTCACTCTGTGCTCTCTTTATCGCTCTCAAATAAATAAATAAATAAATAAATAATAAATAAATAACATCTCTTAAAATACTTTTAAATACTTTGTCAATACTTTTAAGTAATCAATCTTGGGCAGCCCTGGTGGCTCAGTGGTTTAGCGCCCCCTTCAGCCCAGGGCGTGATCCTGGAGACCTGGGATTGAGTCCCACATCAGGCTCCCTGCATGGAGCCTTCTTCTCCCTCTGCCTGTGTTTCTGCCTCTCTCTCTCTCTCTCATGAATAAATAAAATCTTTAAATAAATAAATAAATAAATAAATAAATAATAAATATTCAATTTGTAGTATTTTGTTAGCAGCCTAAATGGATTAAAACAAAGTATAGGAATGCAAGTTACCAACTGTTGAGTACACAGCTATAAACGAATGACTATGATCAGTATATCCCACCAGGGATGCTGAGATTGGGCTATTTGATACATCTGGCAGTAACAATGCCCATGTTATTTGGGGTACTTGTGGGCATTGCAGCTCTGGTCTGTGTGCTTCTTACCATCTGCAGATCCCAAAGTCACGCCGAGATGCTCATGGGGAAGTGTTATGCGTGAAGTGTGGAGAGGGAGAGGAGGATGCAAACCAGCAAGTGGAAAGGGACACAGCTACTGGGAAGAAGGGGGAAAGGATTAGAGGCAGAACTAGGAGCTCAAGACACACATCATCTAAAACTCATCACTAACTGACAGAATTTGGGTGTGAAAACTCCTGCTTGGTGAATAAGAGTAACAAAGAAATCAGCTTTTGGACCATTTCTAATTCAAATGGAAGCAAAAAAACAAACAAAAAAAATTCTCAAAGGTGCAAGAAACAGGGAGAAACTGCCCCCTTAATATTGATTCTAAACCAAATAGTTTTAGCTATAGGTTAAGTCCCCTGTCACTTAATAATTTACAAAAAGCTTTTACATGCGTTATTTAATGCCATCTGAACCATTACCATACAGACAGCAGATTTCTTCACCACTAGATTCACCTTAATTTTTAAACTACATTAGTTCCCCCCCCACAATCCCATATCCATAGTTCCACTTTCTGCAATTTTAATCACCTGCAGTCGGCTGTGATCTGGAAGGTGATCCTCCTGATGTCGCCTCAGAAGATCAGTAATAGCCTCACGCTACCTCATGATGTCCATGTCATCCACCTGCCTTCATCCCATCACGCACGCATAGATTATCTCACATCATCACAACAAGGGTGAGGACAGTAAGATATTTTGAGAGAGACCACATTCACATTATTTTTATTACAGTTCACCTCTATAATTATTCTATTATTGGTTATTATTGTTCATCCCTTACTGTGCCTAATTTATAAATTAGACTTTCTCATCGATACGTATGTATAGGAAGAGACACAGTGTATACAGGGCTTGGTACTATCTGTGGTTTCAGGCATTCACTGAGGATCTTAGAACGTACCCCATGTGACTACTATATATGAAAATAAAAGTCCATTTGCTCAAGAAATTGTGGGAATAATTGTGTGGGGGTTCAAATAAAACCTATAAATACCTTTACTTTCCCCCTGCCAAATACACTAGTTCAACAGTCAGGGTTATGTGGTGGAGAGACAGATTTGGGAGCCACTCAAATCTGGGATACAATCTTGGCTCTATCGGTTGTTAGCAACTGGCCAAATCGCTTAATTTCTTTTAGGTCTGTGTTCTCACTTACAATCTGGAGGTAGAGACGTCATCCTCTCACTCAATGGTTGTGAGAATCAAAGGCGACAGCATAGTGGAGAGCCTACATGGTGCTCTCATAGTAAGTAGTTGACAAAGTGTGGCTCCCTTCTTTACCCTCTGGCTGTCACCATTCCCAGAAGTATTGTTGACTTCTGATAAGTAACAATCTGGCATCCTTTTCGCAGTTATTTAGATTGCCTTATTTTTTATAAGACCACCTGCTCCCCCTTGGTTCAAATAATCTGTTTAGCTTAGAACTCATTAGTTACTGATTCATAAAATGTATTATGAATGCCAAGTACTGATTAATAAAATGTTTTAAGACTATAAAATACTTAAAATACTTTACAAATCTATGGGGCACCTGGGTGACTCACTCAGTTAGGCGTCCAATTCTTGATTGCGGCTCAGGTCATATCTCAGGATTGTCAGAATGAGCCCCGTGTCAGGCTCTGCACTGGGTGTGGAGTCTGCTTAAGATTCTCTCTCTCTCTCTCTCTTTCTCTCTCTCTCTCTCTCCCTCTGCTCCTCCAAATCTAAAACTCCAAACTTCTCAGCTATCATTACTATACTTCTTTGTCCATCATGACTCTCTCAACTGTTATCATGCGGCAAAAGAACAGAGAGAATCAGGTGGCTGGACTGAAAAACATAACTTTATTATCATCATAAAATCAGAAGTTGTGTTGAATATTAATGAGGTCTGGAGACAAACCAAGATTCTCGACCTCTGGCACTAAATCACTGTACAACTTAGACCAGTCACTAAATTTCTGAGCCTTAGTTTCCTAATCTGTAAAATGCAAATAAGAACCTTATACTACTCAGTGCTTGTAGGTGTTTTGAGCATCAAATAAGACAACAGAGGTACAAATATGTAGACAAGTAAAAAGCATTGCTCCTGTCGCAATTAAGAAGCCACAATCAACATGAGTTCTAGAAAGCACCAGGAATGTAAATGGTTCAGCCAAGGTTTTAGGCTGCCTGGAACTCCTCCCTGCTTCCTTCTGGTAAGATGTCCTGTCCCGTCGGATACAGACATGGGCATATAACCAAGGTTGAGCCAAACATAGTTCCTCGTTCTCTCGCCACAGCGCTCGATTCAAAGGATGGGCACTTGATCCAAGATAGGCCAGAGTTCTCTTGAAGTTTTCAAAATATACTAGAGACAGAGGTTCCCACTCCTGCCTGGTCACTAACTCAGTAAGGAGGTGACTCAGAGCCCCTAATAATTATCTCTCCCCCTTATTTTCTTCCCCAAACCCTTCATTCTGCAATAGGAAGGGAAGCAGAAAGAGAGGAGAGTCAGTGAAAGAGAATCTCTTGTGGAATTTCAGTCTCTGGTTCCAAGTTAATTATGTGAACCTACAAAAGTTCCCTTTTTGCCTAAGCAAGCATAAGGTGGGTTTTGGTCACTTGCAACCAGACACTTCTGGTCAATAGCTGACCAAGAACCTACGCCTGTTGTAAGAGTGGTTTTCGCCTCCACTTTCAAGACTCATGAGAAATAGAAACTTAATAATTACAAAAATAAAATGGCAGACTAAATAGGACCTTTCCTTACTTCAATTCCTCACCAATGCTGGAAAAATTATTCCTGCTCCATATTTCTGCTCCCTCCAAAGGAAAAAACTCCAGAGAACACTGTCACCATCTTTGCTTCCTCAAATACCATTCTCTCTGCCACCCACCCAATGCCATGCCCATCTCCATCCACCACACCGTTGACCAGGCTCTGTGCAAGTCACTCACCATCTTCTCACACCCGAATCCATTGGTTTTCTCTGCTCATCTTGGAATTCTCGGCAACATTTGTGATTGAAGACCTTGCTTCCCTTTCTGAAGACTTTTTCCCTGTGACTGCTGAATAATACACCTTCCTGGCTTTCCGTATATCTCATGGATAACTCCTTCTCCTCTAAATTTCTAAATGTTGGTGAGTCTCAGGACTCAGTCTCAGGCCCACTACTCCCCTCTATCCATGCTCATCCCTTTGGTTATCTCCCCCAGTCCATTCTCCTGGACTTGGCTCATGCTATTCCCTCCTCCTGGAACATTCTTTACCCCCACTCAACTCCTCATCCTCATGCCTTATGTCGCAAAAGCCACTCCTCCTTCCTTGACATTCATTCCCCCTTTGTGGCCCACAGAATGACAGGAAATTAAACAAAGAACAGGCAAAAAAAGTAAAAGAGAGAGGGAGGAAGAGATGGAAAGAAAGAAGGAAGGAAGGAGGAAGGAAAGAAGGAGCAAACAAACATGGTTCATGTTGGAGCTCACAGCTTTTTGTGTGTTAAGGAGACTCTCTCTCCCATGAGCTTTGTACTTCCACAGGGGCACCTCCACAGAAATGACACTCCTCGCATCTTTCTGTCCCTTCCACAGCTTTTTTCAGAGGCAGGGTCACTACTCCAGTTACGAGGTATGGGAGAAAGCATGGGGCATGCTCAGCTGACCTCCTCTGACCTTTCTTTCTTTCTTTCTTTCTTTCTTTCTTTCTTTCTTTCTTTCTTTCTTTCTTTCTTTCTTTCTTCCTTTCTTTTTCTTCTTTCTTTCTTTCTTTTTCTTTCTTTCTTTCTTCTTTCTTTCTTTCTTCTTTCTTCTTTCTTTCTTTCTTTCTTTCTTTCTTTCTTTCTTTCTTTCTTTTTTTTTTTTTCATCTTCCCACGGAGATCCACAATCCTGGTCTGCATGTACGGGAGGGAAACTATGTTGGGGCAGGCTCTGCTCTGTGCAGAGGTGTCTGGGACTGGGTGGGTGAGATTAATTCTGGGATGAACTATGAACAAGCTCTTTGCTGCTACACATGTAAGCCATATTCTGTAACATATCTACAATAAAGCTGGTGTTGTGTTCAAATGTCATCCATATCTTATCTATCAATTGTTTCCAAACCTAGGAGAGTAAAAAAGGGGTATTATGTATGAGCCCCTAAAGCCCTAATATCCTGGTGAGTTGGCAGGAGCCTGGAGACGGATTAAGCTAAGAATCTACAGGCCCTGCGAAGCACAGGGACTGAGGCTTCTGGGGGAGCCAGAGCAGACGCTGTGAGGTTTTAAGGCTCCAGTGTGAGCCTGGCAGTATTTTGACCTTGACAAGTCACAGCAGCTTACTGCCTACAGAAAAAAAATGGCCCTTGTTATAGCTGCAGGACTATTTTCATAGGCCCTTGTGAGCATGAGTTTTAAAACTGGTTTTACTAAAAAAAAAATAAAAAATAAAAAAGATTGGTTTTACTGTGTGCTTGAGTCTTATTGTGCAGAAAGCGAGAGAGAGAATAGCGTGCTCTCAGAAATAAGATTGAACCAGAGGAAAGGACTTTTCCTGAAGGGAGACAGATACAAAAACAGGAAGGGAAGACTTAGATAACAGGCGTTATCTAAATATCCTTCTTAAGGAGGGGATTAGCTCAGATCAGACCTGGGACCAAGGAAATCCTTCAGGTCAGAAGCAGGAAGGCAAGATTTCAGCTCGCTGACTGGGCTCTGGAATGCTTCCACCATCACCACAGAGAACCAGATCCAGGGAACTATTAACAGTCATCCTCTGAAAGCTGTGAATATTGTCTGAAGTAAAAGCACCTGGGGAACACAGCAGCTGTGGGATATCTGCAAACCACCCCCCATTGGGGATGTGGAGAGCAAGTCCTTTGTATCTCTAGTTCACAGATCTTCAGGTGGAGGGGGAGGCACTCAAGGAACTGTGCCTGAGGAGTCTCATTCGCCCTGAACCTGAGTGAGATGACAAGAGCCTGCACCCCAAGCTGATTGCCCATGAGAGGAGACTTCAGGAGTCCTGGGGAGTGGACTTTGCGTGTCCCATTGATATGAATTCTTAGCCTGAGGGCAGACTGTTAAGGTTGCTTCTTCCAAAGATGGACCCAACCATATCTTCTATTCTGCGTGTTTTTCCACAGGGTGATCTTGATGCTTCTTCCATCAGAAGTGGGTTCATAGTGGGTGTCTGGGTGGCTCAGTCCATTAAGCATCTGACTTCAGCTCAAGTCACGATCCCAGGGTCCTGGGATGGAGCCCTATGTCAGGCTTCCTACTCAGCAAGGAG
Source organism: Canis lupus baileyi (assembly GCF_048164855.1). Lineage (NCBI taxonomy): Eukaryota > Metazoa > Chordata > Mammalia > Carnivora > Canidae > Canis > Canis lupus. Next base: position 9,236,792 of record NC_132875.1, on the reverse strand, counting down.
TCTGCTTCTCCCTCTCCCTCTACGCCCCTAGCACTCTCTCTCTCAAATGAATAAATAAAATCCTAAAAGAAGAAGAAGAAGAAGAAGAAGAAGAAGAAGAAGAAGAAGAAGAAGAAGAAGAAAAAGAAGAAGAAGAAGAAGAAGGAGGAGGAGGAGGAGGAGGAGGAGGAGGTTGTTCATGGGTTTGACACTCATTCTATGATGTCATTTGCTTATAATCCATAGAATCTGAGGTTGCACCAGAAAAGGTATTGGAGTGTCCACCTTGTTTGATGGAACACATGGAACACTCATGTTTGAAACCCTGAGATACCACCTACGATGTCCCGAGGTCGCTCCAGTGAGAGGAAGCCAAGCTACTCTGATTTGTCCTGGCTAGTGGTCCAGTTAGACTAGACTCCAGCCCAGGAGCCATACAGATGATGATGCAGCCACCTGCCATCAAGTCACTATCCCATCCTCAGAGTCTCCCCAGCTGAGGCCCCAGACATCGTGGGGCAGACAGAGTGTTCCTATGGGTTTCTTTCCAAATTCCAGTCCAAAGAATCCCCCGTATCATAAAATGATTGTTGTTTTATGCCACTAAACTTGTGGCAGTTTATTACACAGCAACCAGAACAAGGAACCACTGTGTAAAGATTGGCAAAGCTTCCACAAAATTTGGAACAACTTGAGAGACGAAGTCTAGGAAGATTAGCACAGAATATTTAAGGCATTGTTAGAGGAGCTTCAAATCAAAATGGTTATTGTGGATGTAGGGGTTTGCTTGTGTCCTGTGGGAATAGGCCAAGAAATGGACAGTTGGGATTCCACAAACGGGACACACTGAGGGGAACTGACGCAGGAACATGATAGCTTGAGTCCAGGCTTGGGTTAAATTTTTTGTGTAAGTGGAAAACACGCTTCAAATGAGGTGATCCAACTCAGAGAGGTGAGAGTTGACAAGATTTGTTTGGACAACAGTTGCTTTTGGCAGACCCAGAAAACACTGACTTCATTTTTCTCACTGTGATAAGAAAAAAAAATCCATGTGGAAAAAACAAATGTCTGACCCAAAAAACAATGAAAAAGTGAAAAGAAAAGAGTCCCACAAAAATGCCAGCCTCGTCCATGATAGAGAAGGAAAGGGAACAATTTTAAGACCTTGATTAAACCATTAAATCATCGACAACTCCCCCCGAGCATTTCTGAGAAGAGAACACACAGGAAGCAGGAACACCTCTCAAAGCTCCGAACAAAAAATTTAGCAGGACGACATGCCACTCGAGGCCTGAGACATTCTGAAGCTGTGGGAAGACCAAGTCTGCTGGAGCATCAAGTAGGAGCAAGAGCAATGGGGTCACTTAAGAGCAAGCAGCAATATTTTAAATGTCACTCTCTGAGAAAGGATGCTATGTGTTTACCAGATATGGAAAGGCTGGTCCATAATTAACCTCTTGTTACTACTGAAACTAAGTATGCAGGTCTGGGGCCTGGCCAGTCTGGCTCCATCTTGCAGGCATTGCAGAGAGGCAGAAAACAGAGGACGCCCCCTGTCTGCTGTCCTGTCCTCTGACAGCCTTGGGACTCTGCTAGTCCTTGTAAGTGGTAATGAGGACCTGGCTTACTCTAAGTGCTGAGGGTTTTTTTTTTTTTGGGGGGGGGGGATTGGAGGGGCTTTGGGGTTTTTATTTTTATTTGAGAGAGTGGAAGAGCATGCACACAAGTGTAAGGAGGGGAGGGGCAGAAGGAGAGGGGGGAGAAAGAATATTAGGCAGCCTCACTGCTAAGTGTGCAGCCAGCGTGGGACTTCACCTCACAACCTGAGCTGAAATCAAGAGACAGACACTTAGGGGATCCCTGGGTGGCTCAGTGGTTTAGCGCCTGCCTTTGGCCCAGGACATGATCCTGGTGTCCCAGGATCAAGTCTCACGTTGGGCTCCCTGCATGGAGTCTGCTTCTCCCTCTGCCTGTGTCTCTGCCTGTCTCTCTCTCTCTTCTTCTCTCTCTTTCTCTCTCTCTCTCTCTCTCTGTGTGTCTCTCATGAATAAATTAAAAAAAAGAGAGAGAGAGAGACACAGACACTTAATCAACTGAGCTACCCAGGTGCCCCTAGGACCTGAGCTCTGAGAACCTAAGTATACCTATATTAAGGGCTCTAGCTCTGGGATGTGGTTCTGTCAAACTGTTTCAAACTCTTCAAAAAGTGTGATAAGAAATTAAGAAAATACTCAAGGGCCAAAAAAGGAAGTAAAAGCCAAAATCCAACAAGATGAGTTGAAGGCAGAATCTGACTGAGGGGTATCTTTCCAGTAAAGACAAATGTTCTAGCCTTGGATTTTAATAGCCATATGAACACGGATGGTATGAGACAAAACTTAGATACATGCAAAGGGGAGTGCTGGGTCAGAGCTCAAAGAGAAATCCCTTGGAGAAAGGTGAAGTGAAACAAAACCATCAAACAAACAAAAACCCACTGCCGCAAAGGAGACAGCAAAGAAAGTGCATGTTTCGGCCTTGATTATGGGTGAAGACAACTCCCACAGGGAGTTGAAACTATACTGTGGCCTTCATGTGGGAATGCCATCTAAATTCACATTATCTATGTTGTAATAATAATGGTAATAACAACAACAATCTCTCTCAAGAAAAAAAAAAAAGTTATGTGCTCGCAAGCTGGTAATATCTTCAGGTACCTGAGAAAAACAAATGCATATCTTGTGTGGAAAAATGTACTTAAAGTCCATTCCTCAAAGAATTCCCTCAGAGGAGGTTGCATTGAACATGAGTGAATTCACACTAAAAAATCATGAAACACATAAAACATGAGAAAGGAAACACCCTGAGAGAAGAAGCAATAATAAACAGCAGGGGGGCAGCCCCGATGGCCCAGCGGTTTGGCACTGCCTTCAGCCCGGGGTATGATCCTGGAGACCCAGGATTGAGTCCCACATCGGGCTCCCTGAGTGGAGCCTGCTTCTCCCTCTGCCTGTGTCTCTGCGTCTCTCTCTCTCTTTCTCTCTCTCTCTCTCTCTCTCTGTGTGTGTGTGTGTGTGTGTGTGTCTGTCTTGAATAAATAAATAAAATCTTTTAAAAATATATTTAAAATAAACAGCAGGGGTCCCTGGGTGGCTCTGTTGGTTGATTTCTGACTCTTGATTTTGACTCAGTCATGATCTCGAGGTCATGAAATCAAGCCCTGCATCAGGCTCCACACTCAGCCAGGAGTAGGCTCAAGATTTTCTCTCTCTTCCTCTGCCCTTCCCCTGCTCTCTTTCTCTCTCTCTCTCTCTCTCCTTCTCTTTCTAAAATAAATAAATCTTTTTAGAAATTAAAAAATAATAAAGAGCAAAATCAGACATGCAAGAGTTGCTGATATTGGAACATTCGATATAGAATATTAGCTAAGTGTAGTTGATATACAGGAATATACATGACTAAAGGAAGATACAGAAAGGAAGAGTAAAGATCAAAACAACATAAATGAAAAATAGCTAAAATTAAGAACTCAATAGAACTCTTAATAGCCAGAATGTTATTAGTGAAGGCCTAACAGAGAGCCTGAACTTTCACACCTGCCCGGTGTCAACAGAGGCCAGGTGGGAACATGGACTTCTACTCCCATCTTATAATGATAAGCAGCACTCCTTCCACCAGCAGTGTCAGAGAAGGCCTTCTCAATCAGAAAATGAAAACAAGATCCACAGTTTCCTACTACCCCAAATGTCCAGGACTCAAATAAAAATATTTCATTATACCAAAAGCCAGGGATATTTCTGCTTGAATAAAAAATAATACCAATGCTTGGATAACACAGATGTTAGAATAAGCTTATGGGATTTAAAAATTTTTTTTAAATATTTTATTTATTTGTTTGAGAGAGGAGGTGAGAAAGAGAGCACACAAACAGAGGGAGGGCCAGAGGGAGAGGGAGAATGAGAAACAGACTCTCCACTGAGCAGAGAGCCCCATGTGGGGCTCGATCCCAGGACCCTGAGATCATGACCTGAGCCAAAGGCAGACACTCAACTGACTGAACCACTCAGACACCCCAGCTGACAGGATTCTAAAGTAGTCATCATAAAAACACTTCAGCAAGCAATTACGAATATGCTGGAAATAAATGAGAAAATTTGTTGAGAGTCTCAATAAATAAAGAACTAAATGGAAATTTTAAAACTGAAAAATACAATAACCAAAATTTTAAAAACCTGCATCAGTGGATGAGCTTGACAGCAGAGTGGAGAAGACAAAGGAAAAAATGAGCGAACATGAAGATAGAATAACAAAAGTACCCTATCAGAATAACAAAAAGTACCCTATCTGAATAATAGAAAGAAAGGAGGGAGAAGTTGAATAGGAGCTTCTGGGTTGGTGTTGGAAAAATGATTCACCCAGTGAGGGCATGGAAGCTCTGCATGCCTTCCCCCATACCTTGCCCTGGACATTTTTTCTACTTGGCTGTTCCTAAGCTATAACTTTTATAAGGAATGAGTAATAGACTGAGAAAACAAAGGACAAGTCACAAGGACTCCAGTCTCTTGGCATTTGCTGAAGAGTATGGCCACCTGCTGGATGAAAACATGGGATCAAAGTTTGATGACATTGGTGTGAATGCTATGGCTCACAAAGTAATGCAAGTCACCAACCACTCAGATGAGAGGCTGACAGTGAATACTTGCTGCACCAGAAATATGAAAAGTATCATTAAGAAAAAATAAATATGGAAAAAAAAGAAAAAAAATATGGACACCTGGGTGGCTCAGTGGTTCAGCATCTGCATTTGGCTCAGGTCATGATCCCCAGGTCCTGGGATCGAGTCCCACATGAAGCTCCCCAAAGGGAGCCTCTTCTGTCTCTGCCTATCTCTGCCTCTCTCTCAGTGTCTCTCATGAATAAATAAATATTTTTTTAAAAAAAGAAAAAATACTTCAAAAAGAGGAGGCTGAAAACTCAAAAAGAAGCTAAAAAGCAAAGAAAATGAATGTTTTCAAAATAAGCTATGGATTAAAATTCTAATTACTCCTAAAAAAAAGGATGAGCAAGGCCTCAGGGATGAGTGTGACTATATGAATTATAAAAAAGGGAAGATGGGGTGCCTGGGAGACTCAGTCAGTTAAGCATCAACTTTTGGTTTTAGCTCAGGTCATGATCTCAGGGTCTTGAGATTGAGCCCCACATCGACTCTGCACTGGGTGTGGACCCTGCTTAAGATTCTCTCCTTCTCCCTCTACTAGTCCTTCTAGAAAATAAATAAGTAAATGGGGGAAGATAACAGGGCATAAAGGGAGGTAAGGCTTCTACACCTCACTCAAAATATTGACACCAGTATTGGTACACTCTGATAAATTAGGTATGTATAGTGCACTAATTAGAATGGCCATTCACAAAGCTATGCCAAGATAAACTCAAATAGAGAGATCAAAATTGAATTCTAAAAACTGCTCAAGGAAGACAGATAAAAGAAAACAGAGAAATGAAAAACAGAAGGAACAAACAGAAAATAAAAATGAAATGGTTAAGGGATCCCTGGGTGGCGCAGCGGTTTAGCGCCTGCATTTGGCCCAGGGCGCGATCCTGGAGACCCGGGATCGGATCCCACGTCGGGCTCCCAGTGCATGGAGCCTGCTTCTCTCTCTGCCTGTTTCTCTGTCTCTCTCTATCTCTCTGTGTGACTATCATAAATAAATAAGAAAAAATTAAAAAAAAAATGAAATGGCTAAGCCCTAACCTCCAATAATTGCATTTAACATAGATGGTATAAATATAACAATTAAAAGACATACAACTGGTGGAATAGCTTTAAAAATCTGACTACATCCATAGCATGGAATACTACTCAGCATATACAAAGAAACCAACTACTGATACACACACAACAACTTGAATGATCTTAAGAGCATTATACAGAAACAAAAAAGCCAATTTTAAAGGTCACATATGTATAATTCTATTTTTACATAACATTTTGAATTTATAATATTAAAGATGGAAAGAGACGAGTGGTTCTGAGGGCGTAGAGTGAGTATGACTATAAAAACATGGCAAGAGGGATAACTTTGATGTAATATTTCTGTATCTCGATTTTGATGGTGATTACACAAATCGACACATATGGCAAAATGGCACAGAACTACACACATACAGTGTGCCAGTATCAGTTTCTGAAAAGGTGAAGGCATGTCTGAAGAACTACCAAGGCTATGTAGAACACAGAACAACATAAAGAGGAAAATATGAAAAACAGTTTACAAAATATGAAGGACGGAATGAGAAGATCTGATATTATCTAGTTAGTGTTGCAGGAGGAGAAAATAGAAGGAACAGGAGAGAGGCAAAACTAGAAGAAATGGTATCTGAAAATCTGGAATTTATGAAAGATATAAATGCTTAGATTTGGGAAGCACAACAATTCCCAGGTGGGGTAAATAAGAAGAAATTCATGTAGGGAAATGTAGCAAAACTGAAGAAAGTCAAAGACAAATTTTTTTTAAGATTTATTTATTTATTTTAGAGAAAGAGAGAGTGTGTGTGAATGCAGGGGAGGGGCAGAGGAGAACAGACTCCCCACTCAGCGGGGAGCCAGACACCCAACCTACTGAACCACCCAGGCACGCCCCCTCCTTTTTTTTTTTTTTTTAAGATTTTTTTTATTTATTTGAGAGAGAGCAAGAGAAAGCATGAGTAGAGGGAGAGGAAGGACCAGAGGGAGAAGGAGAGGCAGATGCTCTGCTGAACATGGAGCCTGATGCCGGGCTCAATCCCAGGACCCTAAGATCATGACCTGAGCCGAAGGCAGATGCTTAATGAACTGAGCCACCCAGGTGCCCCTGCAAAGACAGAGATCTTTAAAAGGTGGAGCATGTGGAAGTCTTGGTGCCAAACTTATCCAACCTGGATATCCTGAAGAATGACATCCATCCCAGTGAAAACAATTCAGGCTAAAACAATGGGAGGACCCCTGACTCCACCAGGCAGAGATTCCACTGAAACTGAGCCTGAGCTCAAAGTGAAGAAGATTTGAGGTTTTTTGGTTTCATTTTGACATGCCTTTGGTCTGTCCTTTAAATTAATCGTCAGAGCTTTTGATTATTCTGGATAGTAATGCATAAGGTCCAATACATCTAACTTTGAATTTTAGTTTTTCTCTCATAATTTGATATTGTGAGGGGGTTCACATTTAAAGTGGGGGCATGTTTATATTGCTGACATGGAATGATTAAAATACCTTGATGCTACCATTTCATGTCACTACATAATTTCTAGTGAGCAATACTGACCACCTGACCACCCGTGGAGCCTCAGAGGTGATCTCACTGACACACTGGCTGTTCTAACCCACTTCAGTCGTTAGGGGGTATCAAAATTACCAAGTGCTGGTTCCAAGGGGAATACCCAGAGGAAACAGTGGTTGGTATTGGGAGCCCAAGCCTTGAGAAGGTGGGCAACACCATCCTGATAACTGTTCATCTAGTCCTTCAAGGAGAGCATGAAGAGTACACACAGCAGCAGAGGGTAAAGGGAAGATCTCTGATCCTCTTGTCTCATGTTTCCATGAGAGGTCCACCAGGGCAGCCTCTGTTGTCTGACCCCCTTCACTCCCACTCCAACATTCAGATAAGAGGTCACTCCTGGAGTGGGAAAGTCTTCTTTCATTGGTGGGTTTAGTTGAAGGAATGGAAGAAGCCTGGCTCAGCCCCTCCTGGGCTTTACCCTCCCAACTGCCTCCCTCAGAGAAGGTACACTGTCTCTGTTTGGGGGCCCACCTCTGCACCTCCAGTTGTTAAGCTCTGCTTGTAAGAGGGAGGGTATGTTCACCACTGAGCTAACTATTAGGAAGCCCACTGTGATATTCAAGGTACAGTCACAGCTTTTATCAAGAACTGGACTACTCTTTTTATTGCTATCTATCTGTGAGCCCTTAGTCCTCACTTAGCTCTAGACTCAAGGTGGAAGTTATTCATTGGCCCCATAATGTCCCAACAATGTCCTCCATTGACTCTATTGACCAGCTTTATTTTTTTTTAAGATTTTATTTATTCATGAGAGACACAGAGAGAGAGAGAGAGGCAGAGACACAGGCAGAGGGAGAAGCAGACTCCATGCAGGGAGCCCAACGCGGAACTCGATCCCGGGTCTCCAGGATCACACCCTGGGCTGAAGGCGGCTCTAAATCGCTGAGCCACCAGGGTTGCCCTAGGCACCAGCTTTAAAGCTGGTGTGGTTCCATCCTATTTAGTCCTGCAAAAATCCCAAGGCAGTTTCTTCAGGTAAAAAATTCTACAGAAAACCGGTGACCTGACCAAGTAGTGTCTCCTTCAACCTGACGTCCCTGCTGCTCCAACCTCGAGCTCTCATCGGCCTTAGTTGAGGATCATCTTTGTCCTATTGCCTATTGGGCTGATAAATTTTTAGCGTATCAGCAGGTAAAGAACAAGAGCACAGACATACTTCATTGAAAATTACTTCCCGCAAAATTCTCTCAAGACACCTTCTCAAAGGTAGACAATAAATATCAGGACATGGACTTTGGAAGATATTTCTAAGAAAATGGAGTCACTAGATTTATTGCCACTTATAAAAAATATGGTGGCATGTCATAGTCATCAGAGACAGTTATCAAAAATGTCTTATAAAAATCACATTGACCATTATTGTCTCTTTCAAAAGACCTAGAAGAGAAAAATAACAAATATATTGTTTACATCTTGTAAGCATCTGGCCAAAAGAAAACCAAAATAACAAGCTTACTTTCAGTCCACCTTCTTGGAAAAATGAGGGCTCTCAGGATGGAAAAACGAGAATGTCACTACTTACTAGACAGAACTGTAGGGAAATGTTTAAAAGGCAAATCACCTACAGAACTGTAGGGAAATGTTTAAAAGGCAAATCACCTGTATAGAGATACAGAAATGCAAAGTCCTGGTTCTAGCATCAACTCTGGCTTAACTTTAAAACCTTTGGTGCCAGAGCACCTGGGTGGCTCAGTGGTTGAGCATCTGCCTTTGGCTCAGGTCGTGATCCCAGGATCCTGGGATCAAGTCCCACATCAGGCTCCCCATGGGGAGCCTGCTTCTCCCTCTGCCTGTGTCTCTGTGTCTCTCATGAATAAACCAGTAAAATCTTTTTTATTAAAAAAAGGCCTTTTGTTTCTTCATTTACAACTTGAAAATATGAGCCACATTTTATTTTATGGGTGACATTACTTTAATGAGTGACAAGGTCTGATGTTAATACCACTACATCAGCTTGATAAAAGCTGGACTGGAGTTTAAAATGTATAATTTTTAACAGTTGAAAAACATAAGCAATCCCCTTCTACAAAGTGTTATCTGAAGCACTGACGGACAAGGGAGATAACATTTATAAGGACCCTCTGAAATATCATGCATTGTGAAGGTATTACTATTTATCAAAAGGAAAGCATATTGATTCTTTAAAGTAGGTGTAATGATACATGGGATGAAGCTCAAAGTGCTTAAGTATCTTCTCCGTTGTCAGACCCAGTGAATAAGGAAAGAAGTACCAAAACATGTATTTTCTGGTGACTGGTCCATGCTCCTCTGGTTCACCCCACTAAGGACACAACCAACCTGTCATCAGTAAGATATGTTTTGTGTGGTTCTCCAGGAATAGTGATGGATCTTTATTGATCAAATGTATAACTAACAGCAAACAAGTATGAGTGTTGTTCAGGGATAAGGTGGGCTGCCAGTCGTGGTTGTGGAGTAGAGCAAGGGACTTATCTGCAGAGGGGCCTTACTAATATTTCATACATTCCTTGCCCCTTCAGCCCCCGGACAATCACCACCAACCACCAACACCAACACTGGGCAGTTCACACACACAATACAATTTCGCTCTCACAACCCCCTTATGAGATGGATACTACCCATTTTACAGATGGAGAAACTGAGGTTTAGAAAGTTCGAGCAACTTTCTGGAGGCCACTCAGCTACTGGAATTGGGATTCAGTTTATAGTATATTAATTGGCACTTTTTGACATGCTATTTTGTGATTATTGCCAAGCAGTTTTTCACTGTTTTCTTTTCTTGGTGGAGCAGAATAGGGTCTTTAATTAAGGGCCTAGACTCAACCTTGTCATTTCTTTGTAACTCTACCATGAACTACCTGCATGACCGGATCTGACTCTCAATCTGTTTTCTTGTCTGTAAATGAGAATAGCAAATATTCTCTCATAATACATATAATTCTCCAATTCAATGCAATACATCTTAATTCTTTCATAAAACATACAATTGTCGGGATGCCTGGGTAGTTCAGGGTTAAGTGCCTGCCTTCGGCCCAGGGTGTGATCCTGGAGACCCAGGATCAAGTCCCACATCGGGCTTCCTGCATGGAGCCTGCTTCTCCCTCTGCCTGTGTCTCTGCCTCTCTCTCTCTCTCTCTCTTTCCCATGAATAAATAAATAAAATCATTTAAAAAACCCAACAAACAACCAAAAAAACTCAACATACAATTGTCCAAATGTATGCCACGTGGTGCTGCGGGTATTGTCTGTACACTTCGAAAGTGCCTGACACCCTACAGATGTCAATAAACACTGGGTTTTCATTAAAATTTAACTCAGATCGCTGTCAGAACAGCCTCTGTGTCTTAGAAGAAAATGGCTGAGAACAAGGAGCTGGTTTATCCTTTATTTTTTTTCTTTCTTCAGTTGAATTTGACTTCACGAATGTGAAATAGCTCCTATTTTTCAATCTTCGGTTAATCTTTCCTACTGACTTCCTAGAACTGACCCAGAGCCCTGTCACTGGGCAACCAGAGAAGGGAGCGATTCACCAAGCTATAGAGAACAGATGGAAAAAGATATAAGATAATATGTGGAACATCCACCGTGGGACATGTACCATGAGCTGTGACAGGTGTGTCCTTATCACTGAGCCCCTCATGTGGAAGTTAATTGTTCCAAACCCAAGACGGGGCTTGGAAAACAATGGTGTCAGATACGGACAAATGGCAAAGTAACTGCTTCTGGGAATTCAGCGTGATTCTTAAAATTATGTAATAATTATTGCACTCTCCCAATCGTTCCAATCCTGCCTCTGAACGAGACAGAGAAGTCGGGGAACTCCTGCCCAGGACTGCTTCCCCTTTGCAGTTTGAAAAGCTGCACTTGATGGTGTGGATTCTGACCTCGTGTTGACTGCCTGCTATTTGCTACCAGGAGGCAGGAAGCGGATGCCGTCTTGCCCCTCCTAAGACTCTCAGAGCCTTGCTCACTTGGCTTGTCCCTGGATCCAATTTGCTCTGCATGGAAAGAAACCAGATTTGCTTTCAGGGTTTACCAGACTGTGCACGTGAAAGGCTCCCATCGGGCTGTAGTAGTGAGTCCTAACTAGTACTAAGTCTAAACCAGGAGCTGGTAAGAGCAACCGATCAACAGTGGGTTAAAACCTCCTGCAACCATGAATTTTGTTGATTACTGTGCTGTCACTGCCTCTAGTGATTTGGTTGGGGGAACATAATGCCAGGAAGGTGGTAAGAAGGAGAGGGATAGGCACAGGGAGGATGGGAAGGGGGGTGGAGAGAAAGAGAGAGAGAGAGAGAGAAATGAACACTATTTGGACTCAAAACTAAACCAAATCAAGTAAATTCAAAGGAAAGCCATTTTGTAAGAAACAGAATAAAAATAATAAGCAGATATTTCAGCTATAAACATTTAATTATCAATTATATAAACGGCAAGCCTAATCTATCCCATACAGAGCTGTACAAAATTGTCTCTGGTTTGAAATAAAGGTCAATGTATATAAAGGTAATCTATCTGTTCAAGTATAGAACTAGGGCATAGAGAATTCTATCTGTTATATTTTAAAGAAAATTCAATCTTGAAAAATAAAAGCAGGGATGCCTGGGTGGCTCAGCAGTTGAGTATCTGCCTTAGACTCAGGTCGTGATCCTGGGTTGGGCTTCCTGCAGGGAGCCTGCTTCTCCCTCTTCCTATGTCTCTGCCTATCTCTCTCTCTGTGTCTCTCATGAATAAATAAATAAAATCTTAAAAAAAATAAAGAGAGAGAGAAAGAAAAATAAAAATAAAATATGAACATAAAAGATAATGTGAAAGTCAAGGAAAATCAAGTAAACAGTTAGGAAAAAATGTTTGGAAAAAAAAAAAAAAAGCACATTTAGTCCCTAAATCTAGAGAAAGAGAATGTTTGGTATCATAGCATCTCCTGGGCGGAATCTACATGTTGTTTTAACCCCTTGCTCTTTCCCCAAACACGTGTAGCCATCCAAATTTCAGACTTTCCCTCTTGTTTTTTCTTTCACACTTGCGATTTTTACTTTTTTCATTTTGCCTTTTATTTTAGCCCAAAATACCTGCTTTCCCGATCACTTAGCATGTCAGGGATGGACTCGGGCCAGTTGGGATTGACCCATGGCTTCCAGATTCCTTCATCTCAGCTGAATCTTCTGTACATTCCTTTCTCCCAGGGTTTTTTGTTTTGTTCTATTCTGTTTGTTTAATTTCTGGCTCCACCTGTCTGATTCTCCAACTTCTCTTACTCCATGAACCCCAGCAATGTTTTTAAGCCTTAGCTGCATAGACAGTCTATTCTGTTGATATTTAAAGTCAGTGGTCTTATTGTTACTTTCCTATGATGTCAAACATCAGATGTAACTGGCATCAATTCCCACATCAGACAGATAAAGCAGAAGGAGTTAAAGATCCACAGAATCAGGACAGATAGAAGATTTGCTATGTATACATTCTCTCCAGCCACAGATTCCACAGAAGCAGTAATGGGTTATTCTGATTTTGATCACTAAACCATGAAGTACCACAGAGCTACAAGTTAGGGTTTTAGACACGCAGAAATTCTTTATCCTACTAAATTAGCATGTAATAATTATCCATTAGGTCAAATCTTCTGAAGTCAAGAGTCATTTTTCTTTCGTATTATATACCTCCTGCTATAAATTCATATGTATGGGTTAATCACATTCCTTCTTGAAATGAAAGACAATGAAAATTGGGTTAATGTCTGTGAATGAGATTCATTCAAAAGCTTACTTTAGGGCAGCCTGGGTGGCTGAGTGGTTTAGCGCCGCCTTGAGCCCAGGGCCTGATCCTGGAGACCCAGGATCGAGTCGGGCTCCCTGCATGGAGCCTGCTTCTCCCTCTGCCTGTGTCTCTGCCTGTGTCTCTGCCTGTGTCTCTGCCTGTGTGTGTGTGTGTGTGTGTGTGTCTCATGAATAAATAAATAAATAATATTATTTTTTTAAAAAAAGCTTAAACTTATTTCAGTGATGGGGAAGATATCAAAATGTATGTTATAGTAAAAGTGCTAAATACCTAACTCAAGACACAATGTAAAGAAGCTAAGTAGATATTCTAAAATTACTTGGTGGGTTTAAACATTCTGAAATTTCTAATAGGATAATACAATCTCAAATTCACCAAAAAATAAAGTGAAGAACATAGATCTTAAAACATCAGCTGAATGTGTACAACTAACACTATGCTTGGTTATTTAAAGTAGCATGTTGGGCACCTGGGTCGCTCAGTTGGTTAAGGATCTGCCTTCAGCTCAGGTCATGACCCCAGGGTCCTGGAATCGAGTCCTGCATTGAGCTCCCTGCTCAGTGCGGAGGCTGCTTCTCCCTCTGCCCCTCACCCTGCTTGTGCTCTCTCTCTCTTTTTCATGCTATTTCTCTCTCAAATAAATAAACAAAATCTTTTTTTTTTTAAGTAGCATACTGTATAGCATCCAACGCATTAAAAGAAGACAGATATTCTGGAATCAAGGCAATAGAAACTGATACAGTCAGGGTGAAATATTTGTCTTAAGCCTCTTTTTGTCATCTTAGCATGAACATAGACACTGGAAAGCACCATTTCCCAAACAAGAACTGAACTAAGACATATCTGATAATAATTCACTTTATAAAAATAAAACTACTATTGTCTACCAATTTTCACATTGGTTCAAGAGTCAAACCCTCTGTCTAAATTGCTTTTGCTATATGCAGGTGTATGTCATATGTCTGAAACACAATGGTAAGTTTAGTGATGGCAACACTTCCACTGCCAATACTAACCATTTGTTTGAAATTTGCCTCTTTGCCTTAAAATTATACTTAGCAATAAGAAATGGATTTTTGTCTTATATCACATATGTGAATTTTATAATCTGGAATTTCAAGTAATAATTTCTACATGATGAGTGATAGAAACAAGGCTTAGAATATCAAGTTAATTTATTACTGTCTTTTTAAAATACTTTAATCAATTCATTAGATTGAATAAAGATACATATTCTAGTTTCTTGTTTGTTCCCTTTTCTAGCTAATACATACTATAGCTGCTCTCATAACATACATTCCACAAGTAGGAAAATTTAGACAGAGATTGGGTAAAGGACTGGACCCAGCTGACACAATTTACACTAGCAAAGACAGGAGAAATACAATGAAAAATGCAAATATAGATGCTAAGGCTCCCCAGGTTTAGTTGTATAACACCCCTACTAGTGAGAGAAAACTGATCAGCATCAAATAAGGAAAATCTTGGGGGACACCTGGGTGGCTCAGTGGTTGAGCGTCTGCCTTCAGCTCAGGGCGTGATCCTGGGGCTCAAGTCCCGCATCAGCCTCCCCAGAGGGAGCCTGCTTCTCCCTCTGCCTATGTCTCTGCTTCTCTCTCTCTCTGTCTCCCATGAATAAATAAATACAACTTTTTTGGGCAGCCTGGGTGGCTCAGTGGTTTAGTGCCACCTTTGGCCCAGGATGTGATCCTGGGGTCCTGGGATTTGGTCCCACGTCGGGCTCCCTGCATGGAGCCTGCTTCTCCCTCTGCCTGTGTCACTGCTTCTCCTTCTCTGTGTCTTTCATAAATAAATAAATAAAATCTTTAAAAATAAATAAATAAATACAATTTTTTTAAACAAAGGAAAATCTTGAAAATTCTTAAAAGCCAGATGAGCAGTTAAAATTCAATGGTACTGGGTTACTAATAAATATTATACATAATATGTATATATATAATTCAAAGGCTTACATTGTGATTTTTTTAAGAAAACAAAAGTTACTCTCTACCAAGTGCCTATTTATTAAGTGCTTGAACACTTAGGATCCCATTTAGTTCTTACTATCTCCGTATTGCCTGTGGGCAGACAGGTGAGATGAGCTGACACCACTGCTGCCCTGTGGTAGAGCCATGATTTGAACCTGGTCTGTTCATGCTATGGGGCTGAAAATTTCTCTCTCCTGCAAGAAGCTTTATATATATATATATATATTTAATTCCTATTGTGGCAATAAAGAAACAAGTTTCCATCTAATAATTTAATCTTCTGAATTTATCACTTTAGATTTATTGTTCTCTTCCAAGATTTAACTCCATCTTTTGACAGATGACTCAGTAAGTTCAGTACCCATTCTTAAGTCCCTTCTAAAGGTTTGCATGTAAATAGTTTTCCTTTTTCTCAAATAGGATGGATGCATACAATAACTAAGTACAAATATTTCCATCTTAAAAAGGACAGAGTTCACTAGATCATTTCCTTTATTTTTTCTCTATTTTATGTAAATTCTCCCAGTATATATTCCTAAGAGTTTATCAGCCTAGCCACTTGTTTGACACTTTGCTTGATATCAGCTCATTAGGTAGTCCGGTATTTTTTTAACATATTTTACAGGAACACGAAAATATTATTTTTAAATTCAAACACCACCCTGTCACACCTGTCCACTAATTAAATGAGAGTGTTTTCAATCCCACATCCACTTCCTTTCAAATTGTTCCTTCATGACCCTGCTCAATACCTTTCCTCCCTCTCTGCTTCTCTGAATGCTTTTCAGCCGTTGGAACTAAAAATTAAAGACAACCCGCCCCCCCAACCCAAGATGAAAGCAGCCTGATGTCACCCAGCTCGCAAGGAACTTTAGACTGGAGGCCATTCCTTTGAGAAAGATCTTTTGAAAAGTCATGGCCAAGAGGGCCACCAAATCTGCTACAACATCTAAGTACTATTTACCTGTTTCAGTGTCCTCCTGGGGCATGTGTGCCGTGCAGTAGCAGCAGTCCAAGATGACATAGTTGAGGATATTGAATAATAGCCCGATAATTCCAGCACTGAGAATCAGCAGGGGCTCCTCCGTCTTCTGGGGATTAATATACCTTTTGACAGCTTCCACCAGGATGCTGAACATCAGAGCCACAGCAAAAATGGAGTTGCCAAATGCTCCCACCACATCCGCCCGGAGGAAGCCAAAAGTGCTCTTTCTGTGCTGTTTTATACTGCTGACCCTCACACCAAACAAAGCTATGATCATAGACAGAAAGTGGGAGAGGACGGCGAAAGCATCGGAGGCCAAGGAGAGAGAATTGCCTATGTTGGCGATCACTAGCTCCATCACGAAGAGCAGGATGCTCACGATGCACATGAGAATCAGTCGGAAGCTTCTTCCTGAGTATCGCCCCATGGCGCCCGGCTCTTGGGCAGTTCCTTGCCCTCTCCTGGGAAGGCTGAGTTGTTAGGGGAGCAGGCTACAGATTTAGTTATTATGACTCCTGGATAACTCTCCCATTCAGCCTTTCAGCACTTGTCATATTTGGAAATCACCTTTTATAGGCTGCTATAAAATCATAAAACAGTTTAAAGGGCAATTAAGCAAGAGATGTCACGTGATTGGGACTTATGAAAATTGAAGACACTGGCTTCGGATGCAGACTTGAGGGGTTTCTTTTGTTTACAGTGTGTTTCATTATAAAAGCCAAGGACCTCTGTGTCTTTGAATCATGCAGAAGCTCATCCGTGGCTTTGGACTTTCCAGTGTTGGTGTGTGCAATAACTACTGTGGCGAGACAAGCCATTTGACATGAACAACCATGTCTTGTCTACCCGGTGGGTAAATATTTTGAATTCTGTTAAGTGCAAGGAACAGGGAACATTTCTAGGGTTCACTAATCCACAGATCAGAGCTACAATAAATAAAAGCCAAAGATGAAGCGAGGGTGATTCTTCTACCGCCTTGTCTGTTGATCTGGAATAAACGAGCACCCTACTTTCATTCTCCATAAAGAAGACAAGAAAATCACTCCTCATATTCAGAAAAGATAAAACACCTTTAAACTAAAGGAGCTCAAGAAACCTCAGTTTCAGGAAGAAAACCAAATTATAATAATTTGATTTAGCTGATGCAAGCAATTTTTTTTGTTTTTAATCTTATCATCTGTCGCTTATAAACCATAAAGATTTACCAGGTCTGGAATATCTAAAACAGTAGCGGCCTCTATTGTTTTGAGTAGATTGCTTACAGTCAATCGTTTGCACAAATACAGACTGAAATTACTATACCCAATCTTTTTTTTTCTGAATTTAAAACCTATGATTTTTTTTTATGTGTTTATTTGACTGGGCCCTCAGGTGCTCAAGGCATTTGGTCAAACATCATTGTGAGTGCTTCTGTGAGGGTGTTTTGGATGAGACTGGTATTTGAATTGATAGACTGAATACAGCAGATTGCCTTTCCTGATGTGGATAATCCTCATCCATCTACTTGGAGGCCTGAACAGAACAAAATGGTTGGCCCTTCTGCGAGTAAGAGAATTCTTTCTGGTGACTGCCTTCAAGCCAGAGTACTGGCTTTCTCCTTCCTTCAGGTTTAAACAGAAACACCAACTCTTTCTGGGTCACCAGCCTGTCGTCTTTCGGACTAGAATGATGCCATTGACTCCCCTGGTTCTTGGGCTTGCTGACTCACCTTGCAGATCTTGGGACTTCTCAGACTCTGTAATCGCATGAGCCAATTCCTAACAATAAATCTATTTATATAAACATCCTATTGGTTTAATTCATCTGGAGAAACCCTGGCTAATATACTGACTTTGCCTAAACCCTGACAACTTCGATGCAGCCCTAATAATTTCTTCACATCTCAGAAATCATCTCCAATTCTGCTGATGTTCTAACAGTGAGATTTCTAACACAACCAGATGGTGACAATCACTGCACTAAGACTCTCCTGCTCATCCATTCATGCAACAAATACTAAGTTCCTACATGTCAGACATGGTCCTAGACTCTGGGGAGATAGCAGTCAATAAAACAGAGAAAGATCTTTTGAAAAGTCATGCCCTCATGAAGCTTACATTCTAGTGGAGGTGGGGAAAGAACTAACAAATTAATCATGAAATGTATTGAATTTCAGATGGTGATAAGAATTATGGACACAAATGAAGCAGAGAAGAGGGGTAAGTGCTGACATGTGGCAGGGATGGGAGGTTATTTTAAATAATGTGACCAGGGAAGAATTGACTGACATGTTCCTGAGTACAGATCTGAAGGAGGTAAGAAACTGAGCCATGGAGATGCCCATAAGAAGTTCTTTCTGGGCAGAGGAAGCAGTGAGCATAAGAAATCCCAGGAGAAAAAAAAAAAAAAAAAAAAAGAAATCCCAGGAGTACCAAAGAAACAGTCTGGTTGGAGATGAGTGACTAAGGGAGAGAAACAGGGTATGAGGTCTGAGAGACAGTGGCTGGAGTGGGGAAGATCATGGGAGGTTCTGAAATGGGAGAGCAGAAGAATGACAAGATCGAATTTCCATCTTAAAAGACTCTTTGGATCTGGTCTTGACATTATGTGAAAGCAGAAGCACCAGTCTGGAGGCTATTGACATGATCTAAACAAAAGCTAGTGACTTAGACCAGGTGGAAGTGGGAACTAGGCAGAACCAGCCACATAATTGCTGGGCTTGGATACAAAATGAAAGCGCAAGACCTTTCTGTTGAAAAATTATCAAGAAATCTTCGGTGATATAGTCACTATGAGAAACAGTATGCCAGTTCCTTGAAAAGTTAAAAATTGCTATTTGATCCAGTAATTCTACTTCTTGGTGTATATCCAAAAGAATTGAATGCAGGGTCTCAAGGAACTATTTGCACACCCATGTTCATAGCAGTACTACTCCCACTAGCCAAGAGGTGGAAGCAATCCAAGCATCCATTGACAGATGGAGGGATAAACAAAATGTATTGTGTTTATCCATGCATACATGTATACATGCAGTGGAATATGGTTCCATCTTAAAAAGGAAGGGAATTCCGACACATGGGGACGCATAGATGGACCTTGAGGACATTATGCTCTGAAATAAACAGGCACAGGAACACGAGTATTGTATGATTCCACTGACATGAGCTGCCTAAACTAGTTAAATTCACAGAAGTAGAAAGTTAAAAGGGTAGTTGCAGGAGGCTGAGGGATGGGGGACATTTTTTAAATGAGTATAGCTTCAATTTGGCAAGATGAAAAAGTTCTGCTAATTGGTTACTCAAAAATGCAAATATACTTAATATTGACACATACACTTAAAAATGGTTAGGATGATAAATGTTATCATTTTATCACAATTAAAGATTTTTTTCATTATTAAACATTTCAAGACAGGGGCACTTGGGTGGCTCCGTGGGTTAAGCATCTGACTCTTGATTTTGGCTCGGGTCATGATCTCAGGGTCATTGAGATGGACCCCTGCATTAGGCTCCGCTCAGGGAGGAGTCTGCTTCTCCCTCTCCCTCTGTTCTTTCCCATCACTCTCTTTCTCTCAAATAAATAAAATCTTAAAAAAAAAAATCTCAAGACAGCAGCAGCAGAGCATTCAGCCAAGCACAGGGAATGGTGCTATGCAGGCAGCACACCCACCTGTGAGTACCTCCAGAACATGTTTTGTGGTTAGAGTTAATAGATGAGAGATTGGATGTGAGGTATGAGAGAACAGTCAAGGCGACCTTTGGGTTTGGGTTCGACGTTGCAACTGAGATGAAAGCAAAAGATGACAGCTGTAGGGTCAGGGTGGGAGCAGGGAGTAGAAATGACCTTGTTTGGTGTATCTATTAGCCAGCCAGGTTGAAATGCTAAGTAGGGTGTTGAGTTTGGAGTTGAGGGGAGAGGGATGGGCTGGGAATATATGAACTTGAATGCTGACAATAAAGTGAAGGAGGCCACCAAGGAAACAAGAGAAAATTGGAAAGAGAAGAAAATATGAAGAGATGAGAGAGAAGGACCAGAGACACAGGAGGGAAAGTAGGAGGGTGCAGTATTCTGAAGGCCAAGGAAAAATGTATCACAAAGAGGAGAGGGAATCTGTCAAATGCTGAGAGCAAAAGCAAAGAAGGACTGCAAATGATGGCTCAGTTTACCATAATGGAGGTCACTGAAGAGAGTCAATGAGAGAGAGTCATTGAAAAGGATTCAAGAGAATGGACAAGAGAAATAGGAGCTGACAAGTAGACAAAAGCTTTACATTAAGGCTAAAGGAATATGGAAACAAGAAAGGTTCATTTTTTTAAAAGACTTTATTTACTTGAGAGAGAAAGTGCACATGGGGGGGCAGAGAGGTAGGGAGAAAGAATCTGAAACAGACCTCGCACTGAGCACAGAGCCTGACATAGAGCCCAACGTGGAGATCGATCTCATGACCCTGAGATCATGACCTGAGCCTAAACCAAGAGTTGACACTTGACACTCAGTCGACTGAGCCATCCAGGTGCCCCAAGAAAGCGTTATTTTTAAGTTGGGGAAGATGACAGCATGTTTGTAAGCTGATGGAAAGACCTGATAGAGAAGGGAAATCTAATGACAGCAAGCAGGAAAGACTGCTGGAAAGCCACCTCTGAGCAGGTACCAGGAGCTGGAACTCAGAGGAGGGGCTGCCCTCTGCTGCGAGCAGATGGTTCATCTGAAACCACAGAGAAGGTGGAGCATGTGGACACATGAAGGGGGAGGTGTGGTGCTTGAGGTTCCAGTGGGACTATTTGAATGATTGTAGCATCCTGGTGAAATCAAAATTCACATGACCAACTGAAAGTCAGAAGGGGGAAATCTGGAAAATTTGAGGAGATAAGTGGGGGATGTAATTGTCCAGGAGAGTGAGAGGATGAATGAATGAGGGGAGTGCAGTACATCACATATGTACCACGTATCAGTAATACCCATGTTAGTGCTGCCACCAGCCTTCTCATCCCCATGCTCCTCACTCATTCAACATCTGTCTCCTCATCACAAAATCTGGCTGTGGTAACATACCTAAAACATATTTTGAAATACCCCTAATTACGTGAGACTTAACAAAACATTTTTATTCAAAATTTTAAACTTTTTTCTGTCATTTCACTAATACTATTGTCCCAAACTCTTAAATCCTCCAGTAAAGTTGAACAAAGATGCTGGTTTTGCATCACCAGTAGTGAGCCATGGATATGTGTTTGTACCTCCTAACACTGCTCAGCCTCAGTTCACGGATTCGCTGCCCTGTCTGCTCAATTGCTTGATTCTGCAACTAAAATAGACACCTTTCAAGGAGATAAAGCCAAGAGGAGGAAAACTCGTATTACTCACTACTGCATTCTCTGGCACTTTGCACAGGGCAGGCACTCAACTGTGTTAAATAAATGGCTAGCATTTTCTAGACACAGTGAAAGTGACAAGCGAAGGGCCACAAATGGGTTTGAAAATAACAGGGTAGAAATGGCAGCTGCCTCCCCAGACTTCTGACGCTGACAACCCCTAAAAACCAGAGTTTTGTGACAAATTAGTACTTGTGGCCACAATCAGGTATAAAGTTGGGGGCTATGTGCAGACTCCCCAGTTGAAATGCTTCTCTTTGCTTGTTCTGTGGAGTGTTCAGAGTTACTGTTACTAATTCTTATAAAGGCTTCATATGATTTACCTGCAGTCATGGATGAATCTAGTAATGGCTAACATGTAATATACACTAGTAGTCCCAGTGAGCAGAGCCCGCAGCAAATATACCTTGACCCGTGTGTTTTCTTTCTGCTGCAACAAACAAGAGGCACACAATCACTTGTGTGACGGTCAGTCAGATATCTAGTTAACGGACATCATCTGCAGGTAAAATATTGATCGTCTCTTAAAGGATGTTGTTTGGATTCAGGTTTATGCAACCTCGTGAAAAGCAGTACCACTCTACAGATGTCTGAAAGTTTCACTATTTTACATGAACCTCCATTTAAGAAAGAAATTTATCATGAGCAGATACGAGGTAAAGGATTCCTTCCTTAATTACTTACAGGAGAGTTTCTTTAAATAGTGACTACCTTTAAAGCAGCAAACTTCAAGCTTTTCTGTGATTAATTCTACTCATCTGGAACTTCAGAAAATAGCCTGGGGATTTGTCTTTGCATCAATGATTGCCACCTCCTCCAAAATGGCCAGGAGCTAGGGGACAAAATGTGGTTATTAGCCTCTGATCTACTTTTCAGGATTTTATCATGGACCCACTAAAAAAAACTTGTCCTTTAAAGTATTGATGCTTGCAGGGAAAAAAATTAGAAGAGTAATTATGGTTAACTAAAGATACAAACTAGGAGCAACTTCCAGCTGACTCTGCATGGGCATAACTAACATTAGGTATTATTATTATGTGCTAGGCATTGTTCTAAGTACTTTATAAGGTAGAGTAACTCTACGATATAATAATTAGACTCCTCTCTACTTTACAATTGAACAGTTTACACAGCTAGTAAGGGTAGAAAAGAGAAGATAAATCATTCTGAATTGCCATAGTTCAGTAAAAATTGATTGAGTATAGGAATGTGGCTCATGTATTTCTCTCATTAAGCTAGGTATATGAATGTGTAAACATCAGTCTTGAAGGCATGCTGTGTTTAATCTGCTTTGATAATTTCCTACCAATTTAAGAACAATTTTGCTGTGTCACCACACACATACTTTCATGGTTTTGCATATACTGTTCCCTCTGCCTGGAATAACCTTTTCTATTTATTAAAATTCTACTTATCCTTCGAAGCATGACTCAAAATTCGAGTTCTTTTTGAAGATTTTTTGTTTTATTGGTGTATATTTATCACCACCAAGTGAGAAAGTGTGTTACAATAGGGCCCCAAATAAAGAGATCTACCTAGTAGACTAGAAAGGGGGAAAAGGCATTCCAGGCAAAGGGGCAGAGACAGAGACTGGAAATGGAACGTTGTTCACAAGAAACCCCAAATAGTTAGGTTGCCAAGGACTTTGCTGGATTGAAGAGGCTACTGGACAGGTAGGCTAAACCAGACTAGGCTAAAGGGTTCACATTTTATCCTATTAGTGAGGATATGAGAGCCATTGTGAGCCATGAGATTTTAAGGGGAAGGTGAACATCTTAATACATTGTAGATTAAGGGAAAAGACCCCTATGGAAATGTGGGGACTGCCTGAGATGAAACCCTGGAGGCCATTACAGTAACTGATGATGTCAGAGGTAATCGAAGCATCTGTGAAAGGGGAGACCTGGGACGCATCAGTGGTGAGGGTAGGTTGTGCTAGCCAAATGAACACAGCAGATGCTGTGCTGGAGGAGCTGACTAGCATGACTCGGGCTCTGGTTTAGGTTACCAGCAGACTTGGGTCATGCTAATCCTTTAGACAGGAAATACTGTAGGAAGAGCAGGTCTAGGAGTGGACAGTGAAATGAGGACTTAGGGACAGATGACCTGAAACACGGATGGAACATTCCAGAGACCTCAGTATGCAGCCGGAATGGAGGGCTAGAGATCAAAGTGTTGGGAGTCCTCATCCTGTTCATGTTCTCTGCAACATGAAATCAGATGAGAAGAGGGCAAGTACGGAAGCTTAGCCTAGGGATGTCTACCAAGCAGGACAAGGGAAGAACACCAGTGAAAGACTTGTAACTAAGAGAAAAAAAAAAACAGAGTGGCAGGGCAAGCCATAGGAGTAATTTTAGTAAAAAAAGAAATGTTTTAACAAAGCAGAAATGCAGCAGACTGATATGGTAATTCAAGAGAATAAGAGGTAAGCTTTGGTCAGAAGTGGCAGCAGCATCTCAGTGAAAATGGTGGTAGCATGGGGCAGAGGTAGGGGCAGAAAAGTGCAAAAAAAGAAGTGGAGGTAAGGGGGTCACTCCTTCAGAAATCATGGCATGCTTTTGGAAGACCCCAGAGTAAACTGGCAGTAATGACAGAGAGAAGCTCCAGGGAGAGCTGGGTTTTTTGTTTTTCTTTTCTTTTTTTTTTTTTTTTTTGGCTTTTTGTCCATTTGTTGTTTTGTTTTGTTTCAAACAGAAAGGTTTAGGACAGTTTTAGATTCAGCAGGAGTTAAGGAAGGGAAGCACTTGAGCATACATAAAACGAGATCAATGCTTGTTCGAGGTCTGAACCATGAGGGATGCTTAGACCAAGAGCAGTTACCTAAGGGTTCAGTTTTCTACAGCTCTTTGTTAAGAATATCCCTTGGCACAGGGTTCAGAAACAAATGAGCACATAAGACAGTATTATATTAGTTCATGATATTTATTATAGGGGTTGTTTACAGAAAAGTCTTCTTTCCCACTGTTAATTTAGGCATAAGAATATGGTGTTTGTGTCTCACATGACCTTCTATTAGAACTTTTATTTTAAAAAATCATAAAACTGTTTATATCAGGGAAGATATTAATATCAATTTTTTAAAAAGTGAGGAGGGTTGGAGATAGGAGTTCTGTTTTATCCCTTAGTAACTACGGCCAAACAAGGTATAGTACTTGGCCGGGTTCTTGCCACAGATGCATTTGGCTCCAGGCTGCAGCTCACAGAGTGGTTTGAAGGGGATGCAAAGACTTTTAGCTCCCATGGATGGAGCACCAGGTTCAAGATCTTGATCCCTGCAATTAAAAACAAATAATAATTCCGTTTACTTATGCTTCATATTCCCATTCGTTGTTACTGTGATCCTCACAAGTTCTGTTTGTTCCCATATTTACCTGGCAGTGGTCTTTTTGATCCAGTCTTCACAGTCAATTTCCCCACAGAATGGAATTTGAGCAATCTAATAAAAAAGGACAAATATTCAGTATTTATTAACTCCTATTCTGTAGAAGAACACTCGAGTGGTTATTAAACTGACAAACAGAAAGGACAGGTCTCCCAGCCTTTTTCAGGCCCTGGTACCTTTGAAAACCTGCAAGGAACACTACTCAGGAGGTGCCAGGGTTCAGAAAATGTTTTTCCAGGATCCCAAAACCCACACACCATAAAACATCAAGACAACACAAAAACATCTTTGTAACACACTTCAATGTCCAAATAAACTAGCTACAAAGCAGTCTCCGAAGAGAAGAAAGGAAGGATGAGCAGACCTGAGTCCTAACTCCAGCTGTACCTCCCTCATTTCAAATCTGGACTACCACCTGCCCTGCTTAGGTAAACAGTTACAAGGAGGACAGAGGGGAGATGACAAACAGTAAATGGATTTTGAAACTGGTATTAACAATAATAATTAACAATCAGGTAAACCTCACTTTATGTCACACTGTTATAGGTTAAGTGAATCATTTTTAAAGTCCAAAGGTACTCAAAAGTCAAAAATCATTTTGTATTATTAGAAAAAGCAACGTCTTAAATTTTCTTTCATAGATCATACAGAATAATGGGCAAACTCAAGAGACCTGGGATTTTACTCTCATTTTGAAATTCACTGCCTGCTGGAAAATCTCTAGCTTCGAATTTTCTTTTGTAAAATGTGTACTGGACTAGACAAGAATTAAGATGTCTTTCAGTTGTAAATCCTAAACTTTTCATATCATGTCTACTTCAAAATGAGGTTTGTATGCAATAATAATTATATAACAGTTCTACAGAATATTCCTGGAGATCGAGGTTAGTCGTGAGATCAAAGGTGTGGACAATCCCCATACATTAGAAATGTCTGTTTAAAAACGGATAGGAAACTATCCAGCTTCATCAATTTCTTTTTTATTTATTTATTTATTTATTTATTTTTTTCATCAATTTCTGATCAACTATTTAGAGCTACACATTTCATACTCAAACTAAGACTCTCCTGTAAACCCAAGGCACTCAGAATTTGGTTAAATATAGTTCAAAAGGCTTCTTTAAGAAGTAAAGTGCAAGGACATTGACATTAGGAAATTACAAAAAGAACAAGTAATTCATCATGAACATTATTCCAGGGTGAGGAGTGGTTAGTCATCTGTCTCTTACGTTCGTTCAGCAAAATGTGTTAGCCAAATTCCCCAAATTGATAAACTGTTATTTTCATAATCTGTCTTAAGACAATGAAGAAGTGGCAAATTGCTAGGAAAATCTTGGGGGTGGAGTGGGAGTGAGTGGGTGAAGAAAAGGTGGAAGGGATGGAGGTAATACATATCTTAAAAGCTTTTAAAGGAAACTGTGCAATGAAAACTGGAAGTAAAAATAAACCTAGAGATACAAGAGCCAAAATAACCCAGAGTTACCCCTCCCATATTGAAACTTGGTAAATCATTAGCATTTGTACAAACAGCATGAAAAGAATGTACATTCATAAAAGTATTGTTTAAAATTAATTATAAAAGACAGAATGGGGGAAAAGTTTTAACCATGGTCACTGTGCAATGATAAAAATATTAAGACTTAAATCACAAAGATGTCTTTGGGTAATAAATTTAAATTTGGTTTCTCAGAAAATTTTATTTTTTTAACCCCCACACAGCTGTACTTTCAAATCTTTAACAGATTTTACAGTAAATGGCCTCATTTTCTTTTACTGCAATAAAAAATTACTGAGCCTTGAGAAGGTATATCTAAAATAATTTTTTTAAAGATTTTATTTATTTGAGAGAGTGACAGAGCATGACCAGAGGGGGTGGGACAGAGGGACAAGCAGGCTCCTCGCTGAGCAGAAAGCCTGATGTGGGGCTTGATCCCAGGACCCTGAGATCATGACCTGAGCCAGTCAGATGCTTAACTGACTGAGCCACCCAGGCACCCCTAAGATAATAATTTTTAGAACCTAAAACGGTATAGCGTGAAACAAACTCAAGTTACTTAGACTTATAAATGACAATTTTGTACAAACCCATGTTTCAATTCTTTGTAGCTTCAAAGTAAAGTATAGGTAATAAGACCAGAAATTTCTGATTATTTTTGCATGTAATTCATTTATATGAAAGGATAATACAGTTTCATGCTGTTTATTCAATTACAGAAAGGTCTTTAATTTTTTTATTATCTTTCTATGCTACAAAAAGATGTAATTTTTTGCAATGTATGAGATCTTCAATTCTGTGGTAGAAAATGATAATGATGAGAATTATCATTACTCAAAAATCACAGTGATCAACAGGTTAGCAATATATGTCAACGGTAAAAAAAACATATATTTTTATATATCTAACTATACAAAAATAACATTTTTCATTTAATAGAGATCATCCATCCCATTGGAAAAATTAACTCAAGTTCTATAAATCAGATATGATTGTTTTTTCATTTAGGCCAACAAAGAAGAGTAGAAAAATCAAACTTTCACCTACATTCAAGTTCCAAAGATCCCTTTCTCCTTCTCTCCACCTGGTAAAAACAGCTTTATTTACAATAGCCTCAAAGGTTGCTTGATGGTCAGTCACCACACCAAAGCTGACCGATGTGGTGTGAGGTGGGGGTGGAAGTGGCTACTGAATACAAGAAACCAAATCTACTCTAATCTCTATGTGCTCTTTGGACATACAGCTAATATATACTACTTTGTGCTTTAGAATAGATGTTGAAATCTCTGACCTAATAGCAGAATAAAAGATATGACTCTACTAAGACCTGCTGAGATTCATTTCTTTGAAAGCAAGAGATTAACTGATAGTTACTCTATCGATTTATTAACTCTTATGTAATACCTTTACCAGACTGTATTGCAAACATGGATTACTACAGCACTTCTGTAATAGATGAAACTTTAAAATTCAGTAATGGAACAGAAATAAAATAATCATAAATAAATCACAGTGAAAGAAAAAGTACACACTGCATCAGCTAGATGGCTATTTCCTATTTCCCTAGCCTTCTATTAGAAGTACGTAATCCGAGTCAAGTGACAAATTATGGAAACCAGAAAGATGGAAGATCACAAAGGCAATAAACTAAAATAAAAAGGCAAGGATTGTGGATCTGAAGGGGATTTTAAGATTATCTATCTTGTACTCATTTTATAGAGCGGTAAACTGAGAGCCAAAGAGATTAACACTGTCCCAGCTCATGCAGTAACATATTAAGAGGTTATGACTCTAACCAATTAAAATTATGCCTTATACTCTCAGCATGAATTAAAAAGAAATAAGGGCGCCTGGCTGGCTCAGTTGGTGGAGCACACAACTCCTGATCTTGGGTTTGTGAGTTTAAGCCCCACAATGGGTATAGAGATTACTTTAAAATAAAATCTTAGGGCAGCCCAGATGGCTCAGCGGTTTAGCGCCGCCTTCGGTCCAGGGCGTGATCCTGGAGACCCAGGATCGAGTCCCACCTCAGGCTCCCTGCATGGAGCCTGCTTCTCCCTCTGCCTGTGTCTCTGCCTCTCTCTCTCTCTCTCTCTCTCTCTCTCTCTGAATAGTCCTAAAAAAAAAAACATAAATAAATAAATAAATAAGCAAAAAGATACAGAGCAAAGTGCATTAAACTGAGGAGAAAGATCTAAATAGTAGGACCAAAAATAAATAAATAAATAAATAGTAGGACAAGTCTGCCTCTGTAGAGCTCAGGGTAATTCAGTTAGACTCTGGTCCATGGTTTTCTCTCATTTATAACCTGAGAACACAGGACTGGTTGTAAAATCAAGCATGAATACTAGAATACTAAAGTTCATAAGTGATTCATTCTAGTAATTAATAATTTTGCAAAACAGGACCTCTTCTCTATGATAATTAAAAGTTTCAGCTAAGAACATCTGCATACCCATAACACCTAAAACTTAAAATTTTAAAGAATCACTAGTACCTAATTAGAAAGACCTAGGTCTTTTAAAGGAGCCTGAAGTACCCACTCATTCTGAAAAATAGGCTTAGACATGAGCAGTATTTTCCCCTTTATTCTTCAGAAAAGTTCAATCAATTAAGATCAGGAAAAGTATAAATGGTCAGAGAATTGAAATATTTTACATAGACTTTTTTTTTTTAAGATTTTATTTATTTACTCATGAGAGACACAGAGAGAGAGAGAGAGAGCGGCAGACACACAGATCAGAGGGAGAAGCAGGCTTCATGCAGGGAGTCCCGACTTGGGACTCGATCCCGGGTCTCCAGGATCATGCCCTGGACTAAAGACAGCGCTAAACCACTGAGCCCCCCGGGCTGCCCTTGACATAGACTTTTAATCTGATTTTAGGAATATGCACATTACATTACAGCAATGCTTACTTCAGGAACTTAATTCAGCTGAAAAGTGAAAAAAGTTTTTTTTAAAGATTTTATTTATTTGCGATAAAGAGAGAGTGAGCATGACCAGGGCAGAAGGGCAGAGAGGGAGGGAGAAGTAGGCTTTCCACTAAGCAGGGAGCCAGACATGAACTCAATCTCAGGACCCTGGGATCATGACCCGAGCTGAAGGCAGTTGCTTAACTGACTGAGCCACCCAGGCACCCCCCAAATTTCAAGATTTAAAACACTAGGGGTCATACAGAATGAATGTTGTTTAGCCAGCATTTCAATCATGAGAAAAAGCTTTTATACAATCAGTTCACAGTGCTATCCAAAAATGATACAATGCTGTAATGCTTTGAGAAAGCCAATGGAAAACAGAGGATAGAATGTGGAGTAATATATAATCCTGTTGTGTGACCGGCCTTGAAGAAGGGATTAATATCATGCATAAATTCAGTGAGTCTTAAAATACCATTGCTGAAATATTTCTATATACGAAACATCTCAGAAGTCTCTTACCTTCCCAGAATCTAGCATTTTCTGGAAGTCTTCCATTGTATTGGCCACAACCATATGAGTCTTAAGGTCTTCAGAAGCCCTATTAAAATATAATTGCAAAAGAATACATGTTTTTTCTTACTAATATGACAAAGTTTTTTTTTTTTTAATTAGTGCAATTTAACAAAAGAGCAATATCCTGGAAGTGAGAACATCTCAATTTGAATCTCAGCTTTGCTGCTAGCAGTGATATACTGTAAATCTCAGTGAACTCATCACCGTATTACTATTAACACTAAAGAAAAGGAGAATTTGCCAAGCATGCAACAGGTAATAATTACTTTTGTTATTGCCATTATATCTCTACTGACCAACATTCTATTCTATCCCTGGCTATACTGCTTACCATTTATGAGTCTGTGTTATTTTAAAACCTCTTTGGTCTTAGTTTTTTCCCTTCTACAAAATTGGAAAAGTAAGTCTAACTGTCGTTACAGGATTATTGTGAGACTCAAACACCAAACATGAAAATGTGTTAAAATAGCAAAGACCATAAATACACATTATTTGAGCTATTTTCATACACTATATAATTCTTTTATAAGAACTTCCAGTTTTATAAATGGAAATAAGTATTATTCTCTTTCCCATTCAAAATCACACATTACATGAGAACGACTCATGGGTGGTGACCAAGAAAGAGAAAGCATGTTTTTCTTTTCTGCATCTCAGGACTAAGACCATGTGAATTCTGTGCCAGTAACTGCCCGCTCTCCACCAAATCCTCTTCTTCTGACTTTTTCATAGTAAGCCAGGCCCCTGTAAGTTACAGCCAATGAAATCCAGAAGAAAAAAAAGTAAGTAAATAAACCACTTTTCAGGCTTAAGCCTTTATGAAACCTACATTATTAACAAATTTACTGAACAAAAATGTCAATGAAAAAACTGCTTTTTAGCCACTCTAAAGCAGTGGTTTTCCAACCAGAGATGTGCATCTGAATCACACAGAGAACATTTTAACACTACAGATAACCAGAACCTATCTTAAAACCACTGGATCAGAAACTCCAGGTGTGAGGCTCAGGTATGTTTCTATTCCTAAACCTCCCAGGTGACTGAAGAAAAATCTCTAGCAAAGAACCACTGTACTAAATAAATGCATTACCTTAAATAGCAGCAATAAGGACAGGCAGCTTTCCGATCTTTCACCTCTGACAATACTACCTGTTCTTAGTTCAGATGGACTTCAAATGTACTATTCATTAGCAGGCTAAGCAAATGTTTGACGTTAAGAGACTCATTATCATTCCCTTTCAGGGTAAGCAAGCAAAGAGAAGAGAAATCACTTGACCAAAATCACATAAGCACCAATGCTGAGGCTAAAATTAGTTCATTCCTTAAATGCATGATTTATTAAGGCCTAATACAAGTTTGGTACAAAGTATGAGAAGACCTATGAATACATAAGATGAAGGTGCTACCTTCTCCCAAAATGAGCCTCTACTGCAAGTGGTAGTGGGCCTTCCTCTTTGCCACAGGTGGGTAGGAAAGAAAATAAGGTGCCACACCTCTACACCGATCTTCTAGTGCCTCTGCCCTGATATTTCTGATTCTAGAAGACCCATCTCCACAGGCCAGGGCAACCCTGAAGCTTCCTTTTACCTCAGGCTTCCAATCCCAGTCAATAGCCTTAGCTACATGTCATAATCACGTGGGGAGCTTTTAAACTACAGCTGCCACCCTCACTCTAGACCAACTAAATTAACATCTCTGGAGAGGGGTTTAGGCACTGGTATTTTTTAAAGCTTCCTAGGTAGTGCTGCTAATGTGTATCCAGCAGGTGAGAACCAATGCCTTATCCCTCAAAGTTCTATGTCATAAAAGCCTGGACTTAAAGTCAACCCAAATTAGTCCATGGGTCAGACAGGCCAGCTCCGCAAATCGTAGAAGGCAGAAAGCCCTTGGAAAAATCATGATACCAAGTCAAAAACAAAGAGAAAGGCAAATTAAGAACCATGAGAGTTCAGAGAGAAAGATGACTTCCAGCTGGGGCACTCAAAAAATTCCTCGGTACAGCTCTCAAAAACTAGATCAGAGACAAAAGCAATCCTAAGGAACTAACCTTGTAAACAGGTTCACATGGATGTCTTCCAAAATAGCTTTAAGTTTAGTCTCAGCCTCATTATCAGCAACTGTCAGCTTTTCTCCAGTATCTCGTCTGACAGCTACAAACTGGCAGCTCTTCATATCACGTGGCCCAACTTCAAGTCTGATTGGAACCCCCTAAAAAACAAAAAAGGCATGATATATGCCTGTCTCCACTCATGGCTTTACCTACTATAAATCATAAAAACCCAAAACAAACAAACAAAAACAAACAAACAAACAAAAAAACCCAAAAAATCAAAGGCAGAAGCAAACAATAAAAAGTGCAGGCAATATTCCTGAGATCATACAGAAACCTATTCCAATAAGAACGTATAAAACTAAGAAAAAATGTACTGCCCAAGTGGTTTTGAGCTAAGAGTGTTTAATGGAAAAACATGAGGATAGTGCTGTCTAGATCAATATTCCTAACTTTTCTCACAAAAGAGCAGCAGAGAAAGGTCCCTTTGTATGTATGACACAAGGTGGGAACCAGAGAAGGCTTTTTGAACTGAAGGCCACCCCAAATCACTTTGGCACATCTGTGACTCATTCATGGTACAATGGTGTGGTTTGGTTGGTAGGTCTTAGCTCTGGATACTCTAGCATGCACCAGCATCTGTGAAGGGCTTGTCAAAGCACAGACTTGCTGGGCTCTACCCGCTTCAATTTCTTATTACAGTAAGTCCAGGAATGGGGCCTAAAGGATCATATTTCTAACAAGTTCTCAAATGATGCTAGGACTACATTCTGGGAACCATTCCCCTATTCCCTTTGGATTCTACAAAGAAAGTATAGGAAGTTTAAGCCTGGGAATGTTCAACCCTTATGCATATTCCAGGAGGGGAAAAAGGCCCAGAGATACCTTATTTTTTAAGATCAAGAACCTTACCTGATAAACAGTAGGTGTTTTTTAAACAACTTCTTGAGCAAATGATCCTCTAAAACTAATTTGGAGTTTTCCAATTTAAGTTAGGAGTCCCTATATATAGAGTTTATCTGATGAGAGTCCCCCAAATCAAAGTCACAGGAAAATTTTTAAGTGTTATTCCACAAAAAAAAGAAAAAGATTTACCTATAGGGAAGACTTATAAAATAATGAACACCATGGAACAAATTATTGTATGCTAAATATTACATCATTTTACTGTTTTTTCTTTATTCACCTAATGTATGCATGTGTTAACAGTGCTAACTGCAATGAGATTTACAAGAGGAATAAAAAGAAACAGATCCTGTCCTTTAGTTTCATGTTTTGTCAAGTAAATAAGGCATGCATACAGAAAATCAGAAGTGGGAAACTATCCTCAGCTGGAAGAGAGAAGGAAAGTTACTAGAAAAGGCAAAAATTAACGAGTAATTTTGTCAAAACTGAGGAATATTCTTTAAAATAATTGACCTATACTTACAAAAATGCCCACGTCATGAAGGACAAAGAAAGGCTGAACAACTATACCTGAGTAAAGGAACTAAAATGACAAGCCAACTAGCAGCAACAGGACTGGCTCCTGTACTGGACGAGGAGAGCCATGGCAGCCCAGAGCAGGGCAACATACCCTCATTTGGGTGAGAGGGCATCTTAGCATGAGAATAACCTGGCATGGGGACGACACCTGGGTGGCTCAATGGTTGAGCACCTCCCTTTGGCTCAGGGCGTGATTCTGGAGTCCCGGGATCAAGTCCCAAAGTCCCACATCAGGCTCCCTGCATGCAGCCTGCTTCTCCCTCTGCCTGTGTCTCTGCCTCTCTCTCTGTGTCTTTCATAAATAAATAAAATCTTTTAAAAAGAAGAGGAAAAAAGAAAAGTTAATTCACTCATATTATTTTCCCCTATTTTCATAATACAGGAAGAGGTACTAAAGAAGTGGGAGTCACTGGGCTCTGGAGTGGTAACCAAACCATAAGCCCCAGTTATTAAACTGGGTCTCCCAATCCATACACATCCCACCTCACCCCCTCAAATGCCTCTTTGTACAAAGTTAATCACTACCAAATGAATACGAAACTGGATCTTCCAAAATATTTTTTTTCCTCAGGAATCCTTGGATTAAATGGAGATAAAATGGCATTAAGAAGTACTATCAGTGCTTTTCACTAACTAGTGACCCCTCTCGGTGTTCTTTATTCTTAGGCATCTAGTTGAGAACTTAAGGTGCTCTGTTTTCTTCCTGAGAATTGAAGACAAGGAAGTTGTAGCAGAACCTACTCATACTAAGTATCTCCTTCACAGTGTGGGCTCATCAGGGTATTAACCAGAGGGAGAGAGGAACAAAGTCAAGTCAGTCGTACTAGGAGAAGTGAGGAGAGGAGGAACATAGAAGGGAGAAGTGTATATGGATGCCTTTTCTCCCCTTTCAATCCAACCAGTAGCAAAGAAAACGTTTCTCCTTTAATATCTGGAATCTCAGGCAAGAACGCATAGGGTCAAACAGGCTGCTACTGGAATCACACAACCACTATTTCTAAGTAAAAAAAAAAATACTGCAATTAAAGGAAAATTATGTCAGAAAATATTTATTTTTAAAGTCTTCATTAAAGGTAGGAGAATAAGTAAAGGGAATGGTGTATTATATAAAAGGGAACAAAATCAATATAACTACTAATTTTTAGCACAGAAGATTGACCTTAGGGGTCGATTAAAACAAATAGAGGTATATATACCAGCAACTCTGGGAACCCTGTAAGTGTTCATACTGAATAATCCCAATGTTGCTGAGCTTCCACACTTGGAATCACCTTGGAGCTGCAATATTACTACATCTTCTCATCTATTTCCTGTAATAGGAGTTTAGAAATTCTTGACTACCCTAACTGCTTAATCTATTAAGATTCCCTTAGTAAAGCATATGAAAGAAGTTAAATTCGAGATGTTGGAAAAAATAGAATTTAGAAAATAGATCATCTACTAATGACAATGTGCAATAAATGAAATTCACATTAAAAACATTAAAATCAGAATTTAGCCTTGAATATACAAAATAAAATCAACAAATGGGTATGAAACAAAGTAGTATGAAAAACCAAATATGATATTAATTTATGTTTTACTGATCAGCTGTCAAAATGACAGCTAGGAGATAACCATGTACCATTATTCTGATAGTCTTACTGTTTAAATAGCTTATTTATTATATGAATTCCTGATATAAACATTTTAGTATAATATCCCTTTGAGGTTTATTAATCATATACAAGGTCTTCAAGAACATTTTTATCCTAATGTAATAAAAATAAACTTCCACAAAAAAGGTTTTAATTTTAACAAATATATAAACTTTAAGTATGACTCTTATCAAGATTTGGACTGTGTGAAAATTAAGTGAAATTTAAGTGAAGAAGAAAAAAAACCTACAACCATCCAAACAGAGAAGAGTAATGAGAAAGTCTTATGTTTTATAAAAGCTTACATAAAGAAAATCTAAATCCAAATTGGGAGTATGGAAGTAAAAGATGCAACTGAAGAATTTACCTTGAGTTCCCAGTGATTGAATTTCCAACCCGGAGAATAGTTATCTCGCAAATCAACTTTAACTCGAACATTAACACTGAGTAACCGCCTTCGATAATCATTGCATTTTATAATCAAAGCATCTCTGTCTTCTTCAGAAAGTGCATTTGTAATGCCACAAGGAATAACCACAACCTAGAACGAACATAGTATCACAAATTTATACAAAGAAATAGCATACAAAGTATTATAGTCATGCTGCTGCATGATATGCAGGAATCAAAACCTCTGGGGAACAATAAATTTTAACACAGATCAACTTTTGTGATTTCTAATCTCCATGGAATGTCTACCAATCAGCTGCATATTACTCATCTATGCTAAGTGCACCTTCATTTGACCTACTATATTTCATTAAACTTCTTGTAAACCATTTCAAAAGACGATTTCTAAAAGTTTTGTATAAAAAGCAGCTAAAAATTAAGAGAGAAAAAAGTAACAGATATGATACACATAGCTACACAATACTAAGATAAAGACTGTATTTTATAAAAAGAATGATAAACAGAAATATTTTTCTTACCTGAACAGAAGCTACACGCGGTGGTAATACTAAGCCCATGTTGTCTCCATGAACCATTGTCATAACACCAATAGTTCGAGTTGTCAGGCCCCAGGAGTTCTGATAGGCAAATTGTTTCTCTCCTGGTGTCTTTGGATCTTCAAAAATAATTTCAAACATTTTGGAAAAATTCTGCCCTAAATGATGTGATGTTGCTCCCTAAGATAGAGAAATACAAGCATTAATTTTAAGAACTAGTTATGCCTTTGAAAATGATTTCGGTAAGACCATACACTTTAAAATGATACTAGACAGGTTTTTTGTTCCTCGGTTTTCTTATATTAAGTTTTTAAAACCTAAATGATACAACAACGGCAGCCCGGGTGGCTCAGCGGTTTAGTGCCGCCTTCAGCCCAGGGCCTGATCCTGAAGACCCGGGATTGAGTCCCACTTCGGGCTCCCTGCATGTGAGCCACCCCTTTCACAGGAATAACTTCAACTTTGGTTAAAAAAAGAATCCATGCTTTGGTAATTCGGGATATGAGCCTTCACTTCACTGATCTTAGAGCATTATAAGAATGGGATAGAAAAGCTTGAAATTATAACATCGTCTAAAAAGCACATGAAATATGCTGATTTTTTTTAAAAAGAGTCTACTTCTCTGATGCCAAAAGTCTGTTAGATGTGCTCACAGGCTATGCTTATGGTCACTATGAACCCTACACAGCACTTGCTGGGGTACCTGGATGGCTCTTCCACTAGCGGATATGAATGCTTCTATGGTAGTTGTGTAATCTCCTCCTGCAAATTTCTCCTTTTCAGTCTTTCTGCCTTTTACAACAGGAATTGCCAGGAGTTCTTCGTATACCTTAGCATATAAGTCAAGTATCTGTAAGACCTGTAACAAAATTTTAAATATGAAAGCACTCACATTTATGGTGTATTTTATTTCTTAGAGACCTTTAAAACTATACTATTTTAAACCAACTATGGTGGGAAAAGCACATCAAACAATAAAAACATTTTCATACAGAAAGTTAAAGCACAGGTGGAGGGGCAAGATGGCGAAGAGTAGGGTCTCCAAATCACCTGTCTCCACCAAATTACCTAGAAAACCTTCAAATTATCCTGAAAATCTATGAATTCGGCCTGAGAATTAAAGAGAGAACACCTGGAATGCTACAGTGAGAAGAGTTCGCGCTTCTATCAAGGTAGGAAGACGGGGAAAAAAGAAATAAAGAAACAAAGGCATCCAACGGGGAGGGGCCCCGCAAGGAGCTGGGCTGAGGCCAGGGCGAGTGTCCCCAGGACAGGAGAGCCCCGTCCCGGAGAAGCAGGAGCTGCACCAACCTTCCCGGGCGGAAAGGGGCTCGCGGGGAGGTAGAGCAGGACCCAGGAGGGCGGGGATGTCCTCAGGTTCCCTAGGACAGTAACAGAGCAACTGCGCACCCAGGAGAGTGCGCCGAGCTCCCTAAGGGCTGCAGCGAGCACGGCAGGACCCGGAGCAGCTCGGAGGGGCACAGGCGGCGGCTCTGCGGAGGGGGCTGCGGGGCGGGAGCAGCTCGGAGGGGCTCGGGCAGAGGAAGAGGCTCCGTGCGGAGGGGGCTGCGCGGTTCCAGGAGCAGCTCGGAGGGGCTCGGGCGGCGGCTCCGCGGAGGGGGCTGCACGGCCGGGAGCGCGAATCCAACAGCACAGGGCGCCGGGACACAGCCCAGGATCTGGCCTCCCCCCGGGACAGGCAGAGGCCCGGAGGGCCCAGGACAGCAAGGACGCTCCTGCCCCAGCTGAGCAGATCAGCGGCCCCGCCCCGGAGCCTCCAGGCCCTGCAGACGGAGAGCTCCGGAGTTCCTGCCGGAGCTGAATCCAGGTGTCCAGAGCTGGCCCCGCCACTGGGGCTGTTGCTCCTGGGGCCTCACGGGGTAAACGACCCCCACTGAGCCCTGCACCAGGCAGGGGCACAGCAGCTCCCCCAACTGCTAACACCTGAAAATCAGCACAACAGGCCCCTCCCCCAGAACACCAGCTAGACTGACAATTTCCAGGGGAAGCCAAGGGACTTAAAGTACACAGAATCAGAAGATACTCCCCAGTGGTTCTTTTTTTTTTCTTTCTCTTTTTTTGTTGTTGTTGTTTTGTTTTGCTTTGTTTTGCTTTTTGATTTCCTTCCCCCACCCCTTTTTTCCTTTCTTTCTTTTTCTTTCTCTTTTTCTTCTTTTTTTTCGTTTTTTTTCTTCCTTTTTTTTCCCTCTTTCTCTTTTCTTTCCTTCTTTATCTCCTCTCTTTTTCTCCTTTTCCCAATACAACTTGCTTTTGGCCACTCTGCACTGAGCAAAATGACTAGAAGGAAAACTTCACCTCAAAAGAAAGAATCAGAAACAGTCTCTCTCCCACAGAGTTACAAAATCTGGATTACAATTCAATGTCAGAAAGCCAATTCAGAAGCACTATTATACAGCTACTGGTGGCTCTAGAAAAAAGCATAAAGGACTCAAGAGACTTCATGACTGCAGAATTTAGAGCTAATCAGGCAGAAATTAAAAATCAATTGAATGAGACGCAATCCAAACTAGAAGTCCTAACGATGAGGGTTAACGAGGTGGAAGAACGAGTGAGTGACATAGAAGACAAGTTGATAGCAAAGAAGGAAACTGAGGAAAAAAGAGACAAACAACAAAAAGACCATGAAGATACATTAAGGGAAATAAACGACAGCCTGAGGAAGAAAAACTTACGTTTAATTGGTGTTCCCGAGGGCGCCGAAAGGGACAGAGGACCAGAATATGTATTTGAACAAATTCTAGCTGAAAACTTTCCTAATCTGGGAAGGGAAACAGGCATTCAGATCCAGGAAACAGAGAGATCCTCCCCTAAAATCAATAAAAACCGTTCAACACCTCGACATTTAATAGTGAAGCTTGCAAATTCCAAAGATAAAGAGAAGATCCTTAAAGCAGCAAGACACAAGAAATCCCTGACTTTTATGGGGAGGAGTATAGGGTAATAGCAGACCTCTCCACAGAGACCTGGCAGGCCAGAAAGGGCTGGCAGGATATATTCAGGGTCCTAAAGGAGAAGAACATGCAACCAAGAATACTTTATCCAGCAAGGCTCTCATTCAAAATGGAAGGAGAGATAAAGAGCTTCCAAGACAGGCAGCAACTAAAAGAATATGTGACCTCCAAACCAGCTCTGCAAGAAATTTTAAGGGGGACTCTTAAAATTCCCCTTTAAGAAGAAGTTCAGTGGAACAGTCCACAAAAACAAGGACTGAATAGATATCATGACACTAAACTCATATCTCTCAATAGTAACTCTGAATGTGAACGGGCTTAATGACCCCATCAAAAGGCGCAGGGTTTCAGACTGGATAAAAAAGCAGGACCCATCTATTTGCTGTCTACAAGAGACTCATTTTAGACAGAAGGACACCTACAGCCTGAAAATAAAAGGTTGGAGAACCATTTACCATTCGAATGGTCCTCAAAAGAAAGCAGGGGTAGCCATCCTTATATCAGATAAACTAAAATTTACCCCAAAGACTGTAGCGAGAGATGAAGAGGGACACTATATCATACTTAAAGTATCTATCCAACAAGAGGACTTAACAATCCTCAATATATATGCCCCGAATGTGGGAGCTGCCAAATATATAAATCAATTATTAACCAAAGTGAAGAAATACTTAGATAATAATACACTTATACTTGGTGACTTCAATCTAGCTCTTTCTACCCTCGATAGGTCTTCTAAGCACAACATCTCCAAAGAAACGAGAGCTTTAAATGATACACTGGACCAGATGGATTTCACAGATATCTACAGAACTTTACATCCAAACGCAACTGAATACACATTCTTCTCAAGTGCACATGGAACTTTCTCCAGAATAGACCACATACTGGGTCACAAATCGGGTCTGAACCGATACCAAAAGATTGGGATCGTCCCCTGCAGATTCTCAGACCATAATGCCTTGAAATTAGAACTAAATCACAAGAAGAAGTTTGGAAGGACCTCAAACACGTGGAGGTTAAGGACCATCCTGCTAAAAGATGAAAGGGCCAAACAGGAAATTAAGGAAGAATTAAAAAGATTCATGGAAACTAATGAGAATGAAGATAAAACCGTTCAAAATCTTTGGGATGCAGCAAAAGCAGTCCTAAGGGGGAAATACATCGCAATACAAGCATCCATTCAAAAACTGGAAAGAACTCAAATACAAAAGCTAACCTTACACATAAAGGAGCTAGAGAAAAAACAGCAGATAGATCCTACACCCAGCAGAAGAAGAGAGTTAATAAAGATTCGAGCAGAACTCAACGAAATCGAGACCAGAAGAACTGTGGAACAGATCAACAGAACCAGGAGTTGGTTCGTTGAAAGAATTAATAAGATACATAAACCATTAGCCAGCCTTATTAAAAAGAAAAGAGAGAAGACTCAAATTAATAAAATCATGAATGAGAAAGGAGAGATCACTACCAACACCAAGGAAATACAAACGATTTTAAAAACATATTATGAACAGCTATACGCCAATAAATTAGGCAATCTAGAAGAAATGGACGCATTCCTGGAAAGCCACAAACTACCAAAACTGGAACAGGAAGAAATAGAAAACCTGAACAGGCCAATAACCAGGGAGGAAATTGAAGCAGTCATCAAAAACCTCCCAAGACACAAGAGTCCAGGGCCAGATGGCTGCCCAGGGGAATTTTATCAAACATTTAAAGAAGAAACCATACCTATTCTCCTAAAGCTGTTTGGAAAGATAGAAAGAGACGGAGTACTTCCAAATTCGTTCTATGAGGCCAGCATCACCTTAATTCCAAAACCAGACAAAGACCCCACCAAAAAGGAGAATTACAGACCAATATCCCTGATGAACATGGATGCAAAAATTCTACAAGATACTAGCCAATAGGATCCAACAGTACATTAAAAAAATTATTCACCATGACCAAGTAGGATTTATCCCTGGGACACAAGGCTGGTTCAACACCCGTAAAACAATCAATGTGATTCATCATATCAGCAAGAGAAAAACCAAGAACCATATGATCCTTTCATTGGATGCAGAGAAAGCATTTGACAAAATACAGCATCCATTCCTGATCAAAACTCTTCAGAGTGTAGGGATAGAGGGAACATTCCTCGACATCTTAAAAGCCATCTACGAAAAGCCCACAGCAAATATCATTCTCAATGGGGAAGCACTAGGAGCCTTTCCCCTAAGATCAGGAACAAGACAGGGATGTCCACTCTCACCACTGCTGTTCAACATAGTACTGGAAGTCCTAGCCTCAGCAATCAGACAACAAAAAGACATTAAAGGCATTCAAATTGGCAAAGAAGAAGTCAAACTCTCCCTCTTCGCCGATGACATGATACTCTACATAGAAAACCCAAAAGTCTCCACCCCAAGATTGCTAGAACTCATACAGCAATTCAGTAGCGTGGCAGGATACAAAATCAATGCCCAGAAATCAGTGGCATTTCTATACACTAACAATGAGACTGAAGAAAGAGAAATTAAGGAGTCAATCCCATTTACAATTGCACCCAAAAGCATAAGATACCTAGGAATAAACCTCACCAAAGAGGTAAAGGATCTATACCCTAAAAACTATAGAACACTTCTGAAAGAAATTGAGGAAGACACAAAGAGATGGAAAAATATTCCATGCTCATGGATTGGCAGAATTAATATTGTGAAAATGTCAATGTTACCCAGGGCAATATACACGTTTAATGCAATCCCTATCAAAATACCATGGACTTTCTTCAGAGAGTTAGAACAAATTATTTTAAGATTTGTGTGGAATCAGAAAAGACCCTGAATAGCCAGGGGAATTTTAAAAAAGAAAACCATATCTGGGGGCATCACAATGCCAGATTTCAGGTTGTACTACAAAGCTGTGGTCATCAAGACAGTGTGGTACTGGCACAAAAACAGACACATAGATCAATGGAACAGAATAGAGAACCCAGAAGTGGACCCTGAACTTTATGGTCAGCTAATAGTCGATAAAGGAGGAAAGACTATCCATTGGAAGAAAGACAGTCTCTTCAATAAATGGTGCTGGGAAAATTGGACATCCACATGCAGAAGAATGAAACTAGACCACTCTCGTGAACCATACACAAAGATAAACTCAAAATGGATGAAAGATCTAAATGTGAGACAAGATTCCATCAAAATCCTAGAGAAGAACACAGGCAACACCCTTTTTGAACTCGGCCACAGTAACTTCTTGCAAGATATATCCACGAAGGCAAAAGAAACAAAAGCAAAAATGAACTATTGGGACTTCATCAAGATAAGAAGCTTTTACACAGCAAAGGATACAGTCAACAAAACTAAAAGACAACCTACAGAATGGGAGAAGATATTTGCAAATGACATATCAGATAAAGGGCTAGTTTCCAAGATCTATAAAGAACTTATTAAACTCAACACCAAAGAAACAAACAATCCAATCATGAAATGGGCAAAAGACATGAACAGAAATCTCACAGAGGAAGACATAGACATGGCCAACAAGCACATGAGAAAATGCTCTGCATCACTTGCCATCAGGGAAATACAAATCAAAACCACAATGAGATACCACCTCACACCAGTGAGAATGGGGAAAATTAACAAGGCAGGAAACCACAAATGTTGGAGAGGATGCGGAGAAAAGGGAACCCTCTTACACTGTTGGTGGGAATGTGAACTGGTGCAGCCACTCTGGAAAACTGTGTGGAGGTTCCTCAAAGAGTTAAAAATAGACCTGCCCTACGACCCAGCAATTGCACTGTTGGGGATTTACCCCAAAAATACAGATGCAGTGAAACGCCAGGACACCTGCACCCCGATGTTTCTAGCAGCAATGTCCACAATAGCCAAACTGTGGAAGGAGCCTCGGTGTCCGTCGAAAGATGAGTGGATAAAGAAGATGTGGTTTATGTATACAATGGAATATTACTCAGCTATTAGAAATGACAAATACCCACCATTTGCTTCAACGTGGATGGAACTGGAGGGTATTATGCTGAGTGAAGTAAGCCAGTCGGAGAAGGACAAACATTATATGTTCTCATTCATTTGGGGAATATAAATAATAGTGAAAGGGAATATAAGGGAAGGGGGAAGAAATGTGTGGGAAATATCAGAAAGGGAGACAGAACGTAAAGACTGCTAACTCTGGGAAACGAACTAGGGGTGGTAGAAGGGGAGGAGGGCAGGGGGTGGGAGTGATTGGGTGACGGGCACTGGGGGTTATTCTGTATGTTGGTAAATTGAACACCAATAAAAAAATAAAAAATAAAAATAAATAAATATAGAAAAAAAAAAAAAAGAAAGGTTAAAGCAGCCAGTGTGTATATATATATAAGGAAGACATTCAACAAAGTAGTGTAAAAAGAAGTTGAGTAACTTCTTAAAATGTTCATAAATTCAGAATATAAGAAAAAGTTTATTAATGATATATTTATAGTAACCAAGATAAAAATCTTCTGAAGAATAATTAATTTCATCCCCGGGATTATAATTTTCTTCATACCTGGAAGCCCAAAAATATTTTCATCTGAAAATCTAAAACAGCACTTTTCTAATAAAACTTCATTAAAGCCATTTCTTAAGTCCATGTACATTTGTATTAACTTGTTTTCTTCTTCTATTTAACAGGTGATACATAAATTTCAAGTAACAAAGTTAAGTATATGAGGAAATTATCTTTTAAGGTTATTTTGAGATCAAATTTCAGTTTAGAGTCATTGATTAAATGATTACTATGTAAACAGATAACACTATATTACTTACAGGTGGGGGAGAGGGGGGAAGCACAGCCCAGACAAAGACATGGAACACAATTAATAAGGAAGACAACTCTTCATACCTCTTCTGCTGCTTCTTCAAAAGTGGCAAATGCACTGTGCCCTTCCTGCCAGAGGAATTCACGAGTACGTAGGAAAGGCTGAGGATGTTTGAATTCCCAACGCTGGGAGAAGCAAGAACACAATTTGATCATTATGGAGAGTTTTCCCATTTTTATTAACAGTTTAATGTGGCAAGTAATCAGAAATCATAACTGTAATTCATAATTGTGATAACAAAATGCTTCCGTTCTCTTAATCCTTTGAATCTAAAAATATGGAAGAACAAAACGCGCTTTAAAAAAGTGTAAGAATAATGAAAGAATAAAAGAGGGGCAGCCCCGGTGACGCAGCGGTTTAGCCTGCAGCCCAGGGCGTGATCCTGGAGACCCTGGATCGAGTCCCA
This sequence comes from Canis lupus baileyi, assembly GCF_048164855.1. Classification (NCBI taxonomy): domain Eukaryota; kingdom Metazoa; phylum Chordata; class Mammalia; order Carnivora; family Canidae; genus Canis; species Canis lupus. The sequence continues at coordinate 9,192,722 of NC_132875.1, read as the reverse complement.
CGTTAGGCTCTCTGCATGGAGCCTGCTTCTCCCTCTGCCTGTGTCTCTGCCTCTCTCTCTCTCTCTGCATCTCTATGAATAAATAAATAAATAAATAAATCTTAAAAGAAAGAAAGAAAGAAAGAATAAAAGAGTACGTACGTACCACCACATTGCACCACTGATTGAGCCTGATGGGCAGGTCTCTGTGTGACTGCACCCATTTTGCATACGCAGGATACATTACTGCAAAGATACAGGAAGATAGTCACTGAAGCTAGTCACTGAAGGTTTCATTTCTTTTTGAAGGCTGGTCAGAGTTATACCAGCCAAATAAGTAACAAATTAAAATGCTGTGTTTATGTAAATGTGTTTCCAACGCGTGTAACATTATTGCATAAAGCAAATTAAATTACTCAAGTAAATAAAGCTACTTAAACGTGACCTGATTTTCTGTTCTTCACACTGAGATTTACACTTCATATTTAATTTGACTGCTTTTCAGCTGTTTTATTTCCAGAAACACTAAATGAAGATACAGCATATCATGCTCTCTGTTAATTTCTCCACAGTCATTATGCTGGTCACTTCCCACATTCAATCCACAAAGTCAATATCATAACCTTAGTATCAAAGATGCCGAATCTGAGCATAGAAAAGTTAACTAACTTGCTCTTAGCACAGTTATCTATTCAAACTAGAATGCAGATTAAATCTATCCAACTCAGGGACGCCCGGGTGGCTCAGCAGTTGAGCATCTATCTGCCTTTGGCTCAGGGGGTGATCCCACAGTCCCCAGATCGAGTTCCACATCGGGCTCCCTGCATGGAGCCTGCTTCTCCCTCTGCCTACATCTCTGCCTCTCTGTCTCTCATGAATAAATAAATAAAGCCTTTAAAAAAAAATAACAACAAAAAAAAATCTATCCAATGCATCTATCCAGAGAATGAACGCTCTTGCCATGAACTGTTAAAGTGAAGGTGTCTGTCTTATCTCCACCTACTCATGACTATCTAAAATTACTAAAGATTGCCAATCTGAAAAAAGTTGGTGTCACATTTCAATAATGCATCCTTATAATATACAAAAGCATCAGTAGAAGTATGAAGTAAAGAGCAAAGAATCCTTCATTCAAGATGGATAATCACTTAGGAAAACACTGACAAGCCCCAAAACTCAAGATTGCCAAGTGATGCTCTCATTTACTATGTGTAACGTTAGGAAAATCACTTAATCTTTCAGAGACCTATTTTTTTAATCTGAAAAATTGCTGCCTCCACCTTCCTCATTCACTATTATAAGAATATAATACATAAATGAAATCACTTAGTAATCTATAGAAACTCTATACAAATATCATATTAAAATAAGTAACAAAATTTGTAAGAAAATACGGCATAAAACATCAGCGTTGGCAAACTTGTATGATTATAAGTTTAATAAGTTTAATTCCAAGAATTAAAATTATTCCAAGAATGAAAGTCTTGTAAAGTTCTGAAAAATTATAGTATCAAATAAAAAAAATGATTTAAGTGGTTTAAAAAAATACCTTTACTCTAACGATAAAGAGCTCTGCAATGAATACTGCATAGAAACTAAAATTTTATGCATCCTCAGTGTACATTCATCTTTATCAACACTCGTTAAACTACGTGCTGTCAAGAAGGATCATAAACGTCACAAAGTCAGCATTGAGAGGACACTACAGCCGTGTCTCTGTTTCATATCGCAGTGCTCGCTCTCCTATGCCCAGAGGCCCATCCTCACCTGTCTCACTAGTAGGACGGACGGCAATTGGTTCAGCCAACTCTGTTTTGCCGGATCTTGTAACCCAAGCAACCTAGTAAAATAAAATCATTTTCCATATATATGTATCTTTAATGGCATTTTAGACAAATGGCACAAGTACAGGCAAATCTCTATTTCCATTTTTGCTATAGAAATTAAGGCAAGTTAAGATAACTGCCCCTGTTCATGCTAAGAAAAGTAGATACTTACTGTCCTTATAAATATTTAGCAAAAAGTAAGACCAGCTAATACAAGAAACAGAATCGTAATTTGCCCTGAAGGTAGAAATATATACGCTTTGTTTTTTGAAATGGCTTTAGATTTCTCTAAATTGGTTGTTATAACTTGCCAATTAAATTACTGTTCAAGTGCAAACTGAAAACGTACTTTTGAGTTTATGAGAGAAAACTGCAAAAATAAATATAGCAAGCTAACTTACCTCGGGAGCAAAGTCAGCAACATGAGTCTTCTCTTTCTCTAACGCACCTTGAGACACAAACATGGGGAAATAGCAGTTTTCAACACCAAGTTTCTTGATCTCAGCATCAAAAAAGTCCTTGATGGATTCCCAAATGGAATATGCCCAGGGACGAAGAATATAGCAGCCACTTACATCATAATATTCAATCATTTCTGACTTTGTGATGACCTTTTTAAAAAAAAGATATAGTCTTTGAAGCCTAAATTAAACCAATATTTTAATACCAGTGTCAAGTGAACGATCATCAAGCTCCAAATCTGGAGACTTCCACTGTTGGTATATCCTCTTAATGTGCGTGTAAAATGGGTTTTTCTATACTGAGAAACACCAAGCCCTAAACTCTTAAGACTTGAATTCAAATCTTGCTTCTCTTGTTTACTATCTTTGTGACTTTGGATTAATCCTTTTACCTCACCATTTAAAAAACAAAACAAAACTGAATGATGACTATCTCACTTCTCAATTCACTGCTTAATGTGAACATGCTTTGAAATCTGTGACATGTTTAATGACTATACGTACTATGTATTAATGACACTACACATTACTGTGTGTCTTTACTTTAGAATCTAAATAAAAAGTAGTTTTTTTGAGAAACTTAAAACATAAAAACAAACTGAATGTATACTCACCTGAGAATACCAATCTGCAAGATTTTCTTCTTTTTTTGCCTCAAGACCCAACCTGCAGATATGAAAAATAAAATAAAGCCTTCATTCATCAACTGCTTTTAGGCTGAATGGAAGTAAACCTCAAGTTCAAAACAGAATAGTTTTTCTTCAGTATGAGTTATTTCCGTATTTCTCTCTTGTATATTCATCATTCCCAAGATAATGTTTTTAACCTAGAAAACAGTGCCACCATCTCTTCAGAGGTGGTTAAGATACTGCCTACAAAGAAGTAGGAAAGTGGGATGGGATAAGCACTGGGTATTATACTATATGTTGGCAAACTGAATTTAAATACAAAATTAAAAAAAAAAAAAGAACTAGGAAAGTTAAGCACAACAAAAGCTATGATTTTAATGCAGACATCTTTTACAAAGTTCTTTATACAGTCATGTATTTATAATAAAGGCAGAATTTATTCACATAGAATTCTCTTACTAAAAAAGAAGAATCTTTTGCCAAACTCAATCTAGAAAACATAATTAGCAAAGTTACCGTTCCACTGAGAGTAACACGTAAAAAGTAATGAAAACAATGGCTGTGTGTGCATGTGCATATATATTTATAATCCTTACATAGTCTACAATTTTCCTTTTAACTGCAGTAAATAAAAGCTGCAGAGACAAGTGCAAAGTAAGTTAGATCTGCAATAAAAAACTATTCCAGGTGATGATCCATTTCTTGAAGCCCATAATTATTCAAGAACTGTGGTTTTATGATCTACACAGAAAAAATCACCCCTTAGTCATGTAGAGTTACAAACAAGTCTTTATTGGCTAAAAATCTTAATGTATTTATAGCTGACTTCTCCACTGCTTCACTTTGACATGGCTCAACAAGATGCCTAGTGAAACCTGGCCCTTTCACAAAAAGAGGTAAAAGGTGAGACATTCTATTCTCTCTTCTATTATTCTATAATCTATAAATCTGATCACCTAGTGAATACACAAGAAAAACAACTGTTACAGCCTTTTAAGGAAATGTTGCATGTATGATATAAAAGAGGCAGAATTTATCAGTTAAATCTAAAAACAAAAGATCTCACAATAGCAGTTGTGAATGACCGCTTCTTCTTTTTATTAAGCCATTGAAGAAGCTAGCACAAAGTTCACTCTAGTTTTACCATGGGGATTATCGACAGGGGCATCACATTATTCATACAAACTGGAACATACTGAAACATCTATTCCTCTGTTTTGTCTTTTAAACAACTTTGTTTTATATTTAACCTACCAAATGTGAAATCCTATTGAGAATAAAGTCATCGTTTAGTCACCATAAAAGATTTTCATCTGAAAAATTTGCTTAAGGTGTAAGACAGTGAGTACTGTCAGGCTACCAACTGTATTAAAAGGGAGGAAAGGGGAATGTTGATATATATTTGTTTTTATTTATTTAGCCAAATGAAGATCAATCGATCAGTGGTTCCATAAGAAACTAGCTGTGGTTACCAGTTCATTATGGTGGTAGGAGAAACTGGGAAGATGGGATACAACAAGCATGGGCATGAGACTTCACTGAACTTTTTATATTCTGAGAGTTCTGAACCAAGCAAAAAAATTGTTACCTATTTAAATAAATAGAAAATTAACAAAAGCTACCTGCTGGCACTAAACCTCTAGCATTCTCCAACTTCTCACGATAACCAAACTAACCAAAATTTGTTCTTTAAAAGAATAATTTAAGAGCTGAATTCATTAAAAAATGCTTCACTTCTGGGGATCCCTGGGTGGCTCAGCGGTTTAGTGCCTGCCTTCGGCCCACGGCGTGATCCTGGAGTCCTGGGATCAAGTCCCTGCATGGAGCCTGCTTGTCCCTCTGCCTGTGTCTCTGCCTCTCTCTCTCTATCTCTCATGAATAAATAAAATCTTAAAAAAATAAAAATACTTCACTTCTAATGAAGCTTCCATGTTTTATTACCTGGTCTGTTTCTTAGGCCCCTGCCCTTCTCCTGCTCCACTTGATGACAGCCCACTTCCTTGGTTTTTATAGGAATCTTTCTTTTGACCATCACTTTGTTTCAGAGGCTTATTCTGTTTTTCAGATTTATTTTCTTTTTCTTTCTTTTTCTTATCTTTGTCTTCAGCTCCAGTGGCAGAGACAGGCTTATACTCTACTCCTGTCAGAGATTTGTACTGTGCTTTCAGCTGAAGGAGTTCTTGTACAGCCACATCTACTTGATCCTTTAGTTTAACAAAAGAGGAAAAGAGAAGATAATACTTAATTCAAATCACTGTCTCAGCACCAATGTCCAAAGCTTCATAAACAGATTTGAAAACACAAGTGAAGACAGAGGGGAATGGGGTAGGGGTGGAGAACATTAGATGTACTAACTACTGAAAATAAAAAAATACAACAGGGACAGAAGTGTACAAAAGAGGGACTGAAAAACAGTACTATAACCACCTCGCCTGAACAGCAGTTGTTAGCCACCTGTAGCTATTTAAACTAAAGTAAATAAAACTAAACACTCAGTTGCTCAGTCACAACAGCCACATTTCACGTCTTCAGTGGTGACATGGCTAGTGACTACTGTTACTGGAGTGCTACCGAACACATCCACCAACATGGGAAGTTCTGTTAGAAAGCACTAACATATAACACGTATACCACTGCAATTTTAGTTAGGAGCCATTAAACTACATTACGTTCAACATTTTACAATCATAAAGATGACAGCAATCAAGTTCCAGTGTTACTGGTTAAACTTCAAAATCTGTAATGATGTACTGTTTTCCATTCACAAATCTGTGCCAAAAAAATCCTACTCCTATGAAGAGAATTATAATTAGCACAAACTACACCAGAGCTCAAAATAACACTTGCCATTTGAGACTGACTCAGCTTTAGGAGAATGAGTAAAACAAAAATCCTGCATCACGGGCCCACAAGGAGCCAGGTACTACTGCTAGGGCCTAGGTCCCTATTCTCCAGGATCTCAAAGACTAGAGAGAAGCAGACAATTTAATCCACAGCTAAAATAGTGTGTTTAAGTACAATGTCAGAGAAAGGCAGAATCTTAAGAGAATGTCTAGTCAAATCTAGAATGGCAGAGAAACGATCAACAAGAGCTTTTCTTTTTTTTTTTTTTTTTTCAAGAGCTTTTCTAATACACAAAAGCTGATAAATGAAATATGAGAACTTTGATTTGATAAGCCAGGAAGTGTTCTGGGCAAAAAAAAAAAAAAATACTTCTAATGTAAGAAACAAAAATACAAACAAAATATCACACAAACCTTAGAGGCTTTTTCAGCCTTAAGTTTTCGAACTACTTCTCCTTGAGAAGCTACTTTGTCAAAAAGTACTTTGGCTTCTGGTGCTTCTGGACCACTAGACTCAGAGCCAGCAGTTGAGTGTGAACTTTGAGATAATGGGGGCTGACCAGGAATGTACTCCTTTCCAGTTTTTTCTTTATACTGAGCTTTCAGGGAGAGTAAGCATTCTACAGCTTCGTTTACTTTAGCCTGAAATAAAAGACAAAAAACAATTCAGAAATTTCAGAAAGTTTCACTGATTATTTAAAATCATTATAATCCTATAAACAAATCATAAAAACAAATACACATACACATATAGTACTGTAACTTCCCATTTTACATATGTAAACAAATAAATAATAGAATACCCAAGCAAACTGGCAGTGTCTAAGCCCTAGGTCTATAAATAGTGGAACCAGAAATTACAAAATCAGAATAAAGATCAGCTCAATAGCTTTGCTGTACAAACCTTATTTTCATTAGCCTACTAAACAAAAACAGCACAAAACAAACTACAGCTTGGGCCCTACTAAAAACATTATTCTTTTAAAAATTTACAATAAAATAAGTAGGTATGTTGAGGTTCGTTTTTTTTTTTTAAGATTTATTAATAAATTTTAGAGAGAAAGAGTACAAGCAGGGGAAGGGCAGAGGGAGACAGAGAGGATAAGAACTAGACTCCCCAATGAGCGCTGAACCCATGAAAGGTGCAGTATCTCAGGGTCCTGAGATCTGACCTGAGCCAAATCCAAGAGTTGGACACTTAATCAACTGAGTCACCCAGGCACCCTGGTATGTTGAGGTTTTAATCAGACATTAACCTATATACATCATCCTCTGATACTTCAAAGTAATCATTATGAAAAAAATGAAACACTCAGCCCAACTGAGATGCTTATGATTCTAGCAGAGGACAACAGGCACAGGCAAAAGACCCAAGCTGGACACGTTACCTAAACAGTAGGACCATCTATGCACAGACCAGTCCAAAATCAAAGTTTTATTTTTTGAAACTGTAACTTTAGAACTTTAATCTGGAACTGACTTCAAGTTTTAAAGTTACTCAGCATTCAGAATTATTTTATCTTTGGTGTGTTCTCAGATATGTAACTCACACTGTATTTGCCTGAGTCACTGTTCAGCAACAATTCCACTGAGCAAGAGAAAGGAAGAGGAGCAGAAGGTGGACTTGAAGGAGAAACTGGAGGTAGACTCTTCCAAGTTTTCACTCCTTGCTCACCTTTTGCTTATACTCTGCCTTTATGCTTAGAAGTTCTTAAACAGAATTATCCATCTGACCCTGAAGCAGGGAGGAGGTGAGGCAGATAGAAGAATGGACAAATAGAGAAGGAAAAGTTCTCATCGAAGCCTGTAACTCTAAATCCTCAGCTGATCACCTTCTTTACCACCGAACATGACTTAATAGAACTTATTAATAGAACTATTTTTGTAAGAAATGGAAAGGTTAAGAGGCTTAGACAAATTACTAATGAAAAGTAAGTACAGAGCTGCTTAATAAATTAATAAACTAGTAAACCGTAACTCTCTGGTGCTCATAATGCAATGCTTGACTACCACCACCTCTAATGAGAAATCACTTAGGAATGTGACTGCAAAATTGGAATCTAGGCTTTGTACACTTCAGGAAATTACTTTCATATTCAGTTTCTCACTAGTTATAAAACCAACAAATAAAAAAAGAAGTATTATTTTATTATTTGAACATCAATCATTGAACATGGCTGTTGTGAGGATTAAACACAAAATACTAACACAGTGCCAGGTATTACCTAAAGAACACCTCCAGTCCTAATAACTGGGTTGACTCTCTAGAACAAGACAGAGCACTATTTACTCCTCTTAGCATTTAAAGAAGAAAAAAATATAAGCAGTATTTTGAAACACAGATATGGTGCATTGTAAGTATTTGGTAAATACAGGTTAAACTAAAGCCAGACTCATTTCAGTATTATATTTATCATTATCAAAAAGCACCTAATAAAAGTAGCTGCCTAATTACCAAAGAAATGCAGATGTTTTTACCCATAGGCTGACTTTTCATAAGCTTGACCATGCTATTTCAGGCAGTATGATATAATCCATTAACCCAATGAGACAGGAGGTACAGGTGGCTGCTGCTTTAAGTATATGGTTGCTGTCACTACCCCACACAGAACTTCCTGCCTAAGAATCAGCACAGAATCTCAATGTACTCTACTCAGAATGAAGGAATTTAAAGACCAAAGCCCTTCCTCTCAAATTACATCTAGAAAGCGGTCCATAGCTTGTGTCTGATCTACAGAGTAGAAATCACTCCTAACCTTGCCAAAGGGCAGGAAATACCAAGGATTTACATTATAAGCTGCAGGCTTTATTCCTAGAAGCAAAACTATCTGAAGATCATCAAGGCTCTGCAGGACTTCCAACAGGCTCACTAAGGAAAAAAGAGAAGATTTCTCACACTTCACAAAGGAGAGAAAAATATTAACTTCTGGAACAAAACTCCAAGATCTCCCCAAAGCATTTTCTTTCTTCCACAGATGTCTAATGTCCATGAAAGAATCTTAAGGACTCAGTTCCCAGTTAGATGCCCAGCAACTTCTTAATGAGATAGGGAACTTGAAACCTCTTAGTCCATTCTCTGACCAAAGTCCAGGATGCTGATGGGACAACAGATCCCTTGACAAGAACAAATCTCCTCCAGTCACAGAAGTCAAGTCCCAGGGTTCACCATACCTCTCTGTGTTTGTGTCGCAGCACAGTCTTTAATTTTTGGAAGCTTATGAGGGATTGGATTATATCCAGTTATAGAACTATGGTTCTGTTTGAATAGAACTGGCTATCTTGATTATTAAATACAACCTTTGTCAGGGTACCTGGGGTGACTCAGTTGGTAAACGGTCCAACTCTTGGTTCCGGCTAAGGTCATGATCCCAGGGTTGTGAGACTGGCCACTGCTTCAGGCTCTGAGCTCAGTGGGAATCTGCTTGTCCCTCTCCCCCTCTGCTTCTGCCCCACCATGCTCACGCACACTCTTTCTAAAATAAATAAGTACATACATATATACTAAAATCTCTTAAAAATTAAAAATAAATATGACTGTTCTCTATCACAGATGCCATTCCTTTTGTCTCTTACAACAAACAATCCTGTTTTCCCGCACTGTGCTACCACCCACTTGGCTAAATGTTCTGCTTAAAGAGATCATTAAAACAAGAATAAAATGTATACTTAAGAGTTATTATAACTTGAGGGTTCCCCTATGAAGAATCAGAAATGGTCACTGGTCAAAATCGTCATGACAACCCATTATTTCCTGAATATATACCTCCACCTCTGCTGTCTTCCATACTCGGCCAGAAGGACAGCTTCTTACAAATGCACATTCTCTGCATACTCTGGATTTACTGAAGCAGAAGTTCAAAAGGTCCAGACCCTACAATCTGTGTTATAACAAGCTCTCTGGTAATTCTGACGTACATGAAGCTTGAGAACCATGTATCTACACTTCAAGAGTACCTTCTCTGAACTTTGCTCACCCAAAAGTAGCTTCCTTTACATCAGGACTATTTTAAATATCCTTTACGAATTTTAACCTCCTTCCCTGCTACTTACAACGATAAAGGCTTCTGAGAACAATTCACACCATCACACAGGATTACAGTCACATCACATGGATTATAGTGTATTTCCTCCCCGACACCCTCCCCCACACTAGATGATGAGCTGCTTCTTGTTAATATTTCCAGAGCTTGGCACATAGCAGGTATCAGTAAGTATTGATTGTTCTGCCAAAATATTCAAGCTGTTTATAAACAATACTGTCTCTACATATTCTAGCACACTGACCTTCGGGGCTTTCTCCGCCTTCAGTTTACGAACCACCTCCCCTTGGGCAGCAACTTCATCATAAAGAGATTTACTTTCCACAATACTTGCTGATGATGTAGAAGAAACATTCGGTACCACCGCAGGAGGATTTCCAGGTTTATATTCCTGGCCAGTTTTCTCCTTATATTCAGCTTTCAAAGCCAAAAGCTGTTTTACAGCTGCATCTATATCTTCCTTTGCTGCTTTCTTGGCTTTTAGTTCACGAACCACATCCCCTTGAGCAGCCACTCTGTTGTAAAGGACCAAGGAGTCCTCAAATGTAGCACAAGTATTAAGCAAAGAAGGACCTGCTTTTTCCTTAAAAGGAGTCGTTGGCTACAGAGGCAGAAAACCAAAGGTGAAATAATTAATTCATGTTAAATGTCCCCTCATAAAATTGTACCAAACTGGTTGTCATATGACATTTTACACTAAAAAAATGTTTTAATCCCTTAAAACGTTTAAGTAAATAATCTCATTCCTAAAAATTTATAATGAAAAATGACAGAAGTAAACGAAAGTAGAGATACACGGCTATGATATGCACTGGAACATTTTTATCTTTGTAAAAACCTAAAAATAACCTAAATTCTTGCCATTAGGGGATTAAATAAATTATGACACATCCAACAGATCTAAGAATAAATCATTGTTCCACCACATACCAGCTGTGCGACCTTGAATTAGTTACATAAGCTGTTTCTGGTTTCAACTATAAAAGAGAGGTAACTGTACTGAACCCATCAGTGTGATGGGAAAATATAAGGTAATAAATCTGCTTAAAGCTTTTAATTACAAAGGCTGGAAAAAACTGAGTATCAGTAAATTTCGGGTATTAACTTTTTAAGAAAGATAATATCTAAATTGATGACAAGCAAGACTTCTATGAAATACTGTGATATGATTTTAACTCATTATTTTGGAACAATTCCATTTTTGTGTAAAATTATATATTTCCAGGCATATGATTATATATATATAAGTATATACAATAAACCTAAAGGTATGTTCACTAAAATGATCACTGGGTAGTGAATAACTGTGCTTTTATTTTCAATGTTATGCTTTCCTTCTGCCTAGAAAGCTTTCCCCCCTACTGAAACTCTTCCAGATTTAAAACCTAGCTTCCATACCTTCCCCATGACTTTTTTCTTTAATGATCTTCCACTTAATTTTTCAGAATCTCATCCATATTTATGAGTCATGTGTATTAACTCCAAAATTTTCATCTCTACTTCAGAACTCTGTCCTGATCCCAGACCAAGCATTCTGAATGGTCTCTAAGACATCTTTACCTGAATAACTAAAGAGCACTTCAAGCTATATCAGAGTTGCATTTTACCTGGGGGTTAGGTTCTGAAGTCAACATGTAAGTCAAAAACTAAATGCATTTGGGGTGCCTGGTTGGCTCAGTTGGTTAACCATGTGATTTAATCTTGGGGTTGTGAGTTCAAGCCCAATACTGAATGTAGATTATTAAAAAATAATAAATTATTTTTAAAAATCCCACATATACCCAAAATTACTTCCTTAAAATATATAACCATAAATATTAATATGCATCTGTAATTGCACAATATTATAAAGCAAGAATACAGTAAAAGGAGCCATTCTGTATCAAAAATATATACATTCTGTTCTATTTATTTTTGAGAACCTGAACTGACTCATTCATGCCTCGCAAACAGTATAAGAGGTATCAGGATAACTGAAAAATCTTAGCACCTTGTGGTGATTTCTCCCAGTACGTTAATGTTTTACATCAAAGAATACACAGGAAAAAGCCTTCTTGCAATTAAAAAAGAAAGTCTTAGAAGTGCCTTCCTTGGGGCCCCTGTGTGGCTCAGTTGGTTAAGTGTATGTCTGCCTTCAGCTCAGGTCATAATCCCAGGCCCCATGTCAGCCTCCCCGCTCCCCACGTGTGCGCCCTCTTTCTCAATTAAATAAATAAAATTCTTAAAAAAAAAAAAAAGGAGCGGCCTTTGAATGCAGGTAGTACTTTAAAAATACTGTTTACCATAACATTAAGCCATCTAATGAAGGTGTAAATGCAGAGGAAGAGATTTCAAACAGCTATCCTCCTGAGCTTAAAAAAAAAAACAAAGTCTCAGGCAGGATCCACGCTGAGACAGACTTTAATTATGATGATGATATCGGTTTCTATTAGAGGCAAACAGCCCCAAAGACGTACATTTCAAAGGAGAGAACATTAGCCTTAAGGCTGCCTGCAGTGTTGAATCCCAATCCTAGTCAACTGTACTTGAATTTCTATTAGGATGTGTGCAGGTTCCAAAGCATATCCATAAACATTATGACACGCCCTCCATAAAGAGGTGGAGTCTATCCCCTCCCTCCTCTTGCATCTAGACAAGGTTATGAGTGCTTGACCCAAGAGCATAGCAGAAATGACACTATATGAGATTTTTAAGGTTAAAACATAAAAGGCAATGCTGCTTCCACCATGTCTACTGGACACTCACTTCCGGAGTTCTGAGTTGTCATATACAAAGTCTCACTACTCTGACACTATCACGCTAAAGAGGTCACTTGCAGCTGCTTTGTTCAACACTTCCACTTTCCTAGCCAATAGTCAGCATCAACTGCCACCCATGGGAGTGAGCCGCTGTGCATGTCCAGGCTAGTTGAGCCTCCGAGGACTGCTGACCAGTCATCACTTGACTAAAACTATAGGAGACGTATGGGTTATTATTTTGCCTCAACTCTCTTTTTTCTAATAAACCAGCCCTGGTTTTAGTATGCCACTTTGTAGAACATAAAGATTTTCAAGAATACATAAACTTCTGAAACCAGTATCACACTATATATGTTAACTAGAATTTAAATAAAAATTTGGAAAAAAAAAAAGAATACAGAAACTTACAGCATTACATTAGCATCTTTACAGCATATGTAAAAAGTATGAAGTACAGGTAGAAACTAGGATCAATGAGGGACTGGGTAGCTACAATTCCCATGGCATGCTTATTTCATCACATACACTACCAGTTCTCAAAGCTGGCATATGGAACCCAGAAGATTTCTGAGACCCTTTCCAAAAGAGGTCTGTGAGGTTTTATAATACACTAAGCTGTAATCTGTCCTTTTGAGTCAGTCTTCTGTTGAGTGTACATGGCAGTTTTTTGGGAGGCTGTTAAGTCAGACATTAAACAAATATTTAAAAATGCAAAAACCACACCATCATTTGAACTCAAAATTTAAAAAATAGTCATTTTTCATTAAAAAATGTCACTTATATAAACATATAGTTGGGTTATTATCCTTTTAAAATGAATTAATAGGGGCAGTTGGGTGGCTTAGTGGATTAAGCATCTGACTCTCGATTCTGGCTCAGGTCATGATCTCATGGTTGTGAGATCGAGCCTTGCAATGGGCTCCCAACAGTGCTTAAGACTCTCCCTATCCTACCCCTGGCTCACATACACACTCAATCAATCAATATGAATTAACAAACCCTTTCAAAAACCTGTCAATTTTAACTTTTAGTATAGTAAATCTTGATAAATAGAACCCACATAAACAAAAGGGGTCCTCAATCATTTTTAAGCGTGTATAGGGTCTTGAGACTAAAAAGTTTGAGAATTTTCCTTTTTTCTTCTTTTCATTTTCTTTTGACTGAGATCACATAGTATTAATTTATGTAAATTAAAAGCTCAAGTCATGACATTCCCACTGTAAATAATTCCAAACTCATACCTGATAAACTTACGTGCTTCTGTCTTCCCTAGCTCAGATTGTCATTTATTTGCCTAGTCAACCAAACAAAATTAGGACTTACTGTCTTACTGATTCTACTTCCTGAATTCATGGCCTACTTTATAACCCTCTTGCTCACATCCTCTGGCTTCCTGACCACTTAAAAGATCTTCCAATCCTACTTCCCAATTCACCTTCCAAGACATGTTCTACACTGCTACCAAATCATCAAAGCCAACCCAACATCTATGGATTCTAAACTATGCATTAAGGTGCCCCAGTGCGCTATAGGAAATTCATAGGAGTACCACAAAATATTTTAAATATCCAAGGTAAACAGAGCAATATACTCAACATCTGTCAAAACACTGCATGTACTACAAGCTCAAGGGGTTCAATTTTAACATTAGAGTATGTTACGTTTCTTTCAACGATGTCGTATCTTTGCAAAACTAATTTTTCCACAGCTGCTGTGTTAAAATTAGTCTGGTAGTGTCCAACCTGAGTCCAAGATTCAAGAAAGAAATAAAGTATTATTTTTTCTCTTAACTAGTATTATCACTTTAAGAATGAAATAAAAATTAAAGTTAAAATATTTAAATTGGAGAATAAAATCTTTTATGAATAAAATTTTATTCATATTAAAATAAGTAACAAAATTTGTAAGAAAATACGGCATAAAACATCAGCGTTGGAATAAAATTTTTCTTTTCTTTCAATTTATGTATCTAATTTTTTCAAATGACTACTGGGATATGAACGTTTATCAAACAATTAGTTCAAACAACTAGTCTGAAATGAACTACTTAACAAAGAGAACTGTTAGGAATTTCACTTAACCCTTGGGTGCCCCGAAAAAATTAGCAAAGAACCAAGGGTACTATGTGAATCAAGGAAGTTTGAGGAGCTCCATCTGCCTACACAGTGAACCCCCTCATTCTCTAAACACATTGCCAGTTCTCATATTCACACCCTTTCTGGTGGGGAAGCTGTGTCTCCATCTGGAATGTCCCTCCCAACCCTGACTGCCGGGCAGATTCCCAACTCATTCTTAAGCAAAGAAATTAAGCATTACTCCCAAGACAAAGAAGGAATAGAAAAAGGCAGGAAACAACACAGCTTCCTATCACCTGCATCATAGCAGTTCCTATCCATGCTCTTTTATGAACTTTGGTCTGTCAGCTCTTCTCTCAGAGGCACTGGAGTTTGACAGGAAAGTAGAGACAGGGAACCAGAAAGGTCAGTCACTGTTCTGACTCTGTCAATAATGACTTCTGTTATCTTGGGCAAGGGATTTTTCCTGTTCTTTCCAGGTGTAAAGTAAGTAGCTAAAAGTAGGTGGTGTTCAGTGTACTCCTCAGCTCTACAGGATGCTCCTAATAGGATTTAAGAAGAAATCAATTTGGGGCACTTAGCTGGCTCAGTCAGTGGAGTCTGTGACTCCTGACCTCAGGGTTGTGAGTTCAAGCCTGACACTGGGTATAGAGATTACTTGGAGGAAAAAAAAATGTAAAAAGAAAAAGGACCTGCTGCAGCAGTATTGGTGGTGGTGGGGAATCTTTCTAAAAACATTCTTTCAATCTACTCCTTCTCACTTTTTCATTCATATTTCAATATCAAAAATAATTAAATTTTAAAAATCTTGTTTTGCAAGATGTTCTGAAAACTTGACAGGACAAGAACAAACCACCCAAAACTAAGAACCACTGTATTTTTCAATGTCAACAGTAAGAGAAACGACCACTTATAAAGAAAGATTCTAAATCCTGGAGTAAAAAAATGGTTGATGAGAGACATATCCATAAATGTCACATTTACCTCATTTTTTGTTGTTTCTACCTTGGTCTTTTCCTTTGATCCAGATGTTGGCATTTCCTTTGTATGCCCATCAGGGATGTATATCAAAACACAAGGGGCTTCTTTGCAGCTATATGGGCTAAAGAGAAAATGGAGGGCCAAAAAAAGTTTACTTGAACAACATCATCTAACAGTAATTACAACTGAAT
This sequence comes from Canis lupus baileyi, assembly GCF_048164855.1. NCBI lineage: Eukaryota > Metazoa > Chordata > Mammalia > Carnivora > Canidae > Canis > Canis lupus. The sequence goes on along the minus strand of NC_132875.1, from coordinate 9,176,959 downwards.
TCTTAGATTCACTCAATGGCATAAACAGATTCACAGATTCATTCATTCTTAGATTCACTTCAAAGCATAAACAGTCCATTCTCTTATTATTCAAATCAGAAGCTCTTCAGAGTAGTTTAAAAACAATGAATACATAAGTAAAATTTCACAGTACTAATTTTAACCTTCTAGTTTAAGAACTTTTGTAGATACAAACACGCTACTCCAGAACAAAAGTACAGCTACGCTGCCTGCCACCAGAAATGGTATTAGTGGATGCTAATAGTCTCATTCCTGACTTAAATGCATCTACATACCACACCTAATCTGCTTATAAAGAGAAGAATTTCTATAAAACACAAGAAGTTCTCAATTCTATTTTGAAGAGTACAGTCATTAGCAAAATCTACCACCCGAGATTACTCACAAGCAAATGATTTCTTCAAATTTTGTAGTATTCCTACAATATACCTAAGGAAAATACACTATAAAGAAAAAATTAATAGTAATAATTTTAACCCCAAGATAAGATAGACTAAGATTTTTTCTTTATACTTGGACTGCATGAAAATGAATTATAAGATGGTTTAATTTTAGAAATGAATAACCTGCTACTATTATGCTATTTCAGAGTTACTACTTATTACTATTAAAATTTGAGAAATTAAAAAAAATAAAAAATAAAATAAAATCTGAGATATTAAATATAGAAGACAAACTGTCAGTCACAGTATTTTAGTAGAAATTCAATTTTTAAAGTCTTATTTACTATAAGAATGTTACGTATTTTCATTTAAATGCTCAGTGACATTTACTTACCTAACAGGTTCATATGGCTGATCACATATGAAGAACCCTCTTCTCTGGAGTTGTATAATGTCTCCTTTTTTCAAATCCTTAAGGCAAGGGTCCCCCAGCATTAGTTCTTCATGCTGTATCACAGAAGACCAAAATATACCTTAGAAATCAGAGCACTGAAAACTAAAATATAAGTTGTTTTTTCCAGAAGGTGGAATATTTTATACAAATATGTTAAAAACTTCACTACCTAAGCAGATGCAGTGAAACAGTTAAGAATTAAACAATTATATATACTGTATTTTTAAAGTTAAAATTAATGAACTGATGAACTTCAGGAAACCTTTCAACGAACCTGATCAGTCGGTATCCCTGCCCATGTGAATAAGCTCATAAATATGAGCTGCAGTACAAAAAGCACTAGAGACCTACTGAAAGGCAAAACAAGACAGCACTTAAGCATAAGTTCTTTCACTTCACTGTGCTTCAGCTCCTATCTTCTGTAAAATGGAAACATCACATCTTTTCACATTTTAACAAAATTTTATAGATCTTTTCCATTTTACTTGAAAACCAAATACTTGGGCAGCCTGGGTGGCTCAGCGGTTTAGCGCCGCCTTCAGCCCAGGGTGTGTGTGATCCTGGAGACCCGGGATCGAGTCCCACATCGGGATCCCTGCATGGAGCCTGCTTCTCCCTCTGCCTGTGTCTCTGTCTCTCTCTCTCTGTGTCTCTCATGAATATAAATAAATAAATAAATAAATACATACATACATATTATAAACATGATATTTTATAAATATATATTATTTATATTTATAATAAAAATAAATTATTTTATTATAAATAAATAATCTAAAAACATTTTAAAAGCCTTAAAAAAAAACAAATACTTAAAAATAATTTTAAAAATTCTAAGAAGTTAAAAACAAAACAAAACAAAAATTCTAAGAAGTTTATATAATAAGGAAAAAGGAAATACAGTTTCTTTTAGAAGCCTACCTTACTGTTCTTGTTGACATACTGCTTAAAGTCCTCATCTTTTCCTAGCACTGGCTTTGTGATCAAGTGCTCGTAAGTGACACAGATTGCTGGAATTGGAAGTGCATGTGCAGTCTCTGCAAGCCAAGTGATCTTCGTGGTTTTCTTGTAGTCTTTGTTCTCCAAATTCAATTTTGCATCAAGAGATTCAATTTTTCCATCTGCATTTCTAGATATAAGATTGAAAAGTGTTTAAAGAAAACCAGAATTTCCATAAATGCATTATTTTGTTCTATATCTGTAGTAAGTGGCTAGGAATTTTTCTTTGGAAAATGTCAAAAGAAACATTTACTTTAACTTCTACTATGTTCTAGACATATACCAGGTAAGAGACAAATTAAATACAACCTACTAGAGAACAGGTGCACACACATCTGATGAAGAACATGAACATATTTACAAATTTTAAAGTCATCTGCATTAAGCATTAAAAAATGTAAAGTACTGTATTTTTAAACATATGACACTTACTTAAAATCATATGTAAAGTGACTGAACAATTAAGATTTCAGAATTATTATATAATTTTATTAGCATATGTTCTATTTATGTAATCTTAAGAACAAACAAGTGTAGCATGCTATAATAAATGGAAAGTTCATATTCATTTGAAAACAATTTTAAACCATATTTTAGGACAAAGAATGTTATAAATTCTGTCCAAAGTATTCCTCCTGCAGGCATCTGCACAATGAGAATTAGATGACAAGAAGGGACCCGTAAACATCAGAACTACTTTCTTAACAAGGCACAGTAACTTACAACATCACAAGCAAAACATATCCCAATTACCTGATTAATAAACTGGAACACATATGGAAAAGACATTTGTTGTGTCCAGAACTGGCAGTTTCTATGCCTGAGCAGATTTACCAGTCAGGAAAATGAATGGGTCTAAATCCGGTAATTTTAATAAGTGAATAAACCTAAGAATTCCCTTCCATTTTGATATAAAACCAGATGAAAAATTCTTACTTATGTATTTTAGCAATGTTGATGTTGCCCCAATTTATAAAGGTAACCATCTCCCCCTCCGACAACGTCTCTGCATCAGCACCTTCGATGAAAACTTTAGAACTGTACCATACTGGCTTCAAGCCAACATCAGGATTCTGATTGGTTAAAAAAAGGAGAATGTTGATTGAAAAAACCAATTTATTGAACACAGCATGCAAATTTATATATTTTTTTCATTTTTCTTTAGCCAAACATGTTGAACCCCAGCTCAGAGAGTTGGTCAGCCACCTGACCAATAACGCTAAGGGCAGTCAGATGAAAAGACCTGTCCCTAAGATTACTTCTAGCCTAAAATTCTTTGTTCTCAAAGCTAAGACAGTATTACTATTCCTTGGTGTCCCTCCAATCAGAATCTGCTTTCCTATCCTCAGAATGTCACTAAAGCTATAGCAGCAAAGGAGAAAATGGAGTCACTCCTGATCAGTGGCTGCAGAGCATCATAGGACAACAGATGTCGCCACAGCAGGAAATTGTGGACCTTTCATATTTCAGAAGACAAATTTTAAAGATTGTATTTGTATAGACAGATGAATTTTGTCTTTTCAGCATGTATTATATAAAGAAGAAAAAAGATCTGGGTAATAAAAAGAACGGAGTATTAACTTTCAGTTTTTGTTTGACAGACTTCAAAAGAAGAAAAGTGTAAGATCTTGTGAAATATATATTACATAGCTTGTGTTTAATAATTGTTCAATGAATGTACCAATGCATTTGAGAAAAATTAGTGTGCTGTATCGACTTACATACTACTGGGCTCAGAGAAGAATGCTAACGGGCTAAATCTGTAACGCTTTGTGAGGAAAGTGATAAAAGATTCCACAGATCACACTGAGCAATCCAGTCGTCATTTAAAGTGTGTCTCCAAATCAATTCGTTCTTAACTACTTATCCTTCATTACTTGTGTAACTATTAACTAAGCTATCTGAACACAACTATCATCTTAACAAATAAACACCTCAGAATGTTTTAATCCTCATCATTCAAATTTCAAAGCATTCAGTAAGCTTCACAATGAAGTTAACTGTAGTAGATGACATGGTACATCAGATAGCCCCACTCACTTGGCTGAACTAATTAGGTATAAAATAAAGGCAAAGCCAAATCAATTACAGACATACATTCTTTCTAAATCTTATTAGAAGTCCCTTAAAATAAGTAAGGTTATGAGTATATTAGACTATTAGCAAATAAGTGAGTTAGTCTATGAATCTTCACTATACAAAGAAGGTATTTATAGACAACCCACAAAGCTGGAATAAAAGCATCTTTTTTACTTCAATACTATCAACCTAGCAGTCCTAACTATCTAAAACAACAACCATGGTTTAACTAAGAGGATTCCCTACTATCTGTATCTAAGAGTTATATTCTGAATTTAGATGGACAGATTTCATCCTCACTTCACTGATATTCCCTAAAACAAAGTAAATGGCAGTGTGATCAATCCTAACTAAAACTGTGATTCAAAGGGTACATGTCTGACTCAGTCAGTACAGCATGTGACTCTTGATTGTAGGGTCATGAGTTCAAGCCCCACATAGGGAGTAGAGCCTACTTTAAAAAAAAAAATTGTGATTTGATATTACTAGGTCTGATGTTCTGGCAAGACAAAGTAACAATGAATAATCTAGTTAACAGAAGGAACCTCAGCTTCCCTATAAAGATAAGAGCATGAATTATATCTTTCAAAATGACCCCAGGAAAAAATAAATTTTTATAATATATGCTATCTCTACAGAATAAAAAACAATAGGCACAGAGTGTAAAAGTTCTGAGATGTGTTGTGGATTATTACTAGAATAAATTTCTTCAGCAAGAAACCCACAAAAACATTTACTTCAATTAGTGTCAAGTCCTGACAAATAATGAATAGAAAATGATCCCAAAACCATGCTATTGCCACCAAACCACATTTTCCCTTTTATTATCCTGCTCCTTCTAGGAATAACATTGGTAAAAGTGTAGGATGACCTTTGGGTGTTTGGCTACTTCTTTCATTTCCTCCTGAGCCTCAGGGATATTCACTGGAATCACTTCTTTCTTCAGTAATGCAACATATCGTGGAGCCACTGGGTCAATAACCTGCAATAGATGGGTCCTCGTGTTAAAACATTTAGTTATTTTTAAAACTTCATAAATAAAATAAATAATAGCACAGGAATACTAACTGGCTTTCTTTGTTACTGCATTTACTAATATTTTGGTTTACCTGCTAAGTTTCCTTTAATATTTAACTGTCCAGTAGAAAAAAAGAAAATCATAATCGAAACTACATGAAATTTAGAGTTCCTTGCCAAAAATAACTAGTTAGTTATAATTAGTTAAAGCAAAATATTACTTTTGAAAATAACTTTTAACTCTGGTATTAGAAGGTGAAGAAAAATCATCCTGCAGGGTTATATATCAATCCTATGGGTAAGTGTGAGATGTCATTTTGTATTGTTGGAGAAGACCGTTTTCCAAGAATATATTTTATTATCACTTTTAATCAGTGTTAGGCAACACATCACCACAAAAGCAAAAGAGTATTAGGCCACTATAATAAGGCAATTCTATAAATTTGTAGTAAAAACAAGACATTTCTACTGATCTGCAAGCTACATATATACGGATCACTCACTGTGTTCCCAGTACTTAGCAAGGGCCTGGCACACACAGGTAATCAACAAACATTTGCGGATTAACTGAATGAATGGTCATACTGGCTATGCTCTAACCTTAACTCCACCTCCAAAACAGTAGTAGCATGCCTTTCTGAATCTGATGATTTCCCCCCTTTCACTGTTCAATTTAAAATTATCTATGATGACCACACAAAACAGAAGTGTTTAGACACTAAATAAAGCATATGGAAGAAAAATGTGGATAGAGGCATATATACAAACAGCTAAGGAGGATGCAGGAAATGGTATGGCTAATTAAACTTGGCTATGTTTGGGTTTGGTTTTTTTGGTATGATTTTTTGTTACCACTGTTTCGTTTTTTGTTTGCTTTGAGAGTATTTTTCAGCCTCTGAAAAGAATGATACTAAAATTCTGAGTGACTCAGAGGGTCACTTATATTTCATGTTAGTAGTAAATCAGGACCAGATTCTATTATTCCATTCCTTCCTTGAGTTAGCTTAAAGGCCATTCTTACTAGTAAGTTAAAGTTCCTCTTTCAGCTTCAATGAACTAAAATGATCAAAGATTTTTTTTAAATGATCAAAGATTTAATTTGTGATTACTCAGTTCAGTATTTAAGCAAGGAAGATCTAATTTCTTTAAAGAAGCTAAAACTAGACAAGCCAGCCTGAGAAACTTACAATTCACTGCAGCTCCGTTTTCTCAACTGACAAAAGGAGAAGGCAGTTTCTCACACCTAATTACAACGATCACTTAGGGCAGTGGCTGGCTAGCACAAATTCTCAGGCCAGACACCACCCACTGGGGTAAGGGTAGGCCTGGGAAAGGAAAAGATTCCAGAACCCTTAACACACTTCCCCTAAACAGCCACCCTTTTATTTACTGAGGTTTACTTGAAAATTTTTCATTTTAAGGAAACTTTCCTTATTTCAAAAGAGAGAAGTCAAAGAGAGAAGTTTCTACATACTTTAATTTACTAGGGAGGGAGAGAGGCAAGGGACTGGGATGACATTGTGGGGAAAAACTATTACGTTATCATACCACTGAAATACTAACATAGATTTTTAAATTAAAGCAGTAAATGAAGGTTGATAGAAGGAACTACTACTCTGAAATGAATATTCTAAAGCAATGACTTTTCTGCCTTGACCGAAGAGTTCAAATCTTAACACTTACATAAAACCATGAAGAAAATTAGAGAGATTAATACAGAGTAAGCTAGTGAAATGTCTCCTATGAGTGTCAAGGTAGATTATTTAGTGGACCTAGATAGATTCTAGTTAGTTATGATTCAGAAAAACTATGTATTAGTTTCCTGCCAAGATGCAATGTCAGGCTAAGAAAACATAGATTATAGTGTTTTCAGAGGGATACTGAATTATTACCCAACATCTCACTGTCCCCTTCATCCATTTTCTTCCCTTTTCTTTGCCATATATAATATACTCTGTAAACAAAGCTCTTTCTCCAAAGGAGCATCTACTTTAAGAGATGTAGCTAATCCAAAGTAATCCAAAGTTCACCCTCTTGTCCTTCAGCAGAAGATGCTCGAACAAAAATGCTTGGTTATTCAGAGTGGGAGAGTGTCCAAAGAATTTTATCCTTGTTCTTAATGACTGCTTCACAGTGCCAGGGCACTAAATTTAGTTCACTGATGCTTCACTTACATTTTATTCAGAGCTTGGAAAAAGCAAGCTACAAAATAACAAAGCAGGAATCAGACTGAATGGGACATGAACCCTAAATAAGAGATGTGTACCTCAAGGGTCAGAGAAAGTGGCAAAGCGAAAGAAGTGTAGGAAGAGGTCAGGATGGCCAGCAAAAGAAATGAAAGGATACATCATCAGAATAACTCCATTTTTACTAACAATCAAAATGTTTTAACTGTGCTGTTTTAAACATGGTTCTTAATGTTTAGAGGTCCCTCAGATGTATGGATAAACAAAGCAGCCTGAAAAATACTTACCTACTTTCACTCCCTCTCACATCCCCATTGAAAACTATATGGAAACATTCCCTGTCTGCTCCATCAATGAGGCAATTGCCCCTCCCCTCCAACTACAGAAGGAAGTTTACTATGTAAGGAGAAGGGTGTCTAGATCCTTGCAGATACCAGAAGAAGCTGAAGGTGAGGGTACTGCACAGAGAGACAAGGGGATTAAGTGAATGTATGATACTAGATAGGCCCTCAGTCTTCCTCCATTCCGCTCCAAAGCTCTGACAGCCAAGCCTTCACACTTCAAGCAAGTAATTAAAAAAATTTCTCTGGAAAAACTGCCTAATCCAAGAGACAAGAGATAAAGTTACCGACATAGAGGTTCTCCAACTAACTGACTCAGCCAGGTCACCCTACTGTGAGGTTCAGCTGACAAATCCAAGTCTTTCTTTCAGGGCTTCTAACTGCACCTTTAGTCCTCCAGGTTAAACATGAACAGATAACCTAGACTATCCAGACCTCTGAGATGTCTTTAATATGAAACCAAAAGCCAAAGTAATACACGGGGAAGAGATGTCATAAGAAAATAATTCCTATCAATGCTAATATTCTAAGCATGGAACAGGAACAAGAAGTTTTGTTTTGTTTTTTAATTCAGAGAACAAGAGAAATCTTATTTGGAAATATGATACATAAATGAACTAGTTCCCAGAACAAAAGGAAGGAGCTTCCAGATTGGAAGCCACATGTTCTTCCGATGGACAGAGATGAAAACAGAGCCCCACCATAACATATCAGCATGAAATTTCAGAGTGAAAAAACATCATACACAAGAAATCTTCATCCTTACCCAACCCTTCTCAGGGAGCTCAAAGGATGGAGAATAGCAACGGAAGAGAAATGTTAAGAGGAGGGAGATCTAAGAACCAGGCAATCCGTTACAGAACAAGAGCAAAGGGGATCCTAGAACGATAATGGCTGACTTCTGAAGACTGCTGAGCTTCAGAAGCTAACGGGCCGGGCCCTCATCCAGATCAGCACAGAGCAGTGCAGAAGGCTCCGGCAGAGCTGTCTACACGATGAAAATGAAAGAGTAGGAAGGCACAAGAACATCTTGGTAGGAAATTTAGACGACTCACGGAGAGTTGAAGTCAGAAGCAGAAAACTTAACAAATGAGGAAAAACAAAACAATCAACTACAAGAAAACCAACAGGACTGAGAAAGAGACCTATGTCCCCTCTTTCTACTGGGAGACAAATGAGGATGTCTGAACCTTAAAAAAAAACAAAAAAAAAACACACACATCTTAGAGATATAGGCAATAAAAATACCAAAAGAATGATATAAAAGAGCTGCAAGTGATTTCTCTAGGGGAAGAAAATGGAAGAAAAAAAGAGGAAAATGTCGTTCAACCTTACAGACCCCGCAGAACTGACTGCAGTGAAATACAGTGAACTAAGTACATATGTGTAACTTTATTAAAACTTAAAACCTTTAAAATTTGGGTTATTAATGAAATGTACACCAAATTTATTTTGCTTGTAAATTCTACTTATTAGTAACTGCAGCAACAGAAAGAACCAATTAATTTCTTTATGTATCAAAAAACACACAAGACTGAAACAAATTCAAGACACATGCGAGACAAGCAAGTATTTCTTGAGGCAAGGCATCAGCACAATCAAGCAGCAATAAGAAAAAAGAATTACAGAACACAATCACAGAAACTATGGTTTAAAACACGGCATTTTAATGATTTGCCTTATTATAGTGTCTAAGCATCTGCTTCCAATTAGTAATTACAATGTCAATATGCAGTATTCCTTATTTGACTTTCATTTAAGAAACAGTTAAAAAAAAAAGCTAGATTCAAGAAGTCACAGGAATTATAATTAGTGAAACTTCAATATAACTCAGTGAAACACATAACTTTAAAACTCTGTCCTCTCAGCACACAAGGGAACAGTGGAATGAAGTTAGCCAAATCTTCCCTTTGCCACTAAGAAAACTAGAGGACATATTTTTGAAAACTAGGAATAATGCATTTTCAATGGATTTGTATAAGCAAGTATTTTATATAAATGTGATTGTGCTTCAAAGCTGTATAACATCTCAGGTTATAACATGTAATATGCTAAAAGCTATGTGCTAAGGCAAATAAAAGCATTAAGTAATACCTTCTTACAGAGAGCTCGCAGCTTGAAAGCAGAAAAATGAAATGCAGTGTTCATAAAAGATTTAAGGAAAAAACTGTTACCTTTCCCCATTAACTCCAAGTTTATTTGTTTTAATCACTGTGACTTGTTTGATTTAGCTAACAAGCTTAATGGTCTTTATAGTTTTAAGGAAAACATTCCATTTTCCTGATGGTCTGCAAAATGGTAACGTTCTTCACAAAGTTTTCTCTACAATGAACACACTAATGATTCATATACATATATTATTCAAGACTTAGGCACGAGAAAGGAGGACCAAGAGTCAAAATATGTACCTTTTTATTAAACGCCCAAATTTTGTCCCACTCCATGTTCACAACTGAACGTGAAGAGCCCTAGAAAATCAATGATAAAATGACTTAAAAAGGCAAAAGGTATTCATTAGACAATTTAAGCTAAGTATGTTAGGAAAAAAACCCAAAAAATACTTCGAAGTTTACTATCTTTGGAATACAAAGCTTAGTATGCACAAACTCATTGTGTTACCCTGAAGAGCCAGAGTCAAGAACCATATATTTTACTAGATAAAAATACTACAGGTTGTTGCCTTTGTCCCACTTCCGCTTATTACCAGCACAGGACATTCTCAGTCTTCTACTATTATAAACATACTCCTAAAAAAAAAAAAAACTGCCCTTGCATTATAAAGAACAAGGAATAGAATGAACAGAAATAACAGAGACTAAAGGGATATTAATGAGACTTGAAAACTCAAACAGAGAAGCTGGAAAGCAAAGTGTAGGTCACCTGAGCAGCAATAAACTGTTTCAGCCCTTCAACGGTCATTCCTCTTCTGAGCACACCACGAACCGTAGGAAACCTTGGGTCATCCCTGGGAAATAGGGAAATTTTTAAGTACCAAGAAGATCTTTTTAAATGTACAAACACAGGAAAAACAAAATACCTTAAAGAATAAATTGTAGTCAGCTTTGGAAATATTTGAATAAGAGTTGTTTATATAATAAGTGGGTAGATCATAGTATCAGCGAGCCCACAATTCATGGAAAAGGAAAACTGGTCAAATATGATGCAGTAAAATAACTGGACTACTAGAAATAATAAAAGCACATTTCAAAAAAGATACAAAGGAAACATCTTCAAATATGGAAAAGCTATGCATTAAAACATTCTGATTTGCTATTTAACAACTATTCGAGGCCCTCTATATTCTACATACGACCACAAGAATCAGATAAGAGATGGTATTGTGTATCCACGTATGAATAAACTGTACAAAGCCCTTTGGGCTGTAAAAGATATATATATAGTTATTTATACATTAGTTATTAACACTAATAACTGCAGAAATTTGCAAACTTTACCAAGTCTGCTATAGAATCCTTTGCCTAGAGCCCAAGATAAATTTGCCCTTTATCAAATTCAGCTCCTCAATAAACCAGTATAAAATACATATTATTGAACAAATACTTAATATATCACTGTTATGTCATGCTAATAGAAACTAATATATACACTCTTGTTAATTCAGATAAAAAATATTCTTAGACTTATCCAGCATGGTACCTAATCCAAACAGATTTCATTTACACTGGCAGATACATGGCTACAAGATGACTTTAATTTTTATAGTCCTCTTTCTTGCAGAAATCTCATTTAGGTTTTTAATATGCTACAAAGATTTGCAAACTTTTTCCTAGATGGTGAGTCCTCTGGGCAACCAACAGTTCCAAAAGGTGGGTCTTCACCACCAAGGCAGAGACCATCTATGTCTTCACCTCAATTCAGGTGATTTTTGGCCTTCCAGGGACCCAGATGAAAAGAAAAGCCTCAGAGCCTCAGAATAATATGAAGAATGGTAACCAGATATATAAAAGACCAAAGTCACAACACTTTTTTACAAAATGCTAAGATCTGCAGAGAATATGCCCTTGTGTATTTTTCATTCTCATGCACCAGGATCCAAATGAGCACTCCGTGTTTGTAGCATTCAAATAAAGGGGAGAGGTAGGGGGACTCAGGGGACCTGATGGGCTGGATGCAAAAAAGGTAAGGACCAGAAACCCTCAAGGCCCACTCATTCCACCTCCTCCCATTCACCCTCCCCATCCCTCAAAACAGTTTTAAAATCACTGATATACCATGTTGTTACGACCTCTCAATTCTAGTTAACAGTAAACATACCATCCGTCTACCAATCCTTCGTTGACAAACCATGTCAGTTTTCTTTTGGAGAGCACTGTGTTGTTGAGATTTAGTCGACTATATTCCCAAATATATGGTTTTCTTATGCCTAAGGCTTCAATTATCCAATAAAACTGTTCATCCCTGTCATGGTATTCTGTTGTTCTCAGAGCATGTGTAACACCTTCAATACTGTCAACTATGGGGCAGGCAAAATCATATGTTGGATAAACACTGGAAAAAAAAAAGGATGTATTAAAAACCAAAATGAAGCATTTTACCCTTTTCATCTTAGATTAAGCATTATAAGCAGCCATAGTAATTTGAAATAAATTCCTTAGGGCAGCCTGGGTGGCTGAGCGGTTTAGCGCCGCCTTCAGCCCAGAGCATGATCGCATGATCCTGGAGACCCAGGATAGAGTCCCACGTTGGGCTCCCTGCATGGAACCTGCTTTTGTCTCTGCCTCTCTCTCTCTCTCTCTCTGTATCTCATGAATCAATAAAATCTTAAAAAAAAAAAAAAAAAGAAAGAAATTCCCTAGATGTTAGGAATTTCTTAAAAATCAACAGGTTTGGGCAGCCCGGGTGGCTCAGCGGTTTAGCACCACTTTTAGCTCAGGGTGTGATCCTGGAGACCCAGGGTCAAGTCCCACATCAAGCTCTCAGCATGGAGCCTGCTTCTCCCTCTGCCTTTGTCTCTGCCTCTCTCTCTCGGTGTCTCTCATGAATAAATAAGTAAAATCTTAAAAAAAAAAAAAAATCAACAGGTTTTATGATGTATAATATTAATATTCAAAGCATATCAAGATATTATCGGTCTTTGAAGATAATAGTTAACTCACACAATATTCAAACAAAAAAGCAAATTTGCAATTTAATGGACAACTGGGTATTGGCACAGCAAATTCTACAATCATATTTCTGTAACGACCAATACACAGTATGGTAGGAGGCAATAAGCAATATATAGTTGACCTTTGAACACCACAAATTAGAACTGCATGGGTCCACTGATACATGGATTTTTATAAATACAGTACAGTACTACAAATGTGTTCTTATGATTTTTTAAATAACATCTTCTCTGACTTATTTTGAGTAAAATATATAATATATATAACATACAAAATATGTGCTAACTTGGTGTTTATGTTATCAGTAAGGCTCCTGGTCAACAGGAGGCTATTAAATTTTGGGGGATCAAAAGTTATATAGATTTTTCACTGCATAGGGGGAGTCAGCATCCTGACTCCTTGCCTTGTTTAAGAGTCAACTGTACATCTTAATTCAAGAGAATTTTTAGCTTTTTAATATCTTAATTAATCTCACACTTGAGTAAATGCCAAAGCTTAAATCTCCTGTAATTAAATGAATTTAAGAACAAAGCATTTCCTTCTCTGATAAATAGGAGAGAAAAAAAACATTAATTAAAATTTCATTTATGATGGAATAGTCTTAAAACAATTCGTGATTAAAATAATGCACAGAACACACAAACACTTTGAATTTTAACAAACAAAATACTGCATCATGTCTTCTAATTTTTAGGATACTTCATTAAAATACTACTCTATTATGTTTGGCAATTATTTGATACTGAAAATGTGTAAAAATGGGTATCCAAATTCATTTTTCCAAATGTATTCAAAGTATTTACTTAATAAAATAAGGAAAAAGTTCTGTTAAAAAGGAAAGACTCTAACATAGACACCTGTAGCCATATATATAAGGTGAATGTCTGTATATGGACACACACAACTACATCCACAAGTTTAAAGAAAGTTACATTAGCTAAACAGGTTACTATTTACATTCCCTAATCTCTTCAAAAGTGTTGATTCAGCATTTATATGTAGTAGGCTTCTTCAAAGTATAAAAAATATATTCTACTTTACTTTATGAAAGTAAATTAACATGGGAGGGGAACTCGTTTAAAGAAAAAAATCATTAACTGAAAACCCACACAAAAAACTACTAATCAAAACTAGACAAAAGACATATGATACTTCCTTATGTTGTTTAAATTTCTGTAGATTTTCGATTTACTTTTGTGAATCAGTTTATGCCCAGCAGAATCCAAGTTCATGAGAGGAAGAGAAAGGTCTTCTCCTAAAGATACACACTACAGTAAACCTAATCAATACATAAAAAGCAACTTTAGGCAGACTGAAGGACTTTTATAAGATGAAAGGGATCTTAGAATTAAACTAGCATAATCCTAATCAACAGGTGAGTAAACAGGCCAAGAGATTAGGTTACATGCTGTACCAAGTTATTAATCTGTGGATGAACAAAGATCCAGGTCTCCTGACTGCTCTGCATCTACTCTGTGTTTTATAGAGATCATCTCATCAAAGCAAAATCATAGTAGGCTACCGAGCATAATTAAAGAGACATACTCACTTGTATTTATTTCCAGTTCTTGGATGTGGCTGAATTTTACAGCGATAAAGTGTTGGATCTCTCATACATCCATTATTACTACTCATGTCAATTTTTGCTCTAAGACAACAGGACTGACCAAACTGGCTTCCTTTTTTCATTTCTTCCCACATCTGCAGATTCTTCTCAACAGCTATAAAATGATAATTATATTATAGTTTATCTAATGTATTACTAATCTAGTTGAATTCAAATTATTTTAATAGTCCCATAATTTGATACCAATGTTCATATTCTACTTGTAAATTATACGTACACCCCACTTGTTTAAAAGTACTATAATAGTTCTAACATCTGGTATGAAGAATAAATGCATTATTTTTTTATGAGTAAGTCTCACAAAACATTTACGAAGTATATTCTATAAATATGTTTTCAGAAGTCAAATCAATACATTCCACTGATGAAGTACTGATTAAGGGCAAGAGAGAAAACCATGAGGCCTGAAGGTTTTTCTCATCCTGCATTTCTCATTTTCCCAAGACACAACTGGCCAGCCCTTGACCCCCTCAAATTTAACACTGCATTTGAGGCAGAAGCATTCTGTCCCTTTGCCACCTAATGCCCAGGGGAAGGCCAGACTGGCCTGATCCACAGGACATCAGCACTACAGCGCACCACCAGGTAAAGAACCCAGCTTGGGCTATGAGCCTGACCCTTGGGCTCCCTGAAACCCCTGTCAGTCATTCTAGTGGAAAGCAGAAGACTCTTGGATCAAAAAACATGAGATCACAGAAAACAATGGCACAAGTTTAATCCCAGAAAAAAAGAATTCTATGTTCCAAGTGGCTATAGTTCTATTTGTGTGAGAATACTGAAAAACCTGCCCCATGTGGTAGGAAAGAAATAACATAATGATTCTCCGTGGAAGCTCCTTAAGATATAATGGAAACTTTACCTGCCCTCAAAAAATCAAATGAGGTCTTAAAGTACAGTTGTTAACTATCTTTGAACATGTAGAAAAAAAAAAATGTAGGAAAACTTTAAAAAGAGAGATAAAGACTTCCGTAACTATCTGAATTTACTATACACTTCCCAAGATTTAAATACAGTATTGGGCAGCCTGGGTGGCTCAGCGGTTTAGCACCGCCTTCAGCCCATGGCCTGATCCTGGAAACCCTGGATCAAGTCCCATGTCAGGTTCCCTGCATGGAGCCTGCTTCTCCCTCTCCCTGTGTCTCTCATGAATAAATAAAATCATAAAAAACAAGATTTAAATACAGTATTGTGGAAATTATGGCACTATAACTGTGGAATGAAAATAGCCCTATTTAGTAGTTCAAGGGACAAGTAATGAATAAGAAAGATATGCTTTTTCATTAAGTAATACTTCTGAGATATAGAATAATACCAAGTTTAAATATTATATTCACATTTACCCACATGCTAAAAAGATTTGGGTCTAATAACATGATCATCAAATATTTTATAGAAAGACTAAGTTCTCTTTTGGAGAACTACAAAAAGTTGCAGAAGTAACCATTCAAATGGAATGAATACAATGCAAAAGATGGCACACACATTTTGCATGTGGTTGTGATGCCAAGAACTATGTGAAGATGACAAAGAAAAAAGAAATCTGTGATGAATTAATACATGAATTACATTCCCAAAGGTCTCAAACCAGCATCTTTCATATAAATCTTGTTCTACTAAAGAGGCAGAATAGAAGCCCATCGATTAAAATACAAAACACTAAATGTGCCTTACAGTTTTTTCTATGCTTGGATTCTATCCTCTGTTCACGTTCTGCTTTCATCTGCTCAGCAGGAGTATCATCCACATAAGCCTTCCCTTCCTGAATTAGCTTCTCTGCATATTTCATTATAGTTTCAAAATGATCCGAGGTGTAAGTAAATTGATCTGGTTTGATATGCAACATTGCAACATCTTCCAAGATAACCTGCAAAAATAATCCAAAATAACCATCAACTTATCTTTTGCATTTTCTTGTGTATTTGCAATCCTTGATACTGCATTTGGGTAAATGTAATAATACACCATCAGTCACACACACACACACACACACACACACAAAAAAAAAAAAAAGCCTGAAAATGGTTGTGCAAGTTGTATATTAGATCAGACAAGGAAAAAAAAGATATTCATTATACTAGTCTCCAAATTTTCAGCTGAGAAAGCTGATCTCATGATGCAGCTTTTCATTTACTCTGGAAAACTGGTTATTATTGGTCATACTGACATTCATTTGCCCTCTCTTTGAATATATTGCAGTACTTCTGAATAAAGAGGATAAATGAGGCTAGGAAATTTCCCCAATTTTCCAATGCCTACTTAGTGCTTGTTTCATTCATATACTTACAATTATATGACAAAACGGAAACCTGCCTCTAATGACCAATTCATTTAAGAAATTGGTACTTACAGAAAAATATAGCACATTTTGGTAAATTATACAATTGAGGAAGAAAAAAACAAATTGAAGTTTTTTGGTATGGGAGCTCAATATTGCTTGATTTAGGTCTCAGACACAGAATATACAGATGAAGGAAATAAGCAACTACAAGAACAAAATTTACTCTCATACCATGAAGGTATCAGGTCACCAACTAATTTTAATTAACTTTTCTGACAAAGGGTCATCACTACACCTTTAATTACCTTCTCAAAATCTTCCTTTTCTTTTTCAGGATTTGTGTCATCAAATCTCATGATCAGTTTCCCTTTAAAGTTAACCTGGTAGTGCTGGTTCAGAAGAGCAGCTTTTGCATGCCCAATGTGTAAGTAACTAAAACAAAAACATTTCACAAAGAAACTCATTAACATGTTTTAGCTAAATACTTAAACTTAACCTTTTTGAGGAGATGAGAACTAAACAAAAATCCTTCTAGTTGATACTCCAGTCATATTTTATTTTCTAATAAAAAAGTACTGCGATAGAAAATCTGACCCTCACAGGAAGAAAAAGACTACAACATTTATAAAATAATCACAAGAAACAATTTTATACGTAAAATCTCACAAAGGGACAAGTTATTTGTCAACATTACAACCTTGAGGAAAAAAACTAAACAAAAACAAAACAATCTTAAGGAGAAAATCTTTTTTCTTATAGAGGAAATGACTAGTCATTTAGTTAGAGGAATATTGCTTCCAAAACGGCTTCCAGTGTTACTCAGGAGTGCATCTTCTTCACTAAGACTTGGTGCTACTGAAAACTGAGCACCCACCTCACACAGGCCAGCGAGAGGCATCTCTGAGGTCACCACTGCCATATAAGGACTCCATGAAAGGGCACATGAGGATAAGGAGGCTGCACAAGAGCCACATACTTCTCAAAACATCAGTTTTCTCAGAAGCCAACATAAAAGGATTTTAACTAAAGGACATTCCAGTACCAATGCTCCATGAATCACAATCTATGAAAACACTATTCTGTTCCTACAAGCAGTTGGTAATTACAAGGAATAAAATATGTCACAGGCACTGTTGATAATATTCTGTATCAACATTCTCCTCTATCAGTGAAGTGTGTAAAAAACAGTATCCTATGCCACCATTGTTGAAAGTACCCTCTCCTAGGCAGCAAACATGGCATGAAACAAGGAAGTTTTAATAATCAGTTCTCACGAATTTTTACCAGTTTCCCCTAATAATGACAGCCACGGTCCCACTGTGCTAGTCTCCTAGTTTCATGCCAACCTGATCTCAACTGTTGTCAACAGGGGAGGGGAAAATACAACTCCTTGTAAATCTTCACATCAATTTTTAAATCAATCCATGTTTTAAAATTCCTGCAGCATTCTAGATTGATGACTCAATGTTAACAAATATTTCTATGCACAGGTTAACACAGACAAGTACAAAGTAATGCATTTAGGGTTATTCAAAACTTTCTGCATAAAATAAAAGGCTGTTACTGGTTTCCCAGATGAGATTCTAAAACAGAAAAAGGACATTAGGGAAAAACAAATGAACTCCAAAAAAAGTATGGAGTTTAGTAATAGTAATAATATATCAGTAATGGCTCACCAGTTGTGACAAAGGTACCACACTAGTGTAAGATGTTAACAGATAACTGGGTTACAGATAACTGGGTGCAATGTGTGTGGGAACATTTTGGACTACATTATTTCTGTATATTAAAACTATTCTAAAAACAAAATGTTTGCCAAAAATAAAATAAATGACTGTGAGTTCCAAGAAAGAAACAGTAATACTTTCTGCAGTCTTTTTTGAAAGTTATACCTGTATCATGCTATACCCATCATTATTAGAAAGAGGGGAAAAACCCAACAAACTGACACTAATCACTAATAATCACTACCCATATTATGTGACAGTTAGTGTGCTTGGCTTTATATAAAGGAATTTAGGAGGGTGAGGAAATCAAACCATTATGCTAAAGATTTTATTTCTGAATCTGAAATGTATGTGGTTCTAACAATTCTATGAGGCCAAGAAAGCTAGCAGGACTATAAAATATTCACCAGGGAACTAAAATAATCAGCTCAAGAGAAAACTTGTATCAGATTAGCCAAAGAAAAGATGTATGCTACTTTCAGTACAAATACCAAATTAGGTTTCTGCCACACATAACAGATATAGGCAGAATTTTAAGTCAAATGGACTCTAGAGCCAGATAACACAAGTTTGAGTTTGGCAAATTACCAAAATATTTATCAGTTTCTGAAATCATTTGTAAAATGCAGATATTAAAGTGCTTTCCTCACAGGGCTGTTAGAATTAAAACACTGTATAATGCTTGGTAATACCTGTACATAAGAGATGCTATATATGTCAGCTAAGAATAAGGAAAAGGACAAAAGTCAAGCCTTCTGCCCTTTCATGAAAGACACAGACAAATAAAATGACTAAAAAGAAAAATTAAAAGAGGGAGCCTGGCTGGCTCAGTTGGTAGAGCATGCAACTCTTCACCTAAAGGGTGTAAATTTAAAGCCACATGCCGGGTGTAGAGATTACCTAAAAATAAAATCTTAAAAAAAAAAAAAAAAACTTTAAAAATTCTTTGTAGTATAAAGGGATAAGATAAAAATTATGAATAGTAAAACAAAAACAAAAAAAAATTAAAAAAATAAAAAACACCTGAATACCAATTTATATTCTAAGTCCCAAAACTGTATTTGGCCAAAAGCATGGTCTCTGAAATTGACATAATTACAGCAGACAAACGTACTCTAGTACACTAGAAATTAGTTAGTTCCTTCTATCCTTTACCTCACTGCCTAGAACAACAAACTTAAAAAAGTAGAGAGAAAATGTGGAATCCTAAAACTGATGTTCCTGTCAATGGCACTTATGAAAAGTTTGTGGAGAACTATTAAACACAGTTAAAATGTTTTTTTCCTTATCTGCTACTTCCCATTGCCTACACATTCCACTCATCACAAATGGCTAAGAATTTAGCTAAAGAAAACAAAATCTAAAATTAAAAAACTTGCAGAGGGGATCCCTGGGTGGCTTGGCGGTTTAGCGCTGCCTTCAGCCCAGGGCGTGATCCTGGAGACCCGGGATCGGGTCCTGCACTGGGCTCCCTGCATGGAGCCTACTTCTCCCTCTGCCTGTGTCTCTGCCTCTCTCTCTCTCTGTCTCTCATAAATGAATAAGTAAATAAAATCTTAAAAAAAAAAAAAAAACCTTGCGGAAACAAAATCATCTCACCAAATATGGCATAATACTTTCCTAATGGTTAAGTTCCTGAGGCTAATCACCTTAATAACAGCCATTGTATTGTATTACTATCACTGGAAGGGTGTTATTACAAAGCTTGTCCAGCATGCGCAGAGAAGCTGACGCATGTGAAAATGTGGACTCCCCTCAGCCTTGGGCAATGCTGGGCAAAGCCCCAGGCAGCCCCAGGCTGGTAGCTGCCAGCCAGAACAATCTATTTCTCTAAACAACTATTCAAATGTTATTATTTTCTATTGATGCCCAAAGTGAAAAGGGGCTAGGAAACCTGCTGACAATAGAAAGAACTGAAAAGGAATAGGCTTTTCAGGAGGCCCCTATCTTTATTCCAGAAAAGGAAAAATAAGTAAAAAATAATTCTATCATAACTTTTGCTTAAAGGACTGCTCCAGGTACAAATACAAACCTTATTAAATGAGAGCCTAAAAATCTCAAAATGTAAACAATACTTAAGGCTATTTATGGATATTTTTCTATTTAAAGTTCTCTCTGGGATAAAATAACATTATCTAATTAATAAGCTAAAACTACAAATTTAATACATTAACATTAATTGTCAATAAGACTATTAAGATGTTTAGAATTTTGATTCCCATCATCAAAATTTTATTTTCTTCTATATTAGCAATCTAGAAATATTAAAAGTATTGATCTCTACGCTTTTCCACTAAATATTATTCCACTGTAATTACAAGTTACATTTTCTTACCCACTAGCCTCTGGAGGAAATCTGACAGTAACCTTTCCCATCTCAGCACCTGGAAGCTCAACAAATTTCCCAACATCTTGTTTTTTCTCAGGTGTCTGAAAAGCAGAACAGAAACAACAAATACAGTTCTATCATTAAATGTTTAAGAATACATTCATTCAACAAATACTCAGTAGCCACCATGTGTGAGGGACGGTTATGAGACAAATGATGACTAGAACGCTGTCCTTGCACTTGAGGACCCAAAACCTTGGGAAGGATGTAAATAAAACCAAATACTGCTAATAGAAATATACATATATATTTACAGAGTGCTGTTAAAGCAGTCAGTTGAAGTTAACCAACAGCCTCTAAAGTCATCAGGAAAAGCTTAAAAGGAGGTCAGAATCAAGTTGGACCTTAAAAAAATACATGGAAATATATCCAATGCAGAATCTGTAAGAGTCTTCATTCTAAGAAAAGGAACAACAGCACAAGTAAAACACAAAGGCAATATGATTGCTCATGAAAAGTTAGAAATGCACGTGGAATGGGTGGGCAAGGAAGCTGAAACTGTTGCCAAGGCCCAAAATATGAAGCCCCTTAAAAACGTGCTTTTAGGTTTTAGGCAGGGAGGAAATCCCAGGAGTAACGATACCATTTATTTGCATTTTCTAAAACGATACCCAGGGGATCCCTGGGTGGCGCAACGGTTTAGCGCCTGCCTTTGGCCCAGGGTGTGATCCTGGAGACTGGGGATCAAATCCCACATCGGGCTCCCGGTGCATGGAGCCTGCTTCTCCCTCTGCCTATGTCTCTGCCTTTCTCTCGCTCTCTCTCTCTATCATAAATAAATTTAAAAATTTAAATAAATAAATAAATAAATAAATAAATAAATAAATAAATAAATAAATAAATAAATAAAACGATACCCAGGACAATGCAGAGGCTGAACTAGAAAAGAGAAAGACTTTGGATGAGATTATGGTATTAAATCAAGCAGGGGGTAATGAGGCTTCAATAAAAACCAGTAGTAACTGAGACAGAAAACATTATCGATAGGTATGAAAAGAAGAAAACTTGGTGACTAAATACATGGGAAAAATGGTGAAGGGTGAGTGACGATTTTTAGCCAAAACCACTGACTGGACTGTGGTGTCTCTGTCCAAGCAGGGAGTAGTTTTCAAATTTTACTGCATTGGAAAACCTTTCAAAAACTTTATGTGTGAAACAGATCATAATAGATAAACTCTGGCTGGGGAAGAGAACCTTTTGTACTGGACTCTATATCACATTCTCATAGAGAATCAACAAAAAGGCTCTGCAGAAGCCCAAGACTCAAAGGTCAAAAATGAACAAACAGTAGAGTGGGAAGAAAAATTCGTCATATAGCTATAAATAATGAGATTTTAGTTACTTTGAGTTTGGATTTCCTAAGAGACATACACTGGATGATCATAATATTTTAGACACATAATTACAAAGATTAAAGCTTTATGAAGTTAAACAGTTAAAGGAAGCCAAGACTTAACAGATTCTGAAGTTCTTTCCAAAAAGATTCCTTTTCACATATGAAAAAAAATTAACTACGAATAGGAATAATTTTCTATTCTGCTCTACGGTCTCAAACAGACTAAGATATCAGCATTAAAAAAGCTTACCACTTTAGCTTTGGTCGCTGAAATGTTCCACTTGGTACCTACAGACTGGAAGGCCTGCTGGGCTTCGAGAAAGCCAAACCAGCGTTTTATGTGCACTGGAGCTTTGTTCTGTTTCAACTGTTCCTGCCATGCAGCATTTCCTAATAACAAATATAATTTTAAAACCATTCAATAAATCCACAACTTTATAAGCAAAGTTCTAGCTGTGGTTAATTTAAGTAAATGAGGGATCCCTGGGTGGCGCAGCGGTTTGGCGCCTGCCTTTGGCCCAGGGCGCGATCCTGGAGACCCGGGATCGAATCCCACGTCGGGCTCCCGGTGCATGGAGCCTGCTTCTCCCTCTGCCTGTGTCTTTGCCTCTCTCTCTCTCTGTGACTAGCATAAATTAAGTAAATAAATAAATAAATAAATAAATAAATAAATAAATAAAATAATTTAAGTAAATGAGATGGCCTAAAGTTGTGCTTCCATAGGTGTGCCTGGCTGGCTCAGTCCATAGAGCACATGACTCTTAATCCCAGGGTCTTCAGTCCAAGCCCCATGTTGGGCATGGAGCCGACTTTAAAAGGAAAAAAAAAAAAAAAGATGTGCTTCTATAATAAAAAATTTACAATCTAGGTATACATTTAAATGTTTTCTAATACTTTAATATGCTTTACAGGACAAAAGTAAGTTAAAAATATTTCTGCAGTTCAACTCACTGAAGTGAATATTACATCCTGCCCTCACCACCACCACACCCCCAGTATAAGGCCAATACCATATCTCACAATGAAGGAAAGGCTTTAAGTAGGTCAACTAGAAAAAAAAATAGAAATCAAGATCAAGATGGAGCTCATTTCTTCAGAAGTAATATCAAAAGCAGGCACTGAAGGAAAATTTAATTCTTTAATATCACAAAGTTACATCCTTAAGATATTATCTTCCTTTCATGAATATTTAAGTCAAAAATTTTAAAAAAGACAAAAATATCAAACCTATACATGAAAACATCTAATCAGAAAAGACCTTCATTTTATGTTGGTTATTATTAACAATGTAATTGAGTTTGGAGAAGTTTTAGCCACAAAAATAGTATACACAACATTAAAAAAAACAAACCATAAAACGCAGATTTAAAGAATGATAAAATCTGGCATTTTTGCTTTTTATTTTTTTAAAGAAAATTAACAAAATTCAAGTCCTGTTTATATCTCTCATCAATCCTATAATCTCATCCTGTTGCCAACAAGTCATAGAAAAAAGAATTCATGGGATCTCTGGGTGGCTCAGCAGTTTAGCGCCTGCCTTTGGCCCAGGGCGCGATCCTGGAGTCCCGGGATTGGGTCCCGCATGGAGCCTGCTTCTCCCTCTGCCTCTCTATGTCTATCATGAATAAATAAATAAAATCTTAAAAAAAAAAAAAAAAAAAGATTTTGTGACCTCCAAGAGGAAACACTCCACACCATTCCTCAAACATACAGACACCCCTATCAAGTAATGAGAGACAACAATGCCTGGAATAAAGGAATGGCTGAGACAGGAGAGGTGCTGATAAAAATGGGATAAGGGCTTCTTTAAGCAGGACCAAGGTCAGCTTTACAAGCAGAAGGGAGCTGGGTTAGTGAGAGAGAGATTACCTCTTGTGACAGCAAAGGATTGGGAATTCCTGTACCTGGACAGGAATAAAACAGCCAAGGCAGTCATCTGTTTCCAAGGAAGTCCTAAATGATTCTCTTTCTATATACACAACCCACCCTCTCTCTCTCTCACACATACACAGATATATACATATGTATATATGTAGAAATATGCATACATATTCAGCAAAATATCAAGTAATAAAAAGAGAGCATTCTTCAGAAAGAATAACTGATACCTTTTAGGGTGGCCCAAACACATAAATCTGCTAAGCTCAAGGAATTTCCAACTAAGTATGTTCTCAGAGATAGGCAATGATTGAGCTCGTTGATTGCAGAAGTAAACAAATTACATGAAGACAATTTTGTAGCACTAAACTCCAACCAGTGATCAATCTGTGGACATAATAGAAAAGAAATGCACACCTCAAGGTTTAGATTTAAGCAAACGACCTCAGAACCATGCCTATCTTACCTCAAATTATAGAATTTGCCATTATGTGCATTTAATTTACCTGAGATCTAAATTGGCATTTTAAAAAACAAATTTCATTGCTCTAGTTCTGTGGGTTTTTTGTTTTCTGCAGAGATACAGAGGGGCACTTCAGGTAAGAAAAAGAAAAAAGATTTGATAACTGGCAGCAGGAAGGAATAACCCACTTAATCAAAACAAATAGGTGATTCCTAGCCAAACAGATTCATCCACCTGCAAAATTTAAAAGTAAATACCTAGGAAACTATTCCTTATATATTTAATTTTATAAAATTCAGGAGACTTGGAGCTGAATACAAACAAGTAACTGGAAACAGACTACTGGAAGTTAATCTACAGCTGCTGTAATTAGAGTATATACCTAGAAAGGAAAAGGAGATCCAAACTATGAGTGTGACCCTGGGAAAACCTCTTAACTTGTCTAGGCCTGCTGCCTCATCTGTAAAGTTAAGGGAGTTGCAGAAGATGATCTACACAGTCATATCCAGCTTTGAAACTCCAGGAATCTAGGAAGAAGACAGTACTCACTGACACAACCAGACAGCTTGTATGGGATTTAAAGTTCAAACTTAGAGGGGGGAAAAAAAGTTCAAACTTAGGAGCTATGAGGTTTGATTTTTTCCTCTGAAAATTAAAAAAAGAGGAGACTTTCTTAGCTAGGTCTATCACTAAACTCCATTAATATCCTTACACAGAATAATAGCACATAAGCCAACAATAAAATAAAATTCCCAGAAGAACAGAAGCATAAATCAAAGCAAAACAAACCTAAGGAAAAATTCATTTCTTACCTCAGTATGTTCCAGAAGGTTCGAGCCATAGAGCCCAGTTGTGGTTGCAACTCGAGCCAAGTAGCGAAGTATGGAATTTATGTCTGTGAATACCACATTCCTAGAACATAAGCATGAGATAAAATATTACCATAGCTCTAGCAAATCAGTAGGAGTTATGAGACTTACAAAGAACTATAAAAATATAAACCTTATGTTTACCATGTATTTACCACTACAGTTAAAAAAAATCTAATTTATTCTGTTCTGAATGTTCAGCTAAATTCAACAATTCAGTTCAGAGTGAACTATCTATAAAGCTTTGTCCTTCTATTTATTCAATGGTGAAAATATGAAAATATAACTGGGGTAGCAAGAACAGTGATTTAAAATAAATCAAAGGAGAGAAGTCAAGGATATACACTCATAGAGGCTGGTTGCATCAACTTCCAGGTACAGTACAGATCAAATCCCATCAAAATTGTTCTGTAAAAAATTATTTGTTTTTAAAGATTTTATTTATTTATTCATGATACAGAGACAGAGAGAGAGGCAGAGACACAGGCAGAGGGAGAAGCGGCTCCATGCAGGAAGCCCGATGTGGGACTCAATCTTGGGCCTCCAGGATCACGCCCTGGGTGAAGGCGGCACTAAACCGCTGAGCCACCCAGGCTACCCCCAAATTTATTTTTTTAAAAGACACACACCCATAAGGAAAAAGAGACTAAGGAGAAGAAACAGTAACAATACAGTTTAAGAAGCTAGACAAAAAAAAAAGAAGCTAGACAGCAGATGGATTCAACAGGTCTGAAGAAACTGGATTTTAAGTGGGCAGTGGACAAAGCTGAAAACCAACCAACCTGAATTTTAGAATCCATGGAAGACATGAATCAATGGACGTGAGAGTGAACTGGGGCTAAAACAAGGAGGGGTGGTGGAAAGTCTAAGGAGTGGGAAACAGAATCCATCAGACCCTATTCTGCTTTGCTCAACTGCTCCCCTTACTCAATCTTGGCAAAAACTGAAGCTTTATTTTCTAAGGAGTAAAACAAAGGGTCTCTCAACTGGGGGAAATCTGGCATAGCTGTGAGCTGGGTTATGCAGGTAACTGGGAGAATGAATGTGTGTGTATACATACCAGATGCTGAGATCCCTAGCCTTCTTCCCACCCTCAGCTCTCAAATTGTTCTGGCATCAATTCTTTACCTTCCAAACAGGAGACTGAAAGTCTTCACTGAATAATCTGATTGGTCTAAGAAGAAATAACTAAGGATATAACATCAGAAGTTCGCTCTGATGCTCAGTCCATCCCAAAGTATGCTCAAAGCTAACACATCTTTGTCAGATGTAAGGTCAGAACTTGTAAACAGCTTTAAATTCCAATCAAAATCTGAGGAGGTCATCAGGAGTTATCAAATATTTGAAGGAAGCTTTTAACTTGAAAGATAGTAACCAAAATAAACACATGGAAAATACAACTTGGACAAATTAAGGGAAAGAAAATTTAAAAAGTAAATAAATAAATTTCCTTTAAACAATGAAAAATATATTGCAGTCATAAAACAAGAACAGGATACTGTAAAAGCAGTACTCAAAAAATTAAAAAAAAAACACTCTTAAATACTAAAAATATAATAGCAGAGATAGAAAACTCAGTTAGGAAAAAAAAAAAAAAAAAACAGGATGATAAAGTGAAGAACTCTCCAGAAAGTAAAGAAAAAATAGATGGATAATGAAGGTGATACTTAATCCCAACATCCATTTAAGATCAGAAAAAGGAAGAAAAAAACATCAAAGATAAAATTTTTTAAATTTTCCAAAAAAGAAGGTTCTCCAAATTTTCACATTCAAAGGGGACCAAGTACCCAGTGAAACAGATTAAAAATAGACCCACATAGGGCATGTGGCTGGCTCAGTCAATAGAACAGGTGACTCTTGATCTCGGGGTTGTGAGTTCAAACTCCACACCAGATGTAGAGATTACTTAAAAATAAAATCTTAACAACAACAAAACAGACCCATACCAGAGCATATTACTGTGAAATTTCAGAATACTGAATCACAAGAAAATATTCCTACAAACTACTGAAGTAACATAAAAAAGATCAGGAATCAGAGAGGTTTTAGAAGAGAACAAAGCAAACAAACAATTATTCCATGGAAAAGTAAAAGTTGTATACACAAACTAATCATAGTATGTGGCTCAGCAGTGAATAAAACTTACGGGGTCATTACAGTGTAAACACTGAACGGCAGTGGAACCAAAATTATGATACAGGGGCAGCCCCGGTGGCTCAGCGGTTTAGCGCCGCCTTGGGCCTGGGGTGTGATCCTGGAGTCCAAGGATCGAGTCCCATATCAGACTCCCTGCATGGAGCCTGCTTCTCCCTCTGCCTGTGTCTCTGCCTTTCTCTCTGTCATGAATAAATATAAAAATCTTAAAAAAAAAAAAAAAAATTATGATACAACTACAGTGGGAGGAAGGGGAAGATGGGGAGTAGAAGAGTGTGTCTGAGTATGTGTTTTTGTGGATCTTGCCCCTTTCTCAATGTAAGTCTTTTTGTCAGTTTATTATTGATCTTTTTTTTATTATTATTGATCTTTTAAACACATTTCAAATCTGTATCCTGCTCGAGAATACCCTTGAAAACTTCTTTTAATTTGGCTCAGATTTTACCACGTGGTAAAGTATTCTTAAAAGAATCTGAGGGGATCCCTGGGTGGCACAGCAGTTTGGCGCTTGCCTTTGGCCCAGGGCGTGATCCTGGAGACCCGGGATCGAATCCCACGTCGGGCTCCCGGTGCCTGGAGCCTGCTTCTCCCTCTGCCTATGTCTCTGCCTCTCTCTCTCTCTTTCTCTCTGTGACTATCATAAATAAATTAAAAAAAAAATTTAAAAAAAAAAAAAAAAGAATCTGAAACCAGGTTGTGCCTATTTGTTTCATTAAACTAAAATTAAGATTAATAATATCTCCTATTCCAGTTCTTTTTTATTCTTCTCAGTGGGTTCCAGAAAAAAAAGATGTTTAATCTTCCATACATCAAAAACATACAATATATGCTCATTGTAGAATGCTGTGAAAAGGGCAGCCCCGGTGGCGCAGCGGTTTAGCGCCGCCTGCAGCCCAGGGTGTGATCCTAGAGACCCGGGATCGAGTCCCACATCGGGCTCCTTGCATGGAGCCTGCTTCTCCCTCTGCCTGTGTCTCTGCCTCTCTCTCTCTGTGTGTGCTTCTCACGAATAAATAAATAAATAAATCTTTTTTAAAAAAAAAGAATGCTGCGAAAACAGAGAAGTAAAAAGAAAAAAAAAAACTTTCTGTACATCTCTAGTTCCTTTTAGATTATAAGTGGGATCAGATAGCTTGCTGACAAATACAAGTATCTGGATATGCTTCTTTTAAGAATGAGGGAAAAAAGCATACTTCTCTCTACAATCTACCAACTAGCATATCAAACAGAGAACACTGAATTCTGAATATTTAAAAAATGCTGTTCAGTACTGAAAACAAATATAAAAGTACCTACTCAGACACATGAAGAATATTCTCTTTCCCTTCTTCAACAGAAATGCTGATGTTGTCTTTCACATGTTCTACAGCCAGCAAAGCTCCTAAAAGTAATGAGATGAAAAGATTTTTATTAACAATGTAGTACTTAAAACTTGAATCATAAAAAAAAAGAAAAAAAAACTTGAATCATAAAGCAGTAAGAATGACTCAACAAGCCATTATTAAGTCCTGCAAGAAGTAAACTTTTTCCCCAGTAGTCTATAAACAGAAAGGATAACCTTCTAGTCTTGGAGAAATAATATATCAGAAACTATTCACTAGCATAGTCCAGCTAATTTTGAGTATGTTCAGCTTCCACTTAAGGGTCTTGAAATAAATCTTTTCCTCCCACAGGAGACAAGAAATGAGAATAATGCCTTGTTTAAAAACTATTGTTTATAGCATCTGAGTGATTACCAGGCATCATGCTAAATTGTTTTACAACCTTATTATAATTCTTAATCTTTGTAGTGATCTTAAGAGATAGACATCTTTATCTCTGTTTTACAGAAGAGGAAATTGAAGCTTGTAAAGATTAAATAATGAACCCAAAATCCTTGACTAAATATGTGGCACTGAGGAACTGAATGCAAGCCTAAGGCAGTCCAGAAGTCAAACTCTAAAACACCTTATAATCTGCTTCTCAACACTTACTAAATACCCTAAATCGATTCATTAATCCTTTACCCTTTAAATTTGGTTAACACAGATCACCAGCACCCAGATACTGATTTCTAAATATCAAGCTCCACTGGAAACAGGGCTGTGGCAGGGAAAGTACAAGACAGACCTAGAAAATTTTGTGCCAGAAAGCAAATACTCAAACAGATATGCCAGAATGACTCAGAGGCCAACCTGGAGGGGCTCCCACTGGCAAACAGTAGCAATGTAACTGCTAATGTAAATGATACTAGTTGTAGTGTATCCTTACAATGAAATTCTACTGGCAAATAAAGAGTATGAAGTGGTGTTACAGGCAACAAGATAGATGAATCCCAAAACATTAACCTAGATACAAAAGAATATACATGATATGATTCAATGTATGTAAAATTCTAGAAAAAACAAAACAATAGTGACAGAAAGCAGATCAGTGGCTATCAGGGACCAGAGATAGGGAAAGGGAACTGACTGCAAAGGGGCAGAAGGGAACTTTCCAAAATGAGAAATATTCTGTCATTATTGCAGTGGTTATTGTACATATTTGCCAATTTTAAATTAGCAAAGTTTAGTAAATGCACGTTATAACTCAACAAGACTAATTTTTTAAAATAAAATTTTAACATTAAAGGATAAAAGTAAATAATACACACCATAACCGGAGTACATTTTGTTATGAATTTTTTTAATGGTAAAGGAAAATATGTTCTGACAGAAAAATGCCAACTAATACATGTAGAAAAAACAGCAGAATCGGAAGGTCATCTTTTGGCATCATCTTAATAATAATCAAGTTAAGCAGGAAGCATCAATGGATGCAGAAACCAGTAAAGGAAGGTTTGAGTGGAATGTGGATATGGTCCCAAAGCATCTCTCCACAAAATGCCTGGTAAATGCAAAGGCAAAACTTTGCAGTGTGTAAAGCTGGCTGACACCATCTTAAGTAATCGAGGTTAGATCATCAGTAACAGGAAAAATCAAATTCATGCATCAGTTAATGGATTGCAATGAAGAATAATGAACCACTTTATTACTCTTGCCAAAGATGCGTAGCTGAATATAACCATAAGAAAACATCAAACGATCTGATCAGAACATTCAAGTAAGTGGTCTTTAGTCTTCAGAGAGGTCAAAGCTATGAAAGCCAAGGAAAGATTGAAGAAACATTACAGAATGAAAGAAACGGGAGAGACATGACAACTAGGTGCAAAGCCATGATTCTGGATTTTGATCCCTGTACTAAGGAGAGTGTTGCTGGAACAATTAGTGTTGGGATGTGAATAGGGTCTGTGCATTAAATGGAAGAATGGTATCAATGTGTACTTCCTGATTTTGATGGTCCTGTCAAGTCACATAAAGAGTTTCCTTGCTTGAGAGCTGTTAACATTGGCGGATTCCTGATGTTGAAGCATCATTATCTGCAGTATGCTCTCCAGTGGTACAGAAGGAAACATGTACTTTGTTCTATCCTTGCACCTTTTAAATTTGAAATTATTTTAAGATTAAAAAAAAAAAAACTTCACATGCTGAATGCATGTAAAACAGGGAAATTCCAGTAATGCAATCTCTTTCTCTAAAGATTTCCTCCAATTGTACTGATTTAAACGTGTATATTTTAATCAAACAGTGGGACGAATTAAAAAAGGAGAGAAGAAACAAACATACATATATTCTGTAACTGGTCTACAGCTCAAAATGACAATAAATTTCTTTATAATCCTCCTCCAGAACAGTCAGAATGGGACCCCGCGTTCTATTAATGCACTAAGGAAATGGGGGATTTTCTAAGTAATACTAGTAAAAACTACAGCTATGGAATATCTAAAATGTGTCAGAAATTTTGCCTACAGTCTCATTTACTTCTGGCAACCAACCCTAGGTAGATAAAAATCTATTCCTCCTTTCTTAGTCAAGGGAATGGTGGGAGAAGCCAAACACGGAACCTGCCATGGCTCGGCAACCAGGACTGGACGCAGGTCTCCAGGAACCAAATGTTTTCGCTTTTAACCACGAGACCACATTGCCTAGTGCTTTCCAGCCCAAAGAGCAAGCCCATTTCTTTTAGAGTTTATTGATGTGTGTGAGGTTAGCCCATAATTACTGGAGCCAATATGCTAAAACCTTACCATCTCTAAAGTATTTAAAATGGCTATTAAATTGTGGGTTTTATTCCAAAAGACTCAGAACACCACCGAAGTTGACAATGTAACGAGTAATTTTGTCAAGCCTATATGACCAATTGCATCTAAAGATCTGCCCTGGGCAGCCCGGGTGGCTCAGTGATTTAGCTCCTGCCTTCCGCCCAGGGTGGGATCCTGGAGACCTGGAAACGAGTCCCACATCGGGTTCCCTGCATGGAGCCTGCTTGTCCCTCTGCCTGTGTCTCTGCCTCTCAATCTCCCTCTCATGAATAAATAAATAAAATCTTTAAAAATAATATCGGGCTCCCTACATGGAGCCTGCTTCTCCCTCTGCCTGTGTCTCTGCCTCTCTCTGTGTCTCTCATGAGTAAATAAATAAAATTAGAAAAAAAATAATAAAAAATAATAATAAAAATAAAAATAAAGATCTGCCCTTCTCCCACATTAAAAAAAAAAAAAAAAAGTACTTGTGGGGGCGCCTGGCTGGCTTAGTCGGTAGAGCAGGTGACTCCTGGTGTTGGCCGTTGACTTGCAGCCCAAGTCTGGTGCAGAGCTTACTTAAAAATAAAATTCCAGGGGATCCCTGGGTGGCGCAGCGGTTTGGCGCCTGCCTTTGGCCCAGGGCGCGATCCTGGAGACCCGGGATCGAGTCCCACGTCGGGCTCCCGGTGCATGGGGCCTGCTTCTCCCTCTGCCTGTGTCTCTGCCTCTCTCTCTCTCTGTGTGACTATCATAAATAAATAAAAATTAAAAAAAATAAAATAAAATTCCAGAAAAAGAAATTTTTTTTAAGTACTCGTGAGTCTATACTATGCATACACATTAACAGCCAGGAGACTAACAAACTACTTAAATTCTTTTCTGTAAGTTCCCAAAGTAAAAAAAAAAGGGGGGGGGGCCGGAATTCTAAGCTATCTATGTCCAGGAACCTCGGTCACAGGGAAAAAAAAAATCAGATCTAAGCAGAATGTAACGTGCAACGAGGAAGGTGACAGACCCGACGAGCGCTCCGGCGCGGCGCGCGTCCAAGGGTGTGGAGCAGGGCAACCCCCGGGGCCGCAGGGTACCCGAGCGTCCCAGCGATTACTCTGCCGCCGCTAATTAAAAAATAAACGCAACCTCAGCTCAGCTCCTACCGTCTTCTGCCCCGTTCCCCGGGAGCGCCGCGAATCCTAAAGTCAGTCGAGCGGATGGAAGATCTTTTCTGAGAAGAGGCAGCTTAAGGAAGGGGGTAGGGGGGAGGGCGTAAAGCTCAAAGAGGAGGCGAGAAGACGCCGGGGTTTTAAGTGCCGAACGGTGTTTCCACGAGCCGCTTCGGGTGTGCAGGGCAAGCCATCTCCAACGCCCGCGGGAGGAGGGCAGGCTGAGGGGAGAGGTCCGAGGCGGGGGCCGGCGGGGGCCCGCGGGGCCCGGCTCACACCACGCCTCCCTCCGCGCCCGAGAAGCCGCCGTCAGGAGCCGAGCGGCGCGCCGCGGGGCGGGAGGCGCGGGGCGCACAGCTGCTCCGGGAGCCGCTTCGGGGCGAGGGCGGGCCTACTCCCCCAGACCGCGGCCGCCACTGCGCCACGCCGGGCCCGGCGACCTTCCCCGCCCCGCACCCTCCCGGGCTGATGCAACCCCCGCGGGTCCGCGGCCTCGGCCCCTTACCCAGCGGAGGGTCTCCTGCATTCACGGTCAGACAGAGCGTCGCCATCGCCCCGGGTCCGCGGCTGCCCGTCAGCGCGCCCGACGGCCGCCTGAACCCCTCCGAACCCGCCGAAAGCGAGAAGCTGCAACGTGTGCGCGCGCCGGACGCTGCCGCAGCCTTCGCCCCTCCCCTGCGTCGTGGCTGCCGCCGTCTTGGGGCGCACCGCGTGCGTCATCGCCGTGCGCCGCCTCCGCCCCGCCGCGGCGCCCGAGGCCCCCGCCCCCGCCCCCGCCCCCGCCCCCTCTGCGCCTGGGGACCGGAGGGCGTACGTGGCGCCGCGGGGACGCTGAAGCGAACGGGATTTACGACACTTCGTAAAGCGAGGGGCAGGTCGTGAGACCGGTTCGAGCGTGTGCGGGCGTGGGCGTGAGGCGTGGGCGTGAGGCGTGGGCGGGAGGCCGGGCGGCGAGCCAGCCGAGCGGCTGCCGGGGGTGGCGCCGCGTGTTTGTAAACACCGCGGGGTCGCGGAGGCGTGCGCCCGACTGACGGCCGAGGCTGCGCTGGGGCTGGGGCGGCCTTTCTCGTGTTTCCTCGTGGTTTTTCAAAACAAGAACGTATTTCCAAGAGTTAGTTTCGTAGGTGAAAATAATGCTTAAGGAGGGTTTACTTGTAAAAGGCATTTCTGAAAGCTGGTGCCCGGTTTTGTGTTGACGTTGTTCGCCTGGACTCTGCAAGCGCCCCTTCCACGGGGTCCTCGGGTTTCTCCTCCACACCCTCTGTGGGGAGGAGAGTGTGCGTGTGTGTGTGGAGGGAGGGTGTGTGGAGGAGGGAGGGTGTGTGTGTGGAGGAGGGAGGGTGTGAGGGTGCGTGTGTGAAGGAGGGAGGGTGTGTGTAAGGGGGTGTGGAGGGTGTGAGGGTGTGTGTGGAGGGAGGATGTGAGGGTGCGTGTGTGAAGGAGGGAGGGTGTGTGTAAGGGGGTGTGGAGGGTGTGAGGGTGTGTGGAGGAGGGAGGGTGTGTGTGAGGGGGTGTGTGGAGGGTGTGGGTGTGTGTGGAGGAGGGTGTGGGTGTGTGTGATGGAGGGAGGGTGAGGGGGTGTGGAGGAGGGAGGGTGTGTGTGGGGGTGTGTGGAGGGTGTGGGTGTGTGTGGAGGAGGGTGTGGGTGTGTGTGATGGAGGGAGGGTGAGGGGGTGTGGAGGAGGGAGGGTGTGTGAGGGGGTGTGTGGAGGGTGTGGGTGTGTGTGGAGGAGGGTGTGGGTGTGTGTGATGGAGGGAGGGTGAGGGGGTGTGGAGGAGGGAGGGTGTGTGTGGGGGTGTGTGGAGGGTGTGGGTGTGTGTGGAGGATGTGGGTGTGGAGGAGGGAGGGTGTGTGTGAGGGTGTGTGAGGGGTTGTGTGGAGGAGGGAGGGTGTGTGTGTGGAGGAGGGAGGGTGTGTGGAGGAGGGAGGGTGTGTGTGAGGGTGTGTGGAGGAGGGAGGGTGTGTGTGAGGGTGTGTGGAGGAGGGAGGGTGTGTGTGAGGGTGTGTGGAGGAGGGAGGGTGTGTGTGAGGGTGTGTGTGGAGGGAGGATGTGAGGGTGCGTGTGTGAAGGAGGGAGGGTGTGTGTAAGGGGGTGTGGAGGGTGTGAGGGTGTGTGGAGGAGGGAGGGTGTGTGTGAGGGGGTATGTGGAGGGTGTGGGTGTGTGTGGAGGAGGGTGTGGGTGTGTGTGATGGAGGGAGGGTGAGGGGGTGTGGAGGAGGGAGGGTGTGTGTGGGGGTGTGGAGGAGGGAGGGTGTGTGAGGGTGTGTGTGAAGGAGGGAGGGTGTGTGTAAGGGGGTGTGGAGGGTGTGGGTGTGTGGAGAAAGGAGGGTGTGTGTGTGGGTGTGTGGAGGGTGTGAGGGGGTGTGTGAGGAGGGAGGGTGTGTGTGAGGGTGTGTGTGTGGAGGAGGGAGGCTGTGTGTGAGGGGGTGTGTGGAGGGTGTGTGGAGGAGGGAGGCTGTGTGTGAGGGTGTGTGGAGGACGGAGGGTGTGTGTGTGTAAGGAGCCAAGGACCCATGATATAAAACCGCGTCAACGTCATCGCGCGGCCGCCGGCGGCGATGCCCCACTGGCATTCAGTGGGGTCCCTCGGTGCCCTCTGACGGGAGGCTAGGCAGGTTGGCGGCGGGCCGACCCTGGTGTGGGGAGTGCGGCCGCCAGGCCTCAGCCGCACCCACCCCCACGCCCTAGTTTCTCGGGCCCTCTCCCTGGGAGGCCCCCAGCGGGTGGTAGGACTTGTGGGGCGCCTGGGTACCGAGAGGGAAGGCTCCAAAAGACCAAGGTGTAAACTGCAGCGTCCCTTCTGGTCTGGCTTTGGAAATCACAGGGCGTCACTTTTGCACCACTTGACTGGTGACCAGTGAGTCCCACAGATCCCGTCCAGGTACAAAAGAGGGGGCTGTGCAAAGGCCTGACACCAGGAGGTACGGCCCACAGGGCAGACAGTAGACTAAAGTGTGTCTCCCAAGGAAAGATCTATCTGAATCCTAGGCCCCCAGACCCTGTAAATTGGACTATTCAGAAGCAGAGTTTTGGCATATGCGATGAAGGGATCTTGAGATTACATCATTCTAGAATGAGAGGGAAGTTTGACGCAAATCACAGAGACAGAAGGAAGGGCTACAACAGATCAAGTTGAAAGTCAGGATTTCAAAAGTCTTTCGGGTTTTTTTTGTTTTTTGTTTTTTTTTAACTGAATCAAAGAAACCGGGCGCCTGGATGGATCAGTTGATTAAGTGTCTACCTTCTGCTCAGGTAATGATCTCAGTCAGAGTCCTGGGATCAAGCCCTGCATCAGGCAGGCTTCCTGCTGTGCAGGGAATGGCTCCTCTGTCTTTCTCTGCCCCTCCCCCACCATGTGTTCTTTCTAATAAATAAATAAAATCTTTAAAAAAAAGCCCTCTGATGTATATGAACTGAACATCACAACCAACCAGCTCTAACGATGCAGGAAAAATGATGCATCAGTTTCTTCAGGACTTGAATGATAACAAACTTAACCTAGCCAGTGTGGGATCTGTTGATTATGTAAACGCTGAAGAAAGTAAAAAAGGTTGATTCCTGGGTGGAAAGCCAAACAAATGAAGAACATCAAGAATTACTTGTCAGTGGCTCCCTTAGCAGCTCCGTTGTACTGGCCTGATGGAACAGAGTCTATTTCAAAGGGCAGTGGGACCAGGAATTTGGTAAAGAACATACTGAAGAAGGAGATTTTTGGCTGAATATGAGCCAATCCAAGCAGATGATGAAGCAAAGCAAGGTCTTTAGCTTTGCCTTCCTGAAGGATGTGCAAGCCAAGATCCTGGAATACCATAAAAAGGCAAGCATGACTTTGCTGATCTGATTGATCATGCAGATCTAAGCAGGATTTGCTGCTGCCAAAGGAAGTAAGTGGTCTGAAGATAAACACGCCACTAAAAAATTGATAACCTAGGCAACTGAGAATGTGAGCAAGAGAGATGTAGATCTATACTTAACTTCAAAGTGGAAGAGAGAGCTCTGATGTCAAGGCCATGCTGGGAGCCATGGGAATAATGGACACCTCAATCAACAGGGCCTGGCCAGGAACCAGGGGGGCTAGATATCTAAAGTCCTACGCCAAGTCCGTTGTTGAGGTGACTGAGTAGGGCACAGAATCTGCAGCTGCCACTGGCATGGAAACTTCCAACATCATTGTCAATTTATGAAAATTTCCATTGTGATCACCCCTTTCTGTTCTTCACATTCAAACCAACAGCATTTTTCTTTGGCAGAGCCTCTTCTCCCGAGATGCTATCAGCGGTCACTACTTTTGGTAAAAGCTCACAGAGTTGTTCCAGTAAATTGATTGCTAGAAATAAACAGGTTCTATTCGATTTGTTTTCCTAGTATCAGTCATAATCAAGAATTTAATATTTGAAATACCATGTGTCCCTATTTCTCTTTCCACATGTAAAACTACATTTTTTTCCCATTAAAATTCCCTTTAAAAGAATCCCTGCAAGGGTGCCTGGGTGTTTCAGTTGGTTAAGCATCAGATTCTTAATTTTGGCTCAGGTCATGATCAGGATCATGGATCGAGTCCCCTCATCAGGCTCCTTGCTGGCCCTAGAGCCTAGGTAAGATTCTCTCTCCCTCTCCCCTGCTCCCCCCCTTTCCCTTTCTCTCCTCCCTATTAAATAAATAAATAAATAAATAAATAAATAAATAAATAAATAAATAAATAAATTCTCCTTGGACAAAATATGCAGCTCCCAGACTGGACAAAGAGCTATTTCAACACTGCATCTTCTGAAGTTAAAATATCATTCGTGAACTGTTTTACATAAATCAAACCAATTATACCTGCTTTTCAAACTTATTAACCCAGACTTCTCCATTTCTTCGAATTTGGGTAATATTTGAGACCCTAACATCTATTTTCTTTTATTTTATAAAATATATTGTCAGTAAGCCAATGACTTACTCATATTAAAAAAAGAATAATACTAGGGGATCCCTCCCTGGATGGCGCAGCGGTTTGGCGCCTGCCTTTGGCCCAGGGCGCGATCCTGGAGACCCGGGATCGAATCCCACGTCGGGCTCCCGGTGCATGGAACCTGCTTCTCCCTCTGCCTGTCTCTGTCTCTGTCTCTCTCTGTGTGACTATCATAAATTTAAAAAATAAATAAAAAGAATACTAGCACGGCTGTTTGCACCACCTTCCTTTTGCCTGTAATTACCTTTCCCCAGATTTTTTTTTTCAAGACTTTATTTATTTATTCATGAGAGCCACAGAGAGAGAGGCAGAGACATAGGCAGAGGGAGCAGGCTTCCTGCAAGGAGCCTGATGTGGGACTCGATCCCGGATCCCAGGATCACACCCTAAGCTGAAGGCAGATGCCCAACCGCTGAGCCACCCAGGTGTCTCACTTTCCCTCAGATTTTCATGTGACCGATAACTTATTCAAGTTTCAGACTTGAATATACTTTCCCATATCCCTTTTGCTGTCTTTAAAAAGCTTTTAATTTTTGCTAATCTTGCATTTCTTATCTATAGCCTTTCAGACATAATATTTACAGATTAGTGTTTTTTAAACACAACACAAAAGTGAGAAATGGAACTGTTACTTGTTTAGCCTTGTAAGATGGTCCTGTAGCCTGTTTAATCTCATATTCTCCATTGATGGTCTATCTACACTAGTAAATTAGACAAAATGTTCTACTTGAAATCAGAGCAGTCTTGGATCATCTTTTGTTATTTTTTCTGCATAAAATTTATCCCTTTAAAATCATTTAGCAGAGAGCTCCTTATGCTGCTGCCATTTCAGCTTCTATGTTTTGGCCCTTTTATTACATACCTGATTTATTTATGATTATAGACTCATAATTTCATTCACACATAAAACAATGAAAGAGCCTTTTATTTTCCCTGGTCACAGTATATCATAAATGGCCAAGAGATAATACTATCTTTTTCTAAATGTGTGGAAACACTTTAATAAAGCTAAATGAGGTAATGGTTAGAGGAGGTAGGGAAAAGAGAATTATAAAGTGCTATTTTATGCCATTAAGATGAGGAAACTTGTATCATCATGCTCAGCATTTATTTTATTACTATTAAGAACTCCAAGATGAAAATCACATTCCTCCCTGGGTATGGGCCCTTCCACTTCATCAACCTATACTTCATGTTCCAGAATTGGTCACAGCTTCCATCTAGGTAGTAAGCTATGTGTTCACACGGTGCTAGTACTATGATACATTATATGGTATCTTAAAGCTGCCTTCTTCCAAATATATTCCTCTTGGTCAATGTGACTTTTAGGATTTCTTTGATGTTACTGAGTTTCACAAAGAATCCAACAGAGTTTCCAGAAACATCGCAGATGTACACTTCCCAAATATTACAGAGTGATTGAATCCTATATGATGTATAAGGAAGAGATCATTGTTTATTGGCTCAGAAAGCCTTGGGTCTCTCTTCAAAATTCTTTTCATATTGAGTGTCTTTTACCATATGATGCATTATAAAATGCATAAAGAATACTGAAATCATTTATTCAACAAACAAGGGGCACCTAGATGGCTCAGATTAAGCGTCTGTCCCTTGATTTTGGCTCAGGTCATGATCTCAGAATCACGGGATCAAGCCCTGTGTCTTGCTCATACTTGGTGGAGAGTCTGCTTGAGATTCTCTCTCTCCTTCTGCCCCTCCTCTGCTAAAATAAATAAATAAATAACTTTTTTAAAAAAATGAAGAGGGATGCCTGAGTGGCTCAGCGTATGAGAGTCTGCCTTCGGCTCAGGGTGTGATCCCGGGATCTGGGATCGAGTCCCATATTGGGCTCCTTGTGGGAAGCCTGCCCCTCCCATTCTCTCTCTCTCTCTCTCATGAATAAATAGATCTTTAAAAAAAATGAATAACAAAAAAAAATAAAAATAAATAAATGAATAACCAAATAACCTATTTTTTAGCACCTTCAGTGATGAGGAATACTGTTCAAGACAGCCCCCTCCGTTTGTAAGCACCTATTACTGTTAGATCCACCTAAGTTTGCTTTTCTGTTCAGCTGTCCACTATCTTCAGAGACTATGCAGGAACAAGTCTGGGATCCTCTAATGACAACTTTTCATACATTAGAGGCTGTCAGAATATCTCCCATGTCTTTATTCTCTAAGCCAGATGTCTTCCAGTCTTTTCAATAATCCTTCAAATGATAGTTTTAACCTATCCCAGCTGCCTTCTTCCAAACATGCTCCAGTTACTCAATGTGCCTTTAAAATGTGATCCTCAGAACTGAACAATATGTTCTCAGTGTGGCGTGATCAGGGCAGGGTGCAGGGAGAAGCACTGTCTGTTTATTTTGCCCATTACATCGCTATTTAAGTTATACCACATTAACTCTTTACAGTCACATTAAACTGTTGACTCATATTCAGATTGTAAATAATTCCAAGATAGCCCAGAAATAAACCCATACTTATAAGGTCAATTGATCTATGAGAAAGAAGGCAAGAATATACAATTCTTATATACATGAGAATATACAAGTCTTTTCAATAACTGGTGTTGGGAAAATTGGACAGCTACATGTAAAAGAATGAAATTGGACCACTTTCTCATACCATATACAAAAATAAACTCAAGGGACGCCTGGGTGGCTCAGCAGTTTAGCGCCTGCCTTCAGCCCAGGGTGTGATCCTGGAGTCCTGGGATCGAGTCCCACATTGGACTCCCTGCAGGAAGCCTGCTTCTCCCTCTGCCTGTGTGTCTGCCTCTCTCTGTGTGTCTCTCATGGATAAATAAAATCTTTAAAAAAATCCTCAAAGTGTATTATGCCTAAACGTAAGACCTGAAACAATAAAAATCCTAAAAGCTAACACAGGCAATAATTTCTCTGACATCAGCCACAGCAATATTTTTCTAAGTATGTCTCCCGAGGCAAGGGAAATAAAAGCAAAAGTAAACTATTGGGACTACATCGAAATAAGTTTCTGCACAGCAAATGAAAAAATCAACAAATGAATAAATGAAAGTTTGCATAAAATACAAAGGTAGCTCAGAGGATGGAAAATAATTATCCATAGTGAGTTGGGGAGGGAGGAGAGAAGAGTAAAGGAAAGCTTCCACTAAGAGATGGGAGGTCTAGAGGATGGAAAAAAGAGGTCAAATGAAGAACATGAGCTAAAGCCTGGAGTCATGAAGCTGTGTGTATTTAGAAAACTGGCCAATTTGTTACTGCCAAAACATAAAATATTTTGCAGCGAGAAATTACAAGGCTGGAACGTAGGCAGACACTCAATTATAGACAGTTCTGAAGAGCTAGATTTTATCCTGTGATAGGAAGTCAGTGAAGAATTTTAAGTACACTGAGAGATAAGATTAGGACTGCATTTTACAAGGACTGCTTCAACAACAGTGTGACAGGTGGATTGGGATGTGCAGAAATG
This sequence comes from Canis lupus baileyi, assembly GCF_048164855.1. Taxonomy (NCBI): domain Eukaryota; kingdom Metazoa; phylum Chordata; class Mammalia; order Carnivora; family Canidae; genus Canis; species Canis lupus. The sequence continues at coordinate 9,135,956 of NC_132875.1, read as the reverse complement.
GTGGCAGAGAGACCCAGCTAAGATGTGATTACGACAGTCTGTAGGAGAGAAGATGAAAGATGAAGAACTAAAGTAAGGCAGTGAAAATCAGGATTGACAAGAGGGGGCAAGTTCCAACATGTTTAAGAGGTATCCCCGATGCTGACTGATGAGGTGCTGGGGAAAGGAATGGTGGGAGGGAAGCAGGTGTGTCTTGGTTTATTGCCAGACTTCAGGGTGAATGACTGGGTAGATGGTTATGTCATCTTCTATGAAGAGAAGACAGAAAGGAAAACAGGTTTGGCAAAGTATCTGGCCCCAGACTGACTTTTTGAGATGCCTGTAAAATATCTAGATGAAAATATCCCTTAGCAAGTGCATATTACAATTCTGAGGCTTAGCTGAAATGCCTTGCTGGAGTAGAGTGGTTGGTGAAATTGTTAGGAAGGGGCACCTGGGTGGCTCAGTCAGTTAAGCATCTGCCTTTAGCTCAGGTCATGATCCCAGGGTCCTGGGATCTAGTCCCACATCGGGCTCTCTGCTCAATGGGAAATCTCCTCCTCCCTCTCCCTTTGTATGCTTGCGCACTCTCTCTCTCTCTCAAATAAATAAATCCTAAAAAAAAAGAAAAAGAAATTGTTGTGATAAACCAGGAAGAGGATATGGAGCTGTGCTATATATAATAAGATGGGAACTAGCCACATGGTGCTATTTAATTTTTTTTCTAACAGTTTCATTAAAATGTATTCAAATACCATACAACTTGCCAACTTAAAGTGTGCAATTCAATGGTTTTTAGTGTATTCAAAGTTGTCCAATCGTTAACACAATTTTGAACCATCATTCAAAAAAAAAAAAAAAAAAAAACGAAAAGCCTGTACCTTTTTTTTTTTTTTTTTTTTTAAGATTTTATCTATTCATGAGAGACACAGAGAGTGAGAGAGAGGCAGAGACACAGGCAGAGGGAGAAGCAGGCTCCACACAGGGAGTCCGATGTGGGACTCAATCCTGAGACTCCAGGATCACGCCCTGAGCTGAAGGCAGGAGCCAAACCACTGAGCCACCCAGGGATCCCCAACCCTGTACCTTTTAATAGTCATTTTTATTTCCCCTAAATCCTTACAATTAAACAAAAAAATCTGTAAGGCTGTACATGACCTGGCTCCTGCCTTCCCAACTTCATCTTATAAACATTCCTCTCTCCTTGTTCACTTTATTTCAATCTATTCTGGCTCCCTTCCTGTTTTTTTTTTTTTTTGTTTTGTTTTTCCTTTCTCTTCTCAGAGACATTCTTACTAGAAATCCCAGCTCTTGACATGAGTGATGTCTTCTCATCCAGTTTTCAGTACAGACATCACCTGCCAGAGAAAATATCTGCTTTATGTAAAGGAGATCCTCCTCCAGCCCCCCATTCCTACCCTCGTTGCTTTCTAGTTAATCTTCCTAATTGATTTCCTCTGCAGCATTTACCACAATTTAAATAATTTCATTTAATTGTTCATTTTCTGATTTGCTTTGCAAGAATATGAGCTCAACAGAACACTTACGTCAGTGTTACGTCCACTGTTTAATGTTTAGTACCTAGAACAATGACTAACATAATGATCATAGCACATGATCAAAACATTACTTGTTGAATGAATGAATGGAAGCCAAGGTGAGAGAAAGCATGGTATTTGGGGGGAACTTTAAATAGTTGAATATGGCTAGCTGGATATAAGTTAGAGATCAGAGGTGATGCTGGGGAAGGAAGAAGCCATGACATTGAGGTAAACATGCTATGACAAGAAACTTGTTATTTTATCCTGAAAGCAATAGGAAGCCCTGAAATATTTTAAGTAAAAGAATGGCACCACTAGATTCAATTTTGTGAAAAATCACCCTGGAGGATATGATAAGTGGAGTGGAGAGGAGTTACAGTGCAAGAAGGCAGACTAGTCAGGAAGGTATCACAGTGATCTATGGAAAAAAATAAAGAGGTATGAGGGTGTAAATTAATGTACAGGCAACGTGAATGAAGAGAGAATGAAGACTTCCAAATATGTCTCTTGGGTAACTCATTTTTAAATAGCCTATAGAAAATGCCTTCAAAGTTATTCTCACATTGCACTTGGGTATTTTAAAATTAGATTTAGTCTCCTCCTTATAGATAGAGAACTCTGTTCTTAGAGAGAAGTAAATGGATTTAGGAAGTGATTTCCAAATTTGGCCAGTTATTAGAATCACCTTGAGGATTTGTAAAATAATTTAAGGAGGGATGGGAAAGAATGAAGAGCTTTGGAGCCATAACAACTCACAGATACCCAACATCAAAGCAAGCTCTTGGGCATGACAATCTAGAATTTGAGAAGTGTTTTGTTTTGTCTTGTTTTGTTTAAAGTAAGCTGTACACCCAAGGTGGGGCTTGAACTCAAAACTCCAAGATGAAGAGTCACACACTTTACTGAATGAGCCAGCCAGGTGCCCCTGAGAATTCTAAACTAGATAAAGATTTTGGAAATAGGGGCAAACAGCCCAAATGAAGCCATATGTGTAGATTAGATCATCTACTAAAAAAGTAGAGAGAACCTAGAGCAGAATCTTGGCATTTAAGGGAAGGAAGACAAAATAAAACTAAGAAAGGAGACCAAGTACGAACAGCTAGAAGAGGGAAGAAGAAAATCCCTGAGAAGAGAGTTGCAAGAGACTGGGATTGTCAAAGGTATCAAAGCCACAAAGACCTCTTCAGGCTAGGTTATGGATGTTCTGAAGATATTATCTAAACTTTAATGATTATCAAAATCCCTAGAGTAGCCTTCTTAAAATATACAGAATCATTGGGCAGCCCAGGGTCGAGTCCCACGTTGGGCTCTCGGCATGGAGCCTGCTTCTCCCTCTGCCTGCGTCTCTCCCTTGCTCTGTGTCTCTCATGAATAAATAAAACTTAAAAAAAAAAACTATATATATATATATGCACACAAAATCATAATTGCTGCAATGGAGCGTATGACTCTATACCTCTGAAAAGCCTCCTGGGTGATTCTGGTATGTAGTTGGGTTTGAGAACCATTAATTTAAACTACTTGCCCAGTCCAGTAACAGAGAAATTTATTTAAAAGCCCTGGAAAGAGACCTAAAGAGAGAGAGAGAGAGAGAGAGAGAGACCTAAAAAAAAGAAAAAACCTGCACAGAATGTCAGAATAATTTTGATAGCTTATGTTATAATCTCCCCTTGGAAAGAACCAAGGTAAGTACCTAACTTGCCACAGTAAGGTATTGCACCGACGCAACAAGAATAAAGTAATGCCCACAGTAGACAAAATGTCGTTTTCAAATACTACTTAAAAATTTTAAAAGATGGAAAAGAACATAAAGAGCTAGAATTAAATAATTTATTACAAAGAAGCTTTTCCCATAAATCTGTTTCATCAACATACATGACATTTCAGTATATTCATAATTGGAGTAAGGAAAACTTAATACTACTGTGAAAAACAAGAATGAGATTCAGGTAACCATTTGTGATTCTGTGCCCTAAAGGAATCTTGTTCACAATAACAGGAATGTTGATTAAAAAACCGACGAGATTGGTGCGCTGAAAGGAAACCCTCCTTTCATTCCTCCAAATACAAGGAGGAAAAGAACTGTAAAATGCTTACTTTATGAATCGTTCCGATCTCACAATTGGTCTGGGTGATTAATTAATCAAGAAATTCTTTCATTTCTCTCCCTACTCCAAAGTAACTAAATATAAATCACCAATCAACAATGAATAAGGTAAAAGTGGAACTCTAATTCCACTCAATTAGTTTTAAGGTATATTACTCTGAGAATCAAGTTCTTCTCCTAGCTAAGTACATGAGGTTTTCCTTTAAGGAACGAGTGCTTTTTTAACAGATTCTGGAACTCGGCTTGCATAGTAGTCGTAGTTGCGCAGCGTGGCCAGGACGCCTGCGGAGTTCATGTGCTTCACCTCCTTGTTGTACTGAAGGGCATTTCCATGGATATCAGTTAACTTGCCTACAGAAGAAACATCAATACAACATTAGCAGCTGGCCAGATCATTATGTTCCTAGTTATTTTTAAGTGCCTCTTACTTCCCTATGTAATAATATCAATTAATTTTGGATAAGATAGGAAAAATAATGAGTGACTATAAAGGTTAAGCTTAATTCACTTGAATTTAAAACTATAGAACAATTTTGATTAAAAAATATTTTTCCCCCTGATTAATTTCATTTAGCATTTTTAATTCATATTTCTTGGTATCAATTAATTTCTCTTTTCCTGAGGTGATTACTTTTCCTGTTGGTTCTGCTCCATCACTACTATTCCCATTTTCAAAAGGGTTTTCTTCATTCTACCACTGAATATTAACACTTTATTTAATAAGAGTTTAAGTGAAGTATGTTCATCAAATATAATTGTGTTACATTAGTTTCATTTAGCATCCTAATGAGATGGGATTGTGATAAATTTAACTCCCTTGTCATGGGATGCCTGGGTGGCTCAGCAGTTGAGCACCTGCCCCTGGCTCAGGGCGTGATCCGTGGTCTCAGGATCGGGTCCTGCATCAGGCTCACTGCCTGGAGCCTGCTTCTCCCTCTGCTTACGTCTCTGCCTTTCTCTCTCTATGTCTTTCATGAATAAATAAATAAATCTTAAAAAAAAAAAACTCCCTTGTCATATAATATGCTGGTGGGATAATATGAATAATATATTAGGAGAAAGGATAGAATAAAAATCAAGTGTTTTGTTTAAGACTAAAAGTAAACTGATGTCTAATATAAACTGAAAAATCATCTTAGTATGCATATATTTATGATATATTTTCAGTCAGATTCTAAAAAAAAATCTAACTCCATGTTCTTAAGCACTAGGATTGCAATATTTACCAATATTGGCTTACATGAAACTAAGTGAGGTAAAGACGATGATGAACATTATACTTTCCAAAGGGAAAAAAAAAAAAAAAAAAGAAACCCTAGAAGCATTAAAGCCACAAATCCAGGGTTTAATTAAATCAACTGTATGCAAATTAAAGTCCAAAAGGCAAATAATAACTAAAGAAAAATTAATTTGCTAAAAAATTTACTTTCTCACTTCTGAAATGCAGGGTCGGATTTGACTAATCTCTAGGATTTATTCGAGCTTTTATATCCTCAGTCTAAAGTAATATACTGAAATAATTTGTCTTAGCATAATATAAAAACTATAAAGACTTTAATTCCCCAAAATAAAAGGACTGACCTCCCACAGCATGTAAAATAACTTCTGGAGCACAAGTATCCCATTTCTTACATCCAGGACTTGCAAATACATAGGCAGAGGCTTTGCCTTCAATCAGCTGAATAATCTGTAGGGTTAGAGGTAATAATTATCCCTAGATCATGAAGTGATTGAAGGATAAGAGAAATTGCTTATTTCTTTCCAGTATAGTTCATCAATTCCTCTGTCAGACTCAGGTTAAAGCTTTCAGCCAATTTAAAGGACATGAGTAGTACAGAGAAACATACAGAGTACTATAGGATATAGAATAATATAGTGACCCGAAGGGGGAAAAGGTGGCTAAATAAGCTACAAGGAGGATATTGGAACAGTCTTCATAGTCCTACTTAGATAGTTTTCTTTTTATTATGTTGGCTTTTTTCTTATTGTAAAAGCAATATACTGTATATTATAGAAAAATTTAAGATTTTTAATCTTGTAGACAAGTGATCATTATTACATAAAGGACAGAGGAACATCAAGTAGTAAATTAATTTATCAACTACAGTAAGTCCCAACAGATACACAATGCTGACTAGGCTAACAAGTGGTTTCTGTAGTCTCTGGAATCCTAGGTATTGGTGTTTCTACTACCAAAATATGAATTCTTAAATTGTCATCTTAATAACTCAAGCAAAACTGAGGTCACTAATAGAAACTGTATGACTCTAAAAGAGTAATCTGCTATCAGGCTTTCATTAGTTACTTATTTTTTTGATTATACTGTAAAATAATCAGTACTGTAAAATTCAGACATCAAATATTCTGATGAAGAGACCAGACTGAAAGAAGGAAGAAAATCTCACTAAACACAATGTAACAAATTGCCCTTCTTAGTATTATTCAAGACACCATCATTAAACCTTGCTGTAGACTTTTATGTAAAAGGTTTTTCCTTCACCTAACAAATACGTGTTGAGTCTTATTATGTGCCAAGAACTATTTCAGGTATATTTTCTTGAGGGAAGAAGGGCTGTAGCCTTCATTAGACTCTTAAAGAGTCCTTGATATAAAAAAAAGTTATTAACTGTTCAATAAAGTCTTTTTATAGAAGAAAGGGTGGAGGATGTGGAGGATGGGGCCTTTGTTCCTAAGGAGAATGGTGCCCTTTGGGAAAAAAAGACAGAATGGGATTTTTGTAGCTATAAAATTAAGGGCAAAGAGAAATCACACCTGTCACTACTTAGAATTAGTGATGACCAAGAATACATTTTTACTTTGAAATGTTTTAGATTTCCCCCCCCCAAAGTACTGCTATTTTTAACCTCCCATTTTCATCCTCTTAAAAGTAAATCCCTTTGGAAAATCTAAAAATAGTTGATTATTGCTTCCAAAGGGTAGGTGAAGAAAAATGAATCCCACTCAGTTCAGTAAGCATTTACTATTTGCCCTCCCCATGCCAGGCATACAAGTGTGAGATGCACATGCGTTGGGAACTATAGCCAGTCCAGTATCATGAGTATCTGAGTTGGGGGATGTCACGAGATAAGGCTGGGTATGTTCAAGGGCCAAAAAATATAGAGGAATTTACATTCCATTCTCACAGGCTTGGATCTTAAATTGTTGTGCAGGGAGTAATCCAAGGATTTTGGGCAAGGGAGTGACATCCAGTAAGTTTTGCATTTTAAACTGTTCTGTGGTATTGTGAGACTGGGACTGAACACACAGACCATGTGGAAGCTACTGGAAAGTCTGGGGGATGATGATGGGTGCAACTAGGATGGGGGCAGCTGAGATGGACAAGAGGAGATATTCAGGAGGAATTAAGAAGATACAGAGATAGGATGGGAGGAGTCTAGAATGACTTTCAGGTGTTCAGCTGGAGCAATTAGGAAAATAGTGGTGCCATTAAGCAGACAGGAAATAGGAGGAATGCACATGAGGGCAGGAAGAAAAAGGAAGAGATCCAATTGGGTCTGTTGAATTTGAGATATCTGAAGTATGTCATCATGATGATATCCAGGGAGCAATCAGATGAGAAGAGATTGGGGCTAGGGATACAGATTCGATTTCACAATTCTCTCAGGAGGATGGAAGGCTTGGTGAAAGAATGGGGAAAGTATCTAGGAAGGGGCAGGCAGGCCTATCCTTAGGGTCCCCAGAAGAAAGGTGTAGGAAGTAACCCCAGTGGGTCCTCGAGAAAACAAAGGCTGCCAAGAGGCATAGGATTCTATCCTAATGGCTTCTGTTAGCACTGAACTCTCTTAGATAAAAAGACTTGAACCATCGTATTTTTTTAAAAACTCAAATGTTGTTGCTGAAATGTGCTTTCAATGGTCAATTACAACTTCTAATTCCTTTTCCCAGCTCTTATTTCACATTTTTCAAAAGCTCAAGATTTCTTTCCATGATTTAATTGCATTCCAGCGGAAGGGCAGACATTTTCATACCTTATTTCCTGCTCCTCCCACTCGCAGTACATCATCAGGGTTCATGGCAGTGACACAGTCAGTCACCAACTTGCTATTATGGGACCGGGTCGTTGTGATGATGTGTTTCCCAGCAGGCACCTCTTTCAGCTGAAATCCAAAGGCACCCAAACCTAAAACTCCCCAGATTGTCCTCCCCAACACAGCATCTGGTCCTGCCTATATAAATGAGTGAGACAACAGCAAATCTTGTAATCATCTGGAGAAAAATGTCAGCCATACATAGAATACTGATTTGAATTAGCATGATTTAAAAAAATAATAATGTAATAAACAAGAACAATATTATCCACAATGAAATTTTCCTGAGATAACCAACTGATTATTCTCTTGCTGTTTGGGTAACAAGTGAGGTTTGAGAGCTACTGAGGGGAACTTATGGTCATTCCTTAGTCCTCAGGAAAGGAAACATCATACAGTGATTCCCGTCTCTCTCTGAATCAGCCAGTGATCTTATTATTGTATTTGAATATAGCTGTTTGCAAGAGGACCTGAAGTCCCCAGGAAATGAAACACCATATATTGATTACCACTTTTCATTATCCAAGGAACAGCCAGGATCTTGTTACTATGGGAATACGTAATGGCAATAATGTATTCTGCTGCTATGGAGACAGGGCAACTGAATAGGCTGGTACTGAAGAGTAGCCATGGAAGATGGGGCCAAAGTTAAAGATTTTATTGACAATTGTGGTGGTAAAATAACGGCAATGACAATGCAATCTTAGCATCTGTATTTTCCTCTGCAGAGGTCAAAGAATTTTCAAACATACTGTTACAACTACACACTTCATACGGAAAAACATGACCTGGATTTCATGGAAAGTAAAACTGATGCATAAAATGATTAACACAGAGTCATTGTAACACCATCTTGTTAATACAGTAAACCTATATTGTAGACATACAGACATATATTTTACCGAATACTACGCAAGTACCAGGCACTGTACTAAATGCCTTACATGTATTATCTCATTTAATCCCCAAACAATTCCTTGTTGAAGCAAGTATAATCATCCTTGTTTTCCAGATGAAAAAAATGAGATTTGGAATCATTAAGTAACCTGACCAAGGACTCCAGGAAGATCATAACCAAATTCAGGCTAATAGGCAGTATTCTTCATCACTAAACTATACTGCCTCATTTTCCTTGTTAAAATGCTTTCAGACACATCATCTTATTTGCCCACTAGTGGTACTCTGGCTACTGTTATAGTGAAATATGCTTACGTTGTAGGTAGCATTCCCTGGGAAGCAGACTCTGAGACAAGTAGGGTGTTTATTATGGGCCATCCTTGAGATTAACCCCCATGGAAGGGAAGGAGGCAGCATGAGTGGACAGAGGGAGACACAGAGCTGTGATGCAGACCCAGCAACAGTCTCGGCTGGCCCTACAGGGAGCTCTGAAACTAGAATGGCCCTTCAGGGTTATAAAAATTGGAAGGAAGTACCAGGCACTTATACAGTAATCAGTCACTAGAAATGGACTGCCTCAAGAAAGGGCACATCACGGGGCCACGAGGCTCGTTACAGGTGGCAATCCTTGAAGAGGCTGCCGGCTGAAGGCTGTCTGCCCCACAAATAGGGCAACAAAGGAATCAAAGTACAACACTGGGTGCTCAACATATGTTCGTGTGCTTCCCATGTTCACTCTCAAGTCTGTAATATAGGAGAGTCTTAGAACCTGAAAAGTCCAGATGGGCTCTGGTGCCCACTGGGCTTTAGCTTGATTGCTGAGACAAATTTCATGCTTTCAAGGAAACTAGTTTATTAATGCAGCTCTCCAGTTATTCTGAAAAAGAAAGGAAAGCATCCTAAAGAGTGGACATGGGTATTCTGGTTCCAAAAATGTCCTATTCCATCCATAAGTGAATATGTAGGCAAAGAGGATGTGTGACCAAGGAATCAGCACCACAGTGAGGTAAGTGCAACCCCACAAGGTAGCCAGCCAGCCCTCCTCTGTGCTCCAGATCTGTCTCTCTCATTCAAAGCACCACACCAACGTTCTGGGAGATAATAAAGGCTGTGTCATCTTACTTCATAATGGTTAATTATGATTTATAATGGTTAAGAAACTCTGACATAAAGACAGATTAGGTTTCTTTGGACTAAGCCATGCTGTTTTTAAGTGCCTACCAGCTCCAGTACCTGTTAGAATACTAAAGTTTGAACTCTTATCTGGCTCAAGAAAGCACTTTAGAGTAATGACTAAGAGTCTGGACCTGGGTTTCTTTCTTTCTTTCTTTCTTTTTTTTTTAAGATTTTATTTATTCATTTATTTAGAAAGACCAAGAGAGAACAAGTGCAGAGGATGCTCCACAGGGAAAGGAAAAGGGAGCATCCCAAGCAGGCTCCACGCAGAGGGCAGATCCCAACTTGGAGTTCAATCTCACAACCCCAAGATCATGACCTGAACTGAAATCAAGAGTCGACACTTAACCCACTGAGCCACCCAAGTGACCCTGGACCTGGGTTTCAATCTCCAGATGTGTCAATGACAAACCAGGTGGTCTGGGGAAGTTACTTGCCTCAGTTTCCTCTTCTTTAAAACAGGGAATCAATCAATCAGGCATTAAGGCTTCCTCAAAGGACTGTGGTGTGTATTAAATGAGATAATGCATGTGAATCCCTTGAGCCTGGCAGCACACAGTAAGCTCTAGACAAATTTTAGCTATTATTATTATTATACGGATGACTATTTAAAATTGAACATCCAGCCTTGAACACCATCAAAAAAGCTGAGCCACTTTTCCACTTGTTGCAACAAATCTCAAGGCATAATAAGCAAGAGTGAAGGAGGAGATAGAGAGTGCAGAGGAACTGTGGTGAAGGGTGAGGCAGCAGTGGGAGAAGCAGAAGGGAAGGAAGTGAACTGGCACAAGTCACCTGCCTCTTTTCTACCTCCTAGTGGGGACAGAACCCTAACTATGTTTCTCACCTTGGCTTCATTCCTGTGTTCCCTTAACTTCTGCTTTTCATTGTTCTGTGGAAAACGAATACAATTGTTCTAATCTCAGGAAGAAGTGATGGAAAGTATTAATAACCCCTAAGCACTGTGATCATCTTCTGGTGAAAAGTGCCATGCATTGCAACATTATCTATGAACTAAATGCCCCTCTTTTAAGTAATGGTATTAACTTACTTAAAAGTTTACATAAAAACCGCAAAGTTGTGTCTGCATATAATGCTGCATGAACATTAAAATCCCAGTAAAAAAAATTAACAAACACTTAAGCAACTCAGTATGGGCGACTTTCCCAGTAATGTACTATTTTTGCTAAATAATCTTAAGCACATGATCATAAATAAAAAGTTATAATCATACACATGAAAAAACAAGTTGATCTTAGGAGCAGAGGTTAATCCTCCTGCTCTTAACTCGGATTAGAGTAGAGATTCAGAAGTAATAGTCCCCACTCTGGTTACTTTGATTCTCCAAAGTCCTATCAAGGTCACACTAATCTAAATACCTCAAATATCTTACTGCGATGATTTCCTTTAACACTTAAGGTGATTTCTATGGTACAGTTCTGCTTTGGAATGACAGCTGTCTCTTGCTTCTAAGGAAAGAAGTTTCTTTTTTCTTTTTTTTTTTTTTTTTAGGAAGACAGTTTCTTTAGAGTATAATAGAAAGTCAAAGCAGATCAGAGAGACAAAATAAGAGAAATGAGTGCAAGAGCATATCTAGTTCTGTTAACAATGCTAACTGCAATTTAGGTGCTATGTATTATTACCTGGAAAACAACATGGCTAGCATCTTTCCTTGGCTGAAATGGTTCATTTCTTCAACATGCTTCAAGAACCACCTGAAAATCAGGTGTCTCAATGACCAAACTAATCAAGAACCATGTCAATAATTCCCAAACTTTTGCATTTGAATCAGGAGGCATATGTTAAAAAAAAAAAAATCTACGTAAATTACACAGTTTATCTGGGTACACACAAGTACGTTTATATTCCTGGTATCAATGCCCCAAGAGGTTCTGATTCAACAGGTCTGGGGGAGGATCTGGAAAGCTGTTTTTGTAGACCTCCCCAAAAACTGTACAGGCAAGGAAGCTAGAAACCACTGGATTAGATCACATAAGGAAACCATATAACTATAATTATTTATCTAATAAAATATTTTTGTATTGTTTATAGTAATACCTGGTAGTTGTAATATGGCTGGTTAATAACTCCTGCTATGGCTTTTCCCTCATAAGCAATTCCAATAAGAACTGTCACATTGTCAAGAAGACCTGTGAAGAAGAAATGAATATCAAGAACATCAATTATATAACTTTCTCATATCATGACTCACCATCAGAACATTAATGGCTCTAAGTTATTTTTGGAATAAAGGTAAGAAATCTGTAATGATTCATCTACGATCAATCCTACTGCTCGCAAAATGCACAAATTACAAGAGACAGCTGGCCTGAGACAGAAATAGGATGTATAGCCACTTAACTGAATCGATAGACATGGTCTCATTAGTACAGTTTGTAAGCCACTGGAATAATGCAGCCATAACTCCGCAGCCTTTACCGCTAGATTCCTGTGCCCCTCTGCCACCATCCATGGCACTCCCACCAGGATGAGATCGCTGGATCACTCTACTCCAGGATCACTGTCTAGCTCTGCATTTCAAGTCTCTAAGGTAAAGTTTCTCCAAGTGGAGTCTGCAGATTATCAAGTGGCATCAGAATTACCTGGCCCAGGGGTACCTGGATAACTCAGTGGTTGAGTGTCTGCCTTTGGCTCAGGGCGTGATCCTGGAGTGTTGGGATCAAGTCCTACATCAGGCTCCCTCTGGGGAGCCTGCCTCTCTGCCTATGTCTCTGCTTCTGTCTCTGTGTCTCTCATGAATAATCTTTTTTTTTTTTTTTTTTAAAGAATTAACTGGCTTAATTTATTTTTAAAAGTAGGCCTCATGCCCAACATGGGGCTCAAACTCACAACCTTGAGTTCAAGAGCCACGTGCTCTACCGACTGAGCCAGCTAGGCACCCCTCAAATGGCATAAGTTTTAATACGGATTCTCAGGGTCCTTCCCAGAGCCAGTGAATCAAAATCTCTGGAGGTGGGGTTCCAGATCTCAACAAGCTACCTGGTTGCTCTTATATCTACTAAGCTGGTTAGAGCTTCCCTATTTCTCAATGGATTATAGCGATGTTTTACTGCACACACATCCATACACGTGCATACATACTGTATGACTGACTCATTATAAATATGCCTTACCCAAGAACAGAGAAAGTTTTTTATAATGACTATGAGAAATTTTTTTATTTAAGTCATGAAGGTGAGAACCGATATAAGAAAACCTGTGTGTAGATCTCTGTTTCAAAAATAAAACTCTAAGCTTATATAGACTCTGCTCCTAAAACCTAAAACTCTGGCTCTGAGCCTGGTCTTTTTACTTTAATGCTGCCAATTTTTTTTTTTTTAATTTACTGTTTTCTAATTTTTCTCATCTTAGACAATTTCAGAAAGGAGAAATACTGTACTGTGTTCCCAAACTCATCTTTAAAGGTGAAGCTATGAGTGAGAAAGCAGCTCACAGGCGAGGGGAGGGCGGTGGTGGCAGAGAACAGCTTGGCCTTTCCTTGTTTTCTGCCCCAACAGGGCTGTGGGTTCAGTAGTCCCTCTGTTAACCCCAGCTTCATGTTAGTTATTCTTACCTGGGGGACATTAGAATTGTGGCACTGGTAGAGGGTCGGAGGGTGGGATTTAAAAAGAATGAATTTTCTCTCTCTGTCATGACAATCACTGATACACAATAACAGCGAGGATGAGTATAAGTACAGCTTTAGGGCATAAACATAAAATATGATACTGGGTTGTTATGCAGCAGATGAAATATTAAGTGTTTCCAACTAAATATCATATACTAGACCTATTGCCATTGAAAACAAACACCAAAGAGATACTGACCTTCAGTATATTCCTTGGTACCATCCAGAGGATCAACCCAGACCACAAGCTAAAAAAGAGGAAATATCCAAATTAAGCATATACTATTTTAAAAATAGGAGTAAGTAGATTAAAAATACCTTTTTTTCATTTTTAAAGTTATGTTATGAGTTGCTTAAGCTAATGTCATCAGTTTTGTGACTGAAAAACCTTATTGTTTTGTGATCATGGAAAAAGTCCATTTAAATTAGAGAAAAGTCTAATTTAAGAATTTTAAATATGAAATGCTTAACTGGTAAATTTACTGTCACCTGAACAATAAATGCAATGCTATGAACACACTGAGATCTAGGTGGTGGTGCAGAGAAAACTTTAAAGTGGCACCAAAAATGTTTTAAACAATATGCAGCTGCTACTCACTTTGACATATAAATTCTGATTAAAAAAAAAAGGAATGACACTTTAATTTTAACTAAAGGACACCATTTATACACAGCAAAGAAAAACAAATGATTTATAAACTGACAGTAGACTAAAAAAGAAATCCCTTCTTCTTAGGATTTCAAAATGATTCAGGAGATGCATTACCCACCAGAATTACGATGCTTAATGTGAATCTGTGAATGAGACATACTTCTTATGGAAGATACCATGTCTCATTTTCCTTGTATCCTCCCTACCACAGAGCAAAGTGCCTTACTCACAGAAGGTATTTGATAAATGCATGTTAAATAAATCAAAATCCAACAACTAAAGATTTATGATAGTTATCTGAAGCCACAGACTTAACTTAAGCAGCTTTAAAAGTAAGGTAAGTTTTATGGCCTTCCAAACATATAATACAGAATGACCTGTTTCATCTCCTTCCAGCCCCAATTACCAATGAAATGCTTTACTACCAAATCTACTAACAAATTAGATGTTCTCCCTATAAGTATTTTTAGAGCAGAGAAGAAACTGACAGGATGAGAAACCGAACCCTAAATTAACAGGTCACACATTCCATATGGTTGCCTGACACTTCTGTGCCAGCCCTGAAAGATTTCAATATTCCTGGTTGCCCTCTATCTTATGTCTCTACCAGCTTTTCAACATTACAGGCAAGTTTTATTTCCTAGAGCAAAAAACAGGAAGGTTAACAAAGAATGAAGTAATCATATGGATCATACGTCTTCTTCTTTAATAGCACTGTACTGGGATGGGCATGGCTGCTGCAGTATCTCCTCCCACTGACCATCTTCGATGAGCTCCTGATCCACTTCTTCAAAAGGCAGATCCTAAAACAGATAACATTGGTGGTTACTGAAGCTGTTTGGTATTCACAGAGCACCGTTTCTTTGTCTTAGTAACAGGAGAAATGCAGCATCATCATTCACTAGGCCTTCTTGTTTCCCATTTATGGCTAGGGCTTACATGAGTCAAAAAATAAAGCAAACAGAATAAAATTGTGAAAATGACCATATATGGCTCATCAAGGTTGACTACAAAAAAAATCCCACCTTTATTATCTTGCACAGTTTAAAAAAAAATCTAAGTATTACAAACACTTAAATAAGTGGCTCTGACATCAGATACTTCTCTCTCAATTACATGAGATATTAATTCCTTCACTTTAACCATGTTATAGTTTTAGATAAGCATGCAAATGACTCTAACAAAAACAAAACACCAGAAACCACAAAATCCATTTTATTCCAAAGTTCTAGAACTCTGCCCATCTTATAGTTTGCATGCTGAATATTACAACAGGAACCATATCTTCTATAGTCAAGAATTGAGACATCAGCCTAGAAATGGATTAAAATATTTTATAATCAAAAAAAAATTTTAAATCAGACATTTCCTTCAAGTCCAAGGAACAGGATGAGTATTTTGGTGTTACAACACCAGATAGAATGCTGGAAGTAGTAACAGTGGTATATATATCATTAAAGTAGCAATTATAAATCCACACGGTAAACAGTCATTAAAAAAAAACTGTATTCCTGGCAAGTCTTACCTCTTCCCCTATAATTGTTAGTTTGGGGAATTTCCGTGCCAGTGAAGAGCATATGCTCATTTGTGCCAATCGGTCGGCTTTGGTCTGCAGGTCTGTTGCACAGGTCTGCAACAAAGAATGAATATTTTAGCAGAACTAACACGAAATAAGTTGTTCTCCGATTCCTAATGCATGAGTGTTTATGTCATTTAAATTGCACTGTCTGTTTTTAGGTTCATGGAACTTAACACCAAAGGGTCAACTAGTTTCCTGGTTCGGATTTTCTCAAGGGATTTTTAAGTGGTTAAAGTTTGGAAAGGAGCTTTTAGATTATTATAGTCTAAACTTATTGAGAAATCCCCTTCATAAGATCTCTAGGTCAATCTTTTGCTTCAAAAGATGAAGAGATAGGAAATTCATAACTTTTCAAGGCAGTCAAAGCTGAAAACTATCTTTAGCTGTTTGAAAGGTATCCCCAATATGGATCCTTCTATAACTTTTACTCACTAATCTGCTAATCTACTACGCATCTACTTTCTTAATAATTCAAGAGGTCCTCTGGATGATAGAAAGAATTCCTATTTCTAAAATATAAAAAAATGTGAAAATGAACAGCAATAACATCTGATATACATAGCTTACCCCCAGAATTCTCAATCACTATGTCAGACAGTTATTCTAGTGAAAGACAATGCAAAATCTTGCAATTGACAGCCACAACCTCTCTGTTAGTCTGTTTTCTTTTTTTTTAATTTTTTTTAAATTTTTTTTATTTTTTTATTTTTATTTTTTTTAATTTATTTTTTATTGGTGTTCAATTTACTAACATACAGAATAACCCCCAGTGCCCGTCACCCATTCACTCCCACCCCCCGCCCTCCTCCCCTTCTACCACCCCTAGTTCGTTTCCCAGAGTTAGCAGTCTTTACGTTATGTCTCCCTTTCTGATATTTCCCACACATTTCTTCTCCCTTCCCTTATATTCCCTTTCACTATTATTTATATTCCCCAAATGAATGAGAACATATAATGTTTGTCCTTCTCCGACTGACTTACTTCACTCAGCATAATACCCTCCAGTTCCATCCACGTTGAAGCAAATGGTGGGTATTTGTCATTTCTAATAGCTAAGTAATATTCCATTGTATACATAAACCACATCTTCTTTACCCATTCATCTTTCGTTGGACACCGAGGCTCCTTCCACAGTTTGGCTATCGTGGCCATTGCTGCTATAAACATCGGGGTGCAGGTGTCCCGGCGTTTCATTGCATTTGTATCTTTGGGGTAAATCCCCAACAGTGCAATTGCTGGGTCGTAGGGCAGGTATATTTTTAACTGTTTGAGGAACCTCCACACAGTTTTCCAGAGGGGCTGCACCAGTTCACATTCCCACCAACAGTGTAAGAGGGTTCCCTTTTCTCCGCATCCTCTCCAACATTTGTTGTTTCCTGCCTTGTTATGTTAGTCTGTTTTCACAGAATTATGACATGTTGCATTTTATATATGCCTTGTTAGGTAGAATTATAGATTGTATTATTTTAAATAGTAAAAGTTTTATAATACTTTTTAGTGAAACAAGGAATGATTAAGAAAATCAAAGACTTTTATGCCACGCTGAAGTCTGCCAGTTACCTTAATGCAAAGAACGAGTCTGCTGGAATGGACGGCCACAAAGACAGAGATCTTTGTTTTACTTCCTCAAGAACTGTGTCTGGTACACCATAGGTACTCTAGAAATATCTGTTGAAACTTCTTAAAAGAACTGTTAAATTTGCAGATGACATAGATCAATCAAGTCTAGAGACTACTCTCTCTAAAGTAAAGAAGACACATGGACAACCATTAAGTATATGAGGAAAGCTACTCCAATTCTTTTCTTGTCCAGGATAATATTCCCTGCTTTTTCTACTGACATAGTGCCAGATCTCATCATTCTGAAATACTTTGTGTGACAAATTTAATTCTGCTCTGCCTCTTTTAATTCTGCTGCCTCAATAAATGGATATAAAGTACTAAAATGCCTGACCAGTACAGAGGAAAGGCTAATTATTATCTTTATCACCTATTACCTGGAAGTCCCTGACCAGTTCAGAGGACAGGGAGATCATTACCAGTGCAAAGGACAGGGAAATTATTACCAGTACAGAGGACAGGGAAATTATTACTGTTTTTCCATTACTCCTTAGCAATAGACTGCAATGTGGTACACCTAATATAATCACAGCATAAAATCAATTTAAAAATAAGTGATGCCAAAAAAAAAATTAAAAAAAATAAGTGATGCCAAGGAAACTCTCTGAAAAGAAATGGTCAAAGATATTGGCAGTGGTGGCATGATGGATAGTTTTTGTTTATTTTTTCTATTTTTCTCCATTTCCTGTTTTTCATAATAGAAAAAAAAACTTAACAAAAAAGAGAGTAACATTAGTACCCTTTTGAAAGTCACTAGATTACATTGTTGGTTTATCATTGAGCATGTATGTTGTCAACTCAAAACCTCTTTCTTAAACAAATCTAAATCATATTTACTTCTTATTACTTGAACATGAATATTTTGGGAACTTATAATTATTCTTGATACAATATCCTGTTAGATTTGGACCTCTTTTCCCAGTGTTTGTAACTTTTTCAATACTTATTCTGTGATCCAATATATTAACTACTCTTCCCAGGTTAATTTTATTAATAATATTGGTAAATATGTCTCTATATCCTCCTGTTCTATGACACTTTTGAGAAGACACATTCAATGAATTTTTAAAACTGTACTTAAGCTAATGGTTAAAGAGAATAGGAAGGAGTCAGAAGCAGAGTCCTATGATCTGTCACCAATGATCTTTTCTAGATTGATGTGAGTCATGAATTAAAATGAAATGTATGAGTAACATTGTTCACCCACTTATGGACACACCTAATAGTGGTTCAAGATGGGGGATGGGAGATGTCATCTCCATGTTTACCAATCACTTAAATCTTTTTTGTTAATGGAGCATGAAAATTTTTTTTCTGAAATCAAGATATCTTATATATTACATCTATATATGGGCTATTAAGCCCATAGTCTATCAAAATTAAAAATGAGATTTATTTAACTTATGATTTTCATTCTTTTTTTTCTTTTTTTAAGTTTTATTTATTTAAATAATCTCTATACCCAACATCACGCTTGAACTCACAACCCTGAGATCAAGAGTTGGGTGCTCTTCTGACTGAGTCGGCGAGGCACCACCCTCCATTTTTATTCTTAATTTTTCTTCTAGTCAGAGGAGATGGGGAGGGAGAGGGACAGAGGGAAAGAGAATCCCAAGCCGACTCCACACCCAGCACAGAGCCCAGAGCCTAATGCAGGGCTGGATCTCACAACCGTGAGATCATGACCTGAGCTGAAATGAAGAGTTGGACATTTAACTGACCAAGTCACCCAGACACCCCATTCTTAATTTTTAAAAGCACTTATATTGAATGTCATATAATTGGCTCATCTGAACTTATTACTAAGTTGTTTTTTACTCATATTTTTGGCCATTTTTTTCTGCTAATAGCCTCTGATAAGTCAGCCTTATGCCTGACTTATCATAAAGGAGTGACTTAACTATAATTCTTTCTATAAATCATTTTAATGTTAATGGTTAATCATATCCTATAATTTTCTCACTTGGTCAAAATTACACTATGACCTCCTTTAAAAGTTATAGTAAAAAGTTTCCATATATTTATGGAAACTTACATTTAAAAATTATAGTGTGAAATGATAACCAAATCTTATAGAAGAAATTATATTTTAAACTAGAACACAAGCATGGTAGGATTTTCTTTTAACAATCAACTATCAAAAAAATAATAAATAAACAAACAAACTATAAAAGGGCACCTGGGTGGCTCAGTCAGTTGAGTGTCTGCCTTTGGCTGGAGCCATGATTCCAGGGTCCTAAGACTGAGCCCCACATGGGGCTTTCTGCTCAGCAAGGAGTCAGCTTCTCCCTCCGGCCCTCCCCCCACTTGTGTGCACACTCTCTCTCTCTAATAAATAAATCAAATAAAAAAAATAATCAAGTATCACTAGGGGCAACTGGCTGGCTCAGTCAGTAGAACCTGCAACTCTTGATCTCAGGGTTGTGAGCTCAAGCTCCATGCTGGGTGTAGAGCTTACCTAAAAAACAAAACCAACCAAAAAGAATCAACTATCACCATAAACTATCTTTATGATAATTTACCTACTTTTTAAAAATTTATCTAAGTTTTTAATTACCATACTAGGGGGAAAATAAAACCACCTTGTTCTGTGTTTCTTTTCCACGAAGAAGGAAAAAATTTAAAGCTCTGAATATAAGGAATACTAATTTATATGCCAGGTTTTACCAACATGCCAAGTTTGCTAAGCACTGAACGTCTTGTAAGAGATTACTTTAGGATACGAAATTGGTCACGGTGCTCTGGGGCTGGACAGCAGTCAGAAGGCTTAATCATACAAATAAGAGTTTTGGATGCAGGAAGCCTGGAGTCATTTTCAAAGCAGAAACAGAGACTATTTGAACTAAGGGTCTTGCAATCTCTGTAGGGGAGACATTAACTATTTCAACCATTGAAGTGGCCAGATGATCATATCCTTTAGCTAAGACAAAAATAAAGTCAGTATGAAATGAGATGAGACTTTCAGTACCTTCTGCACGATACCCAGATCTCCTTCAGCAATAACACGTCTGACTATGGTTCCTGCCTTCTGAGCAATAGAATATGCTGAGGCAACCAGCCGCATCAACACAGTGTGACTGGAAGCCATGATAAGCCTAAGGAGAAATTAAGAGAAATGTTGTGTTACTTTCAAGGCCAACTCCTGGTTTCAGTCACTTGAATTCAATTCAACATATAGTTACTGAGTATTTAACTGTGTAGACCTTTTTATTAAATATTTACTAAGAGACTTGGAAAAAACCTCCATTTTAGCATTGGCTCTCTCAATACATTGTATTACTATACAATGTATAGTATATACTATATACAGTATATGTATATAGTATATACTATACAATACAATCCTTTCTCTCTGCAGATGAAGCATTTTGAAGCAGGGGGAAAAACAGGCCTCAGTCTATGAGCCTGTAAAAAAGTTTTATGTATGAGGTGTATCTATGTACAGGCAAAGGCCGTGGAAAGTGCGTCAGGGGCTAAAAATAAAAGATACAATATCTGCCACAAGCAAGCTAATATTTTGGTGGGTTGGGAGTAAAATATTGTAACCTAAACTCTGTAAAGTAAAACTGGTTAAGAGCCAGAGAGGTACGAGTAGCATAAGGCATATGGGTGTAGGTACAGAGTAATTAAAAAGAGGACGGCTTGCATATTATTACAGTTAGAGTCTAAAAACCAATGAATGTTCCATTAGAGACTAAATAAAATGTAATATGCTGGCTATTTACTACCATCATCATCAGTTGCCAAATAAAGAGAACGTGCAACATAGCTAACTGGGCTAAAGACCAATCACCTGAAAAAAATAAAAAATAAAAAAAATAAAAAAAATAAGACCAATCACCTGGAAAAGCAGTAAGTGTCGGAATAGCCCCTGGCCCAATGGAATATACGGGAAAAAGAGTATATTCCTCTTTGAAAATACAAATTCAAAACCTGCATTTTTAGTTACTGTTTTCAGGCTAGGATGTACCACTCAAACTCCCTTCAGGGCTGAAGGGCATTCCCCCAGCTATTAAGAGTACCATCAACAGATGGCCTTTAGCTGCCACTTTTCTTTGGAAATTTATCTGCTAAGAAGAGTCATTACACCTGATACCAGTTAACAAAGGGGATGGACTTAAAGGTCACTCCACACTCCAACTGGACTGCCACCCCAACTCTCCTGGGTCATCCTAGCTTCTGGAATGCCCAGCAGTGAGGGAGGCCTTCACTGAGACTGCATCACAGCCCAACTCTCTACTCCCCAGGGCATCACTACTTTGTCCACACTTCCCAAGTGACCCCAAGAACACTCCTTAGCAAACCTCTTGGCCTTTATCTCTGTCTCAGAGTGCTCACAGGGAACCAACCAATGACAAAAACTCTCACCACTCTAACTGAATTGGGTCAACGTTGTTTCAATACAACAAAGGAACACAATACAGAACACAAGGGACATTATGAACCTCAATTCAGCAAGAGTCATTTTTCTACCACCAATTTCTGACTGCGTGTTTGATTTGATGTGCCTTTTAAGCTCTTTGTGTCTTTTTTCTCTCATCCTCATTCCATTCACGGGGATTAGGAACATTAATTGAGGCAATAAACAAGTGAAGTGTATGAAACCCTTCAGGAGAACAGAATTGAATCTGACGTAAGGTAATGCATCCCATCCTGTGACCAGGAGCTGTCTGGAGTTAAGATGAAAATAAAATGAGGGATCCCTGGGTGGTGCAGCGGTTTGGCGCCTGCCTTTGGCCCAGGGCGCGATCCTGGAGACCCAGGATCGAATCCCACGTCAGGCTCCCTGCATGGAGCCTGCTTCTCCCTCTGCCTGTGTCTCTGCCTCTCTCTCTCTCTGTGTGACTATCATGAATAAATAAATAAAATCTTTAAAAAAAAAAAAAAAGAAAAGAAAATGAATTCCAATGCATTTAAATTCTGCTTATCTTATTACAACATAATCAGGCTAGATTTATTTTATAGGTATGCTAGGTGAAAAAAACTGCTTATGAAAATGACTAATTCAGAACAAATAGAAAACAGGAGAAATAATCCAGCACTTCGTTGACCTTATCTCTACTTCCTTATTACCCATGCATGACCTGCTACATATCTGACTTATTCTACACTGGAAAAGGTAGTCTTCAGGCAAATAATCATGTACTACCCAAATGTCTTTACTGAGGATATTTTAATATGTGCTGGTCTGCTCGTTTAGTGCCCATGTTATATAAAAGCCCATTAGTGAAAAGTAGATCATTTTCCCTCACTGCATGGTAGTGCTATAACTTTCCACTTAGGTAAGATATCACTTACCTTTAAGCCAGTTAAGAAATCATTCTAGCCTTGTCAGGCTTCACGTATGACTAAATCACTTTTATGTTTGTCACGTCCACAGTATTTTCTTATAAATAAAAACTTAGGCTTTATCTACTACATCCCTCACAAAATGCCCACTATATGAACTGCCAATTAAAGCTAACACCAGTTTCATAAGAACGTAACAGGTTTGATGTAAAGCATAACAGTGATTTTTAAAGAGATCCTGCAGATCACTTTTAGTTGACAAATAGAATATTCCTACCAATTTCTCTGAAATACTTCCTCAGTCCAAATATAATTAGTAATGAAATATTATTACCCCTTGTCTACTATTTTTCTTACATATTGTTTAAACAAATGGATACAATTTTGGCCCTTATTAAAGAAAATGAGCCTGATTATATTATCAAAACTTAGCTATAAAAGAGGTTCCTGTTAGCCTTTTTCATTTTGCCCCCTCCTAAAACCCAAATGAGAATCACCTGTTGATAGTATTGGAGACCGAGGACCAAGCACTGAGCACCGAGCACCTGTACCACTGCTGCCACCACTGTCACCGCTGTGGAAAAGCTGCCTGCAAGTTGCTAACTTCCTTAGGCAGTTCAGATTATAAATACTGTACTTCCTTCCCTACCAGCTTTATGCCTCCTGGGTCCTAAAACACTACCCTTTGTGAACACATCTTTCTGACAGCTCACTCAAAAACAGCGTAAAGCAGCTAAAGGCTCAGGCACTGGAGTTAACTGCCAGTGTTCAAATCCGGGCTCTGGCATATTTTAGCTGTGTGATCTTGGGAAAGCCACATAAATTCTTTGTGCCTCAATCTGCAAAATGGAGTTAATAATAGTATCTATAATATAGGGTTGTTGTAATTATTAAATGAGTAAAGCAGGTAAAGCACCTGTAACAGTCCCTAGCACAAGGTAAGCACTAAATCATACTGGCTAACCATTATTGAGATAATTGTCCTCATTACTGGCTATCCTGCAGAGACATCAGGGTAGTTTTAAAGACAAAAAAATTCCCATAGCTTCTGCAACACTATTTTGACCCTGAGTATATATGTAGTATGATAACCAACACAACCCTGAATCAAAGTACAGATTCTTTTCCATAACATTCAGGCTAAAAGTATGTATGATAAAAGGTTGTATGCCACTAAAGGCTATCAACCTAACATCCCATCCTTTAAAAAACCCTTAGAGTTGCCAATAGGGCTAATTCTGAAGGATTAAAGCAGGAATCAAGTGATCCACTTCCTTTGATAGCCTGGGAAATCAATCTTGAGTTGAATATAAAGGTGCGGAACACTTGAGGATTAGGATCTAAAAATGAATGATGAGTTCTCAATCAGAATACAAAGACTATCTTTTGAAACCTGATCAAGTGATGCTAAGGTTCAAGGTCATGTGGAAAAATAAAAATATGAGCAAAACAGAGCAAACTCTGAAAAAAGAACAATGAACCAAGATTTTCTCTTTACTGGCTACCAAAATATGATGTAAAACTATAGTAACTGAACAGTTTAGTCCTGGGCAGAATTAAATTCCAGAAGTAGATCCAGACACACTAAAGGGGGTATTTCAAATCACAAGGGAAAGTTAATCATGCAAAAATGGTGGAAACAAATGCTAATCTTTTTAACAAAATGTTGGATCCTTTTTGCATGCTTTGTATCAATATACTTTCCAGATCAATGCATGATTTTATCTTTTTTTTTTTAAGATTTCATTTATTTATTCATAAGAAACACAGAGAGAGAGGCAAAGACATAGGCAGAGGGAGGAGCAGGCTCCATGCAGGGAGCCGGATGTGGGACTTGATCCCAGGACTGCGGGATCAAGACCTGAGTCAGAGGCAGACGCTCAACCGCTGAGCCACCCAGGCATCCCCAATGCATGATTTTAGAAGTAAAGAATGAAAGCATAAGAATAAAGCTGCATGAAATATTTTGTAAATTTGGTAAAGGACTTTTTTAAGCATGAGAAGAACTAAAAATCTATATTAAAGAATATATTCAGGATGCCTGGGTGGCTCAGTGGTTGAACGTCTGCCTTTGGCTCAGGGCATGATCCCTGAGTCCTGGGATTGAGTCCCAAAGCAGGCTCCCTGAATGGAGCCTGCTTCTCCCTCTGCCTGTGTCTCTGCCTTTCTCTGTGTCTCTCATAAATAAATAAATAAATCTTAAAAAAATAAAGAATATATTCACAAATTTGCATAAAAATTAAGATAACAGTGTAACCAAACTACTGCAAAGAAAGCAGATTGACAAAATGAAAAATAATTTGTATCACATACTAGACATCTGAGTTAATTTTGGTTACGTAAAGGGCTTTTAGGGGAGCCTGGGTGGCTCAGCCCCATAAGCTTCTGACTCTGGCTCAAGTCAGGATCTCAGGGTACTGGGATGCAGTCTGGAATCCCGCTCCCTGCTCAGCCGGGAGTCTTACTTCTCCCTCTTCCTCTGCACCCCCCCCCAACCCCCTCCCCCGGCCCTGCTGGTGCTTTCTGTCTCTCTCAAATAAATAAAAATCTTGAAGAAAGAGCTTTTACATCAATATGTTAAAAATGAAATACTCCAGTAGAAAAATGAGCAAAGGATACAAATAGGCTGTTGCTAGAAAAACAAAGGCCATTTGTTTCCACGAAATGCTTAACTTCATTATGAAAGAAATGCAAATCAGAACAGTGAAAGATGACTGTTCGTGTCTAAGACTGGCATAGATAAATATGCGCGGGGTTGGCTAGCTCGTGACGGCGAGGGAGCATCCTCCTGACCTGTTCGGAAGGATGCAAAGTGGTTCAAACCTCTCAGGACGATTTTGCAAAGATAACTAAAAGCAAAACGTACACATCTTTTGAGCTACCAATTAGATTTTCGGGGAAACCTGAATACATCAAGCAAGCCTACAAGCACGTAAGACGGACAGTAGGAAGAAAGTGTGCTCTTTGAACGAAATTTTAATTTCAGCGTAAGGAGGTCTCTAAACCCGAGTGCACTAAGGAGCCCAGGATCCAGGTTTCCCCTGTTAATTCTACGATCCATCGCCACGAAAGGACCCCGGAGCGCGAAAATAAACGCACCGACGAACAATTAAATTGCTGACGCCCAAGAATCTAAGTCCGAAATGGCAACATCTGGAGGAGCAATCTGATTCATGCAAACTTTTCATTCTTTTTTTAAATCCCTGCAATCTTGTATCCGTGCAAAGGGGTGGAGTTGAGGGGAACCAATGAACGATTCAGATCTGCCCAAGGCCCCTGGCCGGACTCGCGGGGGAGAGACTTACAGTGATAAGCCTGGAACAAAGCTAGACGAAAGACACCTGAAGGCTAACAACGGAAGGCTATGAGGCAACAGGTCCCTCGCGGTGTCCAGCACCTGGCCGCCTTCCCGGCTGCAGGTCGCACGGCGGTGGATGGAGGACAAACCTACCGCAGCTACTGCGCATGCGGGAAATTGGGCGCAGGCGCAGAACGGCTACTCCCACGGCCGCCGGAGACTCCCGCCCGCCGGAAAGGTCCGCGTCTCCGCGTTTTCCCCTGAACTCTCCAGCGGCGCGTGCCGCCTAATCTCGCGGGAAGAGGGGTGTCCACTTTGAAACTTTCCTTCTGGCTTCGCGGGTTTTCCAGTCGCTCTTGTGCTCCCGGGATTGCGGAGGCCCGCGACCGCCGAGCCTCCACCCGCAGGTGTCCGTGGGCCGGCGGCAGGAGGCCCACGACGTCTCCTCCACCTGCGCTCCCCGCAGCAGCGTGGCTTTATGCGAAACTGTCACTAGTGCTTTTTTTTTTTTTTTTTTTAAGTACTTATGAGATTCTCAAGAGTCTGTGTGACCCTTTCATGCGCTTGCCAGTAAATCCTGGGAGATACTCTCTTTTCCGGACCAGATGTTCCATGTTAATGATTTGGAGATTGCTGTTTGGTTTTTTGGGAGTTTTTTTGGTTTTTGTTTTTCCTCATTCTATAAGGATTTATCATTCCCAAATCACAGTGAAAGAAACTTGGGCAATGTGCTAATTTTGTTTTCTATTATGCGCCTTGGAGATACCGCACTAAGAACTGGTATCTAAAAAAAAAGGCGGGGGGGGGGGACACACCTGGGTGGCTCAGCGGTTGAGTGTCTGCCTGCCTTTGGCGCAGGGCGTGATCCCAGTTACGGGATCGAGTCCCACATCGGGCTCCCTGCGAAGAGCCTGCTTCTCCCTCTGTCTGTGTCTCTGCCTCTCTCTTTGTCTCTCATGAATAAATAAATAAAAATCTTAAATAAGTAAAAAGAAAAGAAAAGAACTGGTCTCTGACATAAAACAATAACATTGCAGAATGTAATATTGTAGTTACAGTACTGAGGTTGATTGCTACAGACGTATTAAACTCTGAGTATTAAATGGTAACGTCCTATTTATATAGAACATTGGTCCAGTAACAAAACTGGAGAAGAGCAGCTGGAAATTTATCTCATTCAATGTTCAGAGATAAAAGGGTTAACCATGCATTCCATTATTTTCTGTAGGTAAGTCCTTTTTTCATACTGAAATCCGATGGCAATTAAATTCTGATACTTTTCCAAGCTACTGCATGAAGAGGATGCTGAAAGCCATCACTATGCAGCGCACTGCGGCATAAGGACTCCCGTTCACCAATTCTGGCGCACTTCCAAAATACACCAAACAATCCAGTTTTACTTCCGTCCAGGAGGCTGGGTACCAAGGATCGGATATAAGCACGGGTACATATAAGCAGCAAGATTACAGTCAACAGACTGAAAATTGAAAATGGCACAATGGCAGACATAGTGAGGCTGGTGAAGCCCCAGCCACATCACCCTGTCTGGCCCTGGGCTGAAGAGGCCTGCACACACACACACCTCCCTTTTCGCTCCCTGTTTGGTTTTTGCTGTTTTGTAGCACAGAAGAAAACCTACTTATTATTTCACTGTTCAAAGTGAGATTGTTGTTGCACTGACGAGTAAAAACAAAGAGGCAAAACCAATATTTGCCTGTATATTAGGTTTCACCATATATTTAAGGAGCACGCTTTTTGCGCCTCCCTATGTTTATGTTCACGTGTGGAAGTAGATAGACAATGAGACCAGCAGAGGGAATAGACAACGATTTTTCTTTTCAATACTAAAAAGCAGGATACGGGGGTTATAATATAACAAATAAGGGCAGAATTAGTAGCAAATGTATCAGTTACAATAATAAATTGCTTAAACTCATCCATTTAAAAACAAATTCTTCAATTCATTAGGAAAGGAAACCCATTATATTATTAGACAGTAGAATTCAGGGTAAGAAAAACTACCAAAAGGAATAGTCATTTTGTATTGTTAACAGTATCATTTATATTAATATATTAATAAAGATACTACTTTATTTTTCAATTAGAGAAGTAGCTCATGACCACATCAGCATTGTGTAAAAGAAACAAAAAATGCAAACGTTCCTATCTGCCCAGGCCTTTTCTTAGAGCATGCGTCCTGGATCGGAATTTTGCTTTATCTCTCCTGATAATGCAGAGCCATAATGCACCATCTAGTTCAGACACATTCTAACTGCAGTCTACTTATGGAATTTCTCATACTACTGTACACTTGTTTTAGCTTCACTTAATTTGGCAGCAGTTTGTTTTGTGTTTTGGAGACTTGTCTTTAGCTGGACTCTTTAGAGAATTCCCCCTAATTTTCATAAAATCAGTTATCTTTGCATTAAAAAGGAAAAAAACATTTTTTAAAGATTTTTTTTAATTTTTATTTATTATGATAGTCACACAGAGAGAGAGAGAGGCAGAGACACAGGGAGAGGGAGAAGCAGGCTCCATGCACCGGGAGCCCGACGTGGGATTCGATCCCGGGTCTCCAGGATCGCGCCCTGGGCCAAAGGCAGGCGCTAAACGGCTGCACCACCCAGGGATCCCAAAACATTGGTTTTGAGAAGAGAATAGTCAATGAACCATTTTTGTTTTTGCGTGCTCTTCTGTAACTCCCAAACATTTATAATTAGAAACAAACAATAGTTTCTATGAAAATAAAAAAAACTCATCAGAGAGCAATATCAACAAATGCCTACCGTTATGTTGAGTTCTTGGGAAGGCTTTTACCTATACAATCTCATTTGATTTTCATAATAACTGAGACTTAAGGCAGGCCATTTATTGTGGTAAAAAATTATGTAACAAAATTTGCCATTTTAAGCATACATTAGTTTTTATAATTAGATTCAGTAATTATGTGAGAAGTTTAAGGATAAACATAACTGACTGTAAATTCAACAGGAGAAAAGTGTGCAGGTGTCATAGAGAGTAGCCTTGTGTTCTGAGAACTCAGTGTACCCTCAGTCCAGGTTTTATGGGGAGACAGAGCACTGCTGAATTCTGCAGTTGTTAATGAAAGGCTTGGTTAGAAGAGCTTCTCTAAGCATTCATTCATCATTGTGCTCCTGTGAGACTAAAGTTCACAGAGTAGATTCACAGACGCAAAACTGCAGGTCAAAACTTAATGCCTCTGAAATGGTGACAGGTCTTGCCAAACTGCCATCCAAAAAAGGAATACAAATTTTCCATTATCACCAGCAGGGTGAGAGAAGCCACTTTCATACACCCTCCTAGTCCTTGTTATCAGCTTCTCAATTTTTGCTTTACTCTGTTGAATAGAAATGGTATCTTGTTTTAACTGTCCTTAATGACTCCTACAGGTGACTGAGTATATTTGAGTATGTTTATTGGCCTTTTCCATTGTTCTCTGAATTGTCTGTTCTTACGACTTTTTTTTAAAGATTTTATTCATTTATTCATGAGAGGGGCAGAGACATAGGCAGAGGGAGAAGCAGACTCTGCAGGGAGCCTGATGTGGGATTCAGTCCCAGGACCCCATGGATCAAGACCTGAGCTGAAGGCAGCCGCTCAACCACTGAGCCACCCTGGCACCCGCCTATGACTTTCTTTCCATTGGGTTGTTTATATTTTCTTGATTTGTAGCAGCTCCTTATACATTTTGGATATTAACTTTTTTTTTTTAAGTAGACTCCACACCCAGGATGGAGCCCAACACATGGCTTGAACTAATGATCCTGGATCAAAACCTGAACTGAGATCAAGAGTTGGATGCTTAACCAAGTGAGCCACCCAGGCGCCCATGGATATTAATTTTTTTAAATGTGTTTGCAAATGTTTTCTTCTACAGTATAGTGAGGGGAGGCAAGATAGGATGCTGATTATCCATATGGGTACTGGAACCCAACTGCCTGGATTTGAATCCCAACTTTGCCACTTCTTAGTTGTGTGATCATGGGCAAGGTACTTAACACTATGTGCTTTGGTTTCCGTATCTGTAAAATGGCATCAACCACAATACTTACCTCATCACGTAGGATTGTTTTGGCATGTTATATCCTCACTTTATGAGGCTTAATGGTTAAATGAACTAAAGAGCTGGGAACAATGCCTGGTGAAAGGCTGATCCTGAATGCTTACTGTTTGCCACATGCTTTCTTACTTTGTGGTATATTTTTCCATATAAATTTTTCTTTTTCTTTTTGTAGAAAGGTGGTCAGTTTTTTTATTTATGAAAGCTGAATCTTCTAGATGTTGTGTCTTATAACTAGAAAGAGGTACACTTTACAATGAAATGGTAACAATTGTGAACCACTATGACCTGGCCACCCCAATACAGATTTCCTCCACTATCTGAAAGTAGAGTGTGCCTATGAAACCTTTCATAAGCCTAAATGGAGTAAAGCAAGGAAGCAATTACCATCAATTTACATGGAAACTTATTTAGCCTTCCCAGATGCCCAAAAATAACCTTTCTTAAGCTTTCCTGGTATCTTAGGACACATCTTGCTAATGGATGCACAAAAAAAATCGAAGTAGAGCACAGATGCTCAGACACAGTTCAAAGGGCTCATAGCTGATATTGCAATGCTGAGAGTAGTTGCCAGGGCAGGAGGTTGGCAGGTCCACTTTAGTTGTATGGGATGCCTGCTGCCTCTATAAAGGCTTGCTGCAAAACAAATGCATAAGGCAATTTTCACTTTTTTCCCCATAAAAGTGAAAATCCTCTTTCATTTTACTGAGTGCTATTCTCACTTTTTTTTTTTTGGATAAGTGGCCTAACACAAACTTTCTCAAAAAGTGGAATAGAAAAGTGGGTTTCTGGGCAGCCCGGGTGGCGCAGCGGTTTGGCGCCGCCTGCAGCCTGGGGTGTGATCCTGGAGACCCAGGATCGAGTCCCACATCAGGCTCCCTGCATGGAGCCTGCTTCTCCCTCTCCCTCTGCCTGTGTCTCTGCCTCTCTCTGTGTGTCTATGAATAAATAAACAAAATCTTAAAAAAAAAAAAAAAAGAAAAGTGGGTTTCTGTCAGAAACCAGAGTTCAGGTCCTACACCTTATTTACTATTCTGTAGGAGTGAGATGTAACAAATATATAAGGAATCTGAAAATTACATCATTAGGTTGGTTTATAATACTGGTTCTGAACTCTGCGCTCAGCCAAAGAGGTGCTGCCCCCTGAGGTGGCCATTGGCCCATGTTGTGGTTGAGCCCTGCGTAAACTACTAGCCCGAACTGAGATATGCTAGTGTGTAAGATGCATGCCGAATTTCAGAGATTCGGTGTGAAGACAAAGAATGCAGTATCTTTTTTATAATTTTGTATTAATTACATGTTGAAGGGATAATATCTTGGATCTACTAAAATATATATTAAATATTTACTATATACTATATACGCTGAATATACCAAAGTATATTTAAAAAAAAATTGGGGGCAGCCTGGGTGGCTCAGCAGTTTAGTGCCGCCTTCGGCCCAGGGTGTGATCCTGGGGACCCGGGATCGAATCCCACGTTGGGCTCCCTGCATGGAGCCTGCTTCTCCCTCTGCCTGTGTCTCTGCCTCTCTCTCTCTCTCTCTCTCTGTGTCTCTCATGCATAAATGAATAAAATCTTTTTTTACAATTTTTTTTATTGGAGTTCAATTTGCCAACATATAGCATAACACCCAGTGCTCATCCCATCAAGTGCCCCCCTCAGTGCCCGCCACCCAGTCACCCCCACCCCCCCACCCACCTCCCTTTCCACCACCCCTAGTTCGTTTCCCAGAGTTAGGAGTCTCTCATGTTCTGTCTCCCTTTCTGATATTTCCCACTCTTTTTTCTCCTTTCCCCTTCATTTCCTTTCACTATTTTTTATATTCCCCAAATGAATGAGACCATGTAATGTTTGTCCTTCTCCGATTGACTTATTTCACTCAGCATAATACCCTCCAGTTCCATCCACGTGGAAGCACATGGTGGGTATTTGTCATTTCTAATGGCTGAGGAATATTCCAGTGTATACATAGACCACATCTTCTTTATCCATTCATCTTTCGATGGACACCGAGGCTCCTTCCACAGCTTGGCTATTGTGGACATTGCTGCTAGAAACATCGGGGTGCAGGTGTCCCGGCGTTTCACTGCATCTGTATCCAATAAAATCTTTTTTTTCTTTTTTGTATCCAATAAAACCTTAAAAAAAAAAAAAAATCCAGTCGGGGCTCCCGGATTTAAATCTGAGCCCGGGCAGGCCAGCCGCACTTTGCCCCGCCCCCCGAGTCAGCCCCGCCCCTCGGCGTCAGCCCCGCCCCTCGGCGTCAGCCCCGCCCCCCGGAGTCAGCCCCGCCCCTTGAAGTCAGCCCCGCCCCTCGAGTCAGCCCCGCCCCGCCCTGGTTGCAGCCAAGCCCCGCGGTGGCCGCGTTCCCGCGGTCTCTGGGAAGGGCCTGCTTCCCGCCCCTTCCGTGCCCCGCGCGCGTGCGCACTCCGGCAGAGCTCGTGGAGGTGCTTTGGGGTCCCGGTTCCCCGGAGCCTCGGCCCGTCTGACCCCCCTCCCCCCGGCGGAGGACCTGGCGCTCACCGGGCGGCCGGGGTTGGCCCGCCATGCGTTGGGGGCTGTACCCGCGCGGCCCGGGGGCAGCGGCTCTGGCCGCGGCCCGGAATTTTTGGGCGCGGCCCCGCCTTCGCTGCCACCCCCGGGGACGAGGGACGGCGCGGTCGGTCAGCGGCGCCAGCAACCAGCCGCAGAGCTCGAGTAATGGCCGGTATCGGGACACGGTGCTGCTGCCGCAGACCAGCTTCCCCATGAAGCTGCTGGGCCGCCAGCAGCCCGACACGGAGGTGGAGATCCAGCAGGTGGGCAGGGAGGCCGGCCCGGCCGCGCGGAGGGAGGCGGGCGGCACCCCGGGGGGTGGGACGGGGCCGCGGGCTCGGTGACGCGACCGGTGCGAGCAGGGGGCCCTCGGGCTCTCTTACTTGAAAACCTCGGGGCAGTCCCTGTCCGAGGTGGCGGGTCCCAGAGCAGAGTATTTGTTATTAAGGGGGCGGGGGGGGGGGGATGCTCCCATAGCAGCACCGCACTGAATGGAAGTACCCTCCACCTTTTAATTTATTTTTATTTTTTTAATCTTCAGAGCACATTAATTATAGTTTTGGACCTTGGATATGACAAATGCTTGCATAAGGTGCACGCATAATTCTTTTTGTAATTTGTTTTTGCAGATTACACCATTTGTAAAACCTCACCTTTTTAAAGGCAAAAAACCGAGTTGAATTTGGACACTTTTCCAAGTGGCTTGTGGAAAGCAAATTAACATTGGACACATACAAATAAAAATTCGGTCCCGTGGGCAAGTTGAAAGTGATTTTTGTGGTGTCACCGGGCGCCTAGTGGGAATTCTGACTTTTTTTTGCAGAAGAGAGTAGCTGAACTTCACGTCCTCAGAGGCCCCTTCCTGAGATGTGCATCTGCCTCCTGTACCTAGACAACTTCCTGAGGGTAGACTCACATGTTACTTTCTCTGATTCTGGAGTCTTTAGGATTCCCGATATTCCCCGATAATTCGGCTTATGTTGGTTAAGCAACTTTGCTTAGCCTGGATGGTCTTAGGGCATTTATCAGAGTTCTAGACTCATAAACCTGTTTTGGCCATCTACTTTTAAAAAGGGTTTTACTCAGTACCACGGATATGCCAGAAACGGTAATAATTTCAGATGTTTTCTCATGTAATTTTCACACCAGCTCTGCGAATCATGAACATTCATCATTAACATTTTTTTTTTCTCAAGTAAAGGAACAAGCCCATAAAGGGCAAAGTGACGGG
This sequence comes from Canis lupus baileyi, assembly GCF_048164855.1. Lineage (NCBI taxonomy): Eukaryota > Metazoa > Chordata > Mammalia > Carnivora > Canidae > Canis > Canis lupus. The sequence goes on along the minus strand of NC_132875.1, from coordinate 9,102,292 downwards.
GCCAGGGGTACACAGTAGGTGAGAGAAGGGGGGTAGGGCTGCCAGTGAGGGGTGTTGGGATTTGGAGGGTAGCAAGTGCTGAGGCCACAGGAAAGCAAGAATAAGAGTCGGGGAGAGGGGACTGGGGTGCAGTCTACAGGCCGGTCCACTTGTGTCCACCAAGGAGTGGAGGGTGGGGAGCGCTGAGAGACGGGCCAAGATTTGGTGGTACTGACCTCTGTGGGGTCCTGTTTACCATGTAAAGAGCTTACACTTCAATGTGGAGCCTGTGGGGAAACTATCAAAAAGTTTTGAATAATGAGGACTCAGATGTGTATTGGGCTTTAGAGTTGAATACGTTGTTATGAGATAATAAGCAAACGCTGGCTGTTATTTATGGTAAGATTCAGGGGGGTATGTATTTGGTTGTCGTTCAGACATTGTGGTTCTTTTTACACAGAAATGTGGATTTTCAGAACTTTATTCGTGGCAAAGAGAAAGAAAAGTAAAAACAGAATTTTGTCTTCATGATGGACCTCCTTATGCAAACGGTGACCCCCACGTTGGACATGCTTTAAATAAGGTAAATTGTACTTACAAGGCTTGAGGGGAAAACCTTTGTTTAAGTATATGTTACAAAAAATGTATATCCTGATTTTATGACAGTTATGTTAATTTGCATTGCTAGGTAAAACTAGATGTCTTTGAGTAGGCTCCATGCCCAATGTGGAGCCCAGTGAGGGGCTTGAACTCACAGCCCTGAGATAAGATCTAAGCTGAGGTCAAGAGTCAGATGCTCAACCAACTGAGCCGCCCCAGGCGCCCCAAAACTAAAATATCTTAATAGAAAGCAGCAATAAACAGTTGGATTTTTTTAAAAGATTTTATTTATTTATTCATGAGAGACACACACAGAGAGAGAGGCAGAGACGTAGGCAGAGGGAAAGGAGGCTTCCTGCAGGGAGCCCAACGTGGGATTCCATCCTGGGACTCCAGGATCATGCCTTGGGCTGAAGGCGGTGCTACACCGCTGAGCCACCTGGGCTGCACTTAATGCTTTGTGAAAAATAACATCACTGGTATTTGCTTTGGGCTTATTATTATTTTATGACAGTTAATATTTTAGTCAGTAAATAATTATCAAGCACCTACTATGTGCCAGGCATTTTTCTAGACTCGGAATTGCATTGAACAAAACAGCGATGTGTTTTTGTCTTTATGGAGCTTATCTCTGATCAGGAAAGACGTAATAACACAAATAAGTAAAATCTATAAATGTTAGATAGTTGCTGTAGACTGAATATTTGCCCCCTAAATTTATATGTATAAGCCTAATAATCTCTAATGTAATGGTCCTTGGAGTGGGGCGCCTTTGGGCGGTGATTAAGTCATGAGGGCAGAGCCCTTAGCAGGAGATTCGCACCCTTACAGGAGAGACCCCAGAGAACTTCCCTGTCTCCCACATGCCCCTTGAGGTTAGAGCGAGAAGCTGCTGGGCTGAATCAGTCAGCACCTTGATCTTGTCCATTTTCTAATTGGAGGTTTTTTTTTTTTTATTGTTCTGTTTTGAGAGTTCTTTATATATATAGCCTAGGTATGAAACCTTTGTCACATATGTGGTTTGCAACTATTTCTTCCAGTCTGTAACTTATCTTTTCATTCTCTTAACAGAGTATGTTGAAGGGTAAAGTCCTTAACTTCTTTTTTTTTTTTTTTTTAAGATTTTATTTATTTATTTGACAGAGTGAGAGAGTACCCAAGCAGGGAGAGTAGCTGGCAGAGGGAGGGAGAGGGAGAAGCAGACTCCTTGCTGAGCAGGGAGCTCGGACTCGGGGCTGGATCCCAGGACCGTGGGATCATGACCTGACCTGAACCCAGAAACTTAACCAACTTAGCCACCCAGGCGCCTCAAATTTTTCTTTTTTTTTAAATAATCTCTACCCCTAGTGTGGGGCTCAAACTCATGACCTCAAACTCCGAAGAGCCGCATGCTCTTCTGACTGAGCCAAGCCAGGTGTTCCTAAAAGTTAATTTTGATGAAGTCCAGCTTATCAGTTTTTCCTTTTATGAATCATGCATGTAGTGTCATGTCTAAGAACTCTGTCAAGCCTTCAAACCTAAAGATTTTCTCCTGTATTTTTTCTACGACTTTTACATTTAAATCCATGATACATTTTGAGTTAACTTTTTTATGAGGTGTGAGTCTTACAGTGAGGGTTATTTTTTTTTTCCTGTGGATGTCTAGCACCATTTATTGACAAGGCTATTTCCCAAATGAGTTACCTTTGTACTACTGTCAAAAATCAGTTGGGCAAATATGTGTGGCTCTATTTCTGGATTCTCTGTTCTGTTCTATTAATCTATTTGTCTGTCCTGCTAATACCACAGTGTTGGTGACCGTAGCTACAGAATAAATCTTGAAATTGGGTAGTCTCTTTCTTCCATTTTATATTCAAAATTGCTTTAGCAGTGTCAGTTTCTTTGCTTTTCTATATACATTTTAGGATAATTTTTAAAAGAATATTTATATATTCGAGACACAGAGAGAGAGGCAGAGACACAGGCAGAGGGAGAAGCAGGCTCCTTGTAGGAAGCCCCATGCGGGACTCGATCCTGAGACCCTGGGATCACACCCTGAGCCAAAAGCAGACGCTCAACCTCCTGAGCCACCTATTTTTTTTTTTACTTCAGTATCAGAGAAATTCTCCCTGAGGAAGTGATTTTTAAGCACCGTTTTGAGAGTACTAGCAGGTACTAGGTCAATTATGTGAGGTGGATAATAAATAGCACCAGTATGCAATTTTTTGAGAGAACTAATTTTAGCCCCCTCCCGTTTATTGAGACCTAAGTGACGTATAACATTGTATTAGTCTAAGGTGTACAATGTAATAATATATGTATATATCATTTAATGAATACCACAATTAGTTAACATCATTTTACTGCTTCTTTTATTTTGGATGCTTTTATTCCTTTTACTTGCCTATTTCTCTGGCAGGACCTCCAATACTATGTTGAATAGGAGTGATGAGAGTGTATTATTATTCATAATCTTAGAGGAAAAGCTTTCAACTTTTCACTTTTTAAAAAATAATATTTTATTTATTTATTCATGAGAGACTCAGAGAGAGAGGCAGAGACATAGGCAGAGGGAGAAGTGGGCTCCCTGCAGGGAGCCAGATGCAGGACTCGACCTCAGGACCCCGGGATCATGACCTGAGTCAAAGGCAGACACTCAACCACTGAGCCACTCAGGTGTCCTTCAACTTTTCACTGTTGAGTATGATGGTATCTGTCTGTGGGCTTATCATATGTGGTCTTTATTATGTTGAGGTACATTCCTTTTAAATCCACTCTGTTGAGAGTTTTTATCATGGAAGGCTGTTATATTTTGTCAGATGCTTTTTCTGCTTCTATTGAGATGATGGTAGGATTTCTGTCAACTTAGTGTTACCAGTTTTTTTGTGTATGTTGATCTATCCTTGAATACCAGGGATAAATCCCATTTGCTTTTGCTGTATCATCCTTTTATTTATTTATTTATTTTTAAAGATTTTATTTATTCACGAGAGACACAGAGAGGGGGGTGGTGCAGAGACACAGGCAGAGAAAGAAGCAGGCTCCATGCAGAAGCCCAATATGGGACTCGATCCCGGGTCTCCAGGATCACGCCCTGGGCTGAAGGCAGGCGCTCAGCTGCTGAGCCACCCAGGGATCCCCTGTATCATCCTTTTAAAGTACTGTTGAATTCCGTTTGATAGCATTTTGTTGAGAACTTCTGCATCTTTATTCATCAAGGATTTTGGACTATAGTTTTCTTGTCATGTCCTTATCTGACTTTGGTATCATGGTAAATGTTGACCTTATATAATGAGTTTGGGAGTGTTCTCACCTCCTCAGTTTTTTGGATGAGTTAAAGGTTTGTCATTCATTCTTTTATAAATATTTGTTAGAATGAGTGAAGCCATATGGTCTTGGACTTTTCTTTGTTGAGAGGTTTTTAATTACTGATTCAGTCTCCTTACTTGTTACTGATCTATTCAGATTTTGTTTTTTCTTTTTAAAGATTTTATTTATTTATTCGTGAGAGACAGAGAGGCAGAGGGAGAAGCAGGCTCCATGCATGGAACCCGACATGGGACACAATCCCCGGTTTCCAGGATCCCGCGCTGGGCTGAAGGCGGCGCTAAATCGCTAAGCTACCCAGGCTGCCCAATTTTCTGTTTTTTCTTAATTCAGTCCTGGGAGGCCAGCCTACCAGGGTTATCCAATTTCTTGGCACCTAATTGTTCATAATAGTCTCTTATGGTTCTTTTATTTTTCAAATATGGGTTGGAGTATCTCCTCTTTGGTTTATAATTTTATTTTATTTATTTGAGATCTTCTTGATAAGTCTAGCTAAAAGTTTGTCATTTTGTTTATCTTTTCAAAAAATCCATACTAAGTTTTGTTGTTTTCCTGTTTTCTGTTTCATTTATTTCTCTTCTAATGTTTGTTATTTCTTCTTTCTACAAACTTTGGGCTTAGTTTGTTCTTTTCTAGTTCCATGGGGATGTAAAGTTAGTCTGGGATCTTTCTTCCTTTTTAACGTAGGCACTAACTGCTATAAACGCCCCTACCATGGGACGCCTGGGTGGCTCAGCGGTTGGGCGTCTGCCTTCAACTCGGAGCATGATCTCAGGGCCAGGATCGAGTCCCTCATCAGGCTCCTTGCAGGAAGCTTGCTTCTCCCTCTGCCTGTATCTCTGCTTCTCTCTCTCTGTGTGTGTCTTTCATGAATAAATAAATAAAATCTTAAAAAGAAAAACTTCTCTCCCAGAACTGCTTTTGTTCCATTTCATAAGGTCTAGTACATTATGTTTCCATATTTGTTTGTTTTGATATTCTTATATGACCCATTGGTTTTTCAGAAATATATTATTTTCCACATATTTGTGAATTTTCTAGTTTTCTTCATATTACTGATTTCTAGTTTTATACCATGTGGTATGAAAAGATACTTGATGTGTTCCTAATCCTTCCACATTATAAGGACTTGTTTTGTAGCCTAATATATGATCCATCCTGGCCATTGTTCTGTGTGTGCTTGAGAAGAATGTATATTCTGCTGCTGGTAGATGGAGTGTTCTGTATATATGTTAGGTCCATTTAGTCTAAAGTACAGTTCAAGTCCAATGTGTCTCTACTGATTTTCTGTCTGTATGACTGACCTATTCATTGTTGACAAATGGGATATTGAAGTCCTTTACTGTTAATGTATTCTTGTCTTTTCAGATCTGTTAGTAGTTACTTAATATATCAGGTGCTCTGATGTTTGATGCACATATTTTTAAGACTTATATTCTTCTGATGAATTGACTCCTTTATCATTATGATAATTTTGTCTCTTGTTATAGTTTTTTTTTTAAGATTTTATTTCTTTGAGTGAAAAAGAGAGGGTGTGCACACATGAGGGGGGATGGGCAGGAGAAGAAGCAGACTTCCCCCTCCTCCCCCGAGCAGGGAGCCCGATGTGGGGCTTCATCCCAGGACCTAGGATCATGACCTGAACCGAAGACAGATGCTTAACTGCTTGAGCCACCCAGGCACCCCTCATTTAAAGTCTGATTTAAAGTCTGTTCTAAGATAAGTGTAGCTATATTGTTCTCTTTGGGTTTCTATTTGTATGGAATCTTTTTCTGTCCCTTCACCTGATCCCTATCTGTGTCCTTAAATCTTACAGGAGTCTCTTATAGGCAGCACAGTTGGGTCTTGTTTTTTCATCCATTCAGTCACTGTACATCTATTGATTGGTGATGTAATCCCATTTATATTTACAGTAGTTATTAGTAGGCAAGGACTTACTAATGCCAACTTACTGTTTTTTGTTTGTTCCTTTCTATCTCCTTTGTAAATTGATTTTTTTTTCATAGTGGTATGTTTTGATTACCTTATCTATATCTTTTATACATTTACTGAAGGCTTTTACTTTGTTATTATTGATAAAATTTAGAAATTTTGGAGTTCATGAGAGAATGACTAAGAGAAATCTTTTTTTTTTTTTTTTTTTTTTTTTTAGAAAATTCTTGAGACATTTTTGGTACAGAAAGGTGACTTTATTATAGTGTGGGGACAGAACTCGTGGGCAGAAAGAGCTGCACTGGGGTTGTGAGAAGCAACTGATTATATACTTTTTAATTAGTGGGGGTTAGGGATAGTGTAAGTCTCTAAGGAATTTGGAAGCAAGGCTTTCAGGACCTTGAGGGGCTAGCTGCTGTTAAGGTAAGGTTACTTTTAGTTTTTAGTAAAACATAAACATTAAGACACTAAGGCAGCCGTGAGTTCCTTGAAGAAGGTCATTCTCTGCATGATACAGGGGTCTATCAGTAGGCTGCAAACTGTAGGCAGATTTATTTACTTATTTAAAGATTTTATTTAGTTAAGAGGGAGAGAGAAAAAGCATGAGTTGGGAGAGGGGCAGAGGGAAAAGTAGTGCAGAACCCAGTGCAGGGCTTGATCCCAGGACCCTGAGAAAAAGTCAGATTTAAGGACTGAGACACCCATGTGTTCCAGGAGATTTAAGTTAAGCTTCATTTCTCTTGCCTTTGTTTCCCTCATCAATTACTATGAATCTTACATAAAACCTAATAGTCTTCTAAGCTTGCAGCAACTTAACTTCAATTATATACAAAACTTCTATCCTTTTACTACTTCCAACACATTTTTTTTTTTTTTTTTTTTTTATGATAGTCACAGAGAGAGAGAGAGAGGCAGAGACATAGGCAGAGGGAGAAGCAGGCTCCATGCACCGGGAGCCCGACGTGGGATTCGATCCCGTGTCTCCAGGATCGTGCCCTGGGCCAAAGGCAGGCACTAAACCGCTGCACCACCCAGGGATCCCCTTGTTTTATGTTTTGATGTCATAATTTACATCTTTTTATATTGTGTGTTTACTAACAAGTTATTGTAGCTACATTAAATGTACATTAGTTACATTTAATACTTCTGTCCTTAGGGCTTTACTTATTTATTTTTTTTGGAGAGAGAAAAAGCATGTGATCAGTGGTGAGGGAGAGGGAGAGAGAGAATCCTAAGCCGACTCCACACCCAGTGCCGAGCCTGATGCGGTGCTCAATCCCATGACCCTGAGATCATGATTTGAGTCGAAAGGAAGAGCTGGATGCTTAACCGTTAAGGCTGAGCCACTAAGGTGCCCCTGTCTTTTGGTCTTTATGTTAGAGTATGGCATAAATGCACCAACATAATATACTGTTGGGGTATTTTGAATTTGACTATATACTCACCTTTGTTATTTTTGTGTTTTCCTGGTAGTAAATAGCATCCCTTCGTTGCAGCTTGAAGAGCTCCTTTCAGAATTTCTTATGTGGTAGGTCTAGGGGTGATGAACTCCCTCAGCATTTGTTTGTCTAGGAAAGTCTTTACATCTCCTTCATTTCTCAAGGACAGCTTTGCCAGGTAAAGTATTCTTAGTTGGAAATTTATTTGCAGCATTTTAATATGTCATTCCACTCTGTCCTGACCTGCAGGGGTTCTGGGGTTCTGCGGAGAAATCTGATAGCCTTATGGGGGGAGTCTCTGGTAATTGACAAGCTTTTTTCTTTTGTAGCTTTCAAGGTACCTACTTTGTCTTTGATTTTTGACAGTTTAATTATAGTGTGTCTTTTAGAATATCTCTGGGTTGCATTTATTTGGGAATGTATGAGCTTAGTGAACTTGGATATCCAAGTATCTCCCCAGTTTCCCAGTTTTAGGAAGTTCTCAGCTAGTTCCTCCTCCCTCCCTCCCTCCCTCCTTCCTTCCTTCCTTCCTTCCTTTCTTTCTTTCTTTCTTTCTTTCTTTCTTTCTTTCTTTCTTTCTTTCTTCCTCCCTCTTTCTTTCTTTCTTTCTTTCTTTCTTTCTTTCTTTCTTTCTTTCTTTCTTTCTTTCTTTCTTTCTTTCTTTCTTTCAGATTTATTTATTTATTCATGAGAGACACACACAAAAAGGCAGAGACATAGGCAGAGGGAGAAGCCAGCTCTCTGTGGAGAGCCCAATGTGGGACTCGATCTCAGGACCCTGGGATCATGACCTGAGCTAAAGGCAGATGCTCAGCCACTGAACCACCCAGGTGCCCCTAGTTTATCTTTAAATAAACTTTCTGATTCTTTTTTCCCCTCTCTTTTCCTTCTGGGATTTTCATAAAGCATAGATTTTCTTTTTTAAGTGGTTTCAAATTATTTCTGAAGAAATAAAGTTATTTCTTTATTCCTTTTCACTCTTGTATCTTTTGTACCTTCAGCTGGATATTTTCAAATGATCTAGCTTTGATTTCACTGATTCTTTCTTCTGATGGTTCCTGTGGGCTGTTGAAGCTCTCCATTGAATTTGACACTTCTCCAGCTCCAAAATGTATTGTTGGTTCTTTATTCTTTTCTATCTCTGGATTGAACTTTTTATTATGTTCTTATATTGTTTTTCTGATTTTGTTAAATTGTGTATGTCTGATCTCTTATTGCTCTTGGAGCATCTATGGGACAGTTGCTTTAATTGTTTGTCAGGCAGTTTGTGGCTTTTCATTTCTGTATGTGTTTATGTGTGTTTTACTAGAAGATTACTTAGTTCCTCTGACAGGGTCATGTTTCCTTGGTTCTTTGTGATTCCTGTAGCCTTGTGTAGTTGACTATGCATTTGAAGAAGCAATCACTTCTTCCAGGCTCTGGAAAGACATATAGATGGGAGCATGCTGGAGTGTGCTGTGGTGTGGGGTACAGTGTTTGAATGTGTGTGGCCATCCTAGCTTAGGGATGGGGGCGTAGTATCATGTTTGCTCAGGCAGCTGGGGTCCTCATCAGCAATAGTGTGACCATCAGTAAGATCTGTAGATGGTTCACCATGAATATATGGGCTTTTGGAGTCCTCAGCAATGCTTCCAGGTCCATTGGCCGGGGACCAAGGCAGGTGGTAATGGTGGCCTAAGCCAGTGATCTGCCCACACTTGGTTGTGGTGGGGGGCTGGCTGTAGGTGCCAATGTGGTGGTAAGGGCCAGCTGCAGACATAGGCAGTGGTGATGGTCAGAAGCAGGAACAGTGTCCAGGATCACCTTCAGGTAAATAGCTCAGGGCCGCTGGCTGTTAGTGTGTACAACTGTGACTGCTCTGGCTAGCCACATGCCTATGCAAGGTCAAGGAGGTTGGTCATGGAAAATTGAGGCTGCTGGCACACAAGTCAGTGAAAGGAATCAGGGCCAGATCCAGACCTATAAACAGTGGGGAGCTTGGCTGTCAGCATGCATTTATGTGACTGCAGGGGCTAGTTACAGGCACCCACAGCAATGCAGGCCAGGGATGGTAGTCAGGTTGGAGCTGGGCCTGCGGGGGAAGCAGCTGCGGGAGCCTCGGTTGTTGGCATGTTGTTGTGTAACTGCAGACATTAGCCTCCTGTATGTGCACAGCAGTGGATGCTGGTAATGAGAAATACTTCTTTTTTTTTTAAATTTTTTTATTTATTTATGATAGTCACACACAGAGAGAGAGAGAGAGAGAGGCAGAGACACAGGCACAGGGAGAAGCAGGCTCCATGCACTGGGAGCCCGACGTGGGATTCGATCCGTGTCTCCGGGATCGTGCCCTGGGCCAAAGGCAGGAGCCAAACCGCTGCGCCACCCAGGGATCCCGAGAAATACTTCTTTACGTGTGTTGTAGACTTTTTTGTTAGAAACTGGGCATTTTAGATCATAAGTTGTGATAAATCTGAATAACAGTCTCTTGGACTCCATTCCCCCTCCCAGCTTTTAATTGAAATTAATAAAACAGTTGGAAATTTTCAGAGTAAGATAGATGGGTTTTGTCTGAAAATTACCAACTGTTTTCTCTGTTGTTTTCAACGACACCTCAGGGCATAAACTGTCCTGTAGACTAATCCATCAAATTTGGGATCCTTTAAAATATTAGGTCCTGGGGTGTTAGTGTTTGACATTTGTTCGGATCCCAGCAGGGCTCCTCCCAGCTGTCTCTTCTGGTTTTCTTCTGCAAACTAGCTGACTTAGATTTTAACCTGTGTCATCTTGAATCTATAAACCTTCCAGCTGTTTTTCCCCACAGCCTCCACTCTTTTTGACAGCCCCTTAGGCTTGAATTTCTCTATGTTCTGTTGCTGGGAAGAGATTAAAAGCTATTAGTTTTACTGCCTATTCCTCTCCTCAGAGAAAATCACCCAGCCAAGGCTCTGGAGCTGAGAGTGGGGACAACTGTATACTTCTCTGTGAGAGATACCCCTACTTTAGAGTTCAGCACTTGTGGGAGAGTCAGCAGTCTGTGATCTTGAACTGCCTTTCCTGTTGTGGAACCACCATTTTATGAGCCTGAACAAGTAGGATTGGAGCCCCGGTGTTCCCAGCAGACTTGTACCCAAAGTAGAGTTTCTGTTCCATGAGTGGGAGCCAAGTGGAGGGAGTCCCTTACCTCTTAACTGCACTTGCCTGGAAGTTAGCCTCAGCAGCAGCAGGTGGCTGGGGCAGAGACATAAATGCAGACATAAATGCTTGCCCTTCCTAGGGAAAATAGCCCTCCAGCTGAGAGCTGGAGCAAGAGGAGCCCTGGGTTCTTGGCAGCACCAGTCTGAAGTTGATTCTCTGCCTCACGGAACTGGCAGGCTGGAGAGAAAGAATGGCCTTGAGTCAAATGCCAAGGACTCTCACTTCTCTGACAAATTTTTGTAGAATTTTTGTTATATAGATGTTTCTTCATCTGGATGATGGGCCATATATCCAAGAGCTTTAAAGATTGGGTTTTAAAATTATTTCTCCAAAAAAAATAAAAATAAAAATAAATAATTTCTCCAGGAATGCCTGGGTGGCTCAGTGGTTGAGCATCTGCCTTTGACTCCAGGCATGATCTCAGAGTCCCGGCATTGATTCCCGTATCAGGCTTCCTGTAGGGAGCCTACCTTTCCCTCTGCCTGTGTCTCTGTCTCTCTCTTTGTGTCTCTCATGAATAAATAAAATCTAAAAAAAAAAAAAGATAAACTAGCTGAAGGGCACCTATGGCTCAGTGGTTGAGCATCTTTAAAAAAAAAATTTAAATTTATTTCCCCAGTTTTACTAGGAAGTTTGTCCATATAGTTCCTTGCACTGTCATTCTTAAGGTCAAACTCTGTCTCATTGAATTTTCTCTTTTATTGTTTTTAATTACATTGACACTATTTTTTTAAAATTATTATTTCTTTGTTTCTGCTTGCTTTGGGTTCATTTGTTCTTTTTGTAGTTTCTTGAGGTGAGATTTTACATTTTTGATCAGATTTTCTGTCTTTTCTAGCATATGCATTTTATTGCTATAAATTTTTGTCAGCACTTCTGTAGATTGTGTTCCACAAATTTTGACATGTATTTAGTTAATATTTTTATTCAGTTCATTGTATTTTGCGATTTCTCTTGAGAATTCTTTTTTGGTCCATGAGTTATTTAGAAGTGTATTTGCCTTTCCATCCCTTTACCCTCCCATATTTATAACATGTCTTATGTGTATTTCTATACATATGTTTCTGTCTCCATAAGGTAGTGTTTGATAGTTATTTTTTCAACTGTGAAACATAAGTTGAAGATTTGAGTAAACAGATTATAATATTTACTCGTATTTCTATCATATCCTTTCTTGCTTCTTTGTGTTTCCGCATTCCTTTATTGTTTTCCTTCTAGTTAGAGAGTTTCCTGTAGTTTTTCCTTAGGGCAGGTCTGCTGGTCAAAGATCATCTTTGTTTTCCTGCATCTGATAATGTCTTGATTTTCCTTTTATCCTTCAAGTATATTTTTGCTACACTTAGGATTTTGGATTGACCGTGTTTTTTTTTTTTTTTTTTTTTTCCAGCACTTGAAAAATATTGTACTACTTGCTTCTGGCCTCCATATTTTCTGATGAAAACTCTACTGTAATTCAGATTATTTTTCAAGTGTAAGCAAGGTGTCATTTCTCTCTCTCTCTCTCTCTCTTTTTTAAAGTCTTATTCACTTAAAGTAATCTCTACACCACACAGGGACTTGGAACTCACACCCCTAAGATCAAGAATCCCATGCTTTTCTAGCTGAGCCAGCCAGGTGCCCCACTCTCTAATGTCTCTTAAGATGTTTTCATTTTCGAAAGTTTAATGATAGTGTCTCTTGGTGTGGATTTCTTTAGATTTGTCATGTTGGACATCATTCAGCTTCTTGAATTTGAAGGCATGTATCTTCAACCAGTTTGTGTTGTTTCTGGCCGTTACTGTTTCATTTCTAACTAAAGTCTCCTTTCAGGACAGCAGTGACACCAGTGTTTGATCTTTTGTGATAGTCCCACAACTCCTTGATTTTCATTTTTTCCCCCCGTATTTTCTCCTCTTTGCTTTTTAGATTAACTTATCATTCAGTTGTGAAGTTTAGTGGTTTTTTTTTTTTTTTTTAGTTTAGTGGTTTTTATCTTTGTCTCCTCCATTCAATATGCAAGCCTATCCATTGAGTTTCTTTTTTCTTTTCTTTTTTATTTTTTTTTAAGATTTTATTTATTTATTCACGAGAGACACAGAGAAAGAGAAGCAGAGACAGAGGGAGAAGCAGGCTTCATGCAAGGGGCCCAATGTGGGACCCGATTCTGGGACTGCAGGATCACGCACTGAGCTGAAGGCAGACGCTCAACCACTGAGCCACCCAGGTGTCCCATCCATTGAGTTTCTATTTCAGTTATTGCTTCACTTTTAAAGTTATTTTCACGTATAAAATTTACAGTTGATGTTCCAGTTAAACCTCAGTTTAAAAAATACCATTTATTTTTTCTCTTTCAACAAATTCTTTGAGGCTTTTTATTTTTTCATATTTTTCAATTATGTTCACAACTGTTTAACCATTTTTATCATGGTTGCTTTAAAATCTTTTTCAGATTATTCTAACGTCTCTCTTATCTTAGTGTTGGTTATCTACTATCTTTTTATTCAGTTTTAGATATTTACTGTTGGTATGGTAAGTGAACTTTTATTGAAATCTTGACATTTTGTATTTTCTGAGAGTCTGAATTTTAAACACTTTTAGCAGCTTTTATTCACTGACACCTTTCCAGCAGAGGAATGTGAGCACTGTCTGGCTACTGCCAGGTGGGGTCAGAAATCCAGATTCTCTACTCAACCTCTTTTAAGACTAAGAAGAGGAGCTCCTTTTTTACTTCTCAGCAGGATAGGAATTCTACTTCTCCCTAAGCCTCCACGGTCACTGCCCAACTATAAAGTGCTAGTGTGCCATGTAACTGCTTTCTGCATGGCCTCTAGTGATACCAGGGCAGGAAGAGGTAGCCTTGTTACCACCGAGCAGTGGTGAACATTCCAACTCTGCATTAAGCCTCCTCTGAGTACCCCAGTGGAAATGGGAAGGGGTGCCTCATCGCTGCTGGGTGGGGGGTCCAGGCTCCTTACATGGTCTCCACTGACACTGTAGATGGGGTCTCATTGCCAGCTACAGGGATGTAGTCCCCACTTGCTACTTGATTTTCTTTAACAACATCTTGGCTGGGGAGGAGGGCTTAAAGATGCCTGTGACAGATTTACAAAGGTGGAAATCTAGGCTCTTTAGCTTTTGCTTGAAGGGCTGGCTGCTTAACTGGAGTAGAGCAGTTAGGCGTAATTTACACTGGTAGTGTATACTGGATGTCCTTAATGGGACTTGATTAAATAAATTTTGGTGATGAAGTACTACGGAATCTTAAAAGGAATTAGGTAGATATATCTGTACTGACATGAAAGATGTCCAAATATTATTAACTGAAGGAAGAAAAACAAATTTTAAGAGTGTTATATTAGGATCTAATTTTGGAAAAAAATTTAAACCCAATATTTGTTATTACTAATATTTGTATTTTTTTTTTAAAGCAAAGATCCTGTGTTACTCTTTTTTTTTGGGGGGGGGAAGAACTTACTCTTATAGTCACAAACAACAAAGAAAATTTAAAAAAAATTTAATGTACTTAATGGTTAAACAGTAAATCTGGAAAGTAAATGTGTTTGAATAGTCAAAATTTAAAGAAAGACAAGGAACACATTGCTCTACCAGATAGGAATATAATGCAGCATTATCTATTCTGATGAATAAAACAAAATAGGTGTCTGGACCAGTCTTATCTGTTTTATTTTTATTTTTTTTATTTTTTTAAAGATTTTATTTATTTATTCATGAGAGACCAGAGAGAGAGAGAGAGGGAGAGAGACCGAGAGAGACAGAGAGAGAGAGAGAGAGAGAGAGGCAGAGACACAGGCAGAGGGAGAAGCAGGCTCCCATGCAGGGAGCCTGACGTGGGACTTGATCCTGGGTCTCCAGGATCCCAACCTGGGCTGAAGGCAGCTGAGCCGCTGAGCCACCCAGGCTGCCCAGTCTTGTCTGTTTTAATACATTCTTGTTACTTATCATAGAGAACCTTCAAGAGGTATTATCTTTGCTTTAAAATTACTCCTTTTAGATTGTTTTCTCCATTTTATATTATTTAAGTCTGACTTATCCATTTGTCTTTTGGAACTTTCTGCTGCATGTGTTCAAAGAATTAAGACATTTTATTTTTATTTTTTTTGAATTAAGACATTTTAATTGGAAAAAATCTAGTTTCTTGTTTTTAATATACCCAATAAAATAATTTATTATAACAAAAATAAAAAAGAAAACTCTATTGTTCCAGATTCTTTTGGTTGCTAGGGATAGAAAGGCAACTCTTGAATAAATTAAGCAAAAATGGAAATTTATTGGCTTTAATATTAACTGTTCTTTTTTTAAGATTTTATTTATTTATTCATGAGAGACACACACAGAGGGACAGAGAGAGAGGCAGAGAGAGAGAGAGAGACGCAGAGAAAGAAGCAGGCTCCATGTAGGAAGCCTGATGTAGGATTCGATCCCGGGACTCTGGGATCACGCTCTGGGCCAAAGGCAGGTGCTCAATTGCTGAGCCACCCAGGTGTCCCAATATTAACTATTAAAGTCTAGAGATAGTTTCAGCTCCTTTCATGGCTGGATCCAGGGACTCAGATATTATTAGAGTTAGTTTTTCTCCATTTTTCACTCTTAAACATGGTTCCTCTTTTGATGCTTCCCATACCCTCATTCCCACCCTGCACATTTCTTAACATTTACAGGCTTATATTCTTCTATCTTCTCTTTTCCAGCAGTTTTTCCAAAAGTCCTGGATTGAATCTCTTTGTCCTGATTTGAGTCACAGGTCTGTCCCTGAATCAATCATTTTGGACTTGGGAATAGAATATGCTGAAGGCCACAGTGGATCATGTGTCCACCCTTGTAGCTAGAGTGGAGGGGAGTGAGCTCCATATGGATTGAGGAGAGAGGAGTTCTCTCTAAAAAACTGAGGCACTATACAAATCTGCCTCTCATGTGTATAGTTGGAGGTTCTGTTGAAGATTTTGGGCTCTTTGGAACTAGAGGAGGAACAGTTTTTGTTTTTCCTCAGACATACCATAGGTAGTCATGCTTGCTTACCTCCCTTGGAATGCATTTCCTTTTTTTTTTTTTTTTGGAATGCATTTCCCACGTATTCATCTAAATGGTACATTTTCTCATTTCCTTCATGTCTCTGTTCAGACTTCATCTCATCAGGCTTTACTGATCTTCCTCTACAATAGCACTGCCACCACAACCAGCTCACATGCTATTTTCAAACTTTCAGCCTTTCTTTTTTCTTCGTAGTGAATGAATATGTTTATTTTCTGTCTTCATTTGAAAGACCTTGTCTCTCCTGTTTACTGCCATACTCTAAGTTCTTACAATAGTTTTTGGCATATAGTAGGCATTCAGAAATACGTCTTGAAACAAAGGAATACATGAGTATTGTGATAGGAAAAAGAAATGAGGACAGAGGATTATCATGAATAAAAGAGACCAGTGGTTCTTAAACATATGGAGGAACTTGTTTGGAGAGGACTGGTAAAACATTGTGTTTGCATCCCTGCTGTTCCTTTTACATGGGCTTCACATATAACCTTCCCTATAGGGACATTCATTATTAGCTGAAATGATTTCATTCTGCTAATACGGCCAAAAGCAACACTGTTCAGTAGAAACAATGCAGGCTACAAATGTAAGCCACGTAAGTTAAATTTTTTTTATTAGCTGCATAAAAAAAGAAGAAACAGATGAGCCTTATTTTTAACACTATATTTAACTCAGCATATCTAAGCTACCATTTTAATTTATAGCCACTGTGAAACTTTTTTTGAGATATTTCACATTCTATTTTTTTTGTACACAGTATTTGAAATCTGGTATATATTTTACATTTATGGTGCATTTCAATTTGGACTAGCCATGTTTTCAGTTGCTCAGTAGCCAACTGATAGCTAGTGGCTACTATATAAAGTGTTACAGTCTAGAGCATATATGTAGACATTCATTTCTTCCACAGATATTTTTAGACAGTGCCAGATACCATTCTAAATGCAGGGGATTTACTGGTGAAGAAGACAGATGAGATTTCAAGGAGTTTCTATTTTACTGGGAAGGGATAAATAATAACCAGAGAGAATAATTTCAAATAAGATTAATGGGATGGAGGTTATTTGTGTATTGATTGATTTCAATAATATACCTACTGAAAGGGTACATATCTTGAGTATGTATAATTAGATACATTTTTTATGTCTTGTGATTACTACCCAGGCCACAGGGCTTCCTCCTGCTGTTTGGTAAGTTCAAAAGTTAGAATTTTAATTGGGGGAAGCTGTGGGAAGAATATATAATATCTTTTCTAATTTTGATGGATATGGAAAGGAGGAAATAATTTTCCGGGCATTGTTTCATTTTGGGAAGAGGAAATTGAGCTTGGAGCCAAATTGATCCTTTGCCTTTGATCTTCCATTTTATAATGGTAATATATTTTTAAAAGGCTCTGCTCCCCTCTAGTATCTAAAATGAACTAGGAAGGGAAAGTTTCCATACTCTAAGGACATTATGAGTTTTGCGTTGATTATATTCTATTTCTTAGTTGAAAATAAATAATATTGAGTTATTTCATGTTAATATTTTTAATTAGAGTAAAGCAAATTTATAAATGACTTATTTTTACTGTCTAGTTTTTTTTCTTTTTTTTTTTTTTTAAGATTTTTATTTATTCACGAGAGACAGAGAGAGAGAGAGAGGCAGAGACCCAGGCAGAAGGAGAAGCAGGCTCCATGCAGGGAGCCCGATGTAGGACTCGATCCCAGGTCTCCAGGATCATCACACCCTGGGCTGAAGGCAGTGCTAAACTGCTGAGCCACCTACCAGGGCTGCCCTACTGTCTAGTTTTTAAGAGGTCAAAATTTTTTCTTAAAAAAGCAGTATAGACTACTCTTCTGCATATCCCAACTTTACAAACAAATTGGTAATTCTAGACATAGTATTTTTCACTTTGAAATCTTTTATTTGATTTGTTTTCTGGAGTTAATGGCATTTTAAAACTTCAAATATGTGTTACTTTTGTGTTTCTGTAGAACATGAGTTAATAAATTGAATAGGTTATTTTGTTTATATAAATCCTTTTAAAATTGAGCTTTCTCAGTGTTTTGCAATGATGAATATAACTGGTGCAAACCATAAGAGACTCTTAACTATAAGAAACAGGATTGCTGGAGGGAGGTTGTTGGGGGGAATAGGATAACAGGATAACTGGGTGATGGGCATTAAGGAGGGCATGCGATGTAATGAACACTGGGTGTTATATGCAACTCATGAATCACTAAATTCTACCCCTGAAACTAATAATATACACTGTATGTTAACTACATTGAATTTAAATTAAAAAAAATGTTTTAAAAAGGAATATAACTAGGTTACACATTTTGTATATAAATGATAATTATCATCTTCACAGATTTTGAAGGATATAGCCAATCGGTACCATATGATGAGAGGTTCCAAAATACATTTTGTGCCAGGCTGGGATTGTCATGGATTACCCATTGAAATAAAAGTATTATCAGAACTTGGTGGAAAAGCTCAGAATCTGTCAGCTGTGGAAATTAGAAAGAAAGGTAAATCTGTTTCTGTTTGAGAATGATTATTTTTAAATGCTGGTTCCTTAGAAAAGTCAGGGCTTACTCAAAGAGACTTTCTGTTTTTTTTTGTTTTTGTTTTTTTTGGCTATAATGGGATCTGTTAGAAACCCATTTTTGTCACGGAAAATGCAGATCTTGTTCAATTGACTTTTGAGAATTTACGTTCAGAGACTGAAGGAAAGATTTGTGAGCATTTGCGAGTCCATTTTTCAGTTCTTTGATCTTCATATTTTGTGAAATTATTACCGTGCTCAATGTTTTTATTTACTTTTCTGGCTGGAGCTTGTTGACCTATTTCAAGTGCTAGATTAAATCAGTTCTAGAATACAGATATATTTTTAAAATTAATCTCATTTGATCCTTTATTAGATTGGGACAGAGAGGAATCTTCTGTTCTTAAACTACTGTATATTTAGATATGATTGTGAAGATTTTTTACTTCACTGTAAAACATCTTATTATTGGCTTAACCTAGATGTACTGATTACTTTTTCTGTGTGTAATGAAATAAGAATCATTCTTTTATCTTTTCTCAGATTAAGAAGTATGAAGAATAATTTTTCCAGTTAATTTTTTTCTAAATGTAAGGTTATTAAGTCTGGAAAATATTTTTGAAATTCTAATTAATTTTAGAATTTGTTTTAGTTATCTTCTGAACACTTTTAACCTTTAGAATAATTTTTCTATTAAGTACATTTTATAGTATACATTGTGTATAATACCTCCATTTAGAGGCCTACGTTCTAAACCATGTTTAAGAGTTTCAATTTATTGTTTTTCAAATGCTTTTCTTTCTTAATTTTTTTTAGCTAGATCATTTGCTGAAGCAGCAATTAAGAAACAGAGATCAGCTTTTATTCGTTGGGGAGTAATGGCAGATTGGAATAATTGCTACTATACATTTGATGGAAAATATGAGGCCAAACAGTTGAGAATTTTCTACCAAATGTATGAGAAGGTGATGAAGTATTTTTTTTCCTTTGAGTATGTTATGTGTTATAAAATTCCAGCTTTCATGTAATATATTTGTCTTTATAGGGCTTGGTTTATCGATCTTACAAACCGGTGTTTTGGTCTCCCTCATCAAGGTATGTATGTGTTTTTGGTAGTTAAAGTGGAGAATTTTGTGAGTCCCTCAAATACTTACATCTAATATTCTTAAATCGTAGGACTGCATTGGCTGAAGCAGAACTTGAGTATAATCCTGAACATGTCAGTCGCTCAATATATGTAAAATTCCCTCTCCTGAAACCTTCTCCCAAGTTGGTATCTCTCATAGGTAAGATTTATTCACTGTTTGAGTTTATTAAAGTTACAGAATTGTAACATTTGCTAGTGTATTTGAAATTTTATTTTCACAGATGGGTCATCTCCTGTTAGTTTTTTAGTTTGGACCACCCAGGCTTGGACAATTCCAGCCAATCAAGCTGTTTGTTATATGCCAGACTCAAAGTAAGTATATTACTATATTTTTCATTTTATCCACAAATAGGATTGATTCCATCAATAGCAGTATTTTGGATTTATTTCATCTCATTGTTCACTTAAAATTTAATGAATGATATGTAGATTAGTTGTTATGTTCGTATAGATTTTATTAAGATTTAAATAATTCAGGGATCCCTGGGTGGCGCAGCGGTTTAGCGCCTGCCTTTGGCCTAGGGCGCGATCCTGGAGACCCGGGATCGAATCCCACATTGGGCTTCCGGTGCATGGAGCCTGCTTCTCCCTCTGCCTGTGTCTCTGCCTCTCTCTCTCTCTCTCTCTCTGTGTGTGACTATCATAAATAAATAAAAATTAAAAAAAAAAAGATTTAAATAATTCCATTTAAGATCTCATTTTCACCTTTTTTGAAAAACGAAACAAATGTAAGGGATAAAGTTCTTGAAAGTATTGTTTTTTCAATTATGAAGTTAGTTTTCCTAAAATGATGTAAACCATTAAAATATTATCTGTGACTTTTCTTTTTTCATTATTATTAATTTTCTCTTAAAATTTTATTTTAGATATGCTATTGTGAAATGTTCCACATCTGGAGATCTGTACGTACTTGCTGCAGATAAAGTAACATCCGTTGCTTCTGCTTTGGAAACAACATTTGAGGTTATCTCAACATTTTCAGGTGAAGATTTATAGATACTCTAATGATCACAGTCATCAGAGTACCATTTGTTTTGAGTTTAGTACTTGCTGACTGTTTTGCATTGTGAATTGAAACAGATATGGTCTTTACCTTTCTAGAATATATTTTACATTGATTATACTAAAGGAAAATATATTAAGCATGATAGGAGTATAGAAAATATGAACATTGATAAAAGTGCAACAGTATTTCTGGCAAATATCCAACGTAAAATTAGAAAAATGTCTTTTGTACAATGTAGAAATAAACAAATATCCTTTTAAAATTTTATTCAAAATTATTTCACTAAAGATTAACCTTTATCTGATTTAATCAAAGGTGTAAGGAAGGAAATAATTTTTTTTTTTGGTATATGATTTTAATGAGGAAATTTAGTGAATTCTGAAAATTATTCCAAAGACTAAACTTCTATCAGAAGAATCCTTAGTAAGCTGTAATTTGGGAGTTCTAAAGTACTGATTGGTTTTGAAATATAATTATTAAAATCTAGGGAAGTTTAAAATCACCTCTGATCTTTAGGGATACTACATCTTTGTGTTTCTTACTTAAAAAAAAAATCACAGGGTACCTGGTGGCTCAGTTGGTTAAATGTCCAACTCTTGGTTTTGGCTCAGATCATGATCTCAGGGTTGTGAGATTGAGCCCTGTAGCAGGGTCTGCACTCAGTTCAGAATCTGCTTGAGATTCTTTCTTCCTTTACCTCTGCCCTTCCCACTTGTGCTCTCTCACTCTCTAAAATAAATAAACAAATTTTTAAAAAATCACATGAGTAGAATGAGACACCCCAAAATAGAAAGATTGCCTAGCTCAATAGAGAAGCCTTCCAAATGCATCATTTCAGATACAAGCCAGTTAAATAGTTTAAGTTTAAATAACCATAACGATAACAAAAAAAGTGTTTTATGTCAAAACCAGGAAAGAAGCTACAGAATGTTTGACATTTAATACCATTTGGTCCTTCTTGGTACAATAAATAAGAGGATTCAGTATATTCTTTGTATCCTACCCTTCTATATCATTTTTAAGCACAGAAGATATTACAGACTTCATTAACAAATTAGATATTGTTATAAAAGCTGAATGGCATTCTCATAAGGTTTTTGAAAGTGCTCAGGTTAAACTTAAGATCACCTTTCTAGATTGGGTAATTGTTTCAAATTATTAGTGTAAGAGAATCATTGGGTTACCATTTTGAGCCACCACATTTCAGAATAGATATACTTCTCTCTTCTGTGGCAAAATAAATTATAGACAGCTTATTACTTATTAAAGTAGTAGGAATGTTGAACAGCTAAAGTGGAATAATTTATGTAGGATAGCTTTTCTTTCCAGAAAAATATAAATTGTTTCTTATTGATCAGAGATTTTTTTTTTTAAAGATTTAATTTATTCATGAGAGGCACATAGGGAGAGATACAGGCAGAGGGAGAAGCAGGCTCCCAACCAGTAGATTCTAATACTATCTCTGGGGAACTCACTATTGTTTCTTTTCAAAAAAGGATAAGAAATGGTGGGGGCACCTGAGTGGCTCAGTGATTGTCTGTTTGGCTCGGGTCATGATCCCAGGGGTCCTGGGATTGAGTCCTGCATTAGGCTCCCTGTGGGGAGCCTGCTTCTCCCTTTGCCTATGTCTCTGCCTCTCTCTTTGCAGCTCTCATTAATAAATAAAATATTAAAAAAAGAACCTACTGGTCATTGATTTGGTGATCTACTACTGTTTGTCTTCATGTTCCAAAAGGTGCATAGCTGCACATAAAGAAATCTTCTAGGGTCCGTTTGAGTCGTATCTTATAATAATTGCTAATATTTAATTTATTTTATTTAAAGATGTTATTTATCCATTCGAAATAGAGAGAGAGAGAGTGAGCGAGCGAGTGCAGGAGCAGGGCAGAGGGAGAAGCAGGTGCCCTGCTGAGCAACGAGCCCCAATACAGGTCTCCATCCAGGACCTCAGGACCACAACCCGAGCCAAAGACAGATGCCAAACCAACTGAGCCACCCAGGTGCCCCAATAATTGCTAATATTTTAATCATTTACTGTGTGGCAGGTATTAGGCTGAGGGTCCCAAATACTTAAAATGCATTACCTCAGCTTGTCTTCATGGCAACTCTCTGAGGTAGGACTGTAATTATCCACCTATTGTAGATTGCTAAAGGTCACAGGGCAAGTCAAAGGGGAAGCGGAGATTTGAGTCCAGCCTCGTTGCAGATCCTGCACCTTTCACCTGATAGTCTGTGGCTACCGTTGATAGTCTGTGGCTACTGTAGAAGCGTTGTCATGTAAAATAATTCTAAATTATGGCTTTCTTTCCCTACAGGTGCAGATTTGGAAGGTGGTACTTGTGCTCATCCTTTAATTCCTGATAAAGCCTCCCCTCTTTTACCTGCAAGTCATGTGACCATGACAAAGGGAACAGGATTGGTGCACACAGCCCCAGCTCATGGTATGGAGGATTACAGCGTAGCTTCTCAGCACAACCTGCCCACGGTACTTTTCCTCTTTTTTTCCTTCTTAATTATTGCTTTTGCAAAATTAAAGTGATAAATCCTAACTAACATCTTTATTTTTTGGTGATAAGCAATCATTTTTGTCATAACTTAGTTGTGAAATGCTTAGTACCCTAATGTTCAGTACCCTAATGCCTCATTAATTCATACTAATTGAGAAAGATTTCCTAGAATTAACACAAAATCACCACAAAATTAGAATTGAAAAATATTAAGTAGGGACAATTTTTTTCTTCCAAAGTATTAATTCATATAGACAGATTGCTTTTAGTTGTGAAAAATGGCAAGCAGGTTTTACTAGTTGAAAAGAACAGGTTTTGTTTTGTTTTTTAAGTAAACAGTCCTTTCTAAATTTATGTTTTACATGCCAATTAGGAAGTTTTTCCATTTACTTCAGATGCATCCCAAAGTCAGCACAATATATGTACATTGCCATAGATCTAGAAATTAAGAGAGACTAAGTTAAAGGTGCTTTTAATATATCTTACTTTTTTGAATATTATTTTATTTTTCATCATGATGAGTGTACTGTTTAATACTCACCCCATTGCCCCCTGCCCCCCACCACCTCCCCTCTAGTAACCATCAGTTTGCTCTCAATAGTTAAGAGTCTGTTTCTTAGTTTCTTTCTCTCTTTTTTTTCTCTCTTCTTTTTCTTTTGTTTGTTTCTCAAATTTCACATACGAGTGAGATCATATGGTATTTGTACCCAGATTTTCAATACAGTGGAAGACTATACTGAGATGTTTTATATATATTGTTTTGTCAGCAATTGTCATAAGATTAAATGTTTTGGTACTTTAATTGTTGAAAATAACCCATTGTAGGACTGTTTAGTGGATGAAGATGGAGTTTTCACAGATGTTGCAGGTCCTAAACTTCAAAACAAGGCTGTCCTTGAAGAGGGAACAGATGTGGGTGAGTGTTGTGTATGTTGTTATCATAAATATATATTTTCTGAAAAACAGCAGCAACCTTTGCTGGCTGTTCTCCCATCTTACACTTTCATTAGAAACAAAGATCTAAAATTGTAGTTTATTTTACCCCGTGGTTTAAAATGGAGGTTGAGATTTCTTTTGCTTTAAAGTTGCTCTATTTAGTTAAGTAAAGCAGGAGAATCATTAGCAAGTGATGTTATTTTAGGGCCACAACAGTATTAGTGGAAGAATAAAATCAAGCTTGAGGCTAGTTGTTGATTGTGTATCAGACACTATTCTTTTTATAACCCTTATAATTGATTGAGCACATGTAAAGCACTGTTGATGTGTTATGATCTTAGGTATCCTCCAGCCTTGATTTGGCTTTCTGACTTTTTATAATTTTGGATCCAAGGACCAGGTACTCTGAAGACTTTTCTTTTCTTTTCTTTTCTTTTCTCTTTTCTTTTTTCTTTTCTTTTCTTTTCTTTTCTTTTCTTTTCTTTTCTTTTCTTTTCTTTTCTTTTCTTTTCTTTTCTTTTCTTTCTTTTCTTCTTTCTTTTTTTTTAAAGATTTTATTTCTTTATCCGTGAGAGACACAGAGAGAGAGAGGCAGAGACACAGGCAGAGGGTCAAGCAGGCTCCATGCAGGGAGCCTGACGTGGGACTCGATCCTGGGTCTCCAGGATCCCGCCCTGGGCTGAAGGCGGTGCTAAACTGCTGAGCCACCCAGGCTGCCCTGAAGACTTTTCTTTGGCCAGACTTACACTAAGGCTAACTAAAGGGTGTATTGCTTGCGTGAGACTATGCTAACAAAGTACCGTAAATTTAGTAGCTTAAAACAATAAAAATTTATTCTCACAGTTCTGGAGGCTAGGAGTCTGAAATCAGTGTGTTAGCAGGGCAGTGCTCCGGTGGCTTCTGGTTACCCTTAGCATTCTTTGGTTTACAGCTGTATTACTTTAATCTTAAAATCTTTTTTTTTTTTTTTAATTTTTATTTATTTATGATAGTCACAGAGAGAGAGAGAGGCAGAGACATAGGCAGAGGGAGAAGCAGGCTCCATGCACCGGGAGCCTGATGTGGGATTCGATCCCGGGTCTCCAGGATCGCGCCCTGGGCCAAAGGCAGGCGCCAAACCGCTGCGCCACCCAGGGATCCCTGTATTACTTTAATCTTTACCCCGTTGTTGCTCCCGTGTGTCTATGTGTCCTCTTCTCTTATTAGAACACTAGTCATTGGACTTAGGGTGCACTTGAATCTAGTGTGAATCTAACTGGATTATGTCTGCAAAGATCCTATTTCCAAATATGGTCACATTGACAGGTACCAAGGGTTATCTTTTGGGAAGTTAAAATTCAATCCACTGTAGCTGGTTTCTTCTGGATTTTTTGGAAACCATTTTAAGATTCATGGTATGAAACACTATGACTATGAATTTCAAATGTAGAATTTTTGATATATCCTATTTATCTTTGGAGTGAAAAGCCATGGGAGTGGCTTAATTTGTAGTCTAATTAAGGTTTTATAGTCTCTTTTTTTTTTTTTTTTTTTTTTTTCCGGGAGATTCCTAGATTATGCCTTTGACAGCTGGTAAGTGGCTACTCTTACAGACTGGTACTTACTAGTCCAGATTTAATACTCCCTGGGAATTAGAGAGTTATTAGGATTTTCATAGTAACTTTTTAATTATGTCTAATATAAATTGTTACTGATTATTTTTCAAGTTATAAAGATGCTTCAGGCTGCAAAGCATTTGTTGAAAGAGGAGAGATTGGTACACAGCTATCCCTATGACTGGAGGACTAAGAAACCAGTGGTTATTCGTGCCAGCAAGCAGTGGTTTGTAAATATCACGGATATCAAGGCTACAGCCAAGGTATAAGAGACATTCTACTGTGAATGTTGGGTTTTCATCCCCTCAGTGTGAAAGGGTTGCATACGAGGTTGAGGGTAAGGTTTGGGGAAAAGAAAGGATTACTGCTATAATGATTCGGTGATTTGATTTCATAAAATTATGATTTTAGAAGGATCTTGGATTTCTCTACCTTCCTTACACACGTGTGGCTTAAAGAGGTTAAGGGACTTGTCTAAATTTCCTGCCCTGCATATTATAAATTAGGACAGAACTGAGTTCAGGAGATGGTTTAACCTCTTAGAACCTCAGTGTCCTCATCGGGATGGAGCTGATAATATGATGCCTGCCTCATGAGGTAAGTGAATAAAAGCTCCAGAACAGTGGCACACAGTAAACATTCAGTAAAACATTCTAAAAACCCCCGTTCTTCCTTATGATTGAAATTACAGTCCATTTAAGAAATTGCCTTGAGTTAACAAATACTTTACAATGGGGATTCTAAATATTAATATATATTTGAGCTCTTTTATTGACTATAATTATGTATCTCTGTGTGTGTCATGAACAACTTAATTGAGTGAAAAAGCTCAAATTCATATTTATTAATCAGGCTGATAATGAAGATATTTTGCTTTCCTGTTTTCATCTTAACATATAACTGTAGTGACTTGGTTTATTTGTTGGCCTGGCAATTTGAAGCTATGCACGCAATCTACATTTTCTACATTTGCATAGAATGGGGAACTGTAATATGGACTTTTTTGTGTTTTGTTTTTTTTACATTCCTGTGAAATCTGTTTTCCTGAGTTGTAGAAGTTAAGATTAGTAACTTCTAGCTCTGCACAGATTTTTTTATGGAAGAACATCTAAGTGTGATATAATACGCTAGAGCCAAGTGGTTTTTTTGTCTTTTTTAATTGTCCTTTATAGACCATTTTCAATTCCTCTTATGGAAATAAAATAACATACCCTATTGTTTCTACCACCCAAATTCAACATTAATCAACTTTTGGCCAGTTTTATTTTTATTTTTGCCGTTCCTACCACCCCTGCCTATTACTCCTTACCCATTGGATTATTTTGAAGCAAATTTCAGGCCTTATATCTTCCATAAATATTTCAGTATGTGTATCGGAAAGATAAAGATTATGTAAAAATAATGTGAATGCCATTGTTACCGTCTTATAAAAGTAATGGTTATTGCTTAACAGAATCAAATATCCAGTCTGTATTCATATTTCTTGGATTTTTAAACCAAGCAGTAATCAAATTGAATTGCAGATGTTGCCATTCTGCCAGTAGGTGGTGCTACAAAGGGTTTCTTGGGAGAGGATTTTTTTTTTTAAGATTTATTTATTTGAGGGAGAGGGAGAGGGAGCAAGCAGTGGGGAGCAGCAGAGGGAGAGAGAATTTTGAGCAGATTCCCCGCTGAACACAGAGCCAGACTTGGGGCTTGATCTCAAAACTCTGAGATCATGACCTCAGCTGAAACCAAGAGCCCAAGCAAGTTTAACTGACTTTGCTACCCAGGTGCCCCCCAGGGAGAGGATTTCTTGTAGTTCAGGTTAAGTGAGGAAAATGTTTAAATTGCTCTGGAAGTAGAAAATGCTTTAATTAACGCATGGAGAATTTCTCAAAAATTTAATTAACATATTTTGGCCTTTTTGGAGATTATGACCAAACATTTTCCTATACAGTTCATCTTTTGGTAATTGACAAATTAAATGAAATAAAAAACAATTTTGTGGGGCTGCAGGTAGGGAGAGTTCTTGAGAGAGTAAGTAAATAAGAAGTGGGACTCTGAGAAAGTGTTTTCTATGTTGTAAACTACACTATGTGAAATTAGGTTCTATTACAATCCTTGTTTCTTAATCTACAACAATTGCGCACTTCTTAAGTACTGAAAAATTATCATCGAAATCAAGTTTCAATGGATTTTGACTATAGTTTAATGAAGTTTAATGCTTCTGCTAACCCTGTTATTGCCAGTTTTGACCTAGGGTGCTTGAAAGTTAGTATAAAATCTCTGGTCACATTCTCTAATGGTGAAGTCTGCTCTTGATGTTATTAATTAGATCCTTTCTGGCCGTGTTTTAACTTTGCTTCATTTGCTCTGAAATCTGTAGCTTTTTACTGTAGTTTTTTGGGCATTGGGGAGACATGTAAATAACTATAAACACTGAAAATAAAGAACTTCTAGGCTAAATGGTGGCAATTCTGGAAAAATTGTTCTGTTTACACTTACTGGACTTGATTTGTGAATCAATTGCAGGAATTGTTAAAAAAAGTGAAATTTATTCCTGGATCAGCACTGAATGCCATGGTCGAAACGATGGACAGACGGCCATATTGGTGTATATCAAGGCAAAGAGTTTGGGGTGTTCCAATCCCTGTATTTCATCACAAGACAAAAGATGAATTCTTGATCAACAGGTAGAACTTTTTCTACGTTTTTTCAGCATTTTAAAGTGAGCTATGTTTTGTTCAAAAGTAAAAAAATGTCTATTAGACTATTGAGAGAACTGAGATATGTTAAATCACATATTCTAAAATCACAGTCTTTTCGGGGGAGTAAAATATAATTCAAAAAGATCCTTTGATATAGTTGAAATTTTAACAACTGCATTTTTTCAGTTTGGATAATTAAAAGCAGAGGCTCTGATCCTTTTTCAATGGGAATTCATTGTTTCTGTGTGCCTGTAGCATTGTGCCAGAATCAGGCATCAGGAGGGGATCCTGGTATGCAATTTTTCTTTAGGAATTAGAGTCCCTCTCTTACTTTGGGCTACTGTCTCTTTCAGTAGAAATAACATTATGTAATTATAGACTTTAAAATTTAAGAAACTGTAATATAGTTAAAGGCACAAAATTACATTTATTCTAGTGATGATTACCTTCCGAACTATTTGTTCTTTTCCTTAAGTTTCTTTTTTTTTTTTTTTTTTTGAAAAGATAGTACATGAACATCGTCAACAGTGCAGGGTAGAAAAGCTTCTACTGCAGAAAGAAAATGTATTTCCTAATCTAGACACTAGACATTCCTTGAGGCAGTGAATAAAACCGACATGGTCCCAGCTTTGAGATCATAGTGAGATCATAGTCTAGCTAGTTTATCTTCTGGGAAATTAGGGAAGTTTTGGTATTGCTGTTACTATCAGATATGGAAAGGGGAGTTTTAATCATTCCTTTTAGGAATACATCCTAGGTTTTCATTTTCTTTGAGTAATTTTATTTTAATTTGGTTAATGGAATTTTTGCTAAACTATGTTTTAACGTGAGTAAAATGTTTGAACCCATTTGGTAAATATTTTCACATTTTATCACTTGAGGATCCAGGGAGGTTTTTGAGGGCATGAAGGCCAGTAAGTAAAGAACGGGGAGTTCAAGAGATTGTAGACATAGGGTTGAATGTCCCTCCTTTGGGGTTCATCAGAATTTATGTAAAAATGTTCCGCTTTTCATTGTCAGCATTGTCCATATTTTTTTAGGTGGTCGTTTTATGAATGCATGTACCTTAGGGGTTTTAAAATGTTGGTTAAAGTGGGGTGGGATTTTTGTTTTAATCATCTATCGCCACATAATAGGTAGTTCTTAGTGTTTTTTGTGTAAAGGTTCCTTTTCAATTTACTGTTTATTTTTAAAGATTTACTTATTTATTTGAGAGCATGTGCATGTGTGCTTATGAGCAGGGCAGGGGAGGGAGAGGGAGAGAGAGAATCTGAAGTGGACTCCCCACTGAGCACAGAGCTCAATGTGGAACTAGATCCCTTGACCCTGAGATCACAACCTGAGCCAAAATTAAGAGTTGGACCAACTGAGCCACCCAGCCGCCCCAGTTCCTTTTCTTTTTTTTTTTTTTTAAAGATTTTATTTATTTATTCATGATAGTCACACAGAGAGAGACAGAGAGGCAGAGACACAGGCAGAGGGAGAAGCAGGCTCCATGCACCGGGAGCCCGATGTGGGATTCGATCCCGGGTCTCCAGGATCACGCCCCAGGCCAAAGGCAGGCGCCAAACCGCTGCGCCACCCAGGGATCCCATCTTTTCAATTTAAATATACATTTTATCGCTGCTTCATGGGTGATCTGACATCTGAGGGCAACATGGCTCAGGGAACTAGAGGCCCCGCCTCGGGCAAATAGTGAATCATAAAGCAACTCATTTGCTTTATTCAGAGAATATGGCATTTGAGTAGGGCCTTGAGGATTAGGTAGGAAACTGGGCAAAGTATTTTGCAAGTAGAGGGATCAGCAGGAGCTGAAGGCTTGGAGAGGGGGAAGCATCACACATGTATAGGAACCATAATAGGACTGTAGGGTGTTGAGGGTTTTAGAAAGATAAACACCAGGAAAGATTGGTTGGGGCAAATTATAGTGAGGCTTGAATAGTAGGTTAAGTATTTCAAACTTTAAAATAGGCATGAGGAGTGAGAGTATATTTTAGGAAAAGAATCTAGAGGTTGGAGGCCAAGAAATCACTGTCAGGTTACTTCAGTATTATTACTTCAATTTGGAGCTAAGGCTCTTTGTCCTAAATATCGTTGCTTACATTGTTCTTATAATTGAGAGCATGGTCAAATGTGAACCACTGCTACCTTAGTACCTTAAAGTTTAGGTAAATTTACACAAGTATTGTTTAAAATTCCACACTAGAGTTTTCTTTTAAGGAATGTTTTAAGGTATTGTCATCGTTTCTCATTTTTTATTTTTTTTTGGTATTTAAGGACAGGATATTTAGGGAAATGCCTCAGAGTGATTGAGGTGGACATACGCATATACTAGTAAGAAGAGCAAATTGGTTTATTGGACTATTGTTTAATCATGACAATAAAATGGTACATAGGTCGATTGGTGGTCACTGAGCTAGGTGAAATAAATGTGAGCTTTGTCAGAAAAACACAAACACGTTTTTCATCTGGTATTATTTATATTTTGTTTATAGGTGATACATTCATACATTTACATTGCAGATTGTTTTCCGTGCATCTCCTATTGTCTTGCTTGCACAATAGTAGTTGAATCCTGATTTTGAAGCAGAAGAGATATACAGAATATTGGCCTACAAAAATGACAGACAAACTTAGCCAAATTGTCTATCAATTCGTAGGTCATTTTCCTGTACACCATTTTTTAGTGATGACTCTAATCTTCTTCCATTATTGGGTCCTTCATGTGACATGACACTTGATTTAAGAAGATAGATATTAATTCTTAATTATTTGTCAGTTTTTAAAGATAGCACAAAAGGTTATCTTCTTTCTTTGCAAGCAAGTTAGA
The DNA here is from genome assembly GCF_048164855.1 of Canis lupus baileyi. Lineage (NCBI taxonomy): Eukaryota > Metazoa > Chordata > Mammalia > Carnivora > Canidae > Canis > Canis lupus. The sequence continues at coordinate 9,071,587 of NC_132875.1, read as the reverse complement.
ATCAAGTGACTATGATTTTCTGTCTTAGATCTTTCTATTGTAGTGAGTTGGTAACCATCAAAAGTAACAGCATCTCCACTGGAAATTGGCACACAATCCACATGGAGTTGCTGTTACACTTGATGACTCCATTAAGCAAACCAGAGGATTCCTTTTGGTTTTCTGGATGAAAGTCTGTAAGTTAAAGCCTTAATTATACGTGTTGCACGACAGAAAATATTGATTTATTCACATTCTAAATAGGCTTAGAGACTGGTAGATTTGAAACTCTGATGTTTAATTTCAATTTGAAGTAAATGTTATCTATACTTTATATTCACATTTGTATTTGCTCAAGATAGAATTCCATTTCTGACTTTAATATTATTGATTTTTCTAAATCTGCCATTACAATTTAGGTAGAAATTTATTCCTAGTTAATAAAAAATACTTTTTAGCATTAAAAAAGGCAAAATTTAGAAACATTCACCACCTAGAAAAGAAGTTGTTAAATTTTCTTTATTTTGGGTGATTATATCAATTCGACAGTATTAATGCAATAATCTATGCATTTAGGAAATTTAGCCCCTGATTTCTGGGAATTATGAGAAATTTACTAGAAGCAATCAAGTAATTTCCAGTTCAGTCTGAATGCTGTTTTTGGGGTTTTTTTTAATGATTTATTAATTTTCGAGAGAGAGCACATGGGGAGGAGGGAGAGAGAACTGCAGGCAGATTTTCTGCTGAGGGCAGAGCCCTCAGAGTCGGGGGTGGGGTGGGAGGGAGTTGGTGGGGGGAGTGTGTGTTCTTGATTCCAAGACCCTGGGATCATAACCTAACCCGAAATCACAAGTTGGATGCGCAGTCAGCTGCCTCATCCAGGGGCCCCTGAGTGCTACCTTTAACTATCTTTTGTTCATGTTAATAATAATGATCTTTTGGTGAAAAAAATGTTATAATGTTCAGTAAATAAAATATTTCTCCAAAATTATTTCCTGCCATCTTTAACATATAAGTATGGGATTAAGTTAAAAATAGAATCCTCCCCTTCAAATTTCGTGTACTCTACACTTAAATGTATAAATTTAGTAAATATATTGGAAGTAATTTAGCCTCTTACCTCATTCTTATTCCAGTAACTTGCAGAAGAAAAGTTGTCTTACAATCCTTAATATTTTTCCTTTAATAAAGACAAAACACAGGAAACAGTAGAATGACAGCAACAGTTTCTTTCTGCATCATGATCTTAATGCTGCTTAATTTCTGATAACCCACTAAATAAGCCTTCAGCTCAGTTGATATCAAAGTCTAGAATGATTGGATGGTGTTATGGTTGCTCATATTACCTAGTGGATTTTCACTGGTTGAAACCTAAGGAGGGACATGTAATGCATGTGTTTAGATAAGGCCGTCACGTAAAGTACAAAGTTTTATGACGGATTTATTGCTTTATGAAATACAACATTAAAATTGAAGTATATAGATTATGTGGTGATAAGTGGTTTCACCCATTTTTATCAACAGTAATTTAGACTGATCTGTAGGTTATAAGTTAACTATCTGTGTTAAGTACAGGATATTATTAACAAGAGGCAAGAATTCTTAAATTTCCAAAGATAATTTTTGACTTTTTCCTTTTATGTTTTTCTGAAGAATATTCAGTATCACTAAGAAATACGTATTGTTTTTAAAACAAATATTATTTAAAATTGTTTTAAAAACTTTTTAAAGCATAATCTCAGTTTCATTATGAACAGTAGTGATGCCTGTAAAATATTTATCCTTAAGGAAATAAAACTAATGTCTCTTATATGAAGATAGATATGTCTCACACAGTTGATTATAAAGGGCCATGATGATGTAAAGAAATAATCCTAAGTCAGTTTTGGAAGAATGAACGTACAGCCATTAAAATGCTAGCTTAGCTCTTAATAATTGCCTACTTCCCAGTGTATGAAAATCAAATAAATGTAACCCATCCTAACATTTGGCTGTTTCTGGACTTTGCTACAGTATTATAATGACTGTATTTTAACCACTTGTGTAGCATTTACTTGCATTTTTTTTACAAATTATCATTTTAGATTTTGTTTGAACTAATGTTAAATTTTTCTTTGTTTTACAATCGAGGATAGTTACCTCAAGTTTATAGGTCGTCAGTATATGTTTATTTTTATTGAAAATTTTGTTTTAAAAATTCTCTGGCACAATTTTTTAGGGTCATTCAGACCATCCGTACAAGTCAAGAAAAAGTTCTCACTTTGTGATACCAAATCTGTGCACTTAAATTTTGATTTGTTTGGATTGTGAGGGTGTTATCTTTTGAACTCTGCATTCTTACTTATAATAAATTTTGTTGTTTTTATCCTCAAACTCCAAAATTATCTTTAGCTTCCTTTTCCTGTTTTCAAAAATACAAGTAATATAGTGTCCTAAGATCTTAAAACAGAACTGAGTTGCAGAAACATAATGCTCTTTAAAGTACATTTAGTGCGTGATATTTTTATATTTTGTGATATAAAGTAAGGAAGCAAATCTTGCTCTAAAATATTAGTGAGACTTGCTCTGTTAATGAAGCAGAACTGGTTCTCTCCCTTTTCTAAAGTGTTTTGTACTTTTGTTGGAGACACTGAAAGAAAGTATTCTTCTGTCCAGATTCACATGCATATGTCATGAGGGAAAATATTGGGTCATTTACACCACATAAAGTGCGTGGTTTTACTTATGACATTTTTTTTGAAGATGAAAAAAAATAACTACTGTAGGATTATTGTAGATAATTGGTATAGATAACATTGTGTGGTTATGTCATTTTTAGAAGTATCTTTAGGTAAACTAAAAGGAAAAACAAAATTAAACTTTACTCCTCACTTAAATAAGAGGCTTATGAGATTTTTAAAAAAGTATATTTGCAAATAAGGTGTTTATAAAATACTTCTTACATTGAAAAATTATATATATGAGTGGATTACTAATATCTTTATAAGAAAATACAACAAAACTTCAAGTTTAGTTAGATTAGAGATGGTTTGGACTTGGTAGGATTTTACAGTTGCCATAATAACTTGTCAGCTGCAAAATTGGGATCTTTATTGTTTGGTATTTTTGTTATAGTTCTAAAACTTCATTGAATTATCTGCTATTTAGGGATATAAAAAAAGAACTTGGTCTCAAAGTGAATTTTGTCTTTTAAAATGGATGGATGGGCAACATCTATAATCTTAAGGTTACAGAGTAAGATACTAGGACTTTTTCCTTTTTTAAGAATAAAATTTTTCTAACCTTTCTAGCGTTCTTTCTAACAGCTTTTCCCAGTGTTCCCGAAAATTGAAGCTCAGAAAAATAATAGATATTCCTGTCAGTATGTAATAATTGACTGATAGAATCTGGTCTTTGGACTTGGTGCTTGTTCTGTCAACACTCTAATCTCTGGAGACCGACTGCTTCCCTAACTTCATCTCTGGCTCAGGGTTTCATTATGCGTGGGTAATAGAATCTTATTACCTTTGCTTAGCAAACCCCAGAGAACAGGAGTGTGCATTTACAACTACCGTGGTTGTCATTATAGAGGAGTTAGAGAAGCTGAATGGAGAAGTAAAAACAGAATTGAACCATGATTTAGGGCACACAGTTTTAAGGCCAGCGCTGTGTTTGTTACTTAGGCTCATGACTAAAGGATCCCCAAGGGACAGAACAGTGTATCTGTCAGGAGCTGTTAAAGACTTTTTTCTGTGAATCTAATTAGATAGTGCTTGTTAATAAAGTGTTTTGAAAAGTACAATGTGTAGTGTACACATAAATGCTTTTATTTTAATTAATAACATTAATCCTAATATCTCTACTTTATTTCATAAATTAGTATGAAATTCAGACTATTTGCTTTTAGTTTTGTGTTCTTAACCTGTTTATTTCCAGCACATCTAAAACTGTTTTAAACACTGTTTTATTTTACTGTTTACCTAAAGCTACAGTCTAATGATTACATTGTGAAAATAAATTGTCAATATGACACTCATATTGACATTCTTTTCAAAAAAAAATAAAAAAATAAAATCATTCTTTTCTATGATAATTTCAGAATTGGTATGAGCATTGTTATCTATTGTAATTGTGTATGTGTAAATGTACTTTGCTAGTATCTCTATAGAGGGGATTCCTTTAAAAAAATAGCGTTTTGTTATTCAGATTTTCTTTTCCAGTATTTTCCTATTTTCTTAACTGTTACAATGTTCTGTGCAAACTATATAAAATAGTAATATGTAACTAAATATTGTCATATAACTAGCTATTGCACAAAGTTTTTATGGTCTTCTATCACAAAAATTTATCTTTACTGTTAAAGTCCATTCAAAATGTGTTGACTACAAGAAATATGGACTTGTGCCCATTTTAACATTATTATCATTTTTAATTTCTTTAAAATAGATACTGATAACATTATACTTTTTCAAACCATCCTTCCTAGTATACCAATTTAGGTATTTCGAATTTCCATTTTGAGAGCCTAATTTGTAATACCCATTAGAATTTTGCTTCCTAAGACAGTTTTTTTTCATAAACATTTTATTTGTGAATTGTCAGACCCAAAGAGGTTAAATGATTTGCCCTGCATAGTCATGATAATGAGAAGCAGATCTAGATTAAGAATGTAAAGCTTCTCCTATGCACTACTCTTTCCATGTCCATTGACTCTCATGGGCTTGCATTTAATTCTTACATTAATGGAATGTGGTAGAAAGGAAGACAATTCAAAAGTTAGCTTTAGTATGTGTATTTTAATCTGTAAATTTTAACATGGGCCTGTGTTTTGGTAATGGGTTAACAAAATTACTTTCTAATTTTACCTAACTTCAAAGAAACAGTTTGAATAATAGCTAATGCTTATGTAAATACTTATTAATATGTGCCAGACATTGTTCTAGGCATTTTATATATAAGCTTAATTAATATCCAATAGCCATCTTGATGATGCTATTATTATTTGCATTTTACAAACAGATACAGAAATGTTAAGTGTTGTGTCCAGGGTCACATAACTAGTAAATGGTAGAGTCAAGAAATTAAACCAAAGCTGTCTGGTTCCAGGGTCCACACTCTTGACCATTGTATGTCCCCTGACTCAGTGGAAAGCAACTAGAGGAAGTTGTAATGTCAATAAAGCTATGATAATAAATTATTCCTGTGAAAAAATGTAGTATAAATTTTCCCCTGATTTTAGTTTTCAAATAATTTTATTTATTTTTTAAAAGATATTTATTATTTATTTGTTTGTTTATGAGCGACACACAGAGCGAGAAAGGCAGAGAAACAGGCAGAGGGAGAAGGAGGCTCCATGCAGGGAGTCCGACGCGGGACTCCATCCCTGATCCCCGGGATCATGCCCTGGGCTGAAGGCGATGCTAAACCGCCGAGCCACCCAGCCTGCCCTCAAATAATTTATAATTGTTTATCTTTCCAAAGATATGGTCAATTTCAGTATTCATTTGATGTGTATTTATTGGCTGTTTACTGTATGTCGAGCACCATGCTAGGTTTTTCGTGGATCATTGCATTTAGTTTAGAGGCATTCTGAGGGAAGCGTCTAGGATCACTACAGTTTAAGTTCCATTAGTGCAGGAATCTTATCTGCCTTGTCAAGTGCTATATTTCCACCTCTAGAACAATTCTATGGTACTGGAATTTCTCAGTAAATATTTTTGAAGGAATGAATTGTATTCTTCTTAATAGAGGGAACAACCAAGACTTAGAAACATTTTAGTCCTTGCCATGGTCCTACATGAAGTTTTAGTACTTGGGCATGGTCATCCATCAAGTCTTAGGGCTTGTGTATGGTCCTACATGAAGTGTTAGTCTTGGGCATGCTCATAGTCTTAGTCCTTGGGCCTAGTCCTCTATGAAGTTTTAGTCCTTGGGTGTGGTCCTCTATGAAGTTTTAGTCCGTGGGCTTGGTCCTACATGAAGTCTTAGTCTTTGGACCAGGACCTACATGAAGTCTTAGTCCTTGTGCATGGTCCTACATGATGTTTTAGTCCTTGGGCATAGTCCTCTATGAAGTTTTAGTCCTTGGGCCTGGTCCTCCATGAAGTTTTAGTCCTTGGGCCTGGTCCTCCATGAAGTTTTAGTCCTTGGGCCTGGTCCTCCATGAAGTTTTAGTCCTTGGGTGTGGTCCTCTATGAAGTTTTAGTCCTTAGGTGTGGTCCTCCATGAAGTTTTAGTCCTTGGGCATGATCATACATGTAAAAAGTGGCAGTCAGGATATAAGCCTGGATACTTGCTAAGTCCATGCTTTAGTGTGGCCTTGCCTGGGTGGCTCAGTGATTGAGCGTCTGCCTTTGGCTCAAGGCATGATCTCAGAATCTGGAATCGAGTCCCACATTGGGCCCCCTGCATGGAGCCTGCTTCTCCCTCTGCCTGTGTCTCTGCCTCTCTCTCTGTGTCTCATGAATAAATAAAGTCTTAAAAAAAAAAAGTTTGGAGAAAAAGATAAAAAAATATTCTGCAGCGAGGGGAAAATATTTTTTCTTTTTTAATTTTAGTTTCTTAAATTTAAAATGTTTGGTATTAATCACTGTATTTCATTGAGCATTTCTGCCTTTTCCCCCTAAAACAGCCAGACCACTGAGCATATTATTAAACTAGTGGAACAACACGGCAGTGATGTCTGGTGGACTCTTCCTCCTGAGCAACTTCTTCCTAAAGAAGTCTTATCTCAGGTGAATTTCCATGTACATTCAATAGCCTTTGTGTGCCCTGCATGACTTCATTACAACATGTGGGTTCCTGGGAGATAAAAAGTGGTTATATCATCATGTTAAGTTAATGAGTTAAGTTAATTTACAGTGGAGTAAAGTGTAAATTAACTCCACTGTAATTTAGAAGTCAGTGCAGTTTGAGAGTAGATGGTTCTATTTAACCGAAGAAGTTTGGTATTTAATCTAGCAGTAGAGTACGAGGGTTATTTGTTATCTCTTTGAGGGCCAAGATTGATTTTAGCTGATTTAGTTGACTAAGCATACACAGTTGTATGAGAGCAGTGCCTCACGTTGATGGCGTCAGGAATTTGTAGGGTCTGAATTAAGAGTTAACTGATTGCATCACATGTGGAAAAATCCTAATTAGAATATCATTTCATGAAATGAGAACAGTTTATGTTAGTAAATGTGTAATTAGGTGGTCACAATCATTTTACATGCAAATAAAACAGTTGTACTGAATTGCAAATTACTTAGAACTATTTTAAGTTTCATTTTAAAATGTGAGTTTAATGCTTGTACAAGCATTTGATTTTTTTAAGACTTTGCATGATTAAAGCGTTTTCACATTATCTTATTAGGTTGATGGTGCTGATGCCTTGGAATATGTGCCTGGTCAGGATATTTTGGACATCTGGTTTGATAGTGGAACTTCATGGTCTTACGTTCTTCCAGGTAATTTTAAATAACAGATTATAAACCAGTCAAGCAGTTTTGAAAATACGTAATAGTAACTCAGAGGAAATCTATAATCTAGGAATATTTTTTTTTCTTTATTTGGAAGAAAACCTTTTTTGGGGAGGCAGGGAAGAAAATTGAAAATCTTTTGCTATGGTATAATTTCAGATCTGGAAGGGCTCTTGGAGATCATTTAAGCCAATGATTTTTAAACTTTTTCTGTTTTTCCAAATGAAATTTCATATAGAACCACAGTACAGAAGCTCGATTAAAAACAGGGATTTTCTTTCTCCTTAGTACCAGCTCATTCTACTTGACTCACTTGGCAGCCTCAAGGCACTAGTTCTGTAAAGTTGAGAAATCACTGAAAGTCTGACCCCTGTCATTTTTCAGAACAGGAAATGAGATTAAATTACAGCCAAGTTAGGTGATGGTCACATAGTTTAGTAGTATCAGATTGGAACTCAGGAACCCTGATTTTTGGATTTCGTTTTTCTTATACGACCTTGCCTTTTCACGGGTCTTCACCCTCTGTACAGACAGCTGACTGATTTTATACTTACTCAGAGTTTGGGCACACTCGTAACTCACTGAATAAAGAGAAAAGAGAGACCTGGTAGGTAGGAGAAGACGTACATCCAAGGTTGTGTTTAGATGGTTAAGAAGATGACCTTAAGGATACTGAGTGAACACCAGAGCTAAAACAGAATAAAGCTTGAAGTCATGGGGTGCCTGGGTGGCTCAGTCGGCTCAGGTCATGATCCCAGAGTGTGAGGATGGAGTCTCATGTTTGGCTCCCTGCTTAGCGGGATCTCCCCTGCCCCTCCTCCACTCACACACATTCTCACTTGTCTCTTATGTGTTCTCACGCTATCTCTTGCTCTCTCACACTCTTGTGTTCTCTCCCAAATAAAACATTTAAAAAAGTAAAGCTTGAAGTCACAGTGAGATTAAAGACAGGAAGGTAGGTGGCAAGGAAGTGAGGGTGGATCAGACACTTCCTCACTCTGCTGCCAAGGGGCAACTTTGGCCCAAGAGATCTGGCTTGCTTTCTGGAGCAGGAGAATGTGGGAGAGGAGCTGGTCTATGCAGCTGGCCATTCTTAGGAGATTGAAGGGGATTGTCCCCAAGTTTTACTTGAGGTATACTTCTGGTATTGGACCTCACTATTGAGAGGATGTACATATGACTCCTAGTAGGTAAATAAGTTCCTTTGGGTCTTTTTAATAACTTGGGGAATTTGAAAAGCAAAATCCATGTAAATTCACATTTCTTCCATATTACAGCTAAAATATATATAGTAATTCATAATGGCCACAAGTAAGTTACCTGTTAGGAACATCTCTTGGAGTTTTTATTTAATAATTTTTGGAATTTATTATTTCTTAAGTCTCTCCTACCATATCTAAGAGAAAAAAACTGCAAGTTTAAGTACTTTGTTCCTAAATTACATTGAAAATACAGGCAAATAATACTACATAAGTAGATAGGTTAAGCAGTGCTGTAAAAAGGAGGAAGAATTATCTACTGCTACGCTACTATCTACTGCTATGCTGGGGCAGCATCCTGAATTTCAAAAAAAAGTATACCATATGCAAAACAGTGTTTACATAGATCAGAGTGCATTAACTTTTTTGGCCTTGGTGAGAGTTGCTGCTACAGATATTGTTGTATTTTAATTTCTGAAGTGGTTTCACATTACTCCACGCAGCACGTATGCTTTATACTTTGAGCCATTGACTGGGTAGCCTACATGAAGGCTCATTAAAACCTCGCTGGCTGCTGTCAGTGGTACCGATAGAGCTTAGTCATACTCTTTCTAGGGTGTCAGGTTCTTAACCAATTATTTGTGATGGAAATAGTTCATTGAATGAAATTAATGGTAAAATGCACCTAAGCACCATATCATTTTTTTTTGTCGTATTTAGGTAATTAATTCAAAGAAGGAAAACTGATTTATCATTTAAACGTGTGTTGCCTGCATAGAAGAACATAAACTACTTTTAAAGATAATACATTTAAAAAAATAATAAAGATAATACATAAGCCCAATTTTAAACTGTAGTCTCTATTTTTTCTCCTAAGATCTCCTATTCCTCCTCTTCTTCCCCTAAATCAATCAGTCAAAAATCTTATGAGGTTAGTCAATAAGAATTAGATTAATTAGCTTATATTTTATCCCATTTTCCTGAGCTTTTATTTTTTGCAATAAAAAATTGCAGGAGATAGAATGAAGTGGGAAAGAGCCAAGGTACTAAGTAAATTCATTGTTTGAAAAGCCATAAGCAAAGGTGATTTTCTGTTAAAGGAAAAGAGAGGAGGTGGAGAGAGAGAGAGAGAGAGAGAGAAAGGCTTTCCTGAGAAGGGTTATTGTACTTTTCATTCTCAAATGCTTATATTAATTCTAATAATGATACAGTGTCTGCATATTTCCCTAAGAATGTATTATTGCAAAATACAATCAGCTTGATTTCGAGCTTAATTTAGCTACCAGTCTTCATCAGTACCTGTTGATGTTTAACAAGACGAATTTGGTGATTACAGCATATGAACTGGTTTTATTTTTCGCTGATGGGTTTTATAGCAGTGAAAGATTTGGCTTATGAATTTTAACACCCGGTCAAGTACCTGTTGCATTGTGAGTTCAAGGCCAATAGTACTTCAGAAACTGAAACTGGAACACTTTCTGAAAGGGAATGGCATTTTTAAGTGGATCGTTCATTAAACATTTACCAAAGGCATTAATTATTAGTGACTTATAAATAAATAATGTTTTTTGAAAAGTTTAAGTAGATCTTATTTTTTAGAACAGTTTTAGAGAAAGTACAGAGATCCCATACACTGTGCCCCCCCCTCCCCGTCTCCTCTACTGTGAACCCACACTACAGTGGGACATTTTACTGTTGATGGGCCTCCACTGACAAATTATCATCCAGAGTCCACAGTCTACATTAGAGTTTTCTCTTCGTGTCATATGTTCTGAGGGTTTTGACAAACATATGATGACATAGATCTGCCATTATAGTATCTCACAGAATAGTTTCACTGCACTAAAAATTTGCTCCACCTGTTCATCCCTTCTTTTCCTGGGAACCACTGATCTTTTTATTTTTTTTATTTAATTTTTTTTTAATTAATTAATTAATTTATTTATTTATGATAGTCACAGAGAGAGAGAGAGAGAGAGGCAGAGACAAAGGCAGAGGGAGAAGCAGGCTCCATGCACCGGGAGCCCGACGTGGGATTCGATCCCGGGTCTCCAGGATCGCGCCCTGGGCCAAAGGCAGGCGCCAAACCGCTGCGCCACCCAGGGATCCCCACTGATCTTTTTAATATCCATAGTTGTGCCTTTTCCAGAATGTTATATAGTTGAAGTCATACAGTTTGTAGTTTTCAGATTGACTTCTTTTACTTAATAACATGCATCAGTGGTTCTTTAAGATCTTTTCCTGGCTTGATGGGTCATTTCTTCGTAGCGCTGAGTAATATTCCATTTTCTGGATGTGCCATAGCTTATTTATCCATTCACCTGGTGAGGTGTTGCGAGTTTTAAAATACTTATCCTACTGCATTTCTGTTTTTTTCTAAGATTTTATTTAGGTATTTATTTGAGAGAGAACATACTGTAAAGAAGAGGGGAGGGGCAGAGGGGGAGGGAGAGGGAAAGAATCCCTGGCAGACTCCCCGCTGAGCATGCAGCCTGGTGAGTGCAGGGCTCCATCCCAGGACCTCTCAGATCAAGACCTGAGCCAAAAAAAAAAAAAAAAGACCTGAGCCAAACCAAGAGTTGGATGCTCAACTGCCTGAGCCATCCAGGGGCCCCTCTGTATTTTTAACAAATAAAAAGAAATGACTTGAAGTAAATAGAAAAAAGATCATGTTTTGAAAGAGAAACTAAGATAATTTAGATTTATAGATGACTTTTTTTTTAAAAGGTCACCCTTTTAAGAACATATATAATACTTTTTAAAAGCCTGATTTTAAAAATTAATAATTATATTTTAACATTTTTTACAAATTATTTTTGGTTTAAATTATTTTCGCATGTTACATTGGTAAAGCAGTGGTTTTGACAAATATGGTTTTGTGCTGGTTCTACAACTTGGCCTTCTTAAATACAGTAATTTTGCTAAATATCAATTAAGCTAATAAGTTAAATGAACTTAGTAATGAAAATTATAGATTACTCCCCCTTTTTGGGCTGATTTGCTTGGATATTTTCTTGTAAATAATTCTAATTCTAATTGCTAATTCTTTATTTACTGCCATCCCTCAATCATAATTTTAGAGGTTTGTTGTTTGGAACACTTTATTATTCCCTCTAAATATGAATTTTTATAATTTTCCCAAGAGAGATAGTTACTGTTATAGAAATACTAACTTTTTGGGATCCCTGGGTGGCGCAGCGGTTTGGCGCTTGCCTTTGGCCCAGGGCGCGATCCTGGAGACCCGGGATCGAATCCCACATCGGGCTCCCGGTGCATGGAGCCTGCTTCTCCCTCTGCCTATGTCTCTGCCTCTCTCTCTTTCTCTCTCTGTGACTATCATAAATAAATAAAAATTAAAAAAAAAACATTAAAAAAAAAAAAGAAATACTAACTTTTTCCCACGTGGTTAACTGCCAGTTTTCCTGGAATTTTACAACTCCCAAGTTTATTTCTACCTCGATAAGAAAGTTCTGATTTTTTATTTTACTAAAAGCTCTGGGGTGCCTGTCTGGCTCACTCAGAGGAGCATGTGACTTTTTTTTTTAAAGATTTTATTTATTTATTTATTCATAAGAGACACAGAGGGAGAGAGGCAGAGACACAGGCAGAGGGAGAAGCAGGCTCCATGCAGGGATTCCGATGTGGGACTTGATCCTGGAACTCTGGGATCATGCCCCCAAGCCAAAGGCAGACGCTCAACCCCTGAGCCACCCAGGTGTTCCAAGCATGTGATTCCTGATCTTGGGGTCATGAGTTTCAGCCCCATATTGGGGGTAGAGATTACTTAAGTAAATAAAGCTTTTAAAGAAAAGGTCTATTCAGGGGGAAAAAAGAGGATAAAAGATAAAAAAAAAAAAAATAGAAAAAAAATTGGCACCATTCCTCCCTTTTGTACACTGCTTTTGGAATTAATTTGGTGCAAACTCCTGGAAAGGATTTCACATTATGCATCAAAGCTTTTGAGTGGTTTTCTATCTTTGGCCCAAAAAATTCTATTTATAGGTATCTCTCCTGTACAGGTAATCAGATCTGGATGAAGAATTTGTGTGAGGATGTTCATTACAGTGTTATTTCTAACAGTACATGATTTGACACTGTGTCAATAAGTGACTAAAGCAATAGGATGCACATTCATGTGACAGAATGATATGCAGCCATTCAGTCATATTTTTGAAAAATAATTGTGGGTATGGTTTCATCTAAGGGCATGTTACATTTTAAAAGTGCCGAACACAAAAGCAGGATGTAGGCAGATGTCTTGATTTGCTAACAAACTCCTGGCAATGTTGATGAGCACAGATAGTACTGTAAGGAAATATGCAATAAAGTGATGATCTCTAGGTAGTGGGATATATGTGATTTTATATTTTTTGGACTTTTCAGTGTTTTACAGATTTCTTGAAGTGAGAATGTACAGTTCCTAGAAAAAAATCACTACTAAAAATAAACTTGCAAAAATAGGAAATAGTCCCAATAATTCATTATATGAGGTTGTACAGTAATTCCAGAATATTCCAGCACTTGAGTTTCACTTTTCTTCCTATTTCTTCTCATCCAAGACTAAATTTCCCGTCGTTTTGAAAGTTTCCACAAGCTTTATTTTTTTTTCATTTGTCCAGAGCTTTGCTACGCCCAAACTCCTCCCCCACCCCTGACCCACATCATCTTTTTCCACTGGTTTCACCAACTACCTTGAAAGGCTCTGGCTTGCAGAAATTTTCTGGGAGTGCACCTCCTTTTCTAGGATGACACTTTTTGCTTCTTACCCAGTTCCACCTGGAAAAGGCATTGAGACTTTACCCTTGATAAGTATTAGCTGTTCTGTTGTGCTCTTCATTGGCTGATGTCCTCTTGTTTTATTAGAATGTTAGAACATATATTTCTAGTTCAGGATCAGAACTATATATTTTTAAAATAGTTTAGGATAACTAATCATATTTTCACAAGTACTGTTTCATATTATAGCAGTTTAAAAAAACTCCTTTCTAAATGTGCCCTCAGGAAATACGAGTACTCTAAATCTTTGTAATAATTAACATTTACTGATCGTTTACTGTGTCCAAAGCATGTCCTGTTACTCTCTCATCTCTAACAACCGTATAAGGTAAATAGATTTTAGTGTCCTCATTTTGGTGAAGAAGAAACGGGAACCGTGGAAGGTTAAGCCAAGACCCCACTCCTGTACACGCCACACACCAGATTTCCACTGACATTCTGTTATTGATCATCTCATTGATTATTGCCATATCCAAAATGTGGCCACCAGCAGGAAGTGAACGTTCTGGGTGGGATGGGGTTTGAGTCCTGGTGTTATAGAAGTTTCAGGTCACAGATGGTTACAGATCAGGAGAGGAAGAAGAGTAGTGAATAGAATTAGCACTCTAGATGTTGAGGCCAAAACATTTTGTTCTTATTGCATGTATGCATTTGCCTTTTTATACCCTCTTAGACTTTCCTGGCTGCACAGACTGACTGAACTGTAGTTTTGCCTTTCTAACATCTAACACAGTTATTTCTTACTTAACGTAAAATCCATCTCACTAACGATCAGTCCAAGAAGGCAGTTACCAGATTTCTTTATATTCCCCCTCTCCCAGTGTCTGGTACAGTGCCTGTCAGGTAGTAAGTTTTCAGAAATGTTGAATGAATTGAGCTGGCCTCATTTAATTATTTTAATCTTGCCTCCTGCCTCTACCCAGATACCCATTGTCACATAAGGATTATAACACTGAATCCTCAATATGAGGACAGAAGAACAAATCTACATTTCACAACTAAAAGGGGTTATGGGGGCTTCTCAGAGTTGTGAGTGTAGGTTTGAATATGGAAGTAATCTTTCCCAAAGACCTCATGTTATTTTATTTTATTTTTATTTTTATTTTTTAAAGATTTTATTTTAAAAACAAAAATAAAAACATGGGGGTGCCTGGGTGTCTCATTTGGTTAAGTGTCCAACTCTTGGTTTTGGCACAGATCATGATCTCAGGGTTGTAAGATCGAGCTATGTGGTGTTCTCTCTCTGCCCCTTCCCCCACTCATGCACACTTTCTCTTTCTCTAAATACATAGATAAAATCTTTTTTTTTCTTTTTTAAGATTTTATTTACTTATTCATGAGAGACAGAGAGAGGCAGGCAGGCTCCTTACAGGGAGCCCGATGAGGGACTTGATCCCAGGACCCCAGCATCATGCCCTGAACTGAAGGCAGACGCTCAACTGCTGAGACACCCAGGGTCCCTAAATAAAATCTTTTTAAAAAACCAAACATTTTACTCTGAAAAGTGACAGAGTAAAGAAGTAGCACATATGCTTCATCCAGATTTTCCAAAGTTAGGTTTTTACTATGTTTACTTTATATGTCTTTTCTCTATATGTATAAGCACTTTTCTGTACCATTTAAGGGTAAGCTGCAAACCTGATGCTCTTTTATCCCTAAATATTTTGGTGTATATTTCCTAAAAACACAGCAGTCTCTTATATAACCAATATGAATATCAAAATCAGGAAGTTGACACTGATTCCTTCCTACCTACAGATCTTATTCAGATTTCACCCAGTAATCTCCTTTTTAGGGAAAGAAAAAAAATCGAAAGAGTCCTAGAGTCAGCCTGGAGTCATTTGTGGCATTTAGTTGTCCTGTCACTTTAGTCTCATTTTATTCTTGTCCTTCATGTCCTTGACATTCATGAATGTACAGATTATTTTGTACATGGTCCCTCACTTTGCATTTGTCCCTCATGGTGACATTTAGACTATGCATTTTGGGCAGGAATATCACAGGAGAGATCCTGTTTCCTTTTCAGTGCGTCCTAACAGAGGTCACACAGGAACTTGCTGGTGATGTTGCACTGTGATCACTTGGAGGTGGTATCAGCCTGTTTTCTCTCACTTCCCACCCCCATCTCCCTATAGGAATTGTTACATTAGTAAGGATCTCATAGGGAGATACGTAAGACTAGAAATATCCTCATTTCTCACCAAATTTTTACCTACTGGTTAAGCACCCTAGATGATTCTTGACTGAAATGATTGTTACGATGTTTGCCAAATGGTCTTTTATCTCAGATTATTAACTCTTGAATTAACTGTGGCTTATTATTGAATGCAGACCACAGCTCTCAAGCTTGCTTATACATATGTCCCAGCAAATTTGACTTATATTTTTTTCTTTTGCGATATCTTTTTTAAAAGACCATTTTTTTAGAGCAATTTGAGGTTTATAGCAAAACTAAAAGGAAGCTAGAGATTTTCCATATCCTTCTAGCCTCCAAATACACACAGCCCCTCTCATCATCCATATCCCCTACCAGAGTGGCACACTTGTTATAAGGATAAACCTACAGCCACAAATCGTAACCACCCAAAGTCCATAGTCCACATTACGGTTCAGTGTTGGTGGTGTACATGGTATGGGTTTGGACAGGTGGATAATGGGACATGAATCCATCATTACGGTATCACGTAGAGTATTTTCACGTATAAGTTATTAGGTGCTCATTTTCATAAAAGATTTAGCTGGAAATATTGATATTGGTAATTATTATTAATCAGTCCCTAATTTAGGTAGTGTTTTAAGTTGCTTATGGTTAGGAGATCATACTCCCAACATTTATTCTCTTTATCTTGATTAATAAACAGGCAGTGAGGGTAATAGCTCAAGTGAATGCAATCTAGCTAGTGCAGGTATAGCCCGACACAAGAAGTAAATAACACGATTGCTTTTTATTATTTTATACTTTGATACATATTTATTTTCATTTTCCAGTTGTAATTAACTTTACCTTCTCTGTTTTTTAATATTAATTTTTGAGGTACCGACCAAAGAGCAGATTTGTACTTGGAAGGAAAAGACCAACTTGGTGGTTGGTTTCAGTCTTCTTTACTAACAAGTGTGGCAACAAGGAAAAAAGCACCTTTTAAGTAAGTGTTATACCTAAGCCAAACAAGTCCTCGCACTCTGAGTACTTCTGCTGGGTACTTGCCAGTGTGCAAAGCTCTGCCCCGAGCAGTACATACAGGCATACTTCACTTTATTACGCTTCTCAGATACTGCATTTTTTTTTTTTACAAATTGAAAGTTCAGTACTTCCATGGAGGAAGTACCTGCAGATGTGGTGGAAACTGTAGAACCAGAATCAGAAGTGGAGTCTGAAGATAGAACTGAATTGTGCAATCTCATGATACAACTTTCACAGAGGAGGAAAGCTTCTTATGGATGGACAAAGAAAGTGGTATCTTGAAATGGAATCGGCTCCTGGTGAAGAGGCTGTGAAGATTGTCGAAGTGACCATAAAGGATTTAGATAGAATATTACATCAATTTAGCTTATGAAGCAGCAGCAGAGTTTGAGAGGATTGGCTCCAGTTTTGATAGTAATTCTGTCCTGGGTCAAACGCTATCAAACTTCACATGGTACAGAGTTGTTCATGAAAGGCCGAGTCAGTGTGGCAGGCTTCGTTGTCTTATTTTAAGAAATTGTCCCAGCCACCCCTGCCGGCAGCTGCCTCCACCCTGATCAGTAAGCAGCCATCAGTCTCCTCCAGCAAAAAGATCACAATTTGTTGAAATATCAGGGGATAGTTAACATTTTGTAGTGATAAAGTATTTCTAAATTAAGGTTTGTACATTGTTTTTTTAGACATAACGCTATTGCACACTTAATATAGTACAGTGTAATGTAGTGGAAAGCAAAAAATTCCCTTGACTCGCTTTATTGCATAATCTGGAGCCAGACCTGCCTATCTCCAAGGAGAACACCTCCTTTATTAGCTTAGTCTTTTGTTTTATGAGAGAAATGAATTTGAAGTAAAAAAGAGAGACAAAGACAATACAGAGAAGTCTTGTCGCTGGTACACACTGTCGTTCCCACAAGAGGTAGTAACAGCAGCATTGACTGGAACAGTGGCGACATCTGCGAACAGCTAGATCTTGAAATATGGGAAGACTGGGATCCCTGGGTGGCGCAGCGGTTTGGCGCCTGCCTTTGGCCCAGGGCGCGATCCTGGAGACCCGGGATCGAGTCCCACGTCGGGCTCCCGGTGCATGGAGCCTGCTTCTCCCTCTGCTTGTGTCTCTGCCTCTCTCTCTCTCTCTGTGACTATCATAAATAAATAAAAATTAAAAAAAAATATATGGGAAGACTTGTTACACAGGGGTGTAGAGAATGGTATTCTACGTTGACTGAAGACAGCTTGAGGTCAAATATTCTTATACACAAATGATTAATGAACATTCCTGTTGTGAATTGTATTAGATTAGATATTCTTAATAAGCTATAGATCATTGATTTTCCTTATTTAAGTGAGTGGATAGAGAATCAGAACAATTCTTAAATAGCTTAAGATTTTTGCTGCCTCACAATGAAAATGCATCCCAGAACAATTTACATATTTGTTTCTAATATAACATGCTTTTATTTTTTTTTAAAGATTTTATTTATTTATTCATCAGAGAGAGAGAGAGAGAGGGGCAGAGACACCAGCAGAGGGAGAAGCAGGCTCCATGCAGGGAGCCCAATATGGGACTCAATCCCGGACCCTGGGATCACGCCCTGAGCCAAAGGCAGATGCTCAACCACTGAGCCACCCAGGCATCCCTATAACATGCTTTTAAAAGCGAGTAGAACAACAGATATATATTTGCCTCAAATTGTCTTTTTGAAAGTAATTTTGAAATGATAATCTGTTCTTTTTAAGACATACTTTTTCCTGGTTAGTTTTAATGATCAAAATCAATACATAATAAATGCTCAGGAATTTATTTAAATATTTTATTTATTTATTCATGAGAGACAGAGAGAGAGGAACAGACGCTGGAAGAGGGAGAAGCAGGCTCCATGCAGGGGGCCCGACATGGGATTCGATCCTGGGTCTCCAGGATCACACCCTAGGCTGAAGGCGGTGCTAAACTGCTGAGCCACCTGGGCTGACCTCAGGAAATATTTATGTATTGAATGTAAACATCAAAAATTTTTCTGTGTGGGCAACCTGGGTGGCTCTGCGGTTTAGCGCCGCCTTTGGCCCAGGGTGTGGTCCTGGGGGCCTAGGTTCAAGTCCCACGTCAGGCTCCCTGCATGGAGCCTGCTTCTCTCTCTGCCTGTGTCTCTGCCTCTCTCTCTTTCTCTCGCTCTCAAATAAATAAATAAAATCTTTAAAAAAAATTTTTTTTTCTGTGTATAAGTAGAGAGTTCCTATCAGTCTTGATACATAAGCGGCTGAGATTTAGACTTTAAGCTTTCATCCATAATCTGTCAAGAAAAATCCTGTTTTTTTTGTCAAGCTAAGATACTCTTTTTAAGCTATAAGTGATCTTCAATGAGGTCATTATAATTGTGTTTATTATCAAAATGGCTGATTTGTCTTAGGACAGTGGTCGTTCATGGATTTACCCTTGGAGAAAAGGGAGAAAAGATGTCCAAGTCTCTTGGGAATGTCATCGATCCTGATGTGGTCATCAATGGAGGACAAGTAGGTGGTTCTCTAAAACTTTTTTTTTTTTTTTTTTTTTTTAAGATTTTATCCATTTACTCATGAAAGACAGAGACAGAGAGGCAGAGACACAGGCTGAGGGAGAAGCAGGCTTCCTGCGGGGAACCCGATGTGGGACTTGATCTCGGGACCTGGGATCATGCCCTGAGCTGAAGGCAGACACTTAACTGCTGAGCCACCCAGGTGTCCCTGTTTTTGTTTTTATTTTTTTTTTAATTAAAATATTTTTTATTATTTTTTAAAGATTTTTATTTATTTATTCATGAGAGACACAGAAAGGCAGAGACATAGGCAGAGGGAGAAGCAGGCTCCCTGCAGGGAGTCCGATGCCGGACTTGATCCCAGGACCCCAGGATCACACCCTGAACCAAAGGGAGACATTCAACCACTGAGCCACCCAGGTGGCCCTAAAACTTTTGTTTTAAGACTTTTAAATTGGCAGCCAAAACCTTAATGTAGTTATTTCAATGTAAAATGACAATAACAACAAAACTATCTTTTAGGCTAATAGCAGATGACTTATCATGTTTTAAATCTAAATTCTTTTTTTTCCTCCCAAATTTTTATTTAAATTCTAGTTAGTTAATATGTAGTGTAATACTGGCTTCAGGAGTAGAATTTAGTGTAAATGTAAACTCTTAAATAATACATGATTTTTTTTTTTTTTTTTAAATAATACATGATTTTAATGAAAAAGGGAAGTGCTGGGATTGTGGCCCAGTTGACTAATTTCAAGTTTGAATCTATATTATAGGTCCTGAGGTCCTGAGCCATGCTATCCCTCCCCTATTTTTTTTTAAGATTGATTTATTTATTTTAGAGACTGCACGTGTGTGCGAGCATGGGGAGGGGGCAGAGGGAAGGAGGGAGAGAGAGAGAGAAGCAGACTCCTCACTGAGCATGGAGCCCACACGGGGCTCCATCTCATTACCCTGAGATCATGACCTGAGCCACAATCAAGAGTTAGACGCTTAACTGACTGAGCCACCCAGGCACGACCTCCCTTTTTTAAAATTAAACTTCAAAAATTTGTTAAAATTTACTTAAAACAAAAATTTACGGTTACATGGAAACAGTGTAAGAAAAAAATTTAGATTGCAACTTCATGTTTCACTATTCTTGGAAATTATACACTTTAAAGCAAGTCATTAATGAACATCAAATCTGGGGTTGCTGATAATTTATTTTGGAGTTAGTTTCAGAAATTACTTGTCTGTTATTTTACTCCTCTGGCTTTTTACTGCCATCCTAATGTCCAGTAATCCTTGCTGTGTGTAAGGCGAGTCCTGGAAGGGAGTGCAGCCCTTCCAAGACCCCCTCCACCATCGCTGAGGCATCAGGGCCCCGCTCCCGCCACCAGCTCTAGTCCATGGATGTGTCAGGCTCGCCCGCATCCGCACACACAACCAGACTGCAGCGTGCACTCTTCGGCCCAGTGTTGTTTTTCACAGGCAGCTGACTCCTGAGGTTGTTAGCCCTTATTTCATGACAGTGCAGGTATATCTTATCCACATGTCGTGCTCAGATAGTGCTCAAGAGGAATACCTAAAACATTTGTTCACCTAATGAATTGAAAGCCATTTAAACGTTTATGTCTTTTTCGTCCACTGAAAGGATCAGAGCGCAGAGCCTCCCTATGGTGCTGATGTCCTGCGCTGGTGGGTGGCCGAGTCCAACGTCTTCACTGAAGTGACCATCAGCCCGTCTGTACTTAATGCTGCCAGAGATGATATTAGCAAGGTCAGAGTCCCTCTTCTTCCTATTTCTGAATACGAAGTTAGCGAAATAACTTAAAAAAAAAATGAGGAACATTTTGTTTGGTATCACAAAAAAGTGAAAATGAGTTTCCACACGTTGTGAGCATTTAAAGATATCTTGTGTTTAAAAATATTAATAGTGTAACCCTAAAGTTTTATGTACTGTACTTGGTATTTTATAAAATACAGCCTAATACAAAATTAATTTTATATACTTTCATGTGCTCAATGACCTTTCACCTTTTATTCCAGTTATTTTTATTTTTGCCTGTGAAGCAGGTGAAAATAACACTCTTACCTATATAGATGAACAAATTGGGCCACTAATAGCTGATTTGCCTGTAAAAGGTTAGGAAGAAATATAATGAAATGTCAGTCCACGTGTAAAGTCCAGTGGTGGTTTCTACAACTCAGCTACTGAAATGAGAGTCTCTTTTTTTTGCATTTGTAGTCTCAGGAATGATCTTTATAAAATGTCCCATTAAGAAAGTAACATGAGTTGTATAAAAATCATAGAAAAATAAAATAACTTTTCAGTAAGAATTGAAGGCCTATATTTTTTGACTGCATATTTTTTCTCGATATTAATAGCTCAGGAATACACTCCGCTTTCTCTTGGGAAATGTCGCTGGTTTCAACCCAGAAACAGATTCCATTCCTGTTAACAATATGCATGTCATAGACCAGTACATGCTGCACTTGCTGCAGGATTTAGCAAACAAGGTAAGTACAAATTAATAAGCTTCTGGAAAACAGAAATATGAGCACTGCCGAGCGTTGAGATTGTGAGTTGTGTGCAAGCAGAACAGACATTATTAGAAGTAGTGGCTGTAGCACTAAGCAGAGTTACACTTGACCAGTTCTGCACCTTCCCAACATTGCCAGGTTGACTTTAGGTATGTGAAGTTTCAGTTCTTTCCTGGTTTTTCTTTTTTTTTAAGATTTTATTTATTTATTCATGAGAGACAGAGACAGGCAGAGGGAGAAGCAGGCTCCATGCAGTGAGCCTGACGTGGGACTCGATCCCAGGTCTCCAGGATCAGGCCCCAGGCTGAAGGCAGCGCTAAACCGCTGAGCCACCCAGGCTGCCCCTTTCCTGGTTTTTCAAAAAACTAGCAGCACCTGGTGTAAACAGTAGGCCCAGGCTGCCCCTCAGACCCCATTTCCCTCCCAAGATTAGGTTTAGATATTTCTCCCAACAGGAAGGAATAAAGTAGGCCTCTATTTTATCTGCAGTTATCCCTCAAAGTATAGAAATACCTGAAATGACTATTCTGTGTGTTTCGTAAGATGTTTTCTCATTATAAATAAACCCAGATAATGTGTGTTTTCTCAAAAGTTAGACGTGTGGCTGCTCCCATGTACCCGTACGTCAGAGACACACACCTGCGGGCTTTTGCCCAATTTTACTTTTCAGGCATAAATGAGGGAACACTGGCAACTTGCACTTTGCTGTTTTCATATGGTGTGGGTTTTTTTTTTTATAAATTTATTTTTTATTGGTGTTCAATTTGCCAACATACAGAATAACAGCCAGTGCTCATCCTGTCAAGTGCTCCCCTCAGTGCCCGTCACCCAGTCACCCCCACCCTCCACCCTCCACCCCTTCTACCACGCCTAGTTCGTTTCCCAGAGTTAGCAGTCTTTACGTTCTGTCTCCCTTTCTGATATTTCCCACACATTTCTTCTCCCTTCCCTTATATTCCCTTTCACTATTATTTATATTCCCCCAAATGAATGAGAACATATAATGTTTGTCCTTGTCCGACTGACTTACTTCACTCAGCATAATACCCTCCAGTTCCATCCACGTTGAAGCAAATGGTGGGTATTTGTCGTTTCTAATGGCTGAGGAATATTCCATTGTATACATAAACGACATCTTCTTTATCCATTCATCTTTCGACGGACACCGAGGCTCCTTCCACAGTTTGGCTATTGTGGACATTGCTGCTAGAAACATCGGGGTGCAGGTGTCCCGGCGTTTCACTGCATCTGTATCTTTGGGGTAAATCCCCAGCAGTGCAATTGCTGGGTCGTAGGGCAGGTCTGTTTTTAAGTCTTTGAGGAACCTCCACACAGTTTTCCAGGGTGGCTGCTCCAGTACACGTACCCACCAACAGTGCAGGAGGGTTCCCCTTTCTCAGATCATTTAAAACCTGATCCCTTCTTTTGAGGAGTGTTCTTATGTAGTTTCCAGAATAGAATGTTCATCATTTTCTGATTGTTGAATTTGATACCCCAAAATGTCTTAAGGATCCTCAGTCACTCTTGCATGTCTCCTGTTTTGTATCCATCTGCCTTTGAAACATCGTTTGAAAAGATACACATTTTGCCCATGATGGCTTGCATTTTTGTTTGCTTACCCCAACTTCCAATTGATTTTGACTTTTGTTCCCTAGATTACCGATTCATATAAACAGTATGATTTTGGAAAAGTTGTTCGGCTGTTACGAGCATTTTATACCAGAGAGCTCTCTAACTTTTATTTCAGCATAATCAAAGACAGGTATGTATGACTGAATATTAAAACATTCAAAAAAAATAAATAAAACATTCAGATCTTTCTTGAGTGTCTACTTGGCAAGTGTTGGGTGTACAAGGGTGAGCAAGAAGGGCAGCGCTGTGCAGTTAGTAAGTTGAGTTCTTGAGTCAAGTGAGCATACACACCTCATAGTGTGATGATGTAAAGAGATCATATAAGGAATGTGCTTTGTGCCATGTTGATCGAGGGAGCGGGTGCTAATATGAGGTGACGAATATAGTACCTCTTCTCAGGAGTTTGTAAATTTTAAGGAGGAGAGACCAACATACAGGCACCTGTTACCACAATAGCATCACGTTAAGATCAGACCCTTTTAGGGGAAGGCTTGGTGCTTGGACTTCGTTGATAGCAACCAAGCCGACGTGAGGGTCAGCCCCGACCCCTAGCACCTCAAGGGTTGTAACTCCCAGTCCTCTGCACGCGCTGATAAGATTGTAAGGTACGTACCGTCAACTAACATGTTAGTCGTCCTCCAGCGCGCAGTTAGCTCTCTCAAAGACAGAACTGGATGCAGCACAGCCGCTAAGAGAGGTTTTGGAGGAGGTGAGCACACCCGGACGGAGGAAAGTGGAATAGAGGACTTACAGATAAAGTCCTATGACAGCATCTTATTCTTAAATTAGACGTAGGGTTAGCTGCTGTAGGAGTGAACCGCCCGAGGCGCGTCCTGCGTCCTCCTGGCTCGGCACTCTCCTGTCCCCTGCTGAGCACGTTGGTCTTGTCCAGGCTCTACTGTGAGAAGGCAGGCGACCCCAAACGGCGCTCCTGCCAGACCGCATTGGCCGAAATTCTGGATGTCATGGTTCGTTCTTTTGCTCCCATTCTTCCTCACTTGGCTGAAGAAGTGTTCCAGCACGTACCTTATGCTAAAGGTAAGGAATACTCGCTTGGTCCTCGAAATGAGAAGGACCCTTGATGAGGGTCGTGACTTCTGATTTCATCCACTTCGTGGAAGGGGCACTTTCTCGCCCACGGTGAGCACTTTGTAGAGAACATGTCTCGGGCCTTTAGACTTTTCTGCACTTGATTGTCGCGGAGCAGCATGGATTTCCAGGTGGCCGTCAGGCCACCTTGACAGGGTGCCTTCTGCAGTGTGTGAGCGGCTTGACTATGCTGCAAAATCGGTTTTTCCTCAATATCTAAATGTCTGAAATATATTTTAGGTCTTTTAAAAACCAAGTGTAGTGCCTTTTAATGAATGATTTTATAATAGTTTTTTCCCTCTGTATTAAGCTTTCAGAGAATCAGTAACTACAAAAATCCAGAAGAGGAGGAAAAGCCACTCATAATCTTACTCTCCAGAGACAACTATTGTTAATATTGGGATCTTTTTTTCTGTTTTACTTTCTTTGAGGTATCCATTTTTCCCTTTGGGATCTTATTATATGTATTTTCCTTTGTTTAGATTTCCAAAGGTGAATATAAATGTTTGGTAAGCATTTGGAATGGCTCCATAATATTTGCCATAAATACCAATTCTTATTTCCCCTAACAGTAAAATATTTAATGGTTAGTGCGTTCTCTACAGTTTAGAATATATGTAAATTATTTTACTTTTGTTTATTTATTATTCTTTTGTTTCAAAGAACCCAAGAGTGTATTTCGTACTGGGTGGATTAGAACTAGTTCTATCTGGAAGAAGCCTGGATTAGAGGAGGCGATAGAGAGCACGTGTGCCATGCGAGATTCGTTCCTTGGAAGCATCCCTGGTAAAAACGCAGCCGAGTACGAGGTTATCATTGTGATCGAGCCCGGGCTGCTTTTTGAGATAATAGAGGTGAGTGGCGGTTTGTCCCTTTGGAAGTGAGGTTAGTGTCCTAAAGTTTCACCTGACATTTGACTTTTAAAAATCTCTATATAAGTAAGATTTTTTAGGTTAGTAATCTTGTAATCCTGAATACTATCACGGATTCTTTGTTTCCCCCTTTTCAATACTTCCTCTCCCTTCTCTTACAAAACATGTACTCTCTTGCTACGTCCTTCATTAGTGGGGCCAGGGAAGTTGCAACAAGTCCTATCTGAAATGCAGATTCTCAGGGCTATTTAGGTAAGTGATAGAAACTAATGACATTATTACACTACACAAAACTTGAGGATTTTGTGTTAAGGGCCTAGTTTTCTGTGAATTTTGTCCATCTGGACCAGGTTCAAAGCAAATCTAAAAAAATATTTCCCTCTTTTTCTCAGGAGATATTTTTTAAAACAAAAACAAAAAATTTATTTTTTTGTTTTTTATTTATTCATGAGAGACACACAGAGAGAGGCAGAGACACAGACAGAGGGAGAAGCAGGCTCCATGCAGGGAGCGCGACATGGGACTCGATCCCGGGTCTCCAGGATCACAGCCTGGGCCGAAGGCAGGCACTAAACTGCTGAGCCACCCGGACTGTCCTTCTCAGGAGATTTGAAGAAAATTCATTTGCTCCAGCAAGTTACCATGCCATCTCAAAGCATTCATCCTATTTTTATTTCCAAAGAGACCATTAGGATTTTCTTCTTGGGATTCTTAATATTTTCTTTCTTTTTTTTTAAGATTTTATTTATTTATTCATGACAGACTCACAGAGAGAGAGAGAGAGAGAGAGAGAGAGAGAGAGAGAGGCAGAGACACAGGCAGAGGGAGAAGCAGGCCCCATGCAGGGAACGCGACGTGGGACTCGATCCTGGGTCTCCAGGATCACGCCCTGGGCTGAAGGCGGCACTAAACCCCTGGGCCACCAGGGCTGCCCGGGATTCTTAATATTTTCTTTGAAGTTTTACTGCTATCATAGTTTGCTAAAAATGACCAACTCATTTGGTCAGTAAGCTCAGTTTAAAATTTTAGTAATGTAATTTTAGATTTGAGGTTTACAGTCTGTAGGAGATTGTTGATCAGACAGTAGATTATTTCAGTAAGATATTCATTCACATTTTAAAATTTGTAAGTTGGGAGGCACCTGGATGGCTCAGTCGGTTCAGTGTCCAGCTCAGGTCATGATCTCTGGGTCATGGGATTGAGTCGGTTCTGCTCAGGTCATGATCTCTGGGTCATGGGATTGAGCCCCGTGCTGGGCTCACGCTCAGCACAGAGTCTGTTAGAGATTCTGTCTCTTTTTTTCCCTTTGTCTAACCCCCTGCACATGTGTGCTCTAAAATAATTTTTTTTTTAAGATTTTATTTACTTATTCACAAGAGACACAGAGAGAGGCAGAGACACAGGCAGAGGGAGAAGCAGGCTCCATGCCCGATGTGGGACTTGATCCCGGGACTCCAGGATCACGCCCTGGGCTGAAGGTGGCGCTAAACCACTGAGCCACCCAGGTGCCCCAATAAATAAATGTTTAAAAAAATAAAGTGTATGTGCTGGGAGGCTCTGACTCCTTTATTTTATAAGCAAGGGAACTGAAGACCATTGAAACTGTGGCCTAGCCAAGGCTGCATAGCCTAGTTTTGGGTTTTCCTCCTACATGTTGTGTGTCTTTTGACTCCATGAGTTCTTAAGTTAAAAAAAATACGGGTTGTTTGGATCATTTATATTGGAAAAAGTAGTTTGGGATTTTAAAAAATAATGTATTTTTCTTAGGGATCACACTAAGTAGCTGTTACTTGGAATCCTGCATCTATGAATTACTAACTGCATGAACTTGTTAAGACCAAATTAAGCTCTCAGAATTGCCTGTTTTTTCTTGAGTTTTTAAAAAATTTTTGAGAGAGTACACAAGCCGAGGGGGAGGGGGGGCAGGGGAGAGTTTCAAGGAGGCTCCACACTCACACAGAGCCTGACACGGGCCTCAAGCCCATGACCCTGGGATCGTGACCTGAGCTGAACTCAGGAGTCTGCCACTTAACTAAACCACTCAGGTGCCCCTTATTTTTTTTTTAAAGGAATGTTTGTATTGGCTTATAAACTCATTTTGAAGAGAATTACAAGGAAATATGTAAAAATGCTTATCAAATATCTAACTTTATTCACTTCAGAATATAGTACATAGTCTCTGTGTTATTCAGTTGCCACCAACTGTGTTGGTCTGTGTTGCCAAAAGCAGGTCCGTTTAGTTTCCTTACACCTCTCCTAGGGTGGGAGGCAGGACACAGGGAAAGCCTGGGCTCCGAGGTAACGGACCTGGGCTAGACGGGCAGCTCCACCACCTACTGCTTGAGAACCATGAGGAAGTAGCTGCTCTGAGCAGGTTTCCTTGTTTGGAAAATGGGGATAAGAAACACTGTGGTGATTAGAGACGGCGGACATTTAGCACCCAGCACAGTGAAGCGCCTGGCGTAGAGTATATTACGTACAGAGTACGGATGGGCTGTTGCCTGAAAATATTTTAGTTAAAACCTCTCATTCTAGGGACGCCTGGGTGGCTCAGTAGGTTAAGTGGCCGAGTCTTGACTTCAGCTCAGGGTGGTGGGATGGAGGCCACCACTCATCAGGGAGTCTGCATGAGATTCTCTGCCTCCCCCATCCCCCTGTTCTCTAAAACTAAAAACAAAACACAACAAAAATCCCTTTCCTTCCTGTAAGAATTGATTTAATAAGATCAACTTAGGAGATCATGGTACCAAAGGGTCACGCATTGGACGCCAGAATTTGCAGTGAACCCATAGACGGTCACTCTGACATCCTATTCCCAGATGCTGCAAGCGGAGGAGACTTCCAGCACCTCTCAGCTGAACGAGCTAATGATGGCTTCCCAGACAACTCTACTCTCTCAGGATCCACCGCTCGTAACCACGGATGTAATCGAGCGCCAAGGGACGTTCCTGATCAACCTAGAAGGTAAGGAGGAGACGAGAGGAACCGGTGGGACCCAGACAACAGGGATAATCCCAGTCACCTCCAGCTTTGCGGTGGATCAGACCTGATCCTAAAGGCAAATATGTTCTTGGAACATCTTTTTATGGCACCTGGCCAAGTTTGTAAACCCACTCTCCGAAGTGTCCTGCTTGATGAACTTGGGAACAGGGCCAGAGCCAGGCGAGGGCTTCCCTTCCCTTGGCTAAGGGTCATGGTAGGTGACGCGGGGCGGCCTCCCTCTTTCGTGTCCTGCTTCCTTGGCACCCAGGATCCCAGGACTGCCTAGGTCGCCCCCTCCCCGGTGTGGACTCTGAAATTTCTCCCTTGCACACCGTACATGAAGAGCTAGCCGTTCTTAACGCAGGGCTAAGAAGTTGGACGGAGCCCTTCCCACTGTGGCACCTCGTGAGCAGACGGCTCGCGGGCATTTGAGAGAGGATTTTTGTCGGCCTCGTTCATTCCCCGCGGCGGTGCGCACGGGAACATGACCCTGTGGGAACGGTGACCTGCCTGTGTTCCTCGAGGTGTTTAGGTGCCTTCAGGAGGCGGGAGGCCCCGTTATGGGCCTCAGTCTACATGTGAGGCCTGGAAGCACTGACCAGGTAGTAAAGATGCTCACCAGCTTTTGAAAGTGTGAACGTACATTCTTCGTATGACGGCTAGAAAGTAACTTTCCTTACTGTAACTAATTCACTCTGAAGTCTGGGAGTATTGACAGTGGAGAAATTTTTGTCTCCTTTTGTCTAAACCAAGAATTTTTTTTTTTCTTTTTTGAGGTAGGGGTGAGATGTGGAGGGAGGGGCAGAGGGACAGCTAGAGAGTCCTAGGCGGGCTCCACATCCTGCTTGGAGCCCGACCCCAGACGCCCCTACACCAAGGTTTATGTGGGGACACTGCAGTTGTCACTGTGGTTTGGCTCTTTCTACAACTCTTGTGTAGCTGTAGTGGGAGGGTCACTTATCAGAAGGGTGCCCGGATGAAGAGCTAGAGGCCTGCGCTGCCCGAGGAGATCCGAACTCCGAGACCCGGGGAGAATCCGTTAACCTCTCACTCGGGGTTTCTGCTTCCTCAGCGGTCTTCAGTGGTCGGGGTGCGAGTCCATGTCACAGCTGGTGACGGAACGTGGGAAACGAAGTCATACGGACTGGCTTTACCCAAGGGAGGGAGAAAGCTTTGAAAAAGGAACACTGGTAAAACCAGTCAGTCGATAGGAAATAGGGAGACCAGGTGAACGCCCCTCAGTGTCTTCCTGAATCTTTCTCACAGGTGGTGATATTCGCGAAGAGTCTTCATATAAAGTAATTGTCATGCCAACTACCAAAGAAAAATGCCCTCGTTGTTGGAAGTACACAGCTGAGTCTTCAGATACACTCTGCCCCCGGTGCGCAGAAGTCGTCAACGGAAAGTAAGAGCTCAGCGTGCTGGCGGCAGCTCTGTGAGCAAGAAGGCGTTGAGAGTTCTGATGGACTCTTCACAACACCGGGGAGAGCAAGCCTAGATTTAGGTCGTGAGTGGAGGAGTAGTAGCGTAAGGGGCAATTTCAGAATTACAAGCTTTTCCTGTATTAGATAATATATATATATATATATATATATGCAGAAAAATCTAAATATGCAGATGGACCTACACATATCCATAATGGATTTATCGAGAACAGATACACTGAAGAATGTGTGACTTTAAATGTGGCTGACCAGAAAAGTTTTATATTTTATAAAGCTTCTTGACTCAGTATTTAAGTTCTATAATGTCTAAAAATAAAGGCATCTGGAAATTGACGGATTCTGAAGTTGCAAAAATCAAGTAAAAAAATATGGTCTCCGAGGAGAATGGCAGAGGTGTGTTTCCCTTAGAAAAAAGATTTCATTCGGCCTCACTAGTGAACATTATCCTTTGCGCAACAGCTAGGTTTTTTTGTTTGCATTAGAAAGAAAACATCACCGAACTTGTTATTCTTGCACAAGAGGAGGAAACACAATATAAATACTTATATTTATGAATGTTGAAACATGAAAGCTGAAAATTTATTTCACTAATATACATAAGTTCACAACAATGAACAGACACAGAAAATAGAAGTATGTACAGAATGTCACTACTTACAGTACATTACAGTAGGTAACAGCATGTTATAAACAGTTCAGGATTGGATTAAAACCTTTACAGGGACGACTAATTCTATTCAGCAGACACCTAACTTTTAGAAGCCCAACAAATTCATTCCTGTCAGGGTGACGGAGGGTTTTCACTGTTGCTATGGAGTACTTTAAAAATACCTGTCTTTTCTAAATGAATGAACCACAGCAACTCTTAAGTGAACATTATATTCCATGAAAGCTTAATATTATTAAATCTGTTTTGATTTTAAGTTGTAATCAACCATTAAAAAAAAAAAGGCAATTTAAATGTAATAGTGCTTACTTTGACCTTAGATGAATTTTTCTACCAAAGGTGAAACTCTCCATTTCTTATTTTCTTTTTGCAAAAGTATGAAGCATTTAGAAGGTCGGTGCTATGTTCCTCTTCACCTATGTTTACGTGGCTCTTCTAAGTTCTACATCTAAACACAACCTGTAACGTAGAAGTTATTATTTGAAAACACTTCTGTTTCCTTCAGCATTATGCAGTGGAATTTAACAAGGTACAGATGCCTAGGTTACTGTTGATGCCTAGGTGAAGAAAGGTGTGTGGGGCGTGGGGCGTGGGTGGGACTTCTCTCTGGAGAGACACTACTAGTTACTGGCTTCCCAGCAGGAAGTGCGACCCACCTTTGTTTCAGAAATCACCCATTCTTCATGAAATCTAATTTTTATTTGTGGCTCTTCATTGTTACAGAATGTGTACATAGGTATTTTTTCTCTCAGATTTATTTTTAAAAAGCCCTTGATGAAACAGTAAGACATTTAACTGCTTTTCTTATTAACCTTATAACTCAGAATTGCCTTAAAATTCCTTGAATGGTAAATCTTAGGATTACAAATGTAACTACAGGTTTGTAATTCAATGATTTGTTATGATCCTATGAGCCATATTTCAGCTTATTAATAATCTCAACAATCCCCAAGTTTATGTTTCCTACCAGAATGAGTCTAACCAGCTTTATCATCTAACATGTTTATTAGGTACTCCCTCTCCCCCCCAAAAGTGATAATAGAATCAAAGTGAGGATTTAAAGTTTCTTTGGCCAGCCTCCAAAATTCGTAACTACTTTCTGAGTATTTAGAAAAATCACAGGAAGAACGAATCTTTTAGAATGCATGTAACGTGACTACATAAAGCTAGGCCGGTTTACAAGAAATCTATGACTGCGTCTGGACGGGCCGGCGGAGATCCAAGCAGAGGCTGAGAGGCTGGACCAGCGTAAAGGACCTGTTCCGTGCTGCTACTGGACGGAGCGTGTATCTCCCATCAGACTTCCAGGCCCTCACCCAAATATTCAAGACATCTTAAAGCTTTATCTTTCAAGATTCTTAAAGTAAATGGTAATCATTAAGTTTTATACAATTATTCTTATTTGGGTGTGATCCTTCAGTTAGAAAGAATTTACACTGGGATATTCTCAAACATGAGACTTTTCTTTATATTCTTGAGGGGCATACTCCTCAACTCCACAAGTTGCTAAAGTTGGCTTCTTACAAATACGTGAAGCAACATCTTTATCACAATGAGTTACTATGAATAACAATCGTGATCCATGACAGAGATCGATAATTGCACCGTATGGCTACATTCCAAAGATACACCGTAATAAATACTCGGTATTTGTAGAGCTCAAAGCACTTTTTATAGAGTTTTGGTTAACCTGGTTTTAATCGACAAATAATTATTCAGCACTTGGACTGCTCTAGGCACTCTAGGGTACAAAATTAGTTGTATTTTATTCTCTCAACCCAGCTGTGAGGTAGGTTTGCAAAGCTGTAATATCACTAGACCTTTTCTGTATTATTCCCAAGAACAGATAACGTTACCGTATCCCAGAAGCAGACATTTCTAAACACTCGTAGGAAAAATAAATTGGACTTAAATTTTTAGCATCTTTGCCCTTGTTTTTAAACATAAATTTTACAAGATAATACATTTTTACAATTACCTGATGTGGATACAACTTTGAATCTTGGCAAAAAGTAAATCTTAACTTACACTGTAATTAATTTTGCTTTGTTGCTTGCATCTCAGATTCTCAACTTTG